>NC_135486.1:47361621-48044576 GCF_052094955.1 Ictidomys tridecemlineatus | reverse complement strand
ATGAGACCAGAATTCCTAACTGCATCTTGGAGTGAGCTGGAAGCTGTTCCATTGCAGTGATACCAGCTGTTGTCTTGAGTGCCATGCCAGAACCACTGTCTGCAGGCTTTGATGAGGTGTGCTCATATGTCTGTTTGGGCCAAGCCTCAGTCTAAATTAAGACAGTCGTCTGGGTCCCCAGGTCAGATCTGGCATTCCCCAAGCCCTCATAGTGAGAGCATACTGCAGAGATTTCAGCCTGTCTCATGCCCTCCCCCAGCAGATCTGAGCTGTCTAGAGACAGATTCGAGGATTCTGTTAGGTAGGAGTTCAGGAATGCCAAGATGGTAGACACAGGATAAGAAAGATGCCCCTAAAGGACAAGACAGGGAGGCGAATCATCAAGTCCCATTTACCATGACAACTTCTGCCACTGAGGACGATTCATCAGGACAATTCCTACCACAGATCTGATATTTTAAAATGACCTGTGGGGGTAAAATGGGCAGTATTCTAATTAGTATTTTTAAAGTAACCAGTAGGGGGAAATTGGATAATATTCTAACCAGGTATCACGATTACCATGATTACCATGGGAGCAAATGGGATAAGGTCTTCAATCCAGTCGGTACAGGAAAGAGGCATACCTCACAGCTCGCCATAGAAGACACTAATTTCCAGACATTGGGTGCCTTGAGCCTCTTTTTCTGGCTTGGCCCACTCCTCTCTGCCTTAAAGAGTGCTACTCTCACCTTCACCTTCAATAAATCTGTACTTTGCCTGTTACTTGTGTGTGCCTTGCTCAATTCTTTGCTCGAGACCCCAAGGACTCTCACTGGACATCCCAATAATAACAATTCCTCCTACCCACCAAATTCAGGACTCAGTCTCCAGACCAACATGGGCTTGAGACAGAAAACACTGAATGTAGTTCAGTATATCCTCACCACCATCCTCTGCAGCACAGGCACCTCACCATTGAGTCCTCCTCTAGATTAGGTTGAAACAGTGGACCCCTAGCTCCTTATCTGTTGCCTGAGTTACCCTCATTCTTTATTAGCCCTAGTACTCCCCAATGGGCTTCCTCCCCTTTTCTGAGTGTTGCTCTCTGACCTAATAACCTCCTCTTCTTAGCATGCTTTACTTTCTGACCTTGGTTTATAATGCTAGATTCGTGAAACCCCAATAGACTTCCAGGAGCCGAATCCGATGCAATCACACAAGAGTCTTTATTGCAAGCTCCAGCCTGGACTCACAACTGTTCCCGACGCAGCGGTCCCAGGGAGTGAGTCCAGGTCCTTTGTTCAGTGAGATTTTATAGGTTTTTTGGAGGGATACTCTCTGCGTCACAACATCACACAGCAAATCATTCCACACCGCAGGAAAATCAAACAACAACTCTTAACATTGATTAGCTCATTCACTGGCGGGAACAAGTTGGGTAGGGGTGATTGGTTGGTACAAGAGGGAGATTCCTTTGAACTGATTGGTTTAGGCCACGAGGGGTGTACGTGCTAAACTACATGGTTTCCCAACATGTTATCAACTACCATAAACTACCAGGGGGGTCATCTGGCATCCCAGGTATTTTCCCTGTCTCATGCTGATTGGAGGTTGCTAGGGGGTTGCTATGAGTTCTCACCTAGCCTGACTGAGTCAGGGACACCAGGCACCACAGACCTCTCCTGTTATTTGCTGACAAACAACTCAGCAGGGTGGGTATGTGCCTAGGAGTGCTCTGTGGGTTTTTCCAAAGACAAGGATCAGGCCCTCTTCCTTGGACAGGCTTTGAGGTAGAAGCTGTTTTCAAAAATGGAGTCACATCAGTTTCTTGGGTTCCCATCCATCTCTTGTCCTGTTCTTGTTGGTTCTCTCTCCGTTTTTGTAGGTAGGATCAGGAGAGGTTCTGGCTTTAAATTTTAGTCCAGTCCTGGGCCTAGATTCCTGTGGACAAGCCTACTAGAGGCTGGCAGCTTTCTCTGACTTCCAAGAATTGCCTATCCCCAATTTCCAGTGGGCCCAATTCTCCTTTTGGCATAACTCACTCTTTTACTTGGAGCACTTGGTGCCAACTATTTACCCGAACAAGTGTATGGAAGGCTGAATCTACACCTGTGCTTTCCCTAGTCTCCTGTTACTGTTCCTCCATACCCTGTTGGGCATGTCTAGTACAAGTCTCAGTCCCTTTTCTGCCTGCTTTGTCTTGCTGCCAACAAACCTCACACCTCTTATCAATCCTGGTACAGAGGAGTCTGTGTGGGATAGGGCCAGTCTCAGAATTTCTTCTGAAATGTGGGTGACAGGAACTGGAG
Organism: Ictidomys tridecemlineatus; assembly: GCF_052094955.1. Taxonomy (NCBI): domain Eukaryota; kingdom Metazoa; phylum Chordata; class Mammalia; order Rodentia; family Sciuridae; genus Ictidomys; species Ictidomys tridecemlineatus. The sequence continues at coordinate 48,042,285 of NC_135486.1, read as the reverse complement.
AGCAGGGCTCCTATCCAAAACCCACCTTACCTTGTTTTTCCTTGTGGATTTGATAATTTTTAAAAAATTACACATCTTGCTAAATGAGGATTACCATATCAGTTGCATTTGACTTTCGATAACAAACTAGAAAATATACAATGTCTTCTAGCCTCCTACTTAGAATTAAGACATCTAATTCTGTCCTGCAAGACTGACTTTCTCTCATCCCAGGTCAAGAGGCTAGAGGAAGTTAAAGTCTTCCTGCTCTGGAGTGGTCCCATGATAGGGCTGACCCACAGCAACTGAAAACACAGATGTCATTATTCTGGGACGTAGGCTGGTCCAAGAGAAATCACGAGATGCTGGGGCAAGGGCAAGTATGAGCAGTGACCTTGAAATTTTTAATCCTGCCCAAAAGAGATATGTCCACGATTGTCAAGTTTTCATCAGTGTGTCCAATCACATACGTCATTTCTCCTATGGGGTAGGAAAGGGATGGAAATGAAATACAGCCTGGAAATTCTCACCCCAGCCCTTCCCCCAAATGATGGAAGTATTGGTAGAAGCACCTCCCATTAATTGCTGTAGAGAAGCTGATATAGTCAAACCAAATGTCATATAAACAACAGAAACCGTCCTTCCCCCCTATGAACTGTTGACCTTGTCTCTTCCTCATAGAGTCATTTTTAGAACACCGTAGTCAAGAAAATCCCCATGATGGAGACTGGGGTGAGCAGGCTACCTCAACAGGCCACATCACTTCTACCCCTTGCCTGCATAAATTAATGTTACCAGATGGGTCACTAGATACTGGGCAGTCAGGAGACTCCTGACAGCAACTGACTCAGCTGAGTGACGTAATGACAAGCAGGCATAGAAAATCAAGTTCAACAAAAGCCTGGCAAGCTCATGGCTTTACTCTGCTCTCACTTATTTTTCTGTATGCAAATTCTTTCTAGCATTTAGGCAGAACTAATGCTATATCTCAAGATCACAGAGACCATGTAATGGGCCAAAGTTTTTTTTGTTTTATTTTGTTTTTTTATTTTTTCCTAGGAAAACATGATATCAATGCTCTGAGGTTCAGAAGAAAGAGTGTGGGTTATGAGCAGCCCCTGTGGTTGAGCGATGGAGAACTTGGAAAAAGACCAAGGTCTTGGTTACCCTTTCCTTGCCTCTGCATACCAGAGAATATGAAAAATAATCATTTTCAGCAGAGGTCACTTTCCCACACATTTGCATAGTCCCCACCTCACCTTCTGGAAGCAAGCAGCCAGACTGCCTGAGTTTTCAGGGCTAGAGCACAGAAAATGGGGCACACAAGGCTCAAAGGCAATTTTCAGCCACCGTTTTGATTCTTGGTAAAATAGGAATTTATTAAACGTTATCCAGGTACAAGAAAGTCTGGTTTCATTTATACCCTTCCAGAGTTATCTTCCATGATCAGCCTAAGCTTTCCTGGAATCTCTCATTCCTGGATGTCAGAACCCAGCAGCAAGGACAATCCGTTTTAGATTTATGCAATGGAGTGTTTCTGTTTTCCGTATCTTTCACATGGTCTAATCTGAGAACTGCCTCCCTACTCTTGAGTGCTTTCTCTCTTTCAGTGATTCTCAAAATGTGGTCCTTGGCCCAGCAGCATTGATAAGAGAGAGCTTGCTTAAAAAAAAATAAAGTAAATTATCTGGCTCATGCAGGTCCTATTGAATCAGAAACTGTGGGGGTCAAGTTCAACAATCTGTCTTAACAATCCCTCCAGGGAAATTCTTATGCTTGTTAACTTTGTGTTCTAAGGCAACACTGATCTTTTCCATTAACTCCTACTACTAATAAGCTGGACCAAAGACCAAGCCATGATCCAATTCTATTAAACATTAAATCAGTACACAATTAATATTTAGGTCATTTTGTAGCCCACTTTGGTCACTGGAAATTCATTGCTAATAAAAAACAAGTTCTCTGAAAATTTACTTGTCACAACACTCAACAGCTATATTTTATCATCTTTGTGTACTCTGGATTCTATAATTTGGTAGCCTTGGCATGGTTTACTTTGTCAAATAGCTCTCTACTGCTTTTCTATAATAAGAGCCATTGAGAGAGGCATCAAATGTTTTGTTAATGATCTATTCTATTCCCACTGTGAAACCCTTTGTCCACTAAAATTGGCATGGTATCAAAGACAGTCATCAGGTTTTTCTGAAAGATCTCTTTGTTTCCTTTATGTGCAACGCAGAGCTCACCTATTTGTACTCTATGAGCTCAGTTCCATTAGTCTTACAAGTGAAATTAAATGAATGAAAGGTTGTTCCTTTTAGGATCCATCTTTAATGAATTATCTCCCATATCAGAGACCACCAGGAACTTCAGGCAAGAGATATCAGGCAGGTAGTGGAAAACTGCCTAGTCCCATAAATTTGTCTTTTATACTATTTATAATTGCTGGTTTCTGGTTTGGCTTGACTCAGAATTTCACTCCTTCTCCAAATGGCAAATACCTATTAGAGCCCTTTGGCATTAACTTCTTTTATGCAGCCTACTTCCCACTATTGTCCACTTCTGTCTCCACATTTCAGACAAAAGTTATTAGTGCTCCTGTCACTGACCACACTCACCTCTATTTTTTTAAAAAAAAATCCCACTACTTAGCTTAACATTTCTCAAACTTTGGTGTATATCTGATGACCTAGAGGGCTTGTTACAATACAGATTGATATGCTCCACCTATAGTGTTTCCAGTTTAGTAGATCTAGTGTAGAGCCCAGGAATTTTCATTTTGAACACATTCAGGTCAGCCTGATACTGCTGGTCCAGGGACCACACTTTGAGAAACACTGATGTAAGCTGGCTAATAGCAAAATCTGGTTTCTATTTTTGCAGTCCTGATGCCCTTCTATTTTCAAAGCAGTGCTTTATTTATCTCCATGTTTCATTCTTGTGCTTTACCATATCATATCTCTTGCGAGTTGCCAGGCAACTGTGATCAATTGTTTGGGTAAGCAAAGTAATACAAACCTCCCCATCTTCCCACAATTTTTATTTGGTACAAGGATGATATGGGAAGCCACATCATCCGGTCCTGAAGCACGAGGCTCTGACCAATCACTACAGTTCGTGGGGACTTGGGCGTCATCCCAGATTGGATAGCAAGGCATATCTTCATGTGTAGGTGTGTCACCCGTGGGAGTTGAGCTACACTCACCTATTCTTTTGTAATCCTACCCTTTTGCCCTCTTTGGGATAGAATGTTCCATGGAAACTCCCTTTGTGTGTCCCCTTCTCTTGCTCTGCCTTTGGGGGTGGCCTTCCTAGATGTCAGTCCCCCTGCTGACAGCAGACATCATGAAGCTAGACGCAACTACCTGAAACCTGACCCCTTGCCTCATTTGAATGGCTTCTCCTCAATAAAGGGTTCAGCATGTGCTTTTTCTTTCTCTTTCCACAGACCCCTGAGGTCAGAGGAGCCATCAAAGGACCAAAAGAAAAAGGTATTTCTCTATCTCTGTGTAATTATTTTGTGCCAGCCCCAGTTTGCCCGGAGTGACCCTGAGTGTTCGAGTCGTGAGAAATGCGACAGACTGACTTGGCTTCAGGAAAACAATTTACTTCTTTGCCAAAATAAAAAGTCCTTGGAGAATATTAAAATCACATGTTATCCTTTAGAAAGTTAGTACATTTTGTGGTATTTACTGATAGACACCCAGACACATGTAATAGGATTATAGATCAGCCTCATTTAAGATAAAGTTTGCTGGGGGAGATCAGAATTGCTCCCTGTGGAACTTAAATTAGGTACAAAGCAATTAACTTTAAGCAACCAAAAAATTGGCTCTATATAAATTCCATTTTAAATTAGCTCTTAACTACGAGCTCATTACCAGGTAACTTCTCTACATAAGAGAAAAACAAGTCTCTGGAGAAGGAAAACTCAAACTCAGTTTTGAGATGCTACCTCTAATAGGGAAACTGAGGAAGACTTAAACCTGACCTCTTACAAAGGTCAGCTATTTCTGTAGACTTTCTAAACTTTTTCAACTCACCCTGGCACTCAGAAATGATAAACCTTTTCATTCCTGCTGATGGTTCAGTTGTATAATATTTTAAAAAATATTTTATTAGTTGTTGATGGACCTTTATTTATCCAACCCAGTGCTTCACGCCTGCTAGGCAAGCACTCAACTACTGAGCCACAACCTTAGCCCAGTTGCACAACCTTGCACCAGTTGTGTAATATTAAATACATTCAATTTCATTCCCCTATTATCTCTTACTGTGAGAGTTTTAGATAACTTTTATAAAAGTCAATATGCCAGTTCAATAGATCTTTATGTTTGGGAAAGTGTGCTTTATTGCCTGGCATATGGAAAGAATTTGATAAATGTTTAACAATCAGAACATTAACAGATCATTGATTATTGTTGAACTAATAAATTCATGAAAGCTATTAATTTTATGTGTGATTATAAAACTAATGCAATTTCTTTAAGACTTGGAAACAGAAAAATATAAAGTATTCATAATCTCATAACCTGCAGCTCACTTGTGTTAACTTTTGACACATTCTTCCCCTCAAAGGTGCTTATGTGTATATATAATATATATAATATATATTATATATATGTATGTATGTATATGTATATATGTGCAATTATATTTTATAGCCATATCATTTATAAAATGTTAAATTCAAGAAGTGACATCAGCAAGATGGGCAGCACAGTTGACTGTTTCTCATCCTCTTCCCGCAAAAGGGACCACAGCAAAGAGTAAACAACTACACTCTAACTGGAATGACTAAGGAAGTATTCTGGAGAATAGGAGGGCAGCAGTGTGGTCGTTGTGGAGCTCGCAAACCAAGATAGTACCAGACAGAGAAGAGCAAGTCACCCTCCCTCACCCACACTGCCTCTCCATCCCAGAGCAGCTCAGAGCTGAGATGAATTTCTCCTTATGGTAAAGAGGTAAGCTGAAGACCCCCGGCACTACCCACTGCTGCCACAGGTTACTGCACACGAGATCCCTGAAGCTCTCACAGATCCTAAACTTAGTTAAGAGGGTTGCTTCGAGTTCATGTGACTGTATTTTCACAGGGAAGGAACCAGCATCATACACTCCTCACTTTCCAGCTATAATTTGGCACCTTTGTGCACCTAGATGCACTGCTAGAATGTGCTCCACCCTGGGGCTCATAACCACAGTGCATCTTTATCCTTGAGACTCTAGTGTCACTCTGCCACACTCGCATGGAGGGCTGCAGCACCATAACCCCAGCTTCTCAGAGACTAGGCTCAGTAGAAAAACTGAGACTGCTGTCTTCCATATGGTGCCCCATTCCCCAGAGAACAGACACACTTTGCACAGCCATTGGGACATGTGCATGTGCACCTAGCCAGACATCTGCCTCATTTCCCTGGTGAGCCTGCCATCCAGAGACCTGGCATGTAAGTCCTGTGCATACCTGACCCAGTCCAAAAGCCAACCATGAGACAGCCCTAACTCCTCTACTACATTTCCAGCCAGCCCACAGCACTGTGCACATTCTACCCTAGTCTGACATCCAGCTAGGTGGCAGCTCTGACATAATCACCAACATCACTGATAAGGATTATAACTAAAGAGATTGAACAGAGACTGGTATCAAGGAAAACCCTAAATAATAAAACTTTATATTAAAGTCACTAATTTTGGAGGTCATACAACTGAACAATACATTATTAGTCTCCTGCTAGCTTTGCTGTAGATCACACATTAACTCTGACATGTGAGTTAAGATGATATCAGCTGTTTAGGTTACTTTTCAGGGATTTGAAGGCTACTTTGGCTGAAAACAGTAACTCTTCACATGGGTCTACAAGTATCTGATGGGGCAAAAAGATAGGGCATCTCTGCTTTTAAATTGTGCCTGTCTCCTTTGCTGCCTTAACTTTTGGGTCAGATTCTATTCAGCTGTGCATGTAGGCATGTTGATCATTTGAGAAATAGTTTTTACAGAAATATAATATAGGGTTAACTTGACCTAGATTTGCACAGTCTCTCTCTTCCTTCTTCAAGGCTAAAGATGCCTATCAGCTGCCATGGCAGGAAACATCAGACCAAGAAAAGAGCCAAAGGTAGTGGCACCTGAGTTCCTGAAACATCTCTGCCTATTCCCAGAAAAAAAAATAGTATTCCTTTCCTTTATTAGTCTATCTCCCCTTCATTATTCCTATCCTATAAATGTCAATCCTAACTCCCAACTCCCTGGAGTTGAGACATTGATTGGTGAGCAGAGTTCCTGGCTCTGCATTCTTTGACCACTAAATAAAGTTTTTTTCTTATTCCATTACTGTATCTCTTGAGTGATTGGCCTTATCAAATGGCAGTAGAATCAGATCTTTTTTTTAGTCACAAGACTACATTACCAAGTTCACCCAGAATCAAAGCTAAAGCACTATACCCAACAAATACTCTGGCACTCATTCACAAGAAAAAGCATCTCCCTTTAAAAACAAAACAAAACAACCACCTTTAAAAAACCCATAAAGTTGAAAAAGGTAGCCATTGCATTAAACATGTAGGTATCAACATAGGAAAACAGATTCATAAAAAACCTAGAGAACATGACTCCACCAATGAAGATAATAATTCTCTAATAATTGATTCCCCCCTGAAAAAAACTGTAATTTGTTGAATGTCTGAAATGACTTTAAGGAAGATCAGAAATAATATAAGAGAATGCTGACAATTTAATAGAAATCAAAAAACTTCTTGTATTTCTGAAGAAATCTCAAGAGAGATATACATCATAAAAAAGAACCAAACAAAAATCTTGAAGCTGAAGAATTCAATGAATGAAGTAAAAGTACAATTGAGAGCCACAACAACAAACTAAATGAAGCAGAAGGATTTCTGCTTCAAATCTTCAGGATTGCTGAACTTGAAGACAGGTATTTGGAATTAACCCATTTGGGAGCAGGGAGAATAAGAAAGAGTGAAGAAAGTCTACAGTCCATATAGGATACCATTAAGAGAACAAATGTGTATATTATGGAGCTCCAGAGGGAGACAAGATGGAGAAAACAGTCTTAATGCCCTGGTAATCAAAAATTCCTCAAGTCTTGGGAGAGCTGTGGATACTCAGATCCATGCAGAAATAAACATCCTGAACCATGAAGCAATAAATGCCTACATATAGATTTAGATTTCAAATAGACAACCTAACAATACAACTCAATGAAATAGAAAATTAGAGCAAAACAAATCTAAAACCATAAGAAAGAAAAGGAATAGTAAAGATCAGAGCAAAAATAAAGAAAATGGAAAATAAATAAATGCAAAAGATCAAAAAAGGTTGGTTTGTGAAAACAAACAAAATTGACAAATCTCTATATAGACTAAAAGAGAGAGAGAGAGATAAGGAGAGAGAAAGAGGGAGAGAGAGAGAGAGAGAGAGAGAGAGAGAGAGAGAGAGAGAGAGAGAGAGAATCCAAACAGGTAAAATCATAGATAAAAGTTTGATATTATAACTTATACCACAGAAATACAAAGAATAATTAGAGAATATTACAAATAACTATATGCAAACAAATTAGAAAATTGGGAAGAAAAAATCAAATCCCCAGACACATATTTCCTTACAAGATTGAATCATGCAGAATATAAGTCCTAAAAAGAACAATACTGAGCAACAAAATTGAATTAGTAGTAAAAAGCCTCCTGACAGAGAGAACACCAGGACTGAGTAGCTCCCGGATCAACTTTACCAAACTTTAAAAGAATAACTGACATCAGCTCTTCTCAAATTATTCCACAAAACTGAAAGGAAGGGGATTTTTCCAAACTTATTCTATGAGATCAGTATTACTTTTATAGCAAAACCAGACAAGAATGCAAAAACAACATAGACTTTTATCCCCAGTGAACCTAGTTTCAAAAATTCTCACCAAAATAATAGCAAGCCAAATTCAACAGAACATTGAAATGATTATTCACCATAATCAAATGGGATTTCTCTCAGAGGTTCAGGGATGTTTCAACACACACAAATCAATAAGCAGTGGCACAGGAGGCTGAGGTAGCAGGATTACAAGTTCAATGCCAGCAACAGCAACTTAGAAAGGCCCTAAGCAACTTAGTAAGACCCTATCTCAAAATAAAACAAATAAAAATAAAAAGGCCTGGGATGTGGTTCAGTGGTAGGTGCTCCTGGGTTCAATCCCTGGTACCAAATAAGATCATCTTTATGGCTGCAGAAAAAAAAAATGAGTTAAAGTTCTGTGATTCTGCAACCTGTGCAATCAGAAAAATGAGAAATTATACCCCATATGATTCAAATGTATGAACTGTCAAGATCATTGTACTGTCATGTGTAACTAATAAAAAAAGGTTCCATATCTCTTCATGGTAAAAACACTCAACAGACTAGGTATAGAAGGAAATACCAATTAATGGCATATATGATAAGCACATAGCTAATATCATACTGAATGGGAAAAAGTTCAAAGCCTATTTTCTAAGACCTGAAACAAGATGAGGATATTCCCTCCACCACTTTAATTCAACATAGCCCTGAAAATCCTAGCCAGAGCAATTAGACAAGAAAAAGAAGTAAAGAGCATCTACATTGTAAATCAGGAAGTCAAACTATTCCTGTTTTCAGATGATATGATCTTACATACAGAAAAACCTAAGCACTCCACCAAAAAAAAAAAAAACTAATAAGTCCAGTAAAATGGCAGGATATAAGGTCTGCATACAAAAATTAATACATTTGAATACAGCAATAATAAAATTGCTGGAAAAAAATCAGGAAAGCAATCCTATTCACTATAGCTCTTAGTTGAAGGACAGTCTACAGAATGGGAGAAAGCCTTTGCTAACTGTCAATCTGACAAGATTTTAATATCTAGGCTACCTACAGAACTTAATTCCACAGCAACAATCAACATCGTCAGCAGCAGCAACAGCATCTGACATTTAGTTGCCAGAAACTTAAAATGTCTAGGAATAAATTTAAACAAGGTAGTAAATAATCTCTATAATAAAAAGTACAAAATGGGGATGAAAGAAATTGAAAAGGGCACAAAAAACATTGGAAAGATTTGCATCTTAGTGGGTTGTAAAAATTAATGTTGTTGAAGTGTTTATACTATCCAAAGAAATCTATAGATTCAGTGTGATCTATTAAAATACAAGTGGCATTCCTCACAGAAATTTTAAAAAGAATACTTCTGGGCTAAGTTTGTGGCTCAGTAGTAGAGCGCTCGTCTTTCATGTATGAGGCACTGGGTTTGATCCTCAGCACCACATAAAAATAAATTAATAAAATAAAGATACTTTTCTTAAAGATACTTGTAAAATTCATTTGGAACAGCAGAAGACCTTGAATAACCAAAGCAATCATGAGCACAAAGAACAAAGCTGGAGGCATCATAATACACGACATCAAAAATACTACATATTTTGATATTATTTGACACAAATACATGACATCAAGAAATACTACATAGCATGGTACTGATGAAAAACAGACAATGGGACAGAATAGAGAACCTAGAAACAAATCCATGCACTTAACAGCCATGAAAAAGGCATCAAGAGCATACATTGGAGAAGCGACAGCCTCCTCAGTCAATGGTACTAGGAACACTGCACACCTGTATACAGAGGAACGCAGTCAGTACCCTGAGTTTCACCATCCACCAAAATCAACTTAAAAATGAAATCAAAGACTTAAGCATAAGACCAAAAACTTTGAAATTGTTAGAAGAAAATGTAGGGGAAATGCTCTTGGATGTTGTTCTGGGGAAAGATTTTTTTTTTAAGACCTCCAAAATCCTACAGCAAAAAAAAAAAAAAAAAAAAAAAAAAAAGTATATAGAATTAACATCAAAGTAAAAACCTCTGCACCACAAAGGAAATGATAGATTTAGAGGACCAACCTACAGAAATGGAGAAAATATTTGCCAGCTGTTAATCTGACAAGGGATTAATAGCTAGACTACATAAGGAACTCAACGTTACAGCAACAATCATCATCATCTTCATCATCATTATCTGATCTTTTAAATGAATAAAGGATATGAATAGATGTTTCTGAAAAAAAATGTACAGATGGCCAAGTATGTGAAGAAAATTCTCTATCTCACTAATCTTCAAGGAAATGTGAATCAAAACTACAATGAGATATCACCTCACCCCAGTTAGAAAGACTGTTTTCCAAAAGACAAAAATACTCCAATTATCTATGATGTGTCAAAATGCCTTCTACTGTTTTGTATAACTAACTAGAACAAATATAAAAAAGGAAAAATTAAGAAATGCTGGCAAGTACGCAAACAAGGAGAACTTTCACACACCGTTAGCAAGAATGCAAATTAGTACAACAATTAAGGAAAAGAGTGTGGAAGTTCTTCCAAAAATTAGAACTGTAACTACTATAGAATCTAGCATTACACTACTGGGCATACATCTAAAGAAAAGGAGATCAGGATGTTGAAGAGACACCTACACTCCCTTGTTTACTACAGCACTCTTCACAATAGCAAAGATTAAGACTCGACCTTGGTATCCATCAATGAATGAATGGATCACACACACACACACACACACACACACACACGAATATTATTATGCCATAAAAAGTATAGATATACTGTCTTTTTTGGCCATATGGATGGAACTGGAGGATGCTATGAAATAAGTTACTCACAGAAGGACAAATACCATGTGTCCATGTGTTCTTACTTAAATAAGCTAAAAACAATAGTTGATCTCATAGAAATAGAGAGTAGAGTGGGGTGAGGGTGACTGAAGAGAGGATGGTTAACAGATACAGGGGTGCATTTGGATAGAAGGAATAACTTCTAATGTTCTATAGCACTGTGGGACAGCTATGGTTGACAACATTTAATTGCAAAATAGTTAATAGAGAAGATTTGGGATGTTTCAAACCCAAAGAAATAATAAATGTTTGAGGTGATAAATATACCAGTCACTTTAGTCTGGTAATAGACATTCTAAATATGTATTATAATGCCACATATTAACCCATAGATATATATATAATTACAGTGTGTAAATTAAAAATAGAAAAAAAGAAATTAAATGTCGCTTTTTCTTAATGTAAATTTATCAAGGAACATTTCTCAAGTCATTAGGAATTCCAAGGAGTGAATATTCTCAATTTAATACATCTACTGTTGTTAGATATTAGAATGTTTCTCACATTACTTCTATGTGTCTCAATAAATATATCTCTAGAAAGATATTTTATTTCTGATTAGAATCTATTTCCTGGGATGAACTGGTTGTGTCAAAAAGTAGGAAAGTTTTAAAACTTTGACTAATGTTAGCAAACATTTTCCAGGACAGCTGTACCTATCTATGTGCATGTCAGCAGGCTGTGAGATCATCGGTCCTGGGTAGCTCTTTCCACATGGGTATCAACTTTACCCACGTTACGTAGCACATTTCCATTGTAATTTCTTTTTTCTTTTCTTTTTTACCAGTGAGATTACTTATGGCAAGTTTCACTAGCCACTTCTTTCATATGTGAGCAGGTATATAAAAGATTTGTCCATCTTTTCAGTGGTGTCTGGGATATTTATTATTCATTTCCATATGGTCTTTATATATAAGAATATCAGCCCAATGTAAATCACTTCCCCTTCTATGAGTTGCCTTTGAACTTCATCAATGGTTGGTTTCTTTCTAAAATATGAAGGCATTATTGCTATATAATCTTTGTTCTGGCTTTAAACTTAGAATATTTGCCTTTAGTCACAGATTAGATAAATAAAAACCTAATTTTAATAAAGATTTCAAAATAGACTCACATGTAAAAGTTAGCATTTTCAAATTTCTAAAACAATATTTGGCATAAGAAATAAAAAGTTAATTCTCATAGTGATACATACTAAGTAAAACATCTTCTTTAGTTATGATTCTTTAATAATACTAGTATATATATGTATGTATATATTGCACTTGATATATATCTATTTATATAGATTTAACTATATAGAGAGACATATTATATAGACATTTATAGACAGACATATATGCATATATATATATAGTCCTGTGTAATTCATTTTTACTGTCTTGCCAACTTCTGCAATTGCATCACTGTTTCAATTATTATAGTTTTACAATGTATTTTAATAACTGAAGCAAACACCCTCATTACATTTTGTTTTAGTTCATTTTCTGTTGCTATGGTAACAGAATATTTACTGATATATTATCCTACATTTTTAATATTATACTATAATATTTATCAATGTTAATACAGTGGTTCTATTTGAGCTTCACAGCTGTATTGTATCCATCTTTTTTTTTCTGATGGACCTTTGCTATTTCATAAAATGCTTCTCATTCCCTCGTGCCTCCTTGTACATATGTGCGACAGATTTTTTTTTAAAGATCTATATGACTATACTCAGCTTCCACATTGTTAAATCTTGCCAACTTACTCTTTGCAAGTGTCATACCAATACAAATTTCATCCAGTTAACTACCTGAGCAAACTCTCTTCTTCCACATCTTATTCTGTGTTTGGTAGAGTAGGATTTATTTAATATTCACCAATCTAAAGGATGTGAAGTTGTGTTTTGTCTTAGTATACTTTTATTTTTTATTCGCTCCCATTAGTTAAGCATGACAGCAGAATGCATTTTGATTCATTGTACACAAATAGAGCACAACTTTTCTTTTCTTTAGTTATATACGATGTAGAGTTACACCATTTGTGCAGTCATTCATGTACATAGGATAATAATGTCCATTTCATTCCACCATCTTTTCCACCCTCATCCCTGCTCCCCTTTCATCACTCCCTTCTGCCCAATCCAAAGTTTCTCCATTCTTCCCTTGCTTTTCCCACCACCCCTTATGGATCAGCATCTACTTATCATTTGACCTTTGATTTTTTAGGATTGGCTTATTTTGCTTAGCATGATATTCTCCAACTCCATCCATTTACCTGAAAATGCCATAATTTCATTCTTCTTTAAGGTTGAGTAACATTTCATTGCATATATATACCACAGGTTCTTTATGCATTCATTTATTAAAGGGCATCTAGATTGGTTCCACAGGTTAGCTATTGTGAATTGAGCTGCTATAAACATTGATGTGGCTGCATTACTGTAGTATGCTGATTTTAAGTCCTTTGGGTATAGACCAAGGAGTGGGATAGCCGGGTTAAATGGTGGTTTCATTCCAAGTTTTCTGTGGAATCTCCATACTGCTTTCCTTAATGGTTGCACCAATTTGCAGTCCCATCAACAGTATATGAGTATACCTTTCCCCCACATGATCGCCAACACTTATTCTTGATAATTGTATTTTTGATAATTGTATTCTTGATAATTTGTATTCTTGATAATTGCCATTCTGACTGGAGTGAGATGAAATCTTAGAGTAGTTTTGATTTGAATTTTCTAACTACTAGAGATGTTGAACATTTTTTTTCATATATTTGTTGATCTATTGTATTTCTTCTTCTGTGAAGTGTCTGCTCAGTTCCTTAGCCCATTTATTGATTGGGTTATTTGGGTTTTTCGGTGTTAAGTTTTTTGAGTTTTTTATATATCCTGGAGATTAGTGCTCTACCTGATGTGGATGTAGTAAAGATTTTCTTCCATTCTGTAGACTCTCTCTTCACGTAATTGATTGTTTCCTTTGCTGAGATGAAATGTTTTAGTTTGAATCCATATCATTTATTGATTCTTGATTTTACTTCTTGTGTCTTGTTAAGGACGTCAGGTCCTAAGCGGACATGATGAAGATTTGGGCCTGCTTTAGTATACTTTTTTATTAGGTTATATTTGTTATGAACCTCAGAATAAATACTATCTTTGGGGGCTGTATATTAGTCTTCTTTGGTTTTCTTATTGTTTGTGTATTTTTCAACCAAACTTTTAAGAATGTAATTAAGTGTATTCTTCACTTTATTTCCCCCGCCCCGAAAGAATGCCTGGACTGAATTTGCTTGTGAACCAAAGTTTGCACTTTCTTTTACATGAAACCACAGTGACTGAATATCATTTCAGAGATTCATGGATCGCTCAGTTTTCCTCTTTATTTTTCTAAACACAAATTTTACTCACGTTTCTATTGAGTACTCCACTAGAAGAAGGCATACAGGGCTGAGGTTCATAGACACATATAGAAGAATATTTTGTAAAACTAAATAAGTGCTGTACAATAATAAACTATTATTTGAATTAGTAGCAACCATGATCATAATGCTATCAATGTCTCGTGGGAATTTTTCAGCTGCAAGGTATTATAAAAATTCTCTTGAATTTCTCCATTAGTACAACTGTGAGAAAGATTGGAATCTGGTTGCTTATTGTTTTAAACACATTTTCCAAAACTACTTAAGTCTGAGAACTATGTAATACATATGTTTTATGTTTTTCATGACAATTGTATAAGTGATCTACCCTACAAGAAGAGCTTGATAAATGTTTAGAAATGCTAATAATTGAAGTGGGAAAAGTTTTGAAGAATCCTAAGGTAGGACTGATTCCCTTAGACAAAGAGATACAAAGAAAATCGTGTTGCTCCCTCAAATAGGGGAGAGAGGCTCTGACAACAGGTGTGACATACATATTACCTGAGTTTCTAGGATTGGGCACCATAAGGCATAGAAAGTTTGAAGAAAGGGTATTTGAACTCAAATTACAATATCCCAAACTGTATTTTGCAAAGCATAAACTCAAGAAATAGATGCCACTGCTTTCCTTGGGGGTAAGGTGGAAAAGAGTTTCCTTAAGTTTTTGAAAGTTCTCTTCATGACAGCCAAGTATTTCTCTTTCTTTTCAATCATTGAAGGCTTTTATTTTTATTGTGCATTGTAATTATTCAAAAGTGGGATTAATTATGTCGTCTTCATACATGCATATAACATCATCTGATCTGTGTCAATCCCTAGTACCTTCCTTTTCCCTACCCTCCTCCCTCCCACTATTCCACTTGCTCTTCTCTATTGATCCTCCTTTTACTTTTAATAATAAGTATAACACCTTTAATAATTTTAAGGTCATTATAATTACATGTATTTTATAATACACAAACACACAGGATTCATTATGGTCACCCAATTGATTCTCATAACTCAACCACTGAATAATAAATACCGATGATGAATCATAGTAGCTTTGCTTGGAGAACATCCTCAGCCTAGAACCCCCACTGCAGTACGATAGCTTTAGACATTGAGGATCAATCCTGGGGATGACACACACATCCAGCATCCCTGGTCCCACCCCGCCCTTAGGTACATCATCTCATGGCCACCTTTCCTGATCCTGACACAGAGACTGCATCAAAATTTTACCACCCATAAACCTTTATCTATGGATAGATATTTTCCCCATGCAAATGTCTTCAGAAAGTTCTTTGAGTAGTTTTTCTCTGTCCTGGGTCCCTGCCTTGACTCTGAAGCTGATCCTAGAGAATAAGATCTCCTCTTAAGCTGTGACTTGGCTTCACTGCTCCAGTTGATCCTCAGGGAGTGGTTGCAGGATGGGCAGGCAGGGTTTAATGCCATCCTTTTATTACCACCATTACTCACCTGCAGGGGGCAGAGGTCAGGAAGATGCGTGGGATCTCCTCCAGGAGCTAGTGCTATGTAAGTAATGTCTTCATTTTAACTTTCAAAAGGCTGAAGATACAAATTTGCTTCCTGTCTAGTGACAAGGGCCACCAGAGTGGTAGCAGTTGTATTAGCAATAAAGAAAAGTAGGGCACAAATGTCTGTCATGCTGGAGAAGATGTGTGCAGAGGGACAGGTTAGTTGGATTTTAAAAAAGCATACTAAGAAGTCCACATAAAGCAGTTTTTCTTCTTGGGGAGATTTCCCTAAGGAGTACTGCCAAGCAAGGAAAGAAAATGGTAACAGACTGACACACAAAGGACGTAAAATAATTTCTAAAACGCTAGACTCGTGATAGTGAAGAAAGAACACAGACACTATTTTCTGACCTTGGTCCCTAAAGCCCTATGATTGACCAACTGTGTCTGCTTTGGGAAACAGAGAGAGTAAAGACACAATAGATTATCAAGTGACATTGCCCACTTTTTCTTTCACAGAATAGGTTGGAACAGGGCATCTGTGTTTGATTTTGACCACCCTCTTCTCTGTTTAGGTGACCCATGGTCATTAACCTTGAATATCTTTCCCAGGGGAGAAACATGGATAGGGAGCAGATGGAAGCCGCTTCAGAGGCACATGGAGAGCATTCACCCATCTCTTCTCACTCCCCACTAAGGAAGGAGCTTTTAGGATCAAAAACATCAAAGGCGTTCAAAAGAGCCACAAGGGTATAGTACCTGGGACACAGGACGGAGACTTCTAGGCAGGGGTGAGATTTTTCTTAGTCTCATCTTCTTTGCTTTCTCATTTCCTTCTAGAAAAGCATTTGAGTGGTAAGATTCAGAGGTGTGATTAGGGTGTCAGAAACACCATGTGCTCCTGAGGTACAAAGGCAGAGTGAGCAGGTTCATTTTCGAGGACTCAGGGAGCCACAGGCCTGGCAGTGTCTTTCCTGGATCCTGGAATGCAGGCTCGATCCCAGCTAGGAGAAAGCCTATGTTTCATGTCTGAGAAAACTCAAAATATGGCAGCAGTGACAGGGTGCTGTGCAGAAGTAGCAGACGATGAGCACGCCAAAGCGGCCTTGGGTCCCTGTATGGAAGCAGAATGGTAGTAAGGGATGACAGAGGTTTAGAGCAATCGTGTGAGTTTCAGGTTGCTGTCAGCTGGCTGAGCAGGGCCTTCCTTTCTTCCCTTCATGATGAGACTACTACTGGTATCAAGAAGAAAAAGTCTCCAATTCTTTGACCTTGGTAGCTGTGAATATTTTCTAAAAATATTGGTAGGTGGTAGTATTTGTTTTCATTACCAAGTTAATGTGGCCATTTGAGAAATATCATTAAATATTTTTCTAAGACAAGAGTTTTTAATGACTATTGTATACTCCATAATTGATTTTTCCTATTGACTTTTAGATGTTTTTCTAATTTAAATAATTTCGAGATGAACACCTGTATGTGTGCGCATGTCCTCTATCACTGAAGTGAGATTGCCGAATTTTAAAAAAGGGAGGGTTTTGAAGACTGTAGATACATGTACCTAAATTGTTTTCCAGAGAACTATACTAATTAATGCTCTCAGGAGCAGGTCAAAGAGGACTGAGCTGTTTGCTCTTGTGACTTCCTCAGGATGTGGAGTTTGCCCGGAGAAATACTCACTGATCCTGGATCTCTGGGAATGGGTGTTTGTGGGATGAGGCGGGAGGTCAGTGTCCAGCTAAAGAAGAGGAAGTGAGGTCAGACTAGATGTACAGGTGGAAAGTGCATCGTTTCACTTGAATGCCAATTTTCCCCTAATAGACAATAAGGAGCTGGACTTCAAGTATGAAGTCAACCAGGACCATAGCCAATGATGGACTAATCTCTTAAAGTGAGCTGTTCTGGAATTCCTGGAGGAGGTCAAAGGGGGTACCTGGGGCATAGTAAAGAGGAGGTTTGTGCCCAGTGCCCGGACACAGTAAAGGGAGGTGTGTCCCCAGTACCTAGATACAGTAGTAGCGTCCAGGCAGCCTGTGCTCAAGTGAGCATGGTACCCAGCTTATCCATTCTTCCTGGGTGATCCTCTCCATCCTTTCTTCATTCATTCTCTCCTTCCTTTAAGGTTACTTGAGCACATGATGTCAGGCATTGTGAAGGGAGATGAAGTACAAAAGTAAGGGTTTCTCCATTTTTCCCATACCCGCCCCCCCCACCGTTGCCCATTATGGATCAACATCCACTTATCAGGGAGAACATTCAGCCTTTGGTTTCTGGGGGGATGGACTAACTTTGCTTAGCATGATATTCTCTAACTCCATCCATTTACCTGCAAATGCCATAATTTTATTCCCTTTTAATGCTGGTAATATTCCATTGTGTATACATACCAGTTTCTTTATCCATTCATCTATTGGTTGCTTCCACAGTTTAGCTATTGTGAATTGAGCTGCTATAAACATTGAGGTGGCTGTGTCACTATAGTTAAGTCCTCTGGGTATAGATCAAGGAGTGGGATAGCTGAGGATGGGGAGGGGTCATGGGGGCAGGAAAGATGGTGGAATGAGATGGACATCATCACCCTAGATACATGTATGGCTGCACATACGGAGCGACGCTAAAAATAAAAATAAAAATAAAAAAGTAAGGGTTTGCCTGTGTATGTGTCTTTGAGCAAAGTTGAGGGGTTGGGAGTAGATCTCTAACATGCAAATAGACAGTTTCAATGACACTGTGCCATTGGAGAGTAGAGCAACTATCCAAGCATCAGTTTAAAAAAGACTTCCCAAAGGAAGACCCTTGAAAGCTGTGGAGAATAGATTTAGTTCTACCAGAGAAAAAGAGGGCCTTAGTGGGGCATGGTGGTGCAAGCCTGTAATCCCAATCACTCGGGAGACTGAAGCAGGAGGGTCACAAGTTCAAAGCCAGCCTCAGCAACTTAACAAGGCCCTAAGCAACTTAGTGAGACCCTGTCTCTAAATAAAATATAAAAAAAGGAGCTGAGGAAGCGGCTCAGTCATTAATTATGCATGGGTTCAATCCCCAGTTCCAAAAAAAAAAAAAAAGGGCCTTATATCAAAACATGTCAGTGAGTCCCACATGCTTAGAACTACAACAGCACAGACCAAGGTGGAGGAGGAATTGCAGGACAGGGAAGGGTAGGGCCCCAGTGACAGGAAGTCAGGCTATAAAATGAGTCAAACTTTATATTGTAAAGTCTTTCTATTTCATTCAAAAGGATGTCTTGTAGAAATAAGGAAATCAGATAAATATCTTAATAGATGGCATTAATATGATCCTCTTTCTGTTATAAAAAGATAACCAGTAGCAGAGTAAATGGGCTGAGAAAAGGGAGAGCCTGGAACCGGAAGTGACTAAAATCATGACACAGAGGCATCACCATGCATAGATTCTGTGGTTAAATGTATTAAAAAAAAAAAAAACAGAGGCAAAAGAAAGAAAGCATAGGACACGAATGACCAAAGATTGCTGATGAGCTCATGGTAGACAGTGATGGAGCTTCAAGCTGGGGTAGCTGTCACTGCAAAGAGTGAAACGCAGCCAAGAACATCCCAAATACTAGAATAATGTCTTTATTGTTCCCTTACCTATGACAGCTGAAGGGCCAGCGTGATCTATGATCTTTCTGGGTCTTTTATTAAGTTTTCATCACTGTGCTGTCTGTGTAATCTACTGCCTCAGGGAATATTTGAGATTTGAATTTGAAAATGAGATTCACAAAATTAGATATTTTTCATAAATATATATATATATATATATATATATTTTTTTTTTTTTTTCTTTCTTTCTCTAGCTCCAAACTGATTGCAAACAAAAGGTTATAAAGGACAGGCTCTTTGAGTCCTTTAGGCTTCAGCTTTGAGATAGCTAATTTTTGTTCCCCAAGCGAACATTTTAGAAATGACTCCCCAGTTCTTCATTCTTTGCAAATGCATATTTTTTCATTGGTCCTCCCTTTCCCTCATAAAAAGATAAGTCTGTTTAGTTAGGCCAGAGACTCAGAATCTCAGAAAGTTAAGGAAGAGGCAAGAAATCTTTGGAGGATGTTCTGAAGGCAAAGAAATCAGAGAATATGCTACTAGGAGACCATGTTGGAGGCAATTCAGTTAGGCAGGGAGCACAGAGGAGTCAGACCCCAGAGGAAGTGCCCGAGAGCTTTGGGAACATGAAATCAGGAAGTGGCCTGAAGTGGTTAATCAAGTCCTAAAGATGAGTGGCCAACAATGAGACTCAGAAAAAGAATGAGCTACCAAAGTCATTCTGAAACAGGAAATCTGAGTTCCTTGTTCTCTCTTCTTATCACATGATCTCTTGGGCTAGTTCTCTGGATCACTGAATAGCTGGAGGAAAAGTGAAAACTTTATTGAACAATGTGAACATATTCATGAAGATAGAATTTTGAGGTCCCTTGGAAATGACCTCTGGTTAACTTAGTGAACTTTATCCTTTCCACTGGTGTTATGAGCATCTCTGGTACTTGCTGATTGTCACCTCTGGAATTTGCTCTACTCCCTATTGTTTGATCTTGACCAATAGCTTTATAAAAACATGTCTACCTTGGCAGTCCTCTCCGCTCCCCACCAAAACCTATTTATGGGCCTCTGACACCTTCATATTTATATAGCCTGGGACCCTACCCCCGACTCTGGTCAGCCTTGTTCTGCTCTTCCTGATTTTAAATTCCTGTTTCCATAGTTGCCCATAATTAGTGTTGCCAAAAGCTTAGTCTTGTCCCTATACCAATCCAATAACAAGGACAAGATTTTGAGAAAAAGGAAAAAGTTTTATTGCTCTGCTAGGAAAGGAGAAACACAGGAGACTTCTGTCCCAAAGGCTGTGATTCTGCCCATCAGCTGGAACAGAAGACTTTTAAAGCGATGATTCTAAGGCTACATTCCATGTTTTCGCCGTTGGAGTTGTAATTCACTTGCTAATTTGGGAGACAATCATTTCTGAGATCTTCTGATACCATCCCCAAAGTTTGGAGTACTTCTTTCCTATGATAGGTATGTGAACAAGAACAGATAAATCTGCCTAGAATGAGGGGAAGAAAAAAAAAGATAATCATATTTCCCCTGAGATTAAGGAGGGGGAGAGATTAGGGAGGAGCAGGGAGAGAGGAAGAGAAAGAAACATGTCAATTTTAAAAATAAGTTGCAGTGGCAAAGCAGCAAGGGGCTACATTCAAATCATAAAGTGGACCACTGTTACGTTTGGATTTTCCTTTAGGTCACACTAGGCATATAACCTATGTAGTACTCAATGAGTGATTTCCAGTGGTCTTCTAGATTAATCCTAAGCAAATCTCACCATTCTACAGATGATTTCCCAAAACCAAGATTGTAAAATGTCTAGGACCTCAGAACATTATGCAGACCCCTACTGTTGACTCCTCCAAGCTGTGAACATGCAGGTCATGCCACAATCCACATGTCCTGGGGATGTGTACAATGCTCTGGGATGCTCTGGAGAATGTAAAATGATAAGAAAGAGAATGAAAATTCTTGAGACTTGGAGAATGAGAGTAAGAATTTCTTCACCACCAGTGTTTCCAAAAACTCGGTCCTTGTCCTTATGCCAATCCAATAACGAGGACATGGTCTGGAGAAAAAGGAAAAAGAAGCTTTCTTGCTTTGCTCGCAAAGGAGAAACAAAAGGGACTCTTCTCCCAAAGCCTGCGATTCTGCCCATCACAGGGAGCAGGGGATTTTAAAGAGGTGATTCAGAGAGAATGCAATTAGAGAGGAGAGATCAGGAAGGAGAAGAACAGAGAAAAGAAGATTAGAGAGGAGAAGATCAGGGAAAAGAAGGCTGGGAAGAGGAGGAAAATGTATAAGCCTCAAAGCCACAAGGGATATATAGCCAAAGCATCAAGTGAACCCCTGTTACCCCAGGAACTCCATAGCTGAAGTTGATTTTCCCTCCAATGCCCCACTCAGTAGTCTATCCTTGGCTGCCCAACCAGCATGAACACACTGGCACAGATGTGACCCAGAGAACTTACTAGAAAACTCAAGCAGGGAGTAGTTCCTCAATGCCCTAGAACTTTACTTTTATCTTTCTCAAAGAGGTTAAATGATGGAGTGACACAGACAGAGTCTCCAGGAAGGTACAAGAAGCACATTTTCATATTCTTTCATTCAGATACAATTTTTTTCCCTTCATTAGACCTCAGTGTATCTGATCCAATGAGCTGGAGTCTCATGAGACTGATCCTTCCTGTAAACGAGGGACCATTATGTTAAGCAAAATAAGTCAAGTCAGAAGGTCAAGGGTCCTCTTTTTTTTCTCAGACGTGGAAACTAGAGAGGAAAAAGGTAAAGAAATCAGATTTTATAACAGGGGCTCACTGGATGCTTTGACTATATCCCTTGTGGCTTTGAAACTTACATGTTTTTTTTTTCCTTTTTCCCAACCCTCTTCTTCTTGACCTTCTTCTCCCTGATTTTCTTTTCCCCTGCTCTTCTCTTTCCTGATCTCTCCTCTCGAATCTCATTTTCTCTGAATCACCTCTTTTAAACGCCCCCTGGTCCCCTGATGGGCAGAATCACAGCCTTTGGGAGAAGAGTCCCTAGGTGTCTCCTTTGCGAGCAAAGCAATAAAGCTTCTTTTTCCTTTTTCTCAAAACCATGTCCTCATTATTGGATTGGCATCAGGGACAAGGACCCTGATGATATCTCACGATAATCAAAGGGAGATTGATAGAAGAAAGAGACCAAGTGGTGGGAGGTGGGGAGGGAGGACACTGGGAAGTGATGTAGACCAAATAATGTTGTTATATTTGATACATATACGAATATGTAACAACAAATTCCTTTATTATGTAGGATTATAATATGTCATTAATAAAAAAAATGGAAGGGAAAGAAGAAATACTTCATGTAAACAAGTCAATCATTTTAGAATTCCAGATATTTCTGGTATTAGGTAACCCCCTAAGTCATTGACATTGCCATTGACATTATTTTTGATCATGACAATTCCTTATTTGTTTTCAATTATGATTAAGTGTGCATAGCATAAATTTACCAATTCTATTATTTTTAAGTGAAAAGTTTTATGGCACTAAGTACATTCACATTACTCTGAATCTCCATCAGCACCATCTATTTACAGAAATTTTTCATCTTTCCAAATTAAAACTTGGAATCTCTTAAACACTAACCCTCCATTCCTTTACTCCTCCTCAGTTTTTGGCCACCACCATTATATGCACTGTCTCTGGTAATTCTGTAGAGTCACACAGTCTCTGTCCTTTTGTGACTGGCTGACTTCAGTGATAAATCTTAACCAATTCAGTTTATGTCACATAGGTCCAGATGTACTTTTGATGTAATCCAGGATCCAAACATCCTTTTTGACATCATAGTCTGTCAGTAAACCAGCAAAATTGTATTGAATTCCTTCCAGGTGTTTTTGTGAGTGGGTACCTTGAGAATATAATAATGTTGAAAAGTACATCATTATCCCTGTTCTGGAACATTTAAGTTTGTATATCTAAAGGCACAGTGAATACCCATAAAGTATTAAATAGCGTGTATACACGTGTTTTTATACAAATACATACTTACATACATGCAGATCTCTGTTCTTATTACCGTTGTTATGTGATATGAAGACTTTAGAAGAGGTGGTATAAAGATCATTCCTGAAAAACCTAATTTGTCCAGAGCAAATCCAAGTGCATTTGGGGACACAGTATTTAGTGAACTGACTTTGGGGAATTCTTTACATGGGTCAGTGGTTTGGGGAACATTTTCATTAAAATAAAAATCTAAATAGATGCTAATTATCCAGGGATTTTTTTTTTCAAAAGGGAAGCAGGAATGTAGTTCACACATCTCTCTCTCAATGTGCCTCGTCACTTCAGATATTTCATTGAATCCTGCTAAAGAGCAGTCAGCTATTTGCCATCTGTACTGAACAGCTGCAATTTCCTTCCCATCCAAGCATAACATTTTATTATGGAGAAATTGGCATATTGTGTTTGCTCCTTGCTTTTTTGCGTATCCTGGTCTATGGCTAAACTAATCAGGGAAGGAGAAATGGCGTCATGTCCCACCTCCTGGCTAGGTCAGGTGAATACAAGTCACATCACGTGTGTCCTCTTGGCCAAGTTAGCATTAATTTGCTTTGCCAAACCCTTGAAGCTTCCTATGTGAAACATCTGTGCCCGATGGTATTTATGAATAGGAGCAAAATGTATAAATAGCCATAGGACTTCCTGTTAAATGTATTGGATTGAATGCAAATATTTATCTCTGCTGCTTCTGAAATTTTGTAAAATGAGAGTAGGAAAAAGAGAGACAGAAAGATATAAAGCAATAAGGAGGACAAGAACAGGAAAGATGACCTCATCAAATAAGAAATATTGACAAAATTTTGCAATCTGGAAACATAAAGATGAGTGGGAACTAATTTATTTGGAGCCCAGAAAGGATGTTGAGGAGGGAGGTGCAAGAAATAAGTTGAATAGTGTTGCAGAGCCCTGGAAAAGTTTGGGAGTTTCAGGCAGTAGGTATTCTGAGGCTAAAGGAAGGGTCAGGCTTAAAACAGGAATGTTAGGTGAAAATCTGTGTAAGGAAAAATGAGACTTCCAGAAGTCTTCCTCTCCCTCATCACCAATTAGCTATCTCTTCTTCACCTGTCAGGAGACTGGAGGCCTTTCTCTTGATAAATTTAAGCTGAATGACATTATTCCAGTACCCAAGAATAGGGCCAGGTTGAGACAGGGCCAATGAAGAATAAGGTTGATTAACCGTGGTGAGCCATGGCCCCCAGATCACCGGATGCCATTCGTACACTTACCCAGAAAGAGTGAAAGACTGCTCTTGGCATCAATAGATACAGGGGCCCAGAATGTTTATAGATCATAAGTGGGTTCTCATGAAATGACTGGTTCCCATTTTATCACTTTACAGCAAAACCACCCCACACTCATGTTCTCAGAGATTCTAAATCCACTTTTACTCTTTCCTTTTTCAGATTTTAAAAATATTCACAAAGTATTATGTTTATTATAGATAATCTAGAGAATATAAAAAATTACAAATCATATTTCTATTTTCAATAAATAATCATGGTTTATACATATCATGTAGGCTTTTTCTGTTTTTCTGTATACCATAAATATTATTGTCAATGGATCTCTATTTTTTTTTACACAATCAACAATTAAATTGTCTGGACTTCACAATGAATCATTGACATCTCTCCTTTCATTAAGCACATTGCAATGATATTATTTCTCACACCTGAATAGTGTTCCTCAGATGGGTCTAATCACACTCCATTCTGTTAATCCCTAATATTGCTTGTTGACATTGTGCCCAATTTACTGCATAATAAACAGTCCTGGAATGAATTCGATTTTTTGCAAACTTGACTATTTCCTTAAGATTATTAGAAATAGAATTGCTGGGTCAAAGTATACAGTTCTCCTGAAAATCTTTAACAGTTCGTAGTCCCACCAGAAATGTATGAGAGTATCCTTTCCTTGTCCTTGGCAGCATTGAGAATTATCACACACTCAAACTTAACAATTCAATATTAAATGTGGCATCTTGTTGCTGTTCAAATTTATATTTGGTTACTAGTGCAGCATTTTGAAATGTTGTTCGCTATTTATAATTTGCACATTGGTTTTCTATGCCATTTACTCATTTTTATTGAAATATTTTTCTTACCGATTGACTTATGCCTTTTAGGTACATAAATACTGGTCACTGTACTGTTCAATATAACAAATACATTTTTCTGTTTTGGTATTTTCTTTTTGTTTCTGGTTTCTATTTGATTTTTAGTGTCCCAGTCTTAAATATGAACAGAGAACCAGTGATCCCCAAGCATGTTAAGGAAGAATTCAACATTAAGAGACATCGAAATAAAACAAAATAAATAAAAAACAGGAAATAGAAAGAAAGAAATTGGGAAGTATAATGGACTGAATATTTATGCATCCCCAAATTTATGTTGAAATCCTAACCACCCTCCCACCCAATGTCAGGTGAGGTCTTCAGGAGGTGATAAGGTCATAAAACAAGGGGGCTCCTGAATGGGACTGGTGCTCTTATAAAATGAACCTCAGAGAGCTCTCTGGCCCTCTTTCTTCTAGATGAGGATATGAAGAGAAGTCTGTAGTCTGCTACCTGAAAGAGGGTTCTTATCAGAATCTGGCTATGCTGGCAACATAATCCAGGACTTCCAGCCTCCACAGTTGTGAAAAATGTTTCTGTTGGATGTATTAGCTACCTGATCTATGATACTTTGTATAGCATCTCAAACTAAGACATGGAGTCAGGGGAACTAATGAGGAAGAGAAATAAAATTTTTAAGAAATTATGAAAAAATTATGAATCTAAGAGAAATAAGGTAGCATAATCATGAGAAGAAATGCTGTTGAAAATCTAAGAACATGATAGAGAAGATAAGAACACTAAGAAGAACGCCATATATTCACGAGAGCAGTTATAAGGTAGCACTAATAAGGGTATAGCAGAAAGCGGAAGAGGAAAAAAAATAGGGGAGAAAAAGTAGAAAATTTAACTAATAGGAGTGCAAAAGAAGGAGGCCATCGAAGACAGACGGGAGTAAATTATCAAAGAAAAAATAATACCCAGTTACAAGAGATTGAAAAACCTTGCCCAAATCCCAGACATAAGAAGCACACATGCCTTTTAATTAGCTACACATTGCCATCGTTAAGTGTTTAATTTGCAACAGATTTAAAAAAAAATCCATTGGTCTTTTCCCACTTAAGTGTGAAACTGTCTGGAAATGTGAAGCTGGGGGCTAGGGAGAGGACTTTGTTCTTTATCTATTGACCTCATCTATAGCAAACATTTCCTAGTCTCCTTCTCACTTATCATGTCTTTATCCCTACACTCACTGGAACTAATCCAATTTTATCTGAAGAACTTTGCCTCCTGTAGTCATAACAATCAATCAGTCAATCAATCAATGTTTCAGACCATACATAGCATAGACCATAAACAGGAGTGAAAAAAAATAGGAGTGAACATTTATGGTCTATGCATGATTTTTCTTTCCTTCTTTGTTTTGGTTTTATAGCTCTCTAACAATGAAGAAGGTGATTGGTTTTTAACCTTACAAGCAAATAACGTTCATGTGTTTTTTTTTCCCTAGTTATGCAGGAGGGCACAAAGCAGAGGGAAATGAGCAGGCTTGTGTACCTTGTTCAGGATAGATGGGATGCTGCTATGCTGAGTATTTAGAATCAACCATAACCGTGCTATAAACTTTTTACAATATAATTTGTCAGATTCAGCCAATATTAGTTGACTATAAAAATCGCAAACAATTAGAAATGCCTCGAGCATCACTTTATATATAGTCAACTGCCAATAAAGTTTAACAAAAAGGTCTGAGGAATGGCAGGTCGATAGAGGGTTTAATTAATGAAATCTTATCTACCAAACTATTTGCCTTACAAAAACTCAAACCTACTGCCACTGGAACTTTTTAATTCATTTAGTCATTGAATTTCACCTAATAATAGACAAACTCCAATTTGAAAAAAAAAAACAAACTGACTCAATTATGGCAATTTTTCTAGAAAAAGAAATAGAAAATCAATTGCTTAATGACATCTTACATGACTCATATATAATAAAACTTGGCTAATATTGCAGACCCATTTCTTTGAAACTAAAGTCAATCATTGTTGTATCTTTTGACTCTATCAATAGATCATTAATAACTCCTGGTGTGCACACTTGTCCTTTATTATTAAAGACCAATAAAGGCAGCCAAAATGGCATATTTGGGGGGGGGGCCTTTTTAGCCAGACTATAATTGTACTTTTCACCTGACTTTTCAAATGGAAATAATCAGCATTATCTAATAATGTCATAAAATAGCTCACACGGAGATGCTTCTCAGGACAAACAGCCCCTGCCAATAACCATTTCACTCCCATATTTGAGGGCTGGCTACCTCAAATATACTGTTATTTTTACTATTTTTTTGTTTCCCCCCATGGATCCAGCCCTATAATGCTTTGAAACAAGGGCCATAAACACAAAAAAGCATTAGCAGAAAGGGGGCGGGGTTGTGGCCATCCAAGCAGCATGGCTGTTAATACAAATTATCCTAGTGAGTCACCTCTTCTGAATCACTCTGTGAGTCCCTGGCCCCAGAACCCAAGGACTATTTACATCCAGGCAGCTACTAAAGAAGCTCTGCTGGGACCCATGTCATCCAAAACCTCAATTACAGGTGGTTAAAACTTGGAGTTCACTAATCTGGGACATGTTATGTGCCTATGGTCTCTCATTGCTGAGTCGGTTTTGACAGCAGGCAGTCTCACCATCTGAACCCACTAGATTCTGGATTGAAATAGGGACCATTTGCTTCTCCCTGGGCCAACACTGTTTCCACAGCCCAGCTTCCTGTCATCTCCCAAGGTCTTCTATCATCTGCCCCTGCAGATGAAATACACACAGGTCTCAAGACTTACTAGCATTGCTAAAAAAAGAAGCAAATCCCTAAACCAAGTAGGAAAAAAATAAATGTCTGTTTTCTGAAGATGTTTGAATTGAGAAGGAAACAGAACTCTAAGTTCTTAGAACTTAAGTTCTAAGTTCTAAGTTACTGCAAATGTTTGACCTCTGTATTAGATGCTTTGCTTTTATAGTTTAGTTAATCAAAACAACAATACTGCATAGCATGATTGCCAACAGGAAACTGAGACTAAAGTAGGCCTAGCTGTGGCCCAAAGTCACAAAGCTGGTTAATGACTGCTACAGTTTGGATCTGAAGTGCCCCCAAAGACTTGTAAAGGCTTGATCCCCAGCTTGGTGCTTTGGGGAGGTGGTGAAAACTTTCAGGGATGGAGCTGAATGGAGGGTGGGGGGGTCTTCTGGTCATTAGGGACATGTCCTTAATGGAGATAATGGGATCTGGTCTCTTCCTCTCTATCTTCCATATCCTGGCCATCGTAGGAGCAGCTTTGATTCACTAGGCACTCGTGGCCATTATGTGTCTGCCTCATCCCAGGCCTATAAGCAAAAGGACCAACAGATCATACAGACCAATGTGATCATGGCCAATTGTAATCCAAAATAGTCCTATTTACAAGTTGGTTAGGTCAAGTAATTATTACAGTGAGGAAAAGCGAACTAACACAGTGACCCAAAAGGAATTTATTTATCTTTGTATGCCTTACTGGAAAATTGGTCCACACAATTCTGAACTTTTACAAATAATGTGACTGATGGGAGCCATGAGGACAAATTGCATGGTTGTTATTATGCATCATGCACAGCAAATGAAGTAATGTATTTGAAAGGACTGTATGGCCATAAAGTACTACACAAATGTTATTACCACCATTATGGTTATATTTATTGTCTCTTTGCTTGGGGTGAAACTGCATACATCACAGAATAGACAAATATTCAGAATCACCAGTCCCCAGAGAAGCATGATTAAGGTTGGGAGAAGCCACCCTCTCAACAAAGCAGAGAGCTGGACCCCCAGTGCACAGTACATTCCTTGACCATAACTGAGCTTCGTGTAAATCACAAAACTTATCTTTATTCTGTCTTTCACATCTTTGATTTTCCCTTAGGTCTTTTACTTAGCTGTAAGAGGGCCGATGATTTTGATTCATGGGCTACAGCTTTAGGGCTGCATGCCATCAGAGTATATGACAGTTTATACGAAAGTCTTGTTTTAAAAGTTAAACACTTTAATGTTTCTGGCCCTTAACTACCATTAGAAAAGAATTTTTAATAGATACTTGATTGAACAAATCTGTGTGATGCTTTATACCATGAAATAAATACATTCAGATATGAAAAATCATTCAGGATTCGTTAGTAAATTTTTAAAAATCAGTTACAGTAATATCATTTACAAATATATGTCTCAATATATGTAAAAGGAAAAGAGGTGACTTGAAAGATACATAGCACATTTTTAGCTAGCTGTCTGAGGAAAGGAGTGGGAATACAGACAGTGAGAAGGAAAACATCCTTACTTGTTCATAATATTACTGTATTATGTGAGTAACATACAAGATGAATAAATGCTCATATTGTTTATGTAATAAAAATCAATTTTTAAATTATAAAGTTAATATCAAAAATGCTAAATAAAATAAATGATATTTTATTGTTGAAATTAACTAAAATTTTCAGAGAGAGAACAAATTATCAGAGAAATAATACTTTTTTAAAAATTCTGAAACTGAAGAATGTGAGTTTATATAATGAAAGGACCTATCCAGTGCCTAGCTAAATGAAAAAGTGAATACATACATAAAGTGCTTGGTGTTATTATCTTTCTATCACTGTGACAAAATACCTGAGAAAATGAATTTAAATGAGGAAAGATTTATTTTGGCTCACAATTTGATATTTCAGTCATGGTCAGCTGAATCCATTTCTTTAAGTGTATGTGAGACAAAGCAGAATATAATGAAAGAGCAAAGTTTCTTTTGTCCAGGAAATAAAGAACAAAAGGAAGGGAATTTGGTCCTAGTATCTCCTTCATGGGCATGCTCTTAACTTCCTCCAGATAGGCTTTTCCTCCTAAAGTCTCCACAAACTCCCAAGAATATCATCAGCTGAGTTCCAAGTCTTCAACATATGAGCCTGTGAGAGACATTTAAGATACAAATCATGTTCTCTAAGACAGATTATTATGAAATTAAAAATAATACCAGTAAGGAGAATATCTAAAAGCTTCTAAAGAGAGAATAAAATATGGCCATAATATCCAGAATCAAAAAGGTATTGGACAACTTATAGCAATACTAGACATTAGTAGTGCAGCAATGTCTTAAAAGTTCTGAAAAATTTTCAACTTATAATGCTATACCCAGCCAAACTGCCTTTCAATGGTGATGGTTATGGGAAAATAAAGGCATTTCCAGAAGAGCTAAGGCTAAAAATTATGCCTAGGGGCTCATTTCTTCCAAAAGCTTTTGGAGCATATTCTTTTTTAAACAACGAGTACACCAAAAGAGAGCAAGGCATGAAAGAGTGTACGTAACATGGGAGGACATAAAAATAATCATAATAATTAAATTAATAAGTTTCTGTGTTACCATCAGGGTGTCCAGTTGGGATCCAAGTCCTTGATGTTCCAAACAAAGAACTGAGCTAGACACACACAAGTTAACAAGCAAAATACACATTTATTGAAGGTGATGGTGAAAGTAGTACTCTGTAAAGTGAAGGAGAGTGGGCCAAGCAAGAGAGAGAGACTCAAGGCCCCAGTGTTTGGAAAATACTATCTTATATTTTGATCTGTGGGGTGTTCTCTTCCTATATGGGCCTGATTAAAGACTTAATCTCATTTTCTCCCATTGATTATCTTATGATACCTGATTAGTATATTTTCTAATTTTCTCCCATTGGTTACTTTAAAGTCCTAATTAGAATACTGCCCATTTCAAAATTTGAAATGGCTGGGAGTTGTCATGCTGATAAGTCCTCAGGGGCAGGAATTGTCATGGTACTGGGATTTATGATAAACAAGGACAGGACTCCTCTCCTTGTCTTGACCTCCAGTGGCTTCTTTCTAATACGTGTCTCTGCCATCTTGGTGTCCTTGAACTCTGACCTAACATTTGAACAACAGATGTGACCTGAGCTAGAAAGTAACCAGGGAAGTTAGCACAGGATAATGAAAAGCCTCCATAGAAGTTCTATGACTTGATGTATTTAACAATGTGGGAAACTGTAGGCCACTTTGAGAATGAAACATGACATCTACCTAGAAAACTAAGCAAACAACAAAAACAAAAATATCCAATTATTAATCAAATGCAAGTAAAATGTTGCACGTGTCAAAAATTAAATTTAATCATAGCACACAATTTGTTTAAGCAGAACCAAACATTTCAAAATCACCATAATATCAATGCTGAGCCTTGATTTAACCAAAAATTGTGATTTTATTCTAATGGGGGAATTTTGAGAGGGATATATGGAAAAAACTATTGGGAAAAGAGTAATAAGTCTTCTTCTCTTTTCATGTGAAGTCACTAGCCTTGGTCATAAAACTGATAAATTGAGAATGGGTGTATAAGAACATAATTTTGAAATATAGAGGTAATTACATAAAGAGATAGCCAAAGTATTAGGGAATAAATCTTTATTAGAAAAGAAACTCTGGAGTAAAGAAGGAAAGGAAAAGATTTGCTGTTTTCCTTCTAAAAGTTTTGTAGTTATCCTTTTAAGTTTTAATCATATGTACATATGCTATATATATTTGATGTCTTGATTAAATTTTTTTATTTTAAGAGGATTTTTCTTGTCATTAAAATTATTTAAACATTATTTTTAAAGGTTGTAGACTCTAAAACCATGTACAAATATTGTAAGGGTAGTTGCTTTCAAATTAACTTTAAGGTCTTTATACTAAACTAATACAGGACATATTTTAAAATTTATGATCCCACACTAAAACAAACAAAAACCCAAAAGAAAAAGATTGGAAAGAAATGCTTATATAAGCAGTTATTAGCTCCCAGAGTGGAAATACTAGTAATATTTTATTTTCTATACTTTCCTATATTTCCAAGTTTTTACACAGTTTATATATTGCTTTTATGAAAGAAAAAGAATTAGCTTTCTGTTTAAGCATATGGTGATTCATCATCAAATAAATGCCTATTCTTCTGTAACTCTGCCAGGGACCAGACTAAAGAAATTAAAATATAGGAAAGGAGCTTCTAATTAGACAGACAGAAAAAAAAAGTGTTACTAAATTGCAGAACTGACTGTCTGGGAAGGTCACAGAAAATATTTAAAACTCAAGTAGACAGCCATCTTAGAATATCAGTACTAGAAGGAAATACCAAGCAGACCCAACCCAAGGTTCTCTACAGATGTGGAAATTAAGTAATGGGGAGCTTATGTGGCTGGCTTAAAGTCACAAAGCATTTTAAGAAGCTGGGAAATGGTTGGACTGCTAACCTCTTAATAGCTTTGTGACCAGTGCCATGTCCTTTACGCTATAATAGGCCTGAATTCCATGAAATGACCTAAAGGTGATTTAAGGGTCTGGGGTTGGATTATATAAATTCTAGTTCTTTCCCTGTTTCTAACCCAAGGTTTCGTTGGTTTGTTTTGTTTCTTTGTTTTTTAAGATCTTTTCCTGTGTGGCCTCTCCTTGAAGGTTATACAATGAAATCTTAGGGTATCCTCTAAGGTGTGCCTCTTTGCCTTGCTAGTCATCTTCCTTGTATAAAGCATATCCTCTTCTGATGATATCTTCCCCAAACAACCACTGCAATGAGGGGTGCTTAGCAAATGCTGTTGACCAATAGTCTCTACACATCTCACACTTGTTTTTAAAAGAAAATTTAGTCAAGCAAGTTTTAATTTTGTTTGGATTTCTTTTTTAAATAACTGAATTTAGGCAAGAATTTCTACTTAAGTATTTTCTACATCATTTTTGTGGCACATCCTGTTAGTTAACTTTCTGTTACTATTAAATAAGAATTGACCTCTATGGTCAGCAATCAGACATAATGGGTCTTGGTTGGGGTCTTATTCAAATACAGAACTCCACCTCAAAGCTAAGGGTAGGAATGGTATTGAGCACCATCAAGGCCTATTTCAAAAGTAAAATGCCATGTGCCTCAGCTGCAAGAATACCTCTAGCCAACTCCTGTCCCAGAGGTAGGAAAATGGAAGGTGGGGGTGAATCCAACGGGAAGTTATAGGAAGACGAGAGCCCTGGTGCTCTTTGCAACGTAATCAACTTAAAAAGAGAAAATGTTTATTTTGGCTGGTGATTTCAGAGATTTCACTCTGTTTGTTCCTGTTGCTTTGAGCCTTTAGTGGCATGGTACATCATGGTGGGAACATGAGGTGGAGGAGGTTGCTCACTTCATGGTGGCAAGGAAGCAAAAAAGAAAGAGAGAGAAAGGAGTCAGATTTTCAATATCTCCTCCAAGGGCACAACCCAAAAGACCTAACTCCCACCTACCAGGGCCTCCTCTTAAAGATTCTTCCACCTTCCAATAATGCCATAGGCTAATGACTAAGCCTATAACAATTGGATTATATACATTCTAGTTCTTTCCCTAGTGAATCCAAGACTATAACAGACACAAGCAGGTTTTAGCTTTAGAAAGTGGCTTGCATTTAGGAAAGAACCTTAAAACAGATGATGGATAAAAGGACATCCAATGGCTGGGAGAATTTATGAACCAAGCACTGCATTATTGAATCATATACATACACACACACACACACACACACACACACACACACACACACGCAATAAAGCTCTACACATAGAAAATATACACAACCATCAGGTGAGCAGAGTGTAGCTGTGAGGCAGTTCAGGGTTTTCCTATGGTCATGGAACAAGTGATGGGAAGGAGGAGGGACCTAATGAACCCTAATAAAATTTTGACAAAAGATGATTTAATGAAATATGCATTTTTTTTTCCTTCAAGAGGTACAAAGGACTAAAGAACAGTTGTGTTACTTGATCCTAACAGTGAGTGCCTTCTATTTTCTAAACTATAACCAGGAGAATAGTTCTGACATGACAGGCATCTCACATAAAAGACTTCCTGCCTGTGGGAGACAAGTGCTATGTGCAGCATATGGGCTTTGGAGCAGCGAGGCTTGGGTGTGAGTTCTGACTGCCCCTTTCAAGCTGTGTGACCTTTTGCTACTTTCCTCTGTGTCACACAGTGTGATCCTGAGGACTGAATGAGCCAATGGGTTGTAAAGCAAACAGCACAGCGCTCAGCAGAGAGTAGGTTGGTTTCTTTTCTGTTCCCACATGGTCAAAGTCTCCCTTTGATCTCAGTAACTTCCCACTGTCTCTGTACCTCTTTGCTTCCATCCATAAGTCCCTAGGAACTTCTTGGTGGACTATCCTTGAATGGGCCGTTATAACTGGTTTCCCGTGTAACTCATGCATGTATCCTTTTCTTTTTTTATTTCTGTGTCATCTAGTTTAACGTATAAAATCTAGAGATATGGATTTACTTGTTCAATATATAAAACTGTTTATTCTGGTTTTGAGAAACTGATGTGACTCTATTTTTGAAAATAAATAAATAACAGCAGCTTCTACCTCAAGGTCTGTCCTAAGGAAGGGGGCGTGACACTTGTCCTTGGAAAAACCCACAGAGCACTCCTAGGCACATACCCACCCTGCTGAGTTGTTTGTCTGCAAATAACAGGAGAAATATGCAATGCCAGGTGTCCCTGACTCAGTTAGGCTAGGTGAAGACCCATAGCAACCCCCTAGCAACCACCAATCAGCATGAGACAGGGAAAATACCTGGGATGCCAGATGACCCCCCAGTAGTTTATGGTGGTTGATAACATGTTGGGAAACTATGTAGTTTAGCACATATACCCCTCATGGCCTAAACCAATCAGTTCAAAGGAATCCCCCTCTTGTACTAACCAATCACCCCTACCCAACTTGTTCCCGCCAGTGAATGTGCTAATCAATGTTAAGAGTTGTTGTTTGATTTTCCCTCGATGTGAAATGATTTGCTGTGTGATGTTGTGACGCAGAGAATATCCCCCCAAAAAACCTGTAAAATCTCACTGAACAAAGGACGGGGACTCACTCCTTGCGGCTGCTGTGTAGGGAACGGTTGTGAGTCCAGGCTCCAGCTTGCAATAAAGACTCTTGTGTGATTGCATCGGATGTGGCTCCTGAAGGTCTACTGGGGTTCCACGAATCTGGCATTACAGTTTAACCCTATGCAAGATACTACAGGAGATAAAAGATGAACAAAATAGAAATTACCCCTGCCTTCAATGGGCTGTTATTTTAGAAGTAGAGCAACATGATCCCATGTAACTGCCCTGTAGGGATAAAGTCTCTCCTAGTGCTGTAGCCATTCAGAAGAGGGAGACATCCTTTCTAAAGTATTCATCAAAAAGAGTCTCAGAACCAAGGATATAGATGAGTTGGCCTGAAGATTAGGCAGGCAAGGGTATGGGCTGCTGCAGTTGGATTCTTTTTAATATCACAATGACAAATAAACATGATCATATACAGTGAATAAATAGCTGAGGATTGTGCATGGCTGGAATATAAGATCTGCATATGTGGGAGGTTTGGTTGGAAAAGGGGGCTGAGGACAGACTGCCAGGAGCCATGAATAACAGTGACAGGAGAAATAAGCAGTTCTCTGTAGTCGCATGGAGAGGTTATATGATGAAATGTTTTCCTTACAAACAATCAATCTACTCTGAGCGGGCAATTTGGGTTGGAAAGGGAAGCTCCAAGAAGGATGGAAACTATTTGGAAGACTATGGTAATGGTCCAGGATTGAGGTCACAGGAGCTGAATTGGGGCACTAGCAATGAAATGGAAAGGAAACGAAACGGATGGATAATTTCAGACGTGGCTGAGGATGAACA
Source organism: Ictidomys tridecemlineatus (assembly GCF_052094955.1). Classification (NCBI taxonomy): domain Eukaryota; kingdom Metazoa; phylum Chordata; class Mammalia; order Rodentia; family Sciuridae; genus Ictidomys; species Ictidomys tridecemlineatus. Next base: position 48,006,334 of record NC_135486.1, on the reverse strand, counting down.
TATAGAATCTGCCAACTGATTCATTCTGTAGAGTTCTGCATTTGCATCATCCAAGCAAAGGCACCCATTAACTTCTCAGCTAAAGTCCCTTCTCATCTAGCCTATTATTACTGATCAGTTCCCAGTCCAGTCATCCCCTTCTCTCTCCACCAGTATAATTACATGCAATTATGCATCAAGTTTTTATTACTTGATGTAACACGGTTAGCCCATAACATATGGGTCATTCTCCTGCCACTAACATGACATCAGACTTCCCTGAATTTTCTTATAATACTTTGAAAATCTCCACAAAGGACTCATGTTAAACACTCTAAACCCTAATATTTTTCCCTTGAGCTAGGAGCCTAGCACCTAGTGTACGCTGTTCAAGGATTTGAACCCACAAGCATGTTTTACGTTCTTTCTGCAACTGCTGGGGTGTGTGTGTGTGTGTATGTGTGTGTGTGTGTGTGTTCGTGCTACAGTCTGACGCTTTCAGGCACTGGATCCACAAGGATCCACAACAGAAAGCAGCCTCTTCATGCTGTTTCTGAGGCTCTTTCCCCAGATGCAAGATCCTTTGTGGTTAAGAGTGGAAAGGGGACATTGAAAATGGGACCACAAGAGAAGTGAGAGAGAGAGAGAGAGAGGAAAAGGGAAGGGAGGGTAGAGATTAAGGGAATTCAGGTGGATGGGTATAAAGAAAGAAGAAAAGAAGAGGAGAAAAGAGGAGATGAGAGGACAGGTAGGGAAAGGCATAAATTGTCAGTTTGCCTAGTAGGGGAGCTGACTCAAGGCTGCAGTGGAAAGAAGTTTCTGGAAACACCTGAGACCTTGCAGATACTGCATGGCCATCCCTGACCACCTCATTCCTTTGCTTTTATTTTTATACTTTCATCCTGGCTACTTAGTTTCCTTTTCATTTCTCCCTCTTTCCCCCTTGCCCTTTTCTGCTCCAACTCTTTACCTAGGATTCAGTCTCATGAATTCTAGGCTCTTCTGCTTGGTCTATGACTTGAGGTTTAAGTTAAAATTACTGCTGAACACTGAGTTAATAAATATACCCAAGGCAACCCCCCACTCCAGTCCTCTTTTTCTTCCCTCTGCTCTGCACTGACTTTCTCCAAAGGCTGACTCTGCTCTGCACATGTGCCCTGAGTCTTGTGGCTAAGAGGTAACCTCCCTCGTCAGCAGAATTCTTGGATTTCCGCCAGACTCCCAGGCAGCCCTTAGGCATGGCTTTCCCTGACACATTCCGGTATAATTCCCCCAACATTTCTAGACCACCTCTGGTGCAGGGTTCAGTGCTCATAATTGAACACACACACACACACACACACACACACACACTGGGCCTATAACATACCCAGGTCAAGCTAGTAGCCTAATTTGTGTTATAGGCCTCAGTTGGTGTTTTAGTCAGCTTTTTCCCTGCTGTGACTAAAAGACCTGACAATATCAATTTTAGAGGAGGAGAAGCTTATTTGGTGCTCGTGGTTTTAGAGGTCACAGTTCACAGACAGCCAACTCTGGGCCAGAGGTGAAGAAGAACATCATGGTGGAAGGGTATGGACATTGCACCAGGAAGGGGGTAGGGGGTAGGTGAGAGAGAGAGACTGAACTTAGCACACAAAATATATACACCAAAGGCATGCACCCAAAGACCCACCTCCTCTAGCCATACCCTACCTGCCTACAATTACCACCCAGTTAATGCCTATCACAGGATTAATGTATTGATTAGGTTAAGGCTCTCATAACCCAGGCACTTCATCTCTAAACTTTCTTGCATTGTCTCACACATGAGCTTTTTGTGGGACACCTAGTCTCTAAACCCTAACGGTTGGTGTTGCCTGAAATAGGGAACAGCAGGTGCATAGGAAGAGCACTTCATTCATTTCCATGTTCATTGCTATGTCCATGTTTGCCCTACATAAAAAGAACTCCCGGCAGGTAGTATGTTACTATGAGTAGGAGATAGGGAGCTCCGAGGGAGCATGTGCTATACTAATGGAGGCACCCACAATGCATGTATTTCTCTTTCGGTTCATTCATCAAATATACATCCACTAAACAATGTTCCAAAATATATGCCAGACGTGTTGAGCATAAAATTTAATTGATATAGATCCCTGCCTTCAAGAAATGTACATTTTCATAGGTTAGTGAAATGCAAAAACAAATAATTAAACCACAGTGGAGAGGATAGTGTCAAACTGGGAAGGCTAGTTCAGCCAGGAGTTGGTCTTTAAGGAAGAGTGGCCCATCGCCTCATGTGAAGAAAGTGCACAGAAAGCAATGAACAACATACCAGAGCACAAAAGATCCTGGGCTCCTTATGGATGTGGAATAAACCCACTGTGCTTTTATTACAAGGGTATGCCCATGGGGTGGGAAAGTAACAAGCAAAGAGGGTAGAAATGTAGGTAGGGGACAAGTTACAAAAGGCCTTCTATGCTGAATCTAGTTGGGATGGATTTTAGAAACAATAGGAGTCGTGGAAAAATTTAAAAATATTAGGTGGTAACCTAAGACATTCTCGAATCTGAAAATTACAATAGCCCAACCAAGGAAAATGGAAATAATAAGTTATATCTGGGGTTGGCAAACATTTTTTTTAATAAAAGAGACAAAGAAAATATTCTAGGCTTTGGGGACCATTTTGTGTCATAATTAATCATCTCTGTCATTGTAGCATGAAGGTAGCCAGAGACAATACCTGAGAAAATAAACATGGTTGTTCCAATAAAACTTTATTTACAAAAGCAGACTGTGGGCCATAGTTGATCTACAGGTCCTGGTTTTCTGACCCCTGTGTTTCAGGGATGTTTCAGAACAGAGTGACAAAGACATATAGGTGCTTCCCTTTGTATATGAAGAGGGTAATACTGGGTTTGGAGCTCTTTCCACAACTGGAATGGAGATTATGATATTTTCTTATAGTAACCCTCCCCTGCCAGGGGGAAAGCGACATATTTACCAATGTTGTGTTCATAGTTCCATGACCATGAAACAAGAGGAAAAGAATGGACCAAGAACAGATTCCAGAAAGAATTGAACTCATCTACCAAAACAATGGGACCAGCAATATGGTGTGTCCACAAAAGCATCCAAATTCAAATGAAAAAATCTAGGTTTCTGGAGAAAAAAATAGAGGTGCCACTCAATGCCTGGGTTTTTTTTTTTAAAAGCATTTGAGATATTGCATTAAATCATGGTTTCTGAAAAGTCTATCTCATCTTAATCTCCTGAATTCTCACATTCAGAGAGAGGACAGGAAGTGAGGCAATGTCTTATGTGTCTTATAGCTAGCCACAGATTTTGACTGTAGCCGCAATTTCAGGCTAAGGTCCCCTTTGCCCATCCCAGTCCTGAGTACTTCCAGTGCTCCGGTGTCCACAGTTGCCCAAGGACAGCCGCCATGTGATTGGCGAGAGCTGACTCCTGAGACCTATGGCTTTTTTAATGGTTTAAATATGAGGGTCCCCTGAAAACTCATGTGTGAGACAATGAAAGAATGTTCATAAATTAAATGATCATATTGTGAGAACGGTAACATAATCATTGGATTAATTCACTGATGTGGATTAACTGGGTGGCAACTGTAGCCAGGTAAGTATGGCTGGAGGAAGTAGGTTATTGGAGGCTTGCCTTTGGGGTTTATATTTTGTCCCTGGTGAGCAGACTATAGACCGACCTACCTCTCTCTCTCTCTCTCTCTCTCTCTCTCTCTCTCTCTCTCTCTCTCTCTCTCTCCATTGCCATGTACTGAGCTGCTTTTTTCTGTCACACCCTTTCATCATGATATTCTTCCTCACCTTGGGACACAGAGTAATGGAGTCGGCTGACCATGGACTGAACATCTGAAACTACGAGCTAAAATAAACTTTTCCTTCTTTAAGTTGCTTCCATTGGGTATTTTGGTCACAGCAATGCCAAAAGCTAATATAAAACAGCTATTCAGCTAGATCTTTCTGAGGTTGAAATTTCAACATAGAAAGTAGGCAGCAAGTAGACAGCACAGGTTCCTGAGTCAGAAATGTCCTGGTTTGGATCCAAGGTGAACTTAGGGAGTTACTTCATCCTGATTTGCAGGTGTCTCATCTGTTAATTGAGGAAAATACTTTTCTCATGTGGTGTAAAGATTAAATGAGGTGATATGCAAAAAGCACTTAACAAATCCCCCCATATATTAAGTGCTGGGTAAAGAAGGGTAATTAGCATTATGTTTTTACTTCTGGAGGAGATCTTGAGGCCATAGAGGTAGAATGGGGACCTTGAATGATTTCAAAGAGATACTGTTTAGTGCATAGGGCTGATATCAAGATCTGTTAGCCACCTGGTTGTGTGGGCTGTGGGGCTAAGCCAACAGCAGCACATACATAGATTTCCTTATTTGATACCCATCAGAATCCTGAGATTCTGGGGGAAAGGGACCCCCTTTTTTCATGCTATGTAAAGGAATCAAGCTGGGATAGGTTAGGGAACTTGCCAACAGTGCCACAAGTCATTAAAGCCAAATTAGGACGCCAACAGTGGTCTGTGCAGAACTGTTTATTCTAGTTTTCTTACCACATCATGTAGCCATGATTATACATGTGGCTTATTGCCACTACCTTGTTTGTTTTGAGCTCATCCCCATATATTGTGAGTTCCTTTTGGACAGTGATCATGTAAACATTTCTGTATCTCTTATAATACCCAACTCAGTACCTTGCACATGTGGGGATTCCTAGATTTTCTAATGAATGGCTTTGCATCCCTTCTATTCTATCTTAGATTTCTTCTCTTTCCTCATATGATTTTTCCCTTGCTGTGGGATACCAAAGGGGCCCTGGGTATGCTGAGGCCTGGTGGCTCTAGCCTTAGTGAGTCCAAAAAGGCAGGGTGAAGAGGATCTGCGTTGTGGGGCAGCGAGGTCTCAATGTCTACTTCTGCTTCCCCAGACTGGGAGAACAATGCCCAAGTACCCAGCATAATTTTCTCTTCCATTGCTCTATTTAGTGGAAGAAAGGCTTTCTGGAATTACCAGAATTCCTTTTGCTCTAGTTTCTTAGCCTGACTAAAGTGGGTGAATGGCTATCACTGAGGAAAAATAGTGCTTGCAGCAATGAGTGTCTGCATCTCAGTTCTCATGAGACACTCTCAGCAGGGTGCCCGGATTAAGTCATCAGATAACATTTGGATGAGCTCTGAACTTTTTTACATGTTTATCCAGACCTTTGAACTATTAGATCTTTGCTTATTACAACTTACCATGAAAAAAAAAAAAAGAAATGTATGACAGTATGAGAAAGGTATTTCAACTTAAAAAATAAACTTGAATTAAATGGCTGTGACTTTCCTGAACTCTTCTTTCTATTTTTAAGCAACTGACTTTGCTTGAATAACAAGGAACCATTCTAACTTCAATATCCCTCTTTCTTCCTGCCCTTCCTCCAATTGCATTGGTTTAGCTATCACTCAAGTGACCTGGACAGAATGCAAAGGTCTAAAGGTGAACACATCTCCCCAAATTCCCTTTGTAGTTTGTCTGGAGTTGTAGGGTAGCCCCGTCACAGCAAAGGAGCTGCACAGGTATTTTCAGAAGCATTGAAGGTGCTGACTTAAATCCCAAAATTACCATGAGGGCTTCCTCAGGGCATTCTTTTGTATACCAGTGTGTCTATGCAGGTGGTCACAAAGCAGCATGACAGATACAGCATTACTTTAGGATATGAAGAGCTGAGTTCCTACTGAGATTTATAAGCATGTAAAGATTCAAAGATCAATTATGGAGCCCCAAGATCATCTTCCATACAAACACAGCTCAGCAGGGACAATCTCGTGGCAGTTAACATTTTAACATGCAGAAAGTCAGAATTTTTTGTTCATTTGTTTGGGTTTGCAGGGGTAACCCTGAGAGTGCTGAGCAATCGCTCATCTTGGCAAGTAGGAGCTGGAAAGACCAATGGGTGGATTTGAAAGCAAAGGTGCACATCTCCGTCTGGGGGGATTTTTTTATATTTCTTTACATGTAAATAATACAGACAAAGGTCATTTCGCTGCAATTTATACCCCGATGTTTGGTTTTTGACTTCTGAGCTCCCTGGAGGCTTTTGTGTTTATGGGGTCCTGATTTCTAGACCTCAAGCATAAGAAACAAAAAAGTGGTTACTGCTGCTGTTCTCTTGTATGTAGAGCTTCTTATAAATAAGCCTCAATTAACCATCATTCCTAAGACCTGAAGGAAGGCCTTGCTGATCCTGGCTCTGTTAATAAAGCGTGTGCTTGTGATGAAAGTAATTAAATGGGCTGAGTGCAATTGTCAGAGCTCCAAGGGCTGAAATACTATCTTTCGCCAGGACAAAAGTAATAGCGGAGCTCCTTTGTTGGACACATAATGAAACAGACAGGTGGGAAGAAAGCCCATTGTCAGCAGTACAGATAACTTTGGTGTACCTGGGATTTGTTATAAGTGTATTTTGATGGCTTATTATGTCAGAAAGAATGTGTCCTTATCTTCAGGGCTATTCATTGGAACAGAAGAAATAATCCTAGTGGGACATTCATTTATCTAGATGTGGGTCCCCAATAGGGGGAGGGTGTTGTATAGACCAGAATGTTAAATTTACACAATCTTACTTATTAATCTTCTGGTCTTACCTGAATAGCCTATGTAGGTAGAGAGATGGGGCTGGTCACCGTTGGATGTTTGCAGAAAGGGAGGTTTGAGAACAATTATTCAAGAGTAATCATTTTTCAGGAAAGGAACTTTTTAAATGACACTTCACTCCAAATACAAAGCATTTTTCCCTTTCCATTTGAGATGCAATGGCAGGTGATGGGGGAGTCATTCCCATGATTAAAAAAGCTTGGGGAGCCTGGGTTGGACAAAACTGAGAGGTTTCCTTGCTCTAGAACAGCCTATCATCTGCTGATATGTCCTGTCGCTCTGCAGTGGTGACGCTGTGCCTTAGGGAGCTTTTCCCAAACCCACTTGACTACAGGCCCTTTTAAGCTGCTTGCAGGATTAATTTGTATTACATGGAATATATTTTGAGAAATGATGTTTTACAGCAATGCATTTTTTCTTCTAGAGGTTTTGACATCTTTTTGCCCTGGTCACTACTCTTTAAAAATACATAGTAGCATGCTGAGGGTGTAAATCAGCAGTAGAGCACTTGCATAACATGCATAAGACTCTGGGTTCAATAAACAGCACTGCAGGAAACATTAGTGTACACACACACACACACACACACACACACACACACATAGCAAAATATGTAGGATGAGCAAGTCAAAAGATCTAATGTACAACTTGAGAAACTTTAGTTAGAGTGTATCATATTCAGAATCTTTGCTAAATGAATAGATTATTGGTTTTCTTACCCCAAGGAGAAAATGAGTAAAACTATGTGAGATGGTGGATGCATTAATTTGTTATAGTGACCAATCTATTATACAAATTATAACATCATGTTGTATATCTTAAATATACCTAATAAATTTTTCTTTTAAAAATACATCTTAGAACTATCTAGAAATGGCTGGATTAGTCACATGCTCTGGTCTTCAACAGATCACTCCGTTGCTGTTAGCTAATGATCAATGCCTGGATCATGTTAATCCTGGTCTTATTACCCCTGTCTTATCACCCACTCAGGCTGTCCAAAGACAGACTTGGTTTCACCAGTGCATGTTATGGTAGCTGGGCACTCGAATATCAATGACTGCTCTTAGGCTGCAGGGAGGTGCTCTATCCTGCCGATAGAGATCAGAAGGTAAAAGACTTAAGGAAAATTGTCTCTTGGCCCCATTCTCTTGGTTCTTTCCTGATTTTTCTTTCTATACATTTATCCTTCCTTCTCTACCTCAGGGCGAGTGTCATACTTAATATACAAAATTGTGGTCTTCGTTTATTTATTTACTTTCTTAGTTTTGAAGTGCCAGTGATGGAACCCAGAATCCAGCACAAGCTGAGCAAGAACTCTACCCCTGAGCTACAACCCTAGACCTGTCCCATGTTTGAATTATTGCAATTCTAGGAGAAATGATCCCTTTATGAATACAGAGTCTTTGAATTCTCTTTTGCTCAGTACATCCATGGGAATTAAAAAACAGACAAAAGAGAAAAGATAATGGTCTGTCTGATGAAAAGAGCTTATGAAGATGCCATGTAAGACCCAGGGACAACTTGACCGAAAATCCTTAGGAACATCACTGGCTTCTAGCACTTCTCTGTTCGGGTGGCATGGGCTTTCCTTCTTCACCTAGGCCTAAGCCTAGACTGCAGGTTAAACATCTCTAGGCATCTGGACTACTCAACTATTTATGGATGCATAACAAACCACTCAAAAACGTAATGGCCTCACATATAATTATTTATTATTTATCAGGATTTGGCCGGACTCAGTTGTGCTCTGCATGGAGCTGGCGGGGGCACTCATATGACTATACTTAATTGCATATTTGACTGGGGTTGGAACATCCAAGATAGCATTTATATGTCTGCAGATGGTGCTGACCATTAACTGAGGAGCTTCATGTCCCCTTCACAGGGGCCCTCTTCTTCCAGTCACCTAGACCGATTTCCTTAAAAGCATGGAGGATGAGGTCCAAAAGAGCAAACATTGGTCTGCTTCTACCACATTTTATTGGTTCAAGTGAAAAGGCAAGCCCATATTTAAAGGGAGTGAAAATAAGTTCCACTTCATGATGAGAGAAACATGGCCAAGTTGAGATGTGCATCTTTAAACACTTGACCACAATAACTGTCCATGGATACTTGAGTAACAAGTTCAGTAGAATAGAACATATACCTATACTCCAACTAGGCAAAACTCCAGAGAAAAGATATCAGAGCTCAGTCTCACAATGCTATTTTTCTATGAGCATCCTGGATGGGTATTTCCAAATGAGAATGATGTTGCTCTTTTATGTCTTAAAAAAAAATGAAAATTGGAAACTCTCTGATATTAGGGCTAAGCCCACAGTTTCCTATCACCAAAACTTTTGTCTGCCAAAGGAAAATGTAGCAACAAGACTTGATACCCAACATCATAATGCTTTGGAGCATCGGTGTTTGACAGATTTCCCCAATAACTCTCCAGAAGTTTGGAGCACAGTAAGTTCCAGCTCCAGCTCATTTTTAGCTCTTGGGGACAAACAGGAAGTTCCTTATCATTTTCTGGAAACTTGGGGTAAGCCAAAGATAACTGTGGCTAAAGGTGCTGTAAATGGGTTTCTCTCTGAAAGAACCTCACTAGTTCAAGCTCTATTCCTTTATTGACAGAGCACTGAGAATTTAAAAGTGACAGTTGTTTGAGTAAATTCTAATATAAACATTGCCCCCACTCTTTTCATATAGCAGATCATTAACAATCAACTAATACAAGTAGAGGTATGACTAAAAAGTTTAAAAAGTATGAATAGCCACGGTCCATTGTACTGTCAAATGCTCAGAGTATGGACCAAAAAATGTACCCTGATTATTGAAAGGGAGATTCCAAGTAGACAGTAGGAAGACTATTGCACTCTTAAATTTTGGAATGGATGACCAAGAGCTATTTGACCTATTTAGCAGAGTTTTACGAATACATTAGGTAATAGGTACTAAGTCGTCTTGGTCAATGACCCTGCAGGAGTTCAGAGGGGATGTACTTTATGACTTTTGCAAATCATTTTTTTCCTCTCCCAAACTTTCTGCTCATAGCTATCCTGAGTTCTCTTCGTCTGACCATATTCATTAATCCGTGAGATACAAAGATATTCATGTGTATTTGCATTTAAATTGCTTTCCTCTTTGAATCTAGATAACACCTGGGGCTTTATTAGTGAGCTCATTAGAAGTGGCTACCAGGTGGAGGTGAAGCTGGAATGAGATGCAGGTCACTCTCTACAACACTCAAAGCCTACCCAAACCAGAGCCTGAAAGATAAGACAGACTGGAGAGTTTGAGTACTTTTAGTCTCAGGAGTTCTGCCTGAACCAAGACTTTATCGCAGGCAATACTTCTGGGCATGACCATCAACTCAGTCCCATGCTCAAAAAAAAAAAAAAATTCTGAATACTCAGCTCATTGGATTGTCACTGCCATTGTCAAGACTTTGGCTTTCACTTTTTTCCGGCCAATTTAATCAAACAGCTCCACTCATTTCTGCTTAATGATTTGGCTTGTGGGCTGCCAATTATAGAGTTTGAATGGGTTTTTCAGGCTCCATCCTTTCTGTTGTGGTCAAGGGTTGGCAAAGCTTACCAGTAGGTTGAGTTGGGGGATCCATGTATTTCAGGCTTTTAGAATAGCCATTACTACCTGATGAAGGGCATTGGGACTTGGATAGGATCCTATGGCTCCCTTCTGCTTCAAGGCTCCTGTCTGGTGGAGGATGCCACTGCACTCCCAAGCTTGGTTGGTGATCACTGCAATTCCATCACATCCACAGGAAGCCTCTATTCACCTGAGGTCACTCAGAGTAGAGAGAAGCTGCTTGACTTTGCCATAATGATTCAGTATAATAAAGGCTCAGCCCAACATTTTCCCGTTCCACATAGGACTACACAAATATTTCTATTTTTGAATTTTGATATATTTTTTATTTGTTCATGTAGATATACATGACAGCAGAGTATATTTTTTGACATATTGTACATCCATGGAGTATAACTTATTCTGACTAGGATCCCATTCTTGTAGTTATACATGATGTGGAATTTCACGGGTGATGTATTCATATCACACAAGTATTTTTAAGTTTTCAGTGTTGAATAAAACCACTTCCCTTTCACACTCCTTCCTCTGCCTCTCCCAACTCAAAGCCGTGTGATCATGTTTTGAAAATAAATTCCCTCTGTCTTAAAATTTGAGAGTGGATTCTGTTTTGGTGGCTAGACGTGGCTCTCCCAGGTACTCTGGCAAGTTAGCTACCTAGACTCCAACCCAGGCCTGCCATCCATCTCTCTCCCCTGAGAATAGCTGGTACAAAATGGAATCAGATGGTGGCTCCTGTAATACAATCCAGGAATTTCACCAATTAAGCCACGTGGAATACGGAAAGGCCTGTTATCTATTTATCAGGACTTGTTAGAGTCCTGTGGCTCCATTCTGGGTGAGTCCCATTTTTTCATGCCAGATTGGGTAATTCAGTCATCATTCTTTCATTTATTCCTTCAGCACATTTTAAAGAATCTCTATGTCTTCAGAAAACATTTTTAGAGACCCAATTAGGGAGAAGTAAAATATGGGCTATAAAAAACACTTCTTCTTGGGGTCTAATGTTAAAACTGCCCACCCAACTGTGTAAGACATGAGGTCTGGAGGAACCAGGGTTGGGGAGGTCACAAACAGAGCTCTCCTTACTTGGGTTCCTTGACAATCGACTATAAGGTGTCAGTTGCTCAGTCTGTGGTCCTGGTAGATTGATATAAAATGTATTCTAGCAAAATATTGGACAGGATATCATTCTCTACTCTGTTGCCAAATGATTTATCTTTGTTATTAATATCAACAAAGTCCTCTCAAGTCAATCATGTGACCTTTCCAGGTGTCAGTATAAAATGGGGCAGACAGCCATTCAAATGGCACTAAATGACCAAAAGGTCTTAAAACTCTCTATTTCTGAAAATGAAAGAGATGGGGAAAATAATGGGCACTTTGCCACAAAAGTAGAATCCTCTTCATTTCAGACTGAAAAGCTGCAACCAGTCAATACTACCCATCAGAAAGCAATAACCATGCCAGGAACTTCACACACTTGGTTGCGTTGTGTTCCTGCAGCACAACCACCCTACAAGACAGGCTCTTGTTAACCCTCAACTTACAGATGAGGAGTCTAAGCCCAGATACATTTCTATAACTTGACGAAGACCCTGAAGCTCCAAAGCAGCAGAGGCGGGAGCCCATCAGCTCCCTAAGCTCAGGGTGTCTCTGTGTGTGACTCCTCACTGAAATGTGTTTCAGTAAAATTTGAGTTCCTGGGTCACATATCCATAGCAGGTATGGAAAACAGAAAGAGAAAACTCATGATAGAAAAACAAAATAAAACAAAACAAAAAAAACTAAAAGAGACAATCAGCAATGGACAGCCATGGGATATCAGTGGCTTTAAGTTCACCTGAATTTGCTCCCTTCCTTCTGCAGGTACAATTACAAGTTCTCTTTGTGCCCCAGGAGAGTAGTGGGAGTGAGATGACTGTGGGCTGTGTGGCATGTCACAGGCTCCTTATAATGAGCTTGCATCTGGGTGAGCTTGTGCTTTGGGAAATCCAGTGTATCCGTGGGAACTGCAGAGCTGGGCTGAAGAGTAGCTCTGCCATTTGCTAGTCAGTTACTTAAACTCTTGGAACCATAGTTTTTTTGTCTGTAAATGAGGACATCTGTAAACCTTTCATCCGAGATTTGTTGTGAAGATTCAATGAAATTATATTTGTGAAACACAGAGCACCGCCTGCACTATTAGGGCTATCCATGTGCTAACAGCTCTTCTTATCCTTCTTTTATGATGCTCTCAAGTTAGCAGAGAGCACAGAAGCCCTCTATTGTGGACAAGAAGTGGATCTTTTAAAAATGCCAATGGATCAGTGAGGACTGGTGTGCCCAAGGCTTGCTTGACCCCTGAATGGCACTTCAAGAAATTGTCCCCAGAGCTCTTTTCCATGAAGAGAAACTTGTTGTTTCCAAAGCAGCTTCCAACGTTGAGTTCAGAAGTGGTGTCCATGGATTCTCCTTGATGTCCACTGGCACACTTGGCATCCCTAGTTTACCATTCAAACTCTGGGAGACAGGAAAACTGGTTCTGGAGAAAAGTGAAGTGGCACAAGTAGGAGAGTCAAATGAGCACTCACTGTGATCTCCACCATTTCCCACCTTCCCCCAAGGGCAGCCTTTGCTACATACATACCTCCTGGGCTGGCTTGTGTCTTCTGTGAGTGGTCATTTGTCTTCCTTTCTATTACATGCTATCTTTTGGGAATGGCAGGGCATATCCAGATCTTTCACTGCTTCATCTTAACCCTGGCCTTGCTATTATCTAACTATAGATTTGAACCAGCTTGAGAGAACATTTTGGTGGGAGTGGGGTGGAAAACAGAGCTCAAATAACAGATTGTCTTGATTCAAAATCCATTTTTCCGTAATGTTTGGAACTTGGGAGCATCCATTTCATGTTGACATTTTAAAATGAGAACAATCGTGAGGGATTTGATGATGACACTGCTTTTCTAAAGCTCTTTCACAATATGACTGAGGAGACCATTTATCATATTGACTCATTCCACTTTGTCCACTGCTATTGGGGCCTGTGTCTGGAATGCACTCATGGGTGCTTAGTACTGGTTCGGGTGCCTCTGTCTTGCTCCCCTTTACCCCTGACTCCTCCTCCTGTCCCAGGGGCTTCAATCTGCGTTGGGTACTGATCCCTCTTGCAACTATGACGGACAGGGCAATCTGCAGCTGGGCCATGGCCAGATGACATCACACAGTTTCACTTCACTGTTTTCCCCAAGTGAACTGGGTCAAGTGTATTGAGGCAAAAAGGACATGTGTGGCTCAATACCAGGCTGTAGCCCCTGAAGCATAAAATACATCCCATGGGCAGGACAGAGGCCCAATGTTGGGCAGATCACGTAAGCCAAGCCCTCGCATAAACCAAGCCCAGTAGAGTTTCCTTACCAGTCTTTGCTATCTCGTCTGTAAGATGGATACAGTGATTTTTGCCAAAGCACTTGTCTTCCTATGAAGACAAGAATAGGAAGAATGCATCTATAGATGGAATAAAAAATAGAGCAAGTGCAGTCTATAGTGCTGTGTCCGTTCTGAGAACTTCACAGAATCTTCTTAGTGCCAGTTTGATAGGGTGGACATTGCCTACTTAGAGTTTTATTTCAGAACTTGTACAAAAGGCTAGATTTTCATACTCCTAGCAAGACTGAGAAATAAGAATGGGATATAACTAGTGATCACTAGCACATGTCAGGGGGTAGGAGTGGGAGAGGTGTGGATCGTGTACCCGGGCTAAAGAGGGTATTCAATGAGTAGATGGATCGTTGCCTTTGGGAACTAGAGATGCTGCATAGTAAGTAGCTCCCAAACTTAGAAAATTAAAATAATTATTTATTTTCATAATTTCTTTGAAGCAGAAATTCAAGAAGAACATGACTTATAGTCCTGGCTCGAGGTCTCTCATGAGGTCACAACTGACAATGTTTGTCAGACCACAGCCAAAGAAAGTCTCTATGGGACCTAGGGAATGGCTTCTGAGATGGTTTCCTCCCATGGAGCTGGCTTTGGTTGGGAAGATCCAGTTCTTCTCCACCTAGACCTTGTGAGATTGCTCGAATGTCTCTGTGGTGAGGCATATGGCTTGCCCCAGAGTGACTGATCCAAGAGGACAAGCCAGGAGCTTAGATTCCCTTTTATGACCCTGCCATAGAAATTATACATGATCACATCAGCTGCACTGTATGGTGGTCATGTAGCTAACCCAGGAGTTAATGTGGGAGCAACTTGCTTACGTGTGTGGCTTCTAAGAAGCGAGGATCAGTGGTGACAATCTCAGACACTGGCTACTATGGAGGGAAGATGTTATTTGGAAATACAGGAAAAACTAGATTTGAGGGTGGGAATTTGAAATTCAGGGGGAAGGACAGACAATGACAGTCATTGGAATGGGAATTTGAAACGGAGAGCTGCAGCCTTGGGACAACTTACTCAAACTCTAGCACAAAAAAAGAAACTCATTACCACAAGGGAACCTGCAAGGCAGGTGACATGGCTCAGGCTGTAGCACTTGCTGTGTCCCTGTAGTCTAACTATGGGAGTTTGGGGGGCTGGGCAGGGCCTTAGTGCTCATCTCTGGGCCTGGTTTCTCCAGATACACTGAGAAGGGCTGTAACTTCATGTGCTGCTGAGGTGTCCCAGTAATGTCCAGGAGCTTCCTTCACAGTTTAGCACTGGTCTTAGAAGGAGAGTCCCCATCTGCACAGGGAGATTGCAGAAGCTGGAGGGAGCATGGCTGGGTGACAGGCTCTGCCTTGTCCCCTGCCTCCTCTTGTCCTCAGGAGACACAGGCTATCTGGGACAGATAGTTTTCAGCTGTGCAGAGAGATGCTAGGCCGTAGAGAAAAGGTTTAGGGCATACAACTAAGCTTGAACTAGCAGCCCAAGTACTTTTTTTTTTTTTAATTCACTTCTACTCATCATCATCAGGTAGGAATTTTTATCTAAAAAAAAAATGCCTCCTTACATCTCTAATAAAATCTCAACTTTCTAAAGTCCTTTCAGCAACATTATCTCCTTTGATCCTCTCTCTGATCACATGCCAAAGGTGAGTGATAAATTGATATGACACACATCACGGGACAGAGGAGAAAACTGAGGTGACAAGAAGCAAGAAAGCCTATCCAGAAACACCTGACTGACCCAGTGCTCTGCCCGTGGTCCATGCAGCCCTTGACCTTGAAGTCAGCACAGCAGGCCCACTGGAGGTCACATGCTCCTGAGAAGGCCGAATTGGGATCTTAAACAACAGGCAGAAACCTCAACCCTTGCAAGGCAGTCACTAGGACTTTCAGCACTGGACTTGCATGTGTCCAAGATTTTTTAAAGAAATGCAACTCGCCATCTTACGATACATCCTCAGCACACATGGTTTACATGAGCTCACTCTAGTGGTGCAGAGTACACGGTGCCTCCTTAGGGGCTCCCTTTTTGTCTCCTGAGTGGGCCATTTCCATCAAATGCATTGCCTGTCACCTGAACTTGTCTTCCCCAGCAGGACGAATGCAGAGTAAGAGATCTTTGAATCCTGGGTGTCTTTTAACCAAAGTCCTTTCCAGCTCAAGCTGCCTGGTGAACCAGGTCAAGGCCTAGCCAGGCACTTTGGTAGAGCTCACTATGTAAGATCAGGCGAGGCGGTCAGCAACCAAAGGAGGCAGATTTAAAAAGGCCGCCGAAGGAGGCTTTATTTGAGATACCACTCCCGGGTGGAACTCGATCAGACCGACAGAGTGGACAGGAGAAGGGTCTGAGGAGAAACCACGTGGAAGCTTGACTGGATGGGGATTTTATGGGGCTCACAGCAGGAAGGGAAGGGTTTGGGACAGGGAAAGGGGATTTTTAGGGTCCCTTGTCCCACTGGAGTTGGTCATGGGAGCTGGTTGAACTCCAGAATTGGCCAAGGGTTCTGCTGATAGATAGGCATTAGTCAGTAAGAGGTTGTGAGGGGAATGGGAAAATAAACAAGGAGAGAAATGAATTACAGTAGATGGGGTAGAGAGAGAAGATGTGAGGGAAGGGGAGGGGGGGGATAGTAGGGGATAGGAAAGGTAGCAGAATATAACAATTACTAATAGGGCATTATGTAAAATTGTGGATGTGTAACCGACGTGATTCTGCAATCTGCATTTGGGGTAAAATTGGGAGTTCATAACCAACTTGATTCTAATGTATGAAATATGATATGTCAAGAGCTTTGTAATGTTGTGAACAACCAATAAAAATTAATTAATTAATTAATTAAAAAAAGATAGGCATTAGTCAGGAGATCCCGCTGATGGACAGGCATTTCTGTCAGTGCCTGATGACTGTTTCTATCCTGTGAGGGCTGCTGTTTGCTAAGTCGCAGCCACCAACCTGACACAATATATACAGATGTGTTAGTAGGAGTGCACACGCTTTGGGGGCCCTGCAGAGTAGACCCTGCCTTCTTTGTGGGACATGAGATTTGGGAGTGGATAGGAGAGGTGGGTGCTGTTAGTTGGGACGATCTCCTCCACCATGCCAGGAAGTATGAAGGTGGACAACTCTCTGAGGCCTCCTGTCTGTGCAAGGATCTTGAGTTTCACAGCGTCCTTCTGACTCAGTTGCTAGAGAAAAATCATGTCACTGGGGGATGGGGAAGAGCCAGCTTTCCTGGAAGGCTCACTGTGTGCCAGACAGGAAAGCAGATGCTCCTTTCAAAACACTTCAGTGAGGTGGACTCGAAGCACTGTGGTGCCGAGGAGGGGACGAAGCCTCCAGAGGCGAAGTCATTTGCCCAGGCCTCCAGTGCTCCCAGCTTCTTGAGCTGAGCTGTGAACGCAAGCTTCCGGGTCCCGAGGCTCATACTTCCTCTTTATCATGGTGTCACTCTGGGGAGCATGTCAGAAGTCTTCAAATGAAGGAGGCGGTTTCACTTTTGTATAAATGAATTAATAGAATGTTCTGGAAAAAAACAACAACCACAATAAAACCCCCAAAATGTTAGTAGCCAAGTTTCCCAGAGATGTCCTCGATGCCTAGGAACAGGAGAAATCAGTCCCCTGACAGTGGTGGCTGCAGAGCAGGAAGAGACTCTTTGATTAAGATGCCAGCACTTGAGGGTGGTCTATTACTTCTCAGAGTGGTCTGAGAGTCAGCCTCTTGTGGTGTGGGTGAATTTTCAAAAA
Source organism: Ictidomys tridecemlineatus (assembly GCF_052094955.1). Classification (NCBI taxonomy): domain Eukaryota; kingdom Metazoa; phylum Chordata; class Mammalia; order Rodentia; family Sciuridae; genus Ictidomys; species Ictidomys tridecemlineatus. The sequence goes on along the minus strand of NC_135486.1, from coordinate 47,988,946 downwards.
AATTTAGGAAAATGTTTGTATGTCTGGTTTTAGCCTGACTTAATAATCTGCTTATATAACCTCAGTGCCTCCTCTTGGGACCCAAAAGGGCCCAGATGAAGAATTTTATGAACATCCTGCTGTGTTTAGTCTGCTCTACCTCAGAGTATCTATTTCACTCATCCAGATGGCACTCGTAACCCACACAGACCCTGCAAGGTAGAGAGTCACACTCACAAACATCACCAGTAAAACCACAGCATTCGCCTGAGCAGCAGGGGCTGCAACAGGAAGCCGGTAGGTCCCTCCTCCCACACACACCCAGTTTCTTCCCCATTCTGTGACGTTAGATTCTCTGACTTTGTGGCACTGCACCCCTTTGTGTCCCTGGGGAGTCCAATTGGGCATTGAGGGGAATCCACGGGCTCATATTTAGCTCAAAGCAACCCCAAGTACATTTAGAAAAGGCCATGAATTCTCACTCCCTCTCGTTTCTATCTCCCCATCTTTTCTCTTTTTCTGTTGCTTTTTCTTTCTTCTTCAATAAGTTAGTCTTCCCTGGATTACTTTTTCCAAATGGGCTTCTCCTGGCCTTTTCCCAGGCACATTCCTCTCTCCAACTACCTTATATTTCAAACAGGCACTAAGAAAGCAGAAGTGGCTAGATGGGTTTCCACTGAAAGCAGCATTGAATTTCAAGAACTTCTCTGACACTCCGGCTCCCTCCCAACCCCCATCGAACTTTCCACCCCCTCTGTAAGCACACAGCTCACAGCTGAGCACATCATAAATGCTGAAAAATAATGAATAGGTTGATTTATTAAGTAGTTCTCTTTTTATTTATTTATTTTTTCTTCCTTTTTTTTTTTTTTTTCTGTAGCAAACCCTTGTGGGAAGCATGGTTCTTTTCCCCCAGAGAAATTGTCTGTTGCTTGAAACACTTAAGCACAGTTTCAAAAAGTCCCCAATGAGTTTCACTGGGGGTCCTGGAGAGGGAGACCTCCGGTGTGATTCTCTGCTTAGACACTGTGTGAAGAGGCCATTAGCTCAGTAGCGACTGGCAATTTCAAGGGATGGTCAAAATAATAGTGAACTGTCAAGTGCAATCATCCTATTTAGACTTTATGTAGCAATTTGAAATGAAAATGGTTTCATGTTCATTGTCTCATTAGGCACTTGAGGAAAATCGATGAGGTCGATATGGTAAAGATTCGTGTCCTATTTGCAGATGTGGTCCTGTGATGGTAAGTGATTTGCTGGCAGTTATAGTGGATCAAGAGCAGGGGCTTGGCTCCACAGTTTCTTTATCAGTATGTTGGCCTTCTTCTCAAGAGTCCTGCCCACCTTCCTTTCTTGAGTTGGAAGCTGCCATCAAACACTGTGTTGAAAGGTCAAAACTGGCTCTAGTGAAAACTTATTTTCATGGAAAAATTGTAAACCAGTGTTCATGGTGTCTTTATTTGTAAGAGCTAAAAACTGGAAAATAATCCAAATGTCCATCAAGCTATGAGTGGGTAAGCAAAATGTGGGATATCTAGGTAATGGAATATTATTGGAACATCAAAAGGAATGAAATACTGATTTATGCTATGGCTTGGATTAACCCTGAAAACATTATGCTAAGTGAAAGAAGACACTCACAAAAGGCTACATAATGTATGAACTCATTTATATAAAAGTTCAGAATAGGCACATATATAAAGACAGAAAGTGGATTAGTAGCTACCCAGAGCTGAAGACTGGCATGAAGGGCTTGGAAACTAATAGCTAATGGGGACAGATTTATTTTAGGGATGATGACAGGGTTTTAAAATTGATTGTGCTGATGGCTATACAACTCTATGAATATATGAAAACCTGCTGAATTTTACACTTTCAAAAGGTGAAGCATATGATATGTAAACTATATTTCAATAAAGCCGTTATTAAAAAAAAAAAGACTGTCTCTTGTCTGTAGTTACCATAATCTCTTCTTACTATGGCTTCCCCCAGAGAACTGCAAAGCTGGGCAGTACCTGATACTGGCTATTCTGATTTTGTTTTAGGATGTGATATTCCTCCAGCTCTGCCCATTCAAAATTCTGGAGTGACATCAGGAACCGGCATACTCTCAAAGTTAGAAATTAAATTCTGTGTTTCTCGGACATTAATGTGTATTCGGGCCACCTGGAAATCTTACTAAACTACAGATTCTAATGGAATAGATCTGAGGGCCAGCCTATACCATTAAATCAAATATCAGGACCTTGGAAACATAGACAATAAAGTATCTTTTTCTTACCCCTCTTTCAATTTTAAGTACTCTGAATGGGAGACTATTAACCATTGCTACCATCCAACTTGGTGAAATCTTTGATGCACAGTAATCTATGTGGAAAGTACCTAACAACTTATTCGAATACTTCTTTTCTTTGAACTAACTGAATTAGCCATTTATTTTAGCATCACAGGGAAAACCCTGAGTTGTGCTAGGTCTCAACTTCCTTAAAAGTGACTATATACTTAAAAAAGAGTGGGGAGAAGTTTTGGAAGACTTCTTCAGAAGGACATAAAACAAAGCCAAAGGATTGTGAGATTCTCCATGGGTTGTAATATACACTATATGCACAATTAAGTTGCAAGCATACAACTTAATTTTTATTTAATAAGCATGAGTTACACATCTATGACATGCCACACACACTGTGCCTGTACCAGAGAGAGATATATAAAAATGAGTAAAATGCTATGCCTGTGTCTACAGAGGGACCTTTGTCCTGGCCAGGGAGAGACACAATTCAATGAGAAAAAGCAAGAAATTAAGTGGGAAGAGAGCCACATCGCAGAGAGAAAGAGAGAGTGTGGGCTTTTCTGCTCTGATTTGTTTAAATTCTGTCTTCTGTATAAATTTGATGTTGTTGCTACAAAACTCGAGAATCCTGGGCACTCTCCTTAACTCAAATAAAACTTCTATATACATAGGATTTGCCAAGGAATACAAGGGATATAGCAGGGATGGTATTAACTCATGTAGCAGTTCCTAAAAGAAGCCCGTCATTGTTCATTGGAATTTGTAACTCCAGCTACAGGGTGGGCAGCTATGGGGTTTTTGCTAGTTTACTTGAGGTACGGGGAATTGAACCCAGGGGTGCTTTACCACTAAGTTACATCCCAGACCTTTTTATTTTGAGACAGATTCTTGCTAACTTGCTGAGGTTGGCCACAGCCTCTGAAGTCAGTGGGATTAGGCGTGCACCACTTGCCTGGCTGGGTTGGTGGCTTTCGATGAGTAGCAAGTGACTGAATTCTGAACCCAAGAAGACTACCGAATGAGGTGCTAAAAATTGGGGTTCAAATTCCTGTTCTTCCTGGGTTTGGATGATAGTCATTGCTTTTAAAACCCATTGGGTCTTATTTTCTTCATCTGCATTATAAAGAAGATTATACTCATGTCATCAAAGGGTTGAAACAAGCAGGAAATGAGCAAAAGTATGAAGAGTAACTTCACAAGCTGTCCAGCTCCCTATAGATGTCAGAGAAAATGACAGTTCTTCTTACTTCACACACTCCAGGCCTAGGTTGTTCTAGCAAACCACACCTGTTGCTAACCATCGCTTCAGTGCTGTTTCAGGTCCCTGCTTGACAACTAAGAAACTGAGAGGTCTTCTCGAAGGCAATGCATTGGGGGTAACAATCAGAAAGAAATGCAAGTCCAAGTCCTCTGTGCATTCTCTGGGACTCAATGCCATCGGTTCCAACACAAAGTCACTGAATATGCTTCAAAATCCTCTCTTTGTTATATAAATATCCATTCCATAGCAAGTATGATATACTTTGGGGGTAGTGATGTCTGTCTTCTATATGAAGAAAAGAAAGCTAGAGTTCAGTTTTTCTTTTCTTCTCATTTTGAGCCTAAACCTTTATTTTCTTATAGCTGAGAAATTCAAAGAAGGAAAACATCACAGTAAATCTGTTTTATGAGTCACTATCCTTTTTGCTTCATCCTCCTAGGCATGGAAGTCAGAGCCTCATGCAGGGTCTCCCCACTCTTCCTAAGGGAGCAAGAGCCATTTAGCCCCAGCCTTGGAACTTTTCAAACTAATCAACTGCAGATTTCCTAGGTCCTGTGATTTCCATCTAAATGATAAGCCAGACAGGGACAAACTCTTGATAAGAAAAATATTACTTTAAAAATGATTGATAAAGTAACAGCTGAGCCAGAAGAATCTTCACTGATAAAGGGTAGTGAGCATTGCCACCAGGACTAGAGCTGAGTAGGCGAAAGAAAGAAAGAAAGAAACTCAACTATAATTAATCCCATTCTAAACTTGCATATAAATTCTCACCTCCAGAAGGTGAGACAAATATGCACTAAAAAGTCTCATTGGATAGATATCGGCTATAAACCCACAATCAAGATGATGAGTGACTTCTGTTATTTATTGCATCATTATTTTACATTGCACCGTATTCTCCATGGATAAGGGAGAGCAGAGAATGAAGAATGGGCTGTGTTAAAGGTCTAGAAAGATGTCTTTGCCATCTTCTGTGGTGCATGCACCAGGGGAGCCCAGCTCTGCTCTCTGGAGAAGCAGATCATTGTGTGGTACACCTAGCCCCTTGGCATCTCTGGTCAAGCATTTCCAGAATAGGTGAGAGAGGTGCATGCTAACTTCTCACTCAAGGGCATATTTGTGACCAGCATCTTCTTTCTTACTTCCTATCTGCTTCTTTCTTCTGAGGATGTCCTTCATTTAGTGTGGGATTTATAGATAATAAAGGTCTGGCAGTGAGAGGACCTAGGTCCTGGCTCTGCTTCCTTACTAACCACTATTTGTGGCCTCTGAGTTTTTCACTTGTCATCCTAGAATAATAACATCTAATTTATCAGGTATGAAAAGGCTATTGTGAGAGTAAAATAATAAGCACGAAGTACTTTGAAGTTATTGGAAGCTCCGTAGAGTGGTGTTTATTAATTACTGTTATTCATGTAAGCAGTTTCTTTCCACCCTATCCAATTTGAAAATTGAAATATATTGGTCAACAATCCCAGTCTAGATTTTAACCATGTACTTTGCCATGCTCCTGATTTATCTAGTGTTGTGCAACTTTGTATTCTTTATACTGAGAGGTGGGATAGTATAATGAGTGAGATCAGTACTTATAATTCAGATGTTCGAGGATTTAAATTCTGGTCTAATCACCATCATGACTTCCGGCCGCGATGGAGCAATTATTACTGGGCTTCCTACCATAAACAAATTTGAACAATACATAGGAGGCATTTCTTTTTCAGTGATTGAACAAGAGTATCAGGCTGTGATCCCTGAGAGAAGGGAAACTCTTAAAATGAAACATATCTGCCCTAGCTCTTATTTTGTGGGAATTTTCTCCACTCTAACACAGAGAACTGGAGTAAAATCAGAGTACAGAAAAGCCTCTTAGCTAAGGACCAGCATGTGGGGCCATTAAAGGGGCTGGGATTTGTGGGGCAGGACACAGGAGATAAAGGAGCTGTGAGGAGGGACTACACATCTATTGGGGGGTAACCCTATTAGTGAGGGTCAGACTGCTGTACACAGAGACAAAAGGAGACTTACCCAGCAGTAGCTCCTGCAGGGTCATGAACAGAACAGAACTTGAGTTGTTACAGTGCTGGAGATGGAGGAGCAGCTCCATCCCCCTTGGCGCCCCAGATAACCCACAGGGATACAAGGGAAGCCACATACTAGCGGTAAGGGACACTTCCCAACGTAAAACCTTTTTTGTATTCACATAATCAAGGCTGAAACCAAGTCTAGACAAGATCTGCCAGGGAGACAGGGTTAGAAGATTGAACCCTACCAAAAACAAAACAAAACAAACAAACAACAACAAAAACAAGTGAATGGGCAAACACTTGGGCCCTCACAGAGGTTTCTTAGATGCCTTCAAAATGACTCTCCAGGAACTGAACAATCTGAAAAAATAATGTCCAACATTCTTCAAAGAATAACAGAGAATCCAGGGTTTCTATAGTGTATGATACACAATGCCCAGTATTCAATTAAACACACACACACACACACACACACACACACACGTGAAAAAGAAGTCAATATAATATAACTGCAGAGTGACCCAGATTTTGGCAGACAAATACTTTAAATTATCTACCTAAATATATACAAGAATTAAAGGAAAGTATTAAATGAGCATAGTGTAGCCATAGCAAACAGATTGAAAATCTTAGCAGAGGAGGAAAAAACTATAAAATGAATTCAGATGGACTTTTTAAGAATTAAAAAGGAAGATAATTGAAATGAAATTTTACCAGGAGGCTTTCCCAGGAAACTGGAAATAGCAGAATATAGAGGCAATGGAACTTCAAGGAACATAGATATAAACTATACAGTCAGCAGAACAAAGGGAGAGAGAAGGTGACAGAAAAGCAAGCAGAGCCTCAGGAAACTTTGGGAATATTAAATAGTATAAATGAATGTGATTGAAGTTAGGGAAGGAAAGGAGAAAGAATGAAGGGAGAAAAAAAAGGTCAAGAAAAAGTAGTAGCTGAAACTTCCTGTATTTGAAGGAAAGTAACACAAATCTAAAAAGTCTGGGAAATCTTGAGCAAAAATTTTTAAATTTTAGAATGAATTTTAATTACTTAAGTTTTTCTCCATGCATTAATGTTATATTAATTTTATTATTATAAACATTTGCTGTTTTTTTCAGGTTCAGAAATTTCTCATTTTTATAATAAAGATATCTTCATAAAACTACATTTTTAAAATTTGTTCTTTTTAGGTATACATAACAGTAGAATGTATTTTGACATATTATATATACATGGAGTATAACTTACGCTAATTAGGATCCCATTCTTGTAGTTGAACATGATGTGGATTTACCCAGGTTGAGTATCCATATATGAACACAGGAAAGTTACGGTCCCATTCATTTTACTGTCTTTCCTATTCTCATTCTCCCTCCCTTCCCTTCATTCCCCTTTATGTAATCCAATGAACTTCTATACACCAACCCCTAACCCTTATTGTGTGTTGGCATCTTAGCAGGTCACACCCATCTCAGATGCTGTGTGGGACATGGCAGGGCAGGATAGAAATTCACAATATCCCTGCACAATTGACCAGAGAAAATGTCCACTGGTCATCCCCAGACACTGGAGTTTCTATCCTCTAGGCTTCCATGTGTGGTGACCCACATGCAACCCATGCATGGCTCGAGTGACCTGTAATCACAGGTCTGTGGTAATATTCCATTCATTCATTAATTTATTCAACAAACACCACTGAAGCCTTAATATATGCCAAGCTCTCTGTAGAACAATGGTAGTAAAACACTACCTCTTGCCCCTGTTTTCATGAAACTTATATTCAGCAAGAATGAAGGAATCCCTTTAAGGTAAGTGATGGGAAGGAAAGGTCATAGTCCTAGGAGGGCACACAAAAGGGAACCTGATATAGGTTGTGAGAAGAAGGTTCCAGAAAGAGAAAGCAACATGTGCGACAGCTCCCTTGCTGACTTGAGAGCTCAGCATGGCTGGAGGGAAAGGCGTGGGAACCTGTTGCAAGACAAGGGACCTGGACTGTGGGCTCTGTGCCAGGCTCTGGGATGAGGACTTCACAGACAGTGTCTTGCACATTCTTGTTACATTCTAAATACAAATGACTAAAGCAATGGGTTTTCCTTGCTGTTTTTAGGAATAGTTAATAGTTAATAATTTCCCTACAACAGGTTTAATTAACCAACTGATTTGTTGTTGTTATTTTTGGTTCAATAACATGACCAGAATCACACAAGAAGTAACGAGTTCTCACACACACACACACACACACACTTGAACTTTAACAGAATATTTGATAATTGGACAATCCTTCTGACTTCTCCAAATGAAAACATCTGTTTCACATCTGCTCTAAGTTCAGAGTAAGCAACAAATACTTCCACCTGAAAGACATCCACCAAAACCAGAACACCATCCCAGTTCAACCTATAAAACTTGTCCACTGACATCACAGTGCAATGTTATTTTTCTGTTCTCATGAGCTGTGGTTGGACATATCTTGTTTCTTTTTTTAGGAAGACGCTAGAAGTACTACACACACACACACACACACACACACACACACACACACATACAGAGTCCTGATGGGGAGTGATACTATTGATCAAAAAATAAAGCATATAAAAATATGAAACCTGAATTGGAAGGAACTCATGTGTGTAAAAATTAAAAGTAAAGTAATATTTTGGGAGAATATACTACACATGGTCTACCCCAGTGAAGCCCATAGATACTACAGATTGTAACATAGATAGTAATTAAAAGCTGCGGGGAAATGCAAATCAAAACTACATTGAGGTTTCATATCACTCCCTTGAATGACAATCATCAAGAATACAAATAACAATATATGCTAGCGAGGATAGGAGGGAAAGGGAGTTCTTATACTCTGTTGGTAGAAATGTAAATTAGTACAACCACTATGGAAATCAGTATGGAGGATCCTTTAAAAACTAGAAATCGAACTAACACATAATCCAACTCTACCACTTCTTGGTATTTATTCAAAAAAAATTAAAGTCAGTATACTTTAGAAATAGGCATATCCATGTTTATTGAAGCACAGTTCACAATAGTCAAGTTATGAAATCAGCCTGGCTGTCTTGTCAACAGATGACTGGATTAAAAATGTGCTATATTTGCACAATGGAGTTTTATTCAGCTATAAAGAAGAACAAAGTTATTATTTACAGAAAAATGGATGAAACTAGAGAGCATCAGGGTAAGCTAAATAAGACAGACTCAGCAGGACAAAGTTTATATGTTTTTTTTTCTCATATGTGGAAGCTAGAAGGAAAAAAGAAAAAAAAATGGGGGGGGGAGGTCTCATGAACCTAGAAGGGAGATCATTAGTGTAAAGGATAGGGATTGGGTGGAGGAAGAGAGAATAACAGAATGTACTGGGGAATGAGGTTGATCAAACTATGTCATGTGCATGTATGAACATGCCATCATGAAATCCCTTATTCTATATGATTAATATGTACCAATATTGAAAGCAGCAGAAGAAACTGGCTGTGATAAGAATATCAACCAGATGTTCACAAAGTGCTGGTATCATATTCTATAGAAGGGGAGCTTCCATCATTTATTTTTTATTTGAATGTTTTAGAATGGTGAGAAAATGGAATACAAAACTGCTATGAATCAGGTACAGTGCTGCACATCTGTAGTCCAAGCCACTCAAGAGGATGAGCTAGGAGGATTGCTTGAGCCCAGGAATTCAAGATCAGCCTGAGCAATATAATTAGACCCCATGTCAACAACAAAACTACCCTGGAGGACCTCAGTCTGTTCCCAAAGGAAGAATGTGATAGTGGGCAAAAGTAGCCATGTCTCCTTGACTTTATAAAAGACTACAGAGAAAATTCTGAGAAAGACTAGGCACATGTCAGCTTCTTGATTTTTGGAAATTGAGTTTCAAGAAGTTCAGAGAAAGACAATTATGCTTTTCTTACTAGGGAATCTAAGAGAGGAATCACCAGGGGAGAACCCTGACTTCTGATAATGCTGTAGGATCCTGACAATAAGAAACAAGTAAAGAAAGGTTATTTGGAGAAGCAAGAAGGACCTGAAGAGAGCATGAACAGTTACCCACAAGGGATAGTGGCAATGAAAAGGGTCAAGATGGGACTGGATGGAGATGAAACCAAGAAAGCCACACGGGAAGTTGTGGCAGGTTTTTAAGAGTCATACCATTTGGTACACAAAAAGAGGGTCAAAATAGTGCAAAATATACAAGGTAGGAGTGAATGTGGTCAAGACAGTTAAGTTAGAGAGGACAGGAGGTAGGGATACGGATGAAGAAGTTTAAGAGGGCCGGGAGAAAGAAGTTGGCAAGTGAGGGCTTTTGGAAAGTCCCCGAAACCTGGGCTGGGGTTCAAGGCAGAACCACTGAGATTGCACAGTGGTCAACAGCTCTGGAATTAGAGGAAAAGTACCTCCAAGTTTTGTGGGTTTCAAGCTTATGCAATTTGTTGTGTCCAATTTATGAAAAAAAGATCAAAATTCCACATACAAATTCAGATTCAAGAGTGAATTTTCATTTAGAATGAATCACAAGAAATTATATATTTGGCAAAACTGGTAATTCACACATTTTTTCCCCCAAATATAGAAAAACACTGTACTTACACAATGGAACTGCCTGACTCTACTCTAAAATGCTCGGTTTTTACAGCATATTCTTTGATCATCTTTGATCACTAATAACTTTGTAATATCATTTTTCTATACAGAGAATAGAAGGACAAGTTCAGTCTTTAACAGGTTAAGTTCAAACTTGAGTTTAGTTAATAGGTCGAATAGAAAGTTTTAAAATAAGCTTTTATTGTTTGGAACAGTTTTGGGTTTAGAACCAAAAAATATATATATATATATATATATATATATATATATATATATATATATATATATTAGAGTTTCTGTATACCTGATACTTAGTGTTTCCTATTACAAGGATATTAAAGTGCTATTATGCTACATTTATAACAATTAATGACAATGTTTATATATTATTGTTAATTAAAGTCCAAATTTTATTCAGCTTTTCTTAGTTTTAACCAAATGTCTCTTTTTTTTTTTCTATTGGAGGATTCATCTGAGATGCCGCACTACACCCTTGTCATGTTTCCTTAGGTTCTTCTTGGCTGTGATAACTTTCAAATTTCTCTTGTTTTTGAGGACAATCTTTGAGAAAACCAACTGGCATTTTGTAGAATGTCCTTCAATTGTCATTGGACTAAATGGATAGACTGTGGTTATCAGTCTGGGGAAGAAAACCACAGAACAAAATATGTTTTTTGTCACACCAATGGTGCACTTTCCCACCATGACTTTGCCGTTGATGTTGACCTTGATCACTTTTGAGGTGGTGTGTGTCAGTTTTTCCATTGTAAACTTGTTCTGACCACTTTTCATTTGCTGCACTTTGAACAGAAGTCACTGTGCCTGGCCTTTACTGAAGGCAAGAGGACTTATCATTCATCTTTGAGGGGTGGGAGAGCTACAGTCGTTATTTGGAATTTTCTAGCATGAAAGATCTTTTCTTCCCCACTCATTTATTTACCCAATCATTTATGTATATCACTACAAACTTGTGGATTTATCTTACACTTTGGGTCATAATGCAATACTATTTTATATATTTATTTTTACTCAAATTGTTCTTTTTTAATAAAAAGCCATTGGGAACTGTTTCAGTTGGTTCCTACACTCCCTTGGCTTACCCCTGTCACGGTGACTTTTTTAAAAAAGTACTTCTCTACTTTCTGGTACTACAAGATGATCCAGGCTCATCTCATAAGCTCCAGTCCTAGAATCAATCATTTATCCAAGGAGTTCTAGCACTGTTTATTGGTGAATGGCTTTAGAAAACAAGATCTAAGTATTCAGTATGCTCATCACCACTAGGGTGTCATTATTTGTAGCTGACAAGTCAAAGTATAGTTGCATCTACTACCCTGTGTGTGTGTATAATATATAAGTATTTTATATGTAAGTAACTTTCCAAATTAAGCTAGATATTAATTCATACGGATACCTCCAGCTATAATTCAGTTTCCCATGGATCATTGTCCTTCTCCCCTCATTTGTCTGTAACTTCTTATTCTACCAATGAGAAACCTGCTTTTCACCATCTACCATCTATCATTTTTATTTGCCTACTTACTAAATTCAGTTCTGTGTTGTAGATAGTGGTTTCAGACTCCTTAGCCCTTAACCTGTGGAGCAAACAATTGGGTTTTTTTTTCTTTTTTTATTGGTTGTTCAAAACATTACATAGTTCTTGATATATCATATTTCACACTTTGATTCAAGTGGGTTATGAACTCCCATTTTTACCCCGTATACAGATTGCAGAATCACATCAGTTACACTTCCATTGATTTACATATTGACATACTCATGTCTGATGTATTCTGTTGCCTTTCCTATCCTCTACTATCCCCCCTCCCCTCCCCTCCCCTCCCCTCTTCTCTCTCTACCCCCTCTACTGTAATTCATTTCTCCCCCTTGTATTATTTTTCCCTTTCCCCTCACTTCCTCTTGTATGTAATTTTGTATAACCCTGAGGGTCTCCTTCCATTTCCATGCAATTTCCCTTCTCTCTCCCTTTTCCTCCCACCTCTCATCCCTGTTTAATGTTAGTCTTCTTCTCATGTTCTTCCCTGCTCTGTTCTTAGTTACTCTCCTGATATCAAAGAAGACATTTGGCATTTGTTTTTTAGGGATTGGCTAGCTTCACTTAGCATAATCTGCTCTAATGCCATCCATTTCCCTCCAAATTCTATGATTTTGTCATTTTTTAATGCAGAGTAATACTCCATTGTGTATAAATGCCACATTTTTTTATCCATTATTGAAGGGCATCTAGGTTGCTTCCACAGTCTTGCTATTGTGAATTGTGCTGCTATGAACATCGATGTAGCAGTGTCCCTGTAGCATGCTCTTTTTAGGTCTTTAGGGAATAGACCCAGAAGGGGAATAGCTGGGTCAAATGGTGGTTCCATTCCCAGCTTTCCAAGAAATCTCCATACTGCTTTCCAAATTGGCTGCACCAATTTGCAGTCCCACCAACAAATGTACAATTGTACCCTTTTCCCCACATCCTCGCCAGCACTTGTTGTTGTTTGACTTCATAATGGCTGCCAATCTTACTGGAGTGAGATGGTATCTTAGGGTGGTTTTGATTTGCATTTCTCTGACTGCTAGAGATGGTGAGCATTTTTTCATGTACTTGTTGATTGATTGTATGTCCTCCTCTGAGAAGTGTCTGTTCAGGTCGTTGGTCCATTTGTTGATTGGGTTATTTGTTGTCTTATGGTCTAATTTTTTGAGTTCTTTCTATACTCTGGATATTAGGGCTCTATCTGAAGTGTAAGGAGTAAAGATTTGTTCCCATGATGTAGGCTCCCTATTTACCTCTCTAATTATTTCTTTTACTGAGAAAAAACTTTTTAGTTTGAGTAAGTCCCATTTGTTGATTCTAGATATTAACTCTTGTGCTATGGGTGTCCTATTGAGGAATTTGGAGCCTGACCCCACAGTATGTAGGTCGTAGCCAACTTTTTCTTCTATCAGATGCCGTGTCTCTGATTTGATATCAAGCTCCTTGATCCATTTTGAGTTAACTTTTGTGCATGGCGAGAGAAAGGGATTCAGTTTCATTTTGTTGCATATGGATTTCCAGTTTTCCCAGCACCATTTGTTGAAGATACTATCCTTCCTCCATTGCATGCTTTTAGCCCCTTTATCAAATATAAGAAAGTTGTAGTTTTGTGGGTTGGTTTCTGTGTCCTCTATTCTGTACCACAAACAATTGTTTCTATGAAATTTCTTTTGCCTTGAGTCTTAGAGACTCTACATCATCTCATTTCCATAATTACATGGTCAGCTCCTTTCTTCCCCCATATCCTTTGGTGAGATTGTTTCATACATTTGTAAATATTGTTAAATTTTCTTATCACATTCCACATTCCATCCTAGGATCTCTCAACTTCCTAAATGTTCTTATTTTTTTAATCTGTCTATATTATATAATGCCATGGATTCAGAGATGTAGGTTTTTTTTTTTTAGTAAAAGTTTAAGTTTCAGATTTGTTAGTCATTGTTAGCAATGTCAAACATATTTTTAGTGTTATTATTAAAGTTGGGAAAATCCCACTGAAGATTCATAAATTAGTTGTAAGAGTTGGAAGAACCTGAAATACAATAGTACCTAGTGTCAGACATGTCAAACCTGTTTCTCCTCTGACATTAGAAATCCACGTGTCTGAGAACCATATCAAATACCCCAATGGTTTTATCCAGTTGGGGTTTAACATCTCATGTTTGATAATATTTTGAAAATATGCAACAGTGTGCACATTACTTAGGGTCTTTAGCAAGTAAGAGACCCTGAAGCTTAACTTATTAGCTTCATGGAAAATCTACTCATGAGTCAGACAACTAGCATTTATTATCGGGCACCTTCACTATGTAAAGAACCCAGTGTTCATTGATGTTATGGTTTGGATATCAGGTAGTGTCCCTCCAGATCTCCTGTGTTAATATTCAGACATGAAATGCTTAGATTATGAGAGCTGAAATCTAATGAGTCCATCCTAGTTTGTATTAACTGGGTGGTAACTGTAGGCAGGTAGGTTGTGGCTAGAGGAGGTATGTCACCATGGGTGCACCCTGGAAGGGGTCATCTCCTCTGTGGCCTCTTCTCCTTGCTCTTTCTTCTTCTTGTCCATCATGAGCTGAACAACACTGCTCTACCCTTGTACAATGGTATTCTATCTCACGTGGGCCCAGAGAAATGGAGCTGGCCCATCATTAACTGAACCTCTGAAACTATGAGACAAAAATCAACTCTTCCTTATTGGGTGTTTTGATCACCACAACATAAAACAAAGTTTCTGCCTGTTCACCCTCATTAAAAGTCCATTCCCATAGAAAAGAAACATAGATTGTTAGCAAATAAACAAGTAATTACCAAAATGTTATTGTGAATCCAATCAACAGAATGCTATGATAGACAATGAGAAGAAGATCCAATTTAGAAAAATCCTTAGGACAGGGGCATTAAGCTTAGACATAAAGGAAGAAATGTCAAGTTCTGGGGAAGAGCCCTTTTTTTCTGTAGATTGGTGCTCAACTATGCTAACACTGGAAAGAAGTCTATCTACTCCAGAAATGGATGGAGCTGGAATATAATGAGCTAAGGAGAAAGGGATGAGTTGAGACTGTGGAGTGAGGTGGAGGCCAGACCCTACAGCATCTCCCAATAAAGAGTAAATTGTATTCAAAAGATAGCAAACTTAGTGGGGAAGTATTTCAAGCAAAGGAGCTTTGCCTTTTAAAGAAGATTTTCCCCTTTTAAAGAAGAATTCTGTAAGAGGAATGGACCATAGGGAAATAAAATTTAAAAAGCAGGAAGACCAATTATCTGGGCTAGCTTTGACATTTCCAGGTTGTGCAACCTTGGGGAAATTACTTGACCTCTCTTAGCCTTAGTGTCCTAATCCGTAAAATGGAAATCAATAGTATGAATAATTTACGGGATTCTTGTGAAGACAAAATGAAGGTATGTAAATGAAGTGTTCAATACTGTCAATACTCAAAACCTGTAGGCTATTAATATATTGTTGCTATTGTTGGGAGCAAAGCAACACATAGTCTTGTAGTGTAAGGATTCAGAAATAAGAAGCCAAAGCTAATGCCCAGTCATTAGAATGCAGCCTTCAAGGGGGAAAGGGCTGGAGAATGAGACCCCGGGGCTATATTCTGGGCAGCCCAGAAGCCCAGGCATGGGTACTGGGATGCAGCTCCTCCTCCCCGTGGTCAGAATGATGCTGGAAACTAGGAGCAGAGCTTATATCAAGGAACCCAGGGGTTGGGCTGCAGTGAGGCAAGAGCTGGCTTCTCATTTGCTGTTTGTCTGTGCAGAGGGCCCCTGATGGTCTTTTGCCACTCATGAGCACAGAAGAGTGACTGAAACCTGTCAGATTGCCCAGTCTCTTTCAGTCACCATTGAGGCAGCAGTCACACTGGGAGCGAACTAAGGAACAGGTGCTAAGACTCGAAATGAACTGAAATTAAGGAAAAACATTCAACTTTCATTAACTTATTAACATTGAACTTTCTTTAATTTGTTTTTGCATGGGTATCATAGCCCGTGCTTCCTACACACAAAGGCCGTCATGCTGTCACTAGGCAATATGATCTTACGGGACCACCATCATTATATGCAGTGCATCACTGATCAAAATGTGATGATGTAGTGAATGACTATACTTGTACATTTTTAAGCCAGAGTTACCTGGAGCTCAGAGTTTGTGAGAAGATGCTAAAAGCCCCTGAGCTGCTTTTCCTGCAGTCAGGTGTGCAGTGCTGGGGGATCGTGCTACACCCTGGGATATGTGAATAAAACTAGTAGGGTTACTATTGTCACAGAGATTATAGTTTAGCGGTAGGCAGTCATGAAATTATAAAATACAAGAAAGGCTTTATATTTCCATAGTCTGAAGGGACATGCCCTGCTGGGGGATTAGTGAGGAGAACTGTCTCTTGAAATATCCAGATTCTTCCCCTTTTTCCTTAGAAATTTAGCATTTGCCTTCTTTTTCCTTCTCTACCTCCTCTTCCCTCTGCAATTCTTCATTTTCCCTTTCTTCTCACCTGCTCAGATTTTCCCCATTCTCCCATTACCGCCATCTTTTCTAGTCCAATTCTACCCCTGTTCTTTCCCTGGGAGCCTGTTTAATTTTTATATGGGATAGCTGGCCTTCTCTTGATGTCTCCAATTTGCATCACCATCTCTGAAAAATATTTTTTTCTTCTTTATATATATAAATACATGGAACATTTATAACATGTACCAAGTATTGAGCAATTTTTAAATTTAATGTTCCCTTCTATCCTCTAAGATAGGTTCTGGGTCCCTGCCCCCTGATTTCACAATTAAGAAAACAGAGTCGTAGAGAAATTGAGTAACTTGCACAAGGTTACCCAAAAGAGAGAAGTTGATAGACTCGACCTCAAGTCAGTTGATACCAAAACTTGTTCCTTTAACCATTATGCCATTCTGTCTCCAAGTAATTCTGACATATTCTATAACCTGTGGATGCTCTTCATGTGCAGGAAATTTCCAGCTTAATAGGGGAGGGGGTTGGGAAACGAAGCCACACCTATCCATGAAGAGGGTACAGCTCTGTTTTCAGATGGGCAGAGGTCACTGGGTTGTGGCAGATGCAGGGCCACCTGGTCTCCCTGTGGAAAGGTTGTTCAGACTTCTCAGTAACGGCTGGCAATGTACTCCACAAGATGGGGGACCAACAGTGGGCGACATAGGTGGCTTCTAGCAAGAGGAAGAAAACACACTTCAAGGAGACTTAGAAGATGATTTCAGGACCAAGAGAGGAAAACTGAAAGCCTCAGTAGGAAGGATGTGCACTATATGCTGGTGGATTGGTTGCTTGGAGTCCAGGAGAGGGGGATGGCAAAGCCCAAGTTGCCTCTGTGGCAATGTGGTGCGCCTCGGTATCAGCCCAGCCTGAAGGGGATGGTGTGCAGTTGTGCATCCTCCCTCCTTGCAGGAAGCAGTTACAGGCAGAAGGAGCATCTTGGAAGTTGAATTCTGTGGCTGAGATGAGCCAGGACCAGGAATACCTTTCCTTAAAAGCAATGAATTTATTTAGCCAACAAATATACCTTGTGCATGTGCTATTACTCTATGAATCAGGCATTCAGGGTTGAACAAAATAGACAAATATCTACGCACTCTTGGAGGTTGAATCTGTGCACTCGCTACAAAGAAAAGTAATCAGTGATCAAAACAAACCAGATGAAGGTGAAGGTGTGATATGGATCTGCCAGCCTGAAGATTTAGCACAGTTAGAGCTGTCAAAAGGGTTAATTGGGCAGCACACAGTCATTGTAACAAGCTGCTTTGCTTCACAATTAAAAAAAAAAAAAACTTTATTCTGGAGCCCTTTCAAAAGTGCACCAGAGATCCCAGACTGTGTGCAAACTGGATTCTAAATAATCAAAAGTGTCTTATATTCAGCTTTCCAGAAATTCTCCTCTTATAGAGAGCAGGATGTTCCAGTGAGCAGGTACTAATAAGGTGGCCTCATTTCTGTGACTGACACTGTAATACCTAGTGGAGTTGCTAGTTCCACCAGCCTTTTGACAGTAAGGTTATTCCAAACACAGAAATCACATGAAATAAGAAAGGTCTAGTAACAATAGCCAGAAATTAACGTCACTAGGATTTCATAACTAAGTTTTCTTGTCACCTTCATAAATTCTTATTTTCTTTCTTGGAAAAAAAGAATGTGCATTAAACAATTTCTAAGTTTCCTTTCCATTGTGACATACTCTTTTTATTAAATTACTAACACAATTGAACAAATTGATTGGCTTTACTGTAAGGTTTTCATACATATACATATCATGCTATACTGTAAGGTGGACTAGTCTTCCATGAAGATCATAATTCTAGGAAATTAGAATGGATGGAAATTAGCTAAAGGCATGTCAGATACAAAGGAAAAGCCATTAAATTACCCAAGGGATATCAGCTTTTGGAGCCTGAATCTGAGCACCCTTCTATATCAGGATTATTGGAAAAATTACTACACAGACCGTGGATGTCATGGGCTCAGGAAATGGTTTGTTTTCCTCCCTGTATCCTGTCTGCATGTTGTGTGTGGCCCTGTGTGTAAAGACTTGAATTACCACATGGATATATGGCCCCTTGGATAACAGGATGCTCTGCATGAGTGAATTCCCAGAAAATCCAAGCTTCTATCTGTAACTATCAGCACTCCTTCCAGCAGCTTCTGAGCTATTTTATTCAGAGCTAGTAAGAGGAGCATGCATTACTCTTCTGTGCTGAAACATGATGATTTGCTGTGGCTATGACAGGCTCTCTCATTGCCCTGGTTTTGGGTTTTATATTTGTTTCTTTTGCCCATCACTCCCTAGAAGAGGGCTAGAAGACAACACCATGCTTCCCCAAGTCTGTGTTAACCGAGCTTTGTGAAAACTTATTTTACAGAATGAAGCTGATAAATTTTTTTTATTAGGATGATTAGGCTACAAGGCTGATCTTCATGTAATCACCTGTATTTAGAAATCCAGAATTAACTCATAAAGTAAACAATTACTCGTATTAATGAATCCGCTCTATTAAATACATGAGTACTGCAGGGCAAGCCCTGAAGGAGAAATCTGATGTTTGACAAGTCAGGGCAAATTCTTGCTCTGTGAAATATGGAAGACTGCTTGAACTTCATGTTTTTTTTATCTGCAAAATGAGAATAGGAACATGTACCAATGAAGGAAGTTCTAATGAACTAAAGTGCATGAAAATATTTTGCAAAAGCAATTGTTGTGACACAACATTGCATTATAATTATCTCTGAGAAGATTGCATTCTCTAAACTACAAGCTAGTTTAGGACAGAAAGTTTGCCTGATATCCAAGGGAGATACTCAAAATATTTAATAACTGATAGGACATCCGACAATCAGACAGGAAACTGGCCTAATCAAAGCAGAAGCTGGCTGTAAATGTCCAATATGCCCAAGCCAATGCTCATATCAGCCCTCTCACACCCATGCTTGTCTTCCGAAGGAACTAGTCCTGTGCCTCACACAAAAAAAGAAGGCTCAGTGAATGAATCTAAAACATTATTTGTTTTGTGAAACTATTTTACACACATTTTTAGAAGCATGTGATCTATCCCTGCCCTACTTGACTCCCCAGTAGAATTTTTTTTTTCCCAAGCTTAGTTTCAGGTACTAGTCCCTGAACACTTGAAGCCTCTTTTCTTTTACCTGAGTTACAGATTCATTAACCCAGACTTTTTAGAAATGTTATTATTAGAACTTTAATCACCCATGTCCTCCTTTTAAGTTCTTTCTAAAATTACTTTCTGGCAATAATAATTATGTCAATCAGGGGCCAGCCAAAGATAGCTGTGGCCCCTGGGCCAAATCAAGACGGAGTTTCCAGCCATAATCTATTATTTGGCTCTAAACAGTTGTGCTAATTTCCCTGCCTCCACTCCCTACCCCTTTCTCCTATAGTAAGTGGAGTCCTAAAGACCAGGGTAGAATGTTCTGACTGGGTCCATTTTATCCTCTATTGTGATGTTGGTGTCTGTGGCTGGATTCTACAAGTAGTATCCTAGGACAATGCAAAGACAAAAATGAGATGGTAACTGAATAGAGTCATGTCACGGACAGAAAGTCAAAATGGTGTTGGTGTTGATAGATGTGTTGAGAGGATGATAATGTTAAGGTTGGAAGAGACAGAGACCAAAGAAGTCTAAGAATGAAAAGAATAGCTAACAGTTCATGAGTAGGAGGCTCTTATTTTTGTGTTTTTTAAAAAATATTTTTTGTAGTCGTTGATGGACTTTATTTTCATGTGGTGCTGAGAATTGAACCCGGGGCCTCATACATGCTAGGCAAATGCTCTACCACTGAGCCACAACCCCAGCCTGAGGCTCTTATTTTTAAAAGATGACTTCACTGCTTTCACCAACTCTGGCCAATATAAAGTCAACCACATTGTCCCCTTCTGCCTTAACTTCATTTATTCATTCAAGAAACAAGTACTGCGTGACTACTACTTTTGAACCATTGTGCTGGGTGTTGGGGTTACAGAGATTATATTCTTTGGGGTAAGGAATCAAGGGAGAAGGAACAGAAATGTAAGTCAAAAACCACAAGTAAAAGAACAACATGCATGAAAATTCAGAGATCAAAGAAACAGCAAATGCCACTATTTCTGAATACCCAGCATATGGGAAGCAGACTGTGAGCCAATCCAAGTGTTTACTATGAGTAACTATGGAAGAGACAACTAGGGCTGAAGTATTTAGGTTGGCATGTGTGTGCACGGTGCCTGGGATCTAACTCAGGGTCTTGTGCATGCAAAGCAAACAACTGAGCTATATCCCCAGGCCCAAATTGGGACTTTGGACAGCTTACTGAGGTAGCAGTTTGGAGCAAGGTTTGCCTTTGGCCTGTAACAATGTGCAAAAAAGATTTCAAAGTGTCTAGACTACATTGGTGATAATCGGGATGGAGAGAGGAAGTTGGATAGATAGTTAATATAGCAGAGAGTATCAGCTTGAATGGAGAATGATTGTTGAAGGAGGTAAAGGAGCAGGTATAGGATAGACTATCCCCCTCTTCTGACTTGGTACCCTGGTGGGGAGAGGCAAGGCACCAAGGAGAGAAGCAGCAGAAGCAAGTACAGGAGATAAAGGGATGAGTGCAGGCTGATGAGAGGCATCTATGAGGTATAGAGGTTGACATGGATCAGTGTTACCCAAAAGTCCCCGTTCTGCACACTGTGATGAGATACGGAGCCCCGCGGAAGGTAAATTAATATCCAGTATGCATCAGAGAGAAGAAAAAATTCAACCTAACTAAACAGCATTTTTAATAATGATTTTTATTTGCATTCTGACACAGCTCTCCTCTGAATTTGGGTCAGCAGGTCCAAGGAGTGCACTTTAAAAAAAGACTAGGTCAAGGCTAGGAGTTCAGGAGAGTGGGGAATAGAAGTACAGGTAAACCATCAGCATTTGAGAGCTCCTTCATTCTCCCTAGACTGTCTTGCCACCTCCTTCACTTTCTCAACTGTCCTTGTCTCCCCTCAACATCCACCAGGATATTTTCTTTTCACCTCAGAAGCAAAGTTTCCTGCTCTTGCTAAGGCTAATAAATCCTCCAGTCTCCCCATCCCATCTATCCATCCTTTTTCTTCCAGGAGACAGAGGGTGCTGATAACTGCCTCTTCCTCTCTTGCACTTCCTAAGTCTCACTTTAACAGGTTCTTCAGAGCAGCCTCCAATGCACCCAAGTCCTCCATTCTGAAACACAAGAGAACAAACAGAAAACCCTCTGGGTGCTCCTCCTCCTTCATTGAGCTATTTAGCTTCCCCTCCTGTCCTCATAGAACTTCTTGAAAGAACAGTCTCTGTTTCCTCTCATCTACTGCTCCTTGTAACCACCTCCCTGCCACTGTCCAATGGAAGAGATTCCAAGGTGTCCTCTTGAGTCTTTTGTCCAACTTCAACCTACTACAATTTCCTACAACAATCTGACACTTAATTACTCAAACATTAGTTATTCTCATTAGTTACATTAGAATTCTTGATTCCCAATTCTAAGGTCCTCTTTCTCCCAGTTCTCTTCTTCCTTCTCTGACCACTTAACCCAAATTCTTTTCCTTCCACAAGTGCCTAGAAGATATAATCAGTGTATTCTTTTCTAGAACTGTTATTTCAATTATGTTCAATTATAGGTAAATCACTTCAACTCTGACTTTTCTTCCGCAAAATGTGGAGGTTTGTGCTAGGAAACTTCCAAAACCTATTCCAGGTATAGTTTTTTTTTTATTATTATTGGTTGTTCAAACATTACAAAGCTCTTGACATATCATATTTCATACATTAGATTCAAGTGGGTTATGAACTCCCATTTCTATTCCAGGTATAGTTGATTCAAGAAGCACTTATTGCATGCTTTATCAGTGCTAAGAATAGATTTAGAAAATATATTCAAGAAATGTAAATTATATCAGGAGTCAACAAGACAATAAAGTCACCAAACGCTGCAAACATTTTTTGGAAAGAAGCAGTATATAAATAAGCAAACAAATAAATATGATGAAAGTTGCTCATTTTTATTGAGCCAGCCAGAAAATAGAGGGTTTTTTTTTTAACACTTACATTAGTTCTTAAGTTAGACAAATCATAATTTAAGTGCTTAGTTATTCATACCTGGCTAGGGGTTACTATATGGGTTTAGATAGGCCACATATGGTATGCGGACCAGCTGCATCAAAATCACCAGAAAACATGGGAGAAAATGTGGAATTTCCAGCGTCACCTTTGGCCTACTGAATCAAGTCTACAGGTGATCTGTGTGCATTTAGAGTTGTAGAGATTCTGGTCCAGGTAACAGGCAGTGAGTTTCAAGTTTCCTGGGAACCAGAGAGGATGCTGGGGAGTTGTACATTCATAACTAAGCATGTTACACATCCCTGATAGAGAGCCCGGGAGACCAAGAGCATCAGGCAGCTACAAAAATGAAAAGAATTCTTATTTCCCATTTGTTTTTGTGAACTCTGACCTCGTCTAAAGAAATTCACTCTGTAGGCCCTTATGCTGAGATTTTACAATAATTCCACTGTGTGCTGATTAACTTGGAAAAGCAGAAGTAACAAGAAATAAATAACTACAAGATGTCAACATTAATACTGGGGTTTAAAATGGCTTTCTTCATTGCATGCTATAAAATTGGGAAAGCAATCTGTACTTACTACAAAAAACCCTGATGGATTTAAAATTCAGGATGCTTAGATAAAGATTAAATATACATTTGGGGGAAAGAAAAAAATAGTCCTATCTTTCTCCCTTCAGGCTGAATGTACACAAATCTGAGGCTCAGAAACATATCTTTACTTTTATCTTTCCAGTCTCCAAATTGCTTTAGAATTCCAAAGTCAGAAGGCTCACTGAAATTTTCTACTTCCCCCTAATAAATGATGGTGAGATGGGGTGGGGGAATTTGTTTTTGTATCGATAATCCTGACTTAAGTTTATTAAATTTATCCTCTTCACCCTTTTAGTGTAGTGTTAAATGCCTGGAAATTAAGTCACACAAAGATGAACTCAATTAAGTATGTCTTCAGTAGTGCAGGAGAAGAATGCAGGGCACTAGATACCATGCTCATCTCTCAGGCTTTGTTTTTCCCTGTCTATCAAAGGGAAAGAAGGTGTACTAAGTCACATTTCTCCGGAGAAAAAGAACCAATCAGATGTGCGTCTACATATCTATATCTATATCTAGAAAGATATCTAGATCTAGAATCTGTATCTAGAAAGATTTATTCCAAGGAATTGGCACATGCAAGTTCAAAATCCGCAGGATTGGCCTACCGGCTGGAGACCCAGGAAAAAATCATTGTCGTAGCTGAATTTCTAAGGCCACCTGGCAGAATTCTTTTTTTTGCTAAGGGAAAGCCATCGTTTGTTCTAGGCAGGCCCTCAACTGATTAGATGAAGCCCACCCATATTATGGGGAAAATCTACTCTACTGTAACTGCACCAAACTAAATGGTAATATCATTTAAAAAAATAAAAGCATAACTCTCCCATAGAAACAATCAGAATTATGTCTGACCACATAATCTGAGTTCTGCAGCCTAGTCAAGTTGACATATAATATTAGCCATCCCACTTTGAAGGTCACACTGGCTAAACAAACAAAGAGGAAGAAGTCTGCATCTCTGCAGGAGGGAGACAAAGGCTGCTCCCCATTTGATGGGATCAGAGGCACTTGTCTTCCAGGTTCTCCCAGGTCTGAATAGAGTGACCCTGAACTACACTTGAACATCCCTAAAGGTCCTCTCACTCAGCTCTTCCAGAGCTGACTGTCTTCTTTCATCTTTGATGTCCTCTGGGTTGGGCATGAAAACAGAGGTTTCTGTCTGAGTCAGTGCACCCTTGTTAGAAATGCACCAAGACTGACAGTTCTGTTTCTTCCTTCCTATGCCAGGTAAGGGACCAGATTTCTGCTCAGGACTGAGCTTCAGATACCTTCATTTTGGCTGCAAAGCAATAAATAACTTCCTTCGATGTCCATGGCCTGGTCTAGAATATTTAGCTTTTGAAATCAGAAATTTCTAGATTTGAGATTTCCTCTACTTACTCCTTGCCTTATCTCTGCCCAAATATACCCTATCCAATTCTGATGTCAAAGCAAACAATCAGTCACCTTAGTCTTCCTTTTTCCTGCTTTCCTTCTTCCTTAATTATGTCCTTCTTTTTACAAATAATTTTGATGGTTGGAGGATGGGAAACAGGGACAGAAAGTTTGAACTTAAGGAAAAGAGGTCACAACTGCTAGAAGGGCAAGAAGTGGTCATCAGTGGAATACTGATGCGTGACCTTGATGAATACAACCTCCAGAGCTCTAACTTCTCTAATCCATATTCTGGAGGACTGGTTTACTATGTGGGGATTACAGTTGCATTCAAATGGGAGTCTCAATCTATTGGCATTTCTATTCTGTGCAGAATACAGAGAAGACACTTCATTGGACCAGTTACTATTATTAAAGTTCAGAATAGCAGTTCACAGAGTTGCATCAGTTTTACTAATTCCTTAGAATAGGAATTGCAAACTAAAGCTTGTAGATGGCTAAGAATTCCCTGTAAATTCTACATCTTAGAGAGTTCCTGTAGAAAGGTGACAAGTTGCTCTGACCCTCATACCTGTTACTCTGCACATCAGCACATGAATGAAATGTGACTCTGTCTGTTTGGCCACTTTCTAACCCAATCTATTTATCTGCTTTACCTTCTAAATTCTTATGAGCTAGAAGTTTATGACATCATTAGCATTCCTCCTCTTCTGAAGCTTCTATTTGAACTGAAATGTTAGTCATTGTTCTCTTTCTTGTTGAATAACTTGGATTGACTTGACCCGACCTGACTTGAATTAACTTGAGCAATTTCTGTGTGCCAGGGTAGTTCATGTCCAGCAAGGGCCAAGAATATGCAAACAAACATAGCTCAGTACTCAGCATAGAGCAGATGCTTTAAATTCACCTGGAAAAGAAACTGCAGGCTCAAGTGTGATCCTAAAGTGGCTGTCTTATCCATTATAAAACCCAGAGACCCCAGTGAACCCTCTCCCTAGGCAGAAACATCCAGGATGACTTAGACCACCTTCATAGAGCACTAGAAGAAGGACGTTTCAAATTGCTGCTCCCCATTCATGCCAGAGTGACCTTTCCTTTCAGAGCACACCCACCAGGAACACAAAGAACTCATCAAATTTCAAGCACAAGTCCTTGATAAAATGACTTTCTGAAGAAAGCTATTTATCAGCATCAGTCACATGCCAGAGAATAAACATTGGTCAAGCCTTTTATCAGGGAGATTAATGCCAGGAATTGTATTCCATTGAGCTCTAAAAGAAGAAAGATATTTAAGGATGTTATATTTTGGATTGGAATATCCCCCGAAAGTCCATGGGTTGAAGGGTTGGTCACCACTCTATGGTGCTATTGGGAGGTGGTGGAAATCTTAGGAGGTGGGGTGTAGGGGGAGGAAGTTAGATCACTGGGGGTGTGCCCTTGGAGGTGATTTGTCCTCTTCCTGTTTCTCTTTTGCTTCCTTGCTATGACGAAGTGAGCAGCTTCGCTCTACCACATATTCCTGCCACGATGTTCTTCCTCACCACAGACCTGAAAAGCAGTGGGATCAACCAACCATGAACTGAAACCTTGTGAAATCATGAGCCAAAATAAACCTTTCCTTCTTTTAAGTTGATTATCTTAGATATTTTGACACAGTAACGAAAAGCTGACTAACACAAAAGAAAAAAGATGGCTTCATTCTGTTGGAACTCAGTGAAAAAGAAGAAAAATTTTCATAAGTACATAAAACAATCATAAAACAATCAGAGTGCTGATAGATTAAAGAAAAAAACTCGAGTATAGTTTGGATTATGATGAGATGGATTAGGGTTGGAGATGTAGCTGGGTGGCAGAGTGCTTGCCTAATAAGTGTGAAGCCCTGAGTTTGATCCCTAGCACCATTAAACAAACAAACAGACAAATAAATGATTACAATAAAAAGAATGAAGATGTTTCCATAGTTGCTAGAGGAAAGAAGAAATTGGAGTTAAACTATAAAAAGGCAAATATATTTTTAAAAAAAACGAAAATAAAAGAAGTGATGTGTAACCAATGGGATTCTCCAGAGATAAAACACTTGATTAGGGTCTACATAAACAATTTAAAAGAAGATTGAATTTAGGGCCTTCAGAGGTTGCTAAACTTCCAGCTGTGGAAGAAGAACAAATCAGTAGCTAAAAACTAGGTATCAGATGAATCAGGCGGCATATTAAAAAAAGCAATTCAAGAGTGTGTGCATGCTACTATCTGAATATTTGTATCCTCAACAAAATTCACATATTGAGACTATGAAGCCCAAAGTGATGGGCCCTGTAGGAGTGATTAGTTCTTGAGAAGAAAGTGAAGTGATCATATGAGGTTGTGAATGAGATTTATGCCCTTATTAAAGCGGCCTGAGAGACCTCTTGCACTTTTCTCCAGGTAAAGGCAGAAGTGACATCTGAGTTTGCACCCTGGAAGAGGGCCCCAGCAAAACTTGAACATGCTTGGTACGTTGACCTTAGACTTCAAGCATCCAGAACTGTGAGAAATAAGTTTCTGTTACCTGTAAACCACTCAGTCTCTAATATTTTATTATAGCAGCCCAAATGGAATAGGAATGATAAGTTTAAGAAAAAATGCTCAATTCATTATTTCATTCACTCAAAAGAAACTTTTATTGAGATCATACTGTGTGCTAGTTTCTGTGCCAGGTACTATGGATAGGATGGCAACAACATATGGTCTTTGTGATAGAAATGTCACAGGGGGCTGGGGATGTGGCTCAAGCAGTAACGCGCTCGCCTGGCATGTGCAGGGCACTGGGTTCGATCCTCAGCACCACATAAAAATAAAATAAAGATGAAGATGTTGTATCCACCGAAAACTGAAAAATAAATATTAAAAAATTCTCTCTCTCTCTCTCTCTCTCTTAAAAAAAAAAGAAATGTCACAGGAACTTCCTTGAATTCATCATCCAATTTGCAACAACCACCAAACTCTTTACAAAATTCAGAGCAACATTTGGGATGCTTCTGGGAACAGAGTGAAAGTTTTGACCCTGTCTTCAACATGAAAAATGCATTTGGGAGAATGAAGACATAGAACAAAACAAAACGAAAAACAGAGAAACCCAGAAGAAAACAAAGAATAGAAAATTCTTATAAAGAGTTTAACTATTTTGGTCATCTGGAGTCTGAGAGATCTGGACATGCTAGAAGTTTTTAAAATTGCAAAGAGAATGAATTAAATAACACAAAAAGGCTTAAAGCAGATGCTCAAGCTTGAGACTTTCTGGGTTCAAATGTGGATTCTTCTGTTTTCTAGCAGTATGACTTCACGCAGAGTACTTAGCCTATCTATATTTCTGTTTCCCCATTTAAAATTAATGTTAATAAAAATATTTACTTAGAACTTGAGTGTGAATGTGAAGATTTAAATGAGTTAATGCATATGAATCACAGGAGCACTTAGCAAATAGCAGGATACTCAATAAATATTGCCTATTATTATTCATTTTCCAAGTTCTAGATCTTTAGAATTGAGATCTGTAAAGAAGTGGGCACATTACTGCACACTTGGTCATCTAAAGGACCTTCGTATGTACCTAAGTGATACAGCGTGAACCTACTAAGAGATGCTGAGAGGATTAGATTAATTCTTTACTACAGATTAACTATCCCTTATCCAAAATGCTTGAGGCTGGATATTTTGGACATTGGAATATTTGCATAAGAATAATGCAATTTCTTGAGGGATAGGAAACATATCTAAGCACAAAATTAGTTTATGTTTTATACACACCTAGTACATATAGGCTTACAGTAATTTTATACAATGCTTTTTGTGTATCTGCATTTTGATGGCAAACCATCATATCGGTTCAGGTATGGGTTTTCTGCTTTTGACAGCATCTCAAAGATCAAAAGTTTCAGATTTTGGAGGTTTTTGAGATTTCTGATTAAAGATGCTCAGACTGTATTAGACCTATAGTAAGTTGGGAAGGAGTTTGAGACTGCTTAGAATGCCTGCTTGTCTTTCAACTTCACATCTCACAATACACTTCAGCTGTGGCTATTAAAGTCAGAGACTGAGGTTCTGGAGGCATCTTCTAAGGATAAAACAGGAGTGCTCAGCTTGGTAGAGGGGCAAAGGTGAACAAGGCTTTGATGTAGTAACACATAATAAATAATAATAGGTCATCCACCACAGAGGAGAGCCTTGCCAGAGACTCATGATCCAGAAGTTAGTTTTCGTTTTTTATTTACATAAAGAAAATAAGTTTCTGGACCTAGGCAGAATCTTCTGACAAAAAAAGCAGCAAGTGTTTGTGAAGTCACAAATGGGGGATTAGTGAAAGAACCGGACTTCCTAGAAAGGTGATCTGCCTGCCTAAGTGAAGACAGGGAGTTCACTGATTCCCCTATCCAGCCAGTCACCTCTGAGTGGCCAGTAGGGGCCACACTGGACTTTGAAAAGAGGTCGAGGCCTGAGATCAAGCTTGACTTTGTCCATGCGGTCTCCATTCTCTGGGCCTCAAATTGCCTTATAGGTAAAACAAGGGGCAAGGATTAAACACCAAAGTAGAACCAAAAGAACAACCAGGATCTTTTCATTAAATGACATTTTATTTTGGAGTCTCCTGAACAAAACATTATATCTCTATCTCTAACAAGTATGAAGGGGTAAGGGATAAGAATGTGGCTAAGGAACCCCACCAGCCAACCCTGGCTCCAGCTTCAATTACCCCCACTTATATTGGTATCCCATCTCCCCCTGGATCATACTAACACAGTTTAAGAACCACTGGCCTAGATAAGCTGTGAAGTCCCACCCACGTCTAATATTCTGTGATTCCGGTGCCTTTGGCATCAAAGTGACCCAAATCAAAGAAGCAATTATAAGTTCTACATCAGTACTGTCCAACAGAAATAAATAAATTGCCTAAGTCTTTAAGATTTTTTAATGGCCATCTTGTATGTAAAATACATAGGTAGAATTAATTTTAATAGCATTTTACTTACCATACCTAAAAAATAAATAATTCAACCTGTTATCAATATAAAAATAACTGAGATATTTTACATATTTTATGAAGTTTTCAAAATCTAACATGTGTTAAGCTTCTCACACATCTTAATTCAAGTAGTCTCATTTCAAGCATTGAATAATCTCACATGTCAAATGGTTACCATACTCCAACACAGAGACACAGAGTCTTTCCCCAGGCACAAATGCTCCTGCTCATGAATTCAGGTGAGGAAGGCCTGCAGGCCTCCTGTACCCAAATGTGGATAAGGACAAAAGCACTTGGTCCTGCTTCTGTTCTATCCGGGCATTGGTCACTGTGTCAAGTCCAGTTCTGCTGTTAGAACCAAATATCTGAGACTGGGTAATTTATAAAGAATAGAAATGTGTTTGTCATAGTTGTAAGGACTCTAAAACTAAAGTACTAGCAGCTTCCAAACTGGCAAAGGTCTGGTCTCTACTTCCAAGGTGATACCTTGCTGCCCTGACTCTTGAGGTGAAGAATGCTGTGTTCTCATAGGAGGGATGGAAGGAAGGATGGAAGGAAATGAATGAATCCACTCCCTATTCCTACCCAATGAGGGCTTTGTCTTCATGACTTAATCCCCTCCAAAAGGCTCCACCTCTCCACTATCGCAGAGGTGACTAAGTAACATGTGAATTTGAAGTGACACATGCAGAACCACAGCAGCCACTTCCTCCAGCCTTCTCTTTCTCCAGCACTCCCCTAGACTTGGAGAGTGCTGGTCCAATGACCTCAATTGCTCTACATCTCACTTTTCTATTCCTTAGCTCATTCCCTACTTCTTGTTGATTTAAGATCATCTTTATCCTGGGATTTATTATTGCTAAATTATTGGTAAGCCTTACTCTGCCTTAATTATAGAATCTCCCTGAATCTACCTGGACCTTGAGTATTATTTTGACAATAGCAATTGTCCCAAATACTCAACAATCTCAATGTACATAAAGGAAGTAATTTAATTAATACATTTGTTCAACACTATCCATATCAAACATCATATCTGGCCTACATTGTCTTCATTTTTCTTTTGGCTTTAACACATGGCATTTTATGCTGAAAGAAATTGTACTTTTCTTGTGCTGTGTGAAGCTATGATCCAATATAATCATGTAACAACACTCAAATACAGTGAAGATTTTTCATTGTTTCCCTGGGACTAAAACGGAAATGTTCAGACTCTTCTGGTTCTTTGTATGCAGAACAGGTTCATGGCCATTGATTGACTGATAATACATATTTAAATTTGAGGGCAGTATTTTAAATAGTATTTTCACTCATGACTCAAAAACAGGAACAAAATCACCTCTTTTTATACAAAAGAAACTTAGAAGAGTTTTTTTTCCTATGACTATAATTTGAATATAAAATGCACACTTTCAAGATCTCATCTTAGTCAACCGAATTATAAATTCACTAGTTTGAAACTATAATCAAATAATCATTGCATTAAATGAGTTATATTTCTTTTTGAAGTTACTTTCCTCATTGGGGCTTTGTGGAAAAGAAGAACTCTTCTGCAATTGTATAAATTCCTACTTTATTTGGGCTTAGATACTGAGGTATTAACAATGAATTCATGATTTATAGATTACCAGTGCCTTTATATAGAGGCACTCCATTTTCTAAAGCAAGTACAATGATTTCTAACTGAATACCCTTTGATACTGAATATCAAAGAGAATCGTTTTTCCCCTCTCGCTTGCCTGAGTACTTTTTGTTCTGAACTGGTGTACTACCATTTTACAGATACATAAATGAACATAGTGACTGACTGATCAGATACAAGGCAGTCAGAATCAGGATTTAGAATTTTCCCAGAATTAGTGAACATTTTTTTTCAATAATTGTATGTGCTTAGGAAAAGATTTGTAGTTTTTCAGCTCCAAATAGATCCATGGTAGATCTTTCCAGGAAGTTCTTATCTGAGTCCTAGGGAAATTACCTAGAATCCAACTTTCCTGGCCACAATTTGCTGAAATTCAAAGGTGCAAGGACCAACTATTGGGAGCTGAATACCCATTAGTTGTCATTAAGGGAATGAATGTGTGTGTTGGATTGTGCGTGGGGAGGGAGCTACACAAAATCCCATCCTATTTAAAGAGATTAGATACATCTGATGTGCATTGAAACTCTGGTGTGTGTGGGAAGATGAACTGTGTCTATGCCTGCATCCATGTGCAAGTACTCAAGGGGATTTCTCTTAAAACACTTCAACTGAGGATAGTTGGCCAGCAATGGTTTAGCACTTTCTGATTTTAGATCTTAACTTTAAGGATAAGTCCCTGTCTCTTCATATACTTATTAGACCTGGCATCTGAGGTACCCCTCCAAACATTTCCAATTAGATCAAAGAAAAAATCAATTATTGCAGAGTGTTCACAATGTATTATCCTATTGTAATTATTTCAGCAATTCCCCTTTTCTCTCTGAGCAAAGAGGAGACAAAAAGGGATGGATAGAAGAAGCTCTTTAGTTCTTAAAGATTCTTTGATGTAAACTCTTTAACAGTTCATCTGGGCTTGTCCACTCCTTTTTTTATTCCAGGCCAAATTTCTGCAGTTTCCCTGAGATTTTTCTGTTGAAGCGCTAGGCAGTTTACCCAGCTTTCCACTTTTCTTCTCAAGATGCGTACGGAGGCCTGCGAACTCACTACCGGCAAAAGTCCAGTGAACTGGGAGAGGCGGCGTCGCCTCCTCGATGCTCCTCCAGCTCCATTCAATTTGGCTATTTACTCTTGGCTCTGGCTTTTTTCTGCCCGCACTGGCTGTTCCAGAAGCGCCAGGCTGGCGGTCCTTAGCTCGCCTGTAGCTTTGCGGGGCGGAGGAGCGACGGCCGAGGAGCGGAGCGCGGGTGGCCTGTGGGCCGCCGGCACAGCTCCAGGACCCTGGGTACAGGGAAGAGCAGGAGCAGGCAGCCTGCAGGGGCCTGGGCCGGGCTTCGGGGAAGTGTAGCGCGCGCGACGGGCCCCGAAACCTGGGGCTTTGGGGGATGGTGCAGGTGCTGTAGCTCAGAGCGCCGCCATCTGGGTGGCCTCTGGCTTTTACCCAAGCCTTCTCCTCCAAGCAGCCCTCCCGAGTGTCGCCTGGGTGCTTGCAGTCAAGCTCCAGGGGCCAAGCCGGGGATGGCGGCGGCGTAACCGGGGCTGGGAAGAAGGGGAGCCGGAGGACAACGGGCTGCCGCAGCGCCGGAAAGCAATGGGGCAGCCGGAGGGGCAGCGACATCTGCGGGTCAAGGAGCGGCCGACCAACTCTGCGTGGTCGCGAGGCTGAGCGGGGGCTGCCCCGAGGACACCGGAGCGACGAGGCTAGGCGGGCCGCACTTCCCTAGGGCGACCGGCGGGAGGAGCAGCGACGCCCCTTGCTCCGCGCCCCTGGCTACGCGCTCACACCCGCCCCAGGTCTCAAAACTCGGTGCTGTCCGTGGATCTTGGGCTTGGGTTTGTCCAGTCACCTCGAGCGACTCGGAGAACCCGGCTTTCCCATTAGGAACGGAGATTACGCTTTGTCCCTGGCTTTTAGAAAGTTAGTTCAACACTTTGGATCATCAATCCTAAGAAGGAAAAATAAAGACATCGTGGTCTGCCTCTGAATGGATGGGTGTCGGAGGATTCCCGAAAGTAGAGAGAACCAGTTTTAGCCGGCGCGGCGAGCGCTGCCCACTGACACTTCAGCCCCGGAAAGGGTTAATTGCATCCTGCCGGGTCGGTTTACATGTAAATAGAGAGCAGCTGCTCCGCGCGGGCTCGGACTGGCTCTTTTAAGTTTTTGATTGGTTGCCAATGACATCACCTCCCGTGTTATAACACAGAGGACCCGGAGCGGCGTCGGATCAACCCTCCTTAAAGGGACGAGGCCACGCCTTCAGCTCCTCCCCCTCGGTTGCCCATTGGCTGTGGGTCTCTGTGAGGTAGCGGTCGTCTTTCTCCGGATTCTTATTGGCCCAACGCGCCGTCGTTCGAAGGCCGGCCTGCCCCCTCAGAACCTTACATTTACAGTGTAGCAAAAGAGAAAGTAACTATGTTGCTGCTGGAGATCAATGAAGCCAAGTGAATGGGGGCTGAAGGTGCCAGTCCTTAGCTGAAGCCGAGCGCCAGATGGTGGAGGGCTACACTTATTTATGAAGTAAGTGGAAGTCACCGCAGTTGCTACTCGG
Source organism: Ictidomys tridecemlineatus (assembly GCF_052094955.1). NCBI lineage: Eukaryota > Metazoa > Chordata > Mammalia > Rodentia > Sciuridae > Ictidomys > Ictidomys tridecemlineatus. Next base: position 47,955,516 of record NC_135486.1, on the reverse strand, counting down.
AGCCCAGGAGTGGAGGTGGAGGATTGTAAAGCGGTGCGTGTTTATGTGCGTGCGCGCGCGCGTGTTTGTATGTGCGTGTGTGTGTATGTGTGTGTATGAGAGAGAGAGAGAGACAGAGAGAGAGAGAGAGAGAGAGAGAGAGAGAGAGAGAGAGAGAGAGAGAGACAGAGAGAGAGAGAGAGAGAGAGAGAGACAGAGAGAGAGAGAGAGAAGAAACGGAGACAGAGATGTGATGCTGACGGAGGAGCCACAGCAGGTAAGGTTATAAGGTTCGGGCTGTTGGCTCCCGTTGCCCTGTGCGTTTTACTCTCTGCAGTCTACTTGGATTTGGGGTGAAGCAAAAATGAGGTTTGTTGAGATGCTTTGCGGCAGTTTTAAATGCCCGGGGCTTGTGAGTGCGCTGTATGGCTAGGAAAGGGGATGATTACTGCCTCTAGGAGTGGGAAAGGAGCATTCTCTAACCACTTAATTTTCTCTCCAGCCCCTGCCCAGTGGTGGAAGGGAGACTAACGAGGGAGAGGGGATAGCTCAGTATTTCTCCAAGAGATTTCCTGGGCCAGACTGAATGGTTTCACAGGCACTTTACACGCCCGACCCTCTGCTGCAGAGATGCAGATTTCTCTATACACTCAGTGCGTGTGTGCGAGCCGCGCACTTTGGTGAAGGTGGGGGGTCCCCGCGTGTGTCCCTTTGAACGTTTCTTGTGTCCCTCTCAAAAGAAGTGGACTGCTGATCCTGGACTACCCTACTAGGTAACAAAATAGCAAAGACTTTTACCGCTCGGTCCATCTGGGAAACAGTTACAGTTTCTGGAATAGTACTCGCTCTTAAAAAAAAAAAAAATACTACGCAAGGGAAGAGGGAGGGAAGGGAGTGGAGGAGGTTGGAGGTTGGAGGTTGGATCCTTTGCTCCCATCCAAAGGTGGGTGAGAGAAACCTGAGTCTATAGGGATATGCTGGCTGGCCGGCATGGTGGGTATTGCTCCTGTTCGTGCGTGTGTGGATTCTGCCTGTGACACTTTGGCTCTGTGTCAGAGAATGGTGAAGATTGTGTGTGGACGAATGATAGATGGCATTTTTCCAGGCAGCTCTTAAAGTTCGTTTTAAGTGAGCAGCTTGGGATTTGGTTTCTTTGCTGTATGCATGTCTACTAGAAAGAGAGAAGCCAGAAGGGCTGTGTTGTACAGTGACCCTGTGCCTCAAGGGAGGAAGGAACTGTCCCTTTTCAGGCACCCTCTGAAGTAGACCCAGTGGGAAACACTTCCCAATTAGCCTGTCTCTGTTGAAGGGGGAATTGAAGTTCTCTATATGGAAGCCATACTCTCACCAAAAGGGGGGGGGTATCCGTTTGGGATTGAAATTGATATAAATCAGCTGCTCCAAGTGAGAGAAGCTCTAGGATACAAAGCCTGTGCCAATGCAGGAGATGAAGAGGGAAGGAGACTCCAAGGGGTCCTTTTCTCAGAGGAAAGAGTGAGGCAAATGTGGGCAGGGAAGCAATGGTGATGGATCTGCTAGGGCTGAGGTTTAGAGACTTGGCTTTCTGGCTTGAGACTTAGTTTTAGGACACCAGTTTGTAGTAAAAGGGGGAAATGCAGACTGATTAATAAGAGGCTAACAGGAAACATGTGGGGTTTTAATATGTCTATGTTGTGCTTTTCAAAGGACCTAATAGAATGGAAAGCAAGAATAGCTCCTAGTTAAAGAGACACTTATGGGGATAATTTCATTCTGATTTGCAGAAGGCTGACATCCGCCCTGATGTATATTTAGATGCTGTATATTTCTGTGAGCCATGCCAATGCTCTTGGTCATCTCTTTGCCTTTGCAGTGGGTAAAGGAATTAAATGGAAAGCATGCAAGGGTGAACAGATGAGTTTTTTTCTCAGTTGCAGAATACTTCTGCCCAGGAGATGAGGCCCAGAATAGATGCCTCTTAAGAATCTTTCTTTCTGTCTTTAGCTTTTCTAATTCTTTGTGCTTTTACCTTCTCTAAGGCTGAACTTTGATGTAGTCAGGGAAAGGTTGTTCATTAACATTTCCAATATTAAGGCTAATATAACCTTACACTCAGCAACCAAATAGACGGGGACCTCAGGTTTGCATCCTCTTTGAATTTATCTAAATGGGTTTGGAGCTTTGATAGTGGGATATAAAAGGGCACCTAGGACAACTTTGCTCAGAAATATGCAAAGACCTTTCCTCGGGATTGGATGAGACTGCCTTTTGTGTCATGACTTTATTCTTTCTTTCCCCCTTCCCCTTCTTTACAGACTCTTGAGTTCTTCTTGAATTGCCAGTTTTCAGCCTCCTCATGCCTCCGTCTCCTTTAGACGACAGGGTAGTAGTGGCACTATCTAGGCCCGTCCGACCTCAGGATCTCAACCTTTGTTTAGACTCTAGCTATCTTGGCTCTGCCACTCCAGGCAGCAATAGACACCGTCCTGTCATCGCCACCACAGTCGTGTCCCTCAAGGCTGCGAATCTGACGTATATGCCCTCATCCAGCGGCTCTGCCCGCTCCCTGAATTGTGGATGCAGCAGTGCCAGCTGCTGCACTGTGGCAACCTACGACAAGGACAATCAGGCCCAAACCCAAGCCATCGCTGCTGGCACTGCCACCACCGCCATTGGAACCTCTACCACCTGCCCTGCTAACCAGATGGTCAACAACAATGAGAATACAGGCTCTTTAAGTCCATCAGGTGGGGTGGGCAGCCCTGTGTCAGGGACCCCCAAGCAGCTAGCCAGCATCAAAATAATCTACCCCAATGACCTGGCAAAGAAGATGACCAAATGCAGCAAGAGTCACCTGCCAAGCCAGGGCCCTGTCATCATTGACTGCAGGCCCTTCATGGAGTACAACAAAAGTCACATCCAAGGAGCTGTCCATATTAACTGTGCCGATAAGATCAGCCGGCGGAGACTGCAGCAAGGCAAGATCACTGTTCTAGACTTGATTTCCTGTAGGGAAGGCAAGGACTCTTTCAAGAGGATCTTTTCCAAAGAAATTATAGTTTATGATGAGAATACCAATGAACCGAGCCGTGTGATGCCCTCCCAGCCGCTTCACATAGTCCTCGAGTCCCTGAAGAGAGAAGGCAAAGAACCTCTGGTGTTGAAAGGTAATGCCCCTGTTCTGTCCCAAGCACAGTCCTGTTTAGCTGGGTTCACTTTGGGGTTTCCTCCTAGCAGTGGCAGCCTTCTCCTTACCCTGGCTACCAGAGAACAAAACAGACTCTCTTCTTGTCTTCTCTTCCATGCCCTTTCTTTATTATTTTGGTATAGTGAGAAAAATCCAGCAGCACTGAGTTGGAAGTCAGAAGATCTGGGTGCTACCCTTGATTCGGCTTCTGATTTGCATTGTGCAAGTCATTTCACCTCTCTGAGACTGTTTTGCCATCCTTCTAAAAAGGGGCTTTATACCACCAGATGGTGTCTCAAGTCATGCCTGGTCTGGTGGCTTTCTGTTCCAGTCCATAACTAATGGGAAAGTTGCTGTCTCTCAGACCTAACCAATGTTGATGAAACAGAGGAAGCAACTCTGGTGAACTACAAGTAAACCGACAGGTACCAGCTCTTTTTGTGGGAGATTCTTCCTCTTTCTCACCTCTGATCAGCTTGACTTTTATATGGCTTATAAAATGACCTTCAAGAAGGGCAGAGATTTTTTTGTAAAATGGAAGTGTAAGTTCATCGAATACCTCCATTCCTTTGCCAAAGCTCCAAGGGGACAGAGAGACTTTTATGAAACACTTTCCAACTCGTTGTGCTTTGGGGGCTTCACCTGATAACATTGGCATGGTGGTTCCTCCCAAGAGGGAGTAGTAGGTCACCTTGCCAGTACACTGAATGTAGAACAACTCTGAGGTTAGTGAAGCTGAGCCCCAAGAGGAGGAATTAATTGTCCACTCTTCTCTGAGCCCCTTCCATACAGTATTATCTAACCTAGCAGAGGAGCCTTGATCTTGTGTCCAGCCCAGTTGCAATTCTTTGCTCTCAGACACTGCACCTTGTTTCTCTTTGGCATCTTCTACTTGGTGACAGTAATGAGAAATAGTCATCCTTTTTCTTCTCTCTTCTTGTGTTTTGAGCCAAAGTACACAGTTTCTGGGTCACATCTCCAACCTGTCTCCTGAACTGTGTTGATCAAAGGTGTTGCTGGGTTCTTTTGAACACTTTGCATATTTAAATTGCAACAGGTGATTTAGGTGAACAAATTACTTATTTTAGCTTTGTGGGACAGCTCTGCCACCATTATTCTTGTTTTCCACGAGAGGTCTTCAGCCTTTTGGTAAGCAGTGTTCTTGGAAATATGGTCCTGAATTCCTTTGCTAGTAGTCCCCTCCCACACCCACTTAACACTTTATTCTCAAGTTTTTTTCTCATTGGGCTCAGATATCACAAGGGCACATCTTTCAAGGTTTACTTGGAGTCACAAATATGTTCAGGCTTCCTCTGTGTAGCTCTGTATTTTATTTTTGTATTCTTGTTTGGTTGACTTTTAGTATTTCCCAGTAGATTTACCTTTCTTCTGTGCTTCTGTTCTCTCACCACCATCCTGGTTTGTCTTTTTCAGATGAGAAAATACCATCTACAAATTTCCTATTTCCCATTTGTAATAGTTTGTCTTGGGGAACAAAGACAAATGGTCTTGCTGGTCTCTTTTCTTCTATAGACATTCTTGATTTAAAAAAAAAAAAAAAAAAAAAAAAAGCATGGTTTTTGTGTCAGCATGACCAGAGGAGAAATGCCAAGCAACAGAAAATAAGATGACCCTGAACTTGAACATGGGGATGATCAGGAGGAGTTGTAGATCTTACCCTGCATTTTTCAAGGGGCCTGTTGGGTAGAAGGTTGGCTTGTCAATTACTGATAAATCAATCTCCTGAGGGCAGCTGATGAAGTGGGGTTCCTCTCCCCTTTCCTGTGGATGCATCTGAGAATCCGGGCAGCCTGGGCTTGTTCCTCAGTGTCAGAGAGCAAGGTTGCCTCAGTGGGGCGGGGCAGGACACGCTGCTGACCTCACCACCAGGCGCCCTGGGTGTCCGCAGCAGAGGGCTCGTCATTTTCGGGTTGGTGAGACAGCGCAGCGGTGAACTGGGAAGACGCTCTGGTGGTAGAGGTTGGATTATATGTAATTTTGGGGGGGATTTTTCATCAAATACCTGGAAATTTGGTTGAATTTACATAGTTCAGGAGCAAGTGGGTCTGTCATGTACTCTCTTGATTATTGTTTTGTTCATTTGATATCTTTTGATGGAATGGCCTAAAATTGGGACCCAAGATAAGAATGAGAGAAAGGGATGGATCCTCAGTAGAATGTCCCTGTTGTCCTTTCATCTAGGCAAAACCGAGGTTAATATCAAAGCAGCACTGAGGTGAAGAATGGGGTGGGCCTTTCTCAAAAGAAATGGTCAACAACTTCCCCCATGTTCTAGAGTGGGCCAAGAAGACCATCCTGATGTGGCTTCTCTTCTGAGATTTATTTTAGGAATCCCCTTCCTCTGTGATTTAAGATTGTATTTCAGCAAGAGTAGTAGTGGTACCATTTTGGAATGAGTGATTTTTCCAGGGAGGATGTGTGTGTGTGTGTGGGGGGGGGTAGTTAGAATATAAGGTAGAAACTTCTTTGTAGGTCTTATAAGTTTATTTCCAGAGATTTCAGGACAATCTGGAGTAATTTATGCCTGACCCATCTGAGTCTCTGGTTCATGTTTGTACACACTGGTTGCTACCCTCCCTGCCCAGGTTTTATGTCCCCCGGTTTCAATGCCATGCTCTCCATTTTTGGTGCTGCCTGTCAAGTCGAGCGGCTGCTGGGTTGCCATTTTAGTAATGCTGTGTCAGGTTGGGAAGAAACTGATCAGAGGCACGGAAGCCCCTGGGATTAAGTTACTGTTCTAATTTATAGTCCCCTCCCTGTTGTGACCTATGTCTGAATTCATGTTTTATTCTCATCCTTGGAAGAATAAATGGCATCAGACCTTTGCTTCTACTCAACCTGATGAAAATAATCCAAATGAACAAATAGTTAGGGATTTGCAAAGTCTTTGAAAGAATTACAGTCTGTTTTACCTGAAGTCAATTTCTAATCAACTCTAACTTGGTTTTTGGCCAAATTGAATAAGAAGGCTAGACAATTCTTGACCTTCCATAAAAGAAAGCCACCATTTTTGCTCTGATATTTATAAGGCTACTTTTTTTTTTCTTCAACAAAGCTGGGTTCAGAAAAATAATTTGTCTTTTATCTATATAGGAAGAGATAGTCTACTGCCACCTTCTCCTTATGGCAATATATGCCTTTAAAATTTTTATCATGACATATTTTCAAACATGTAGAAAAATAGCAAAGTGTATAATCACTGTCCCTGTTAATCAGTATAAGCTATTATTACTTTTTTTCCCTATTTGCTTTCTCTTTTCTTCTTGTTGTTGAAATAGTTTATAGTATAGAGAGTATTTGAAAATATTAAAATGTGTTTAATGTCTAAACAATATTTAAATAACGGTGGGAATATTTTATAGGATAGAATGAACATTTTTTTACTACTAAGTACTTCAGTGTCAGGTGCTCATCTTGACAGAGCCCTTGCCTGTACTTGCTTGTGCTAACACAAAACAAAGACTGACTGACTGGCTATAATCTTTGACAGGCCTGCTCTGTACCAGAGGCATTTTAAGGGGTGGAACAAGGGAAGGCCAGGAAAATAGTTTAGGAGCTATAACCTAGAAAGTTAGATTCTATACTACAAAAATCCTGAGAAATGAGCAACATAGATTGCACATTTTTTTCCCTAACTAAAAGGATTCTGAAATATACATTTCTAGACATTACAAAATTAAATGACCATGTAAATTGCTGTGCTCAGAAATCGGAGACCTTGTGAAAAATATTCTTCCCATCTCTGTCTTGCTTTCAGGGATGAATAAAAACCTCTCCTTTGACAAGCCCCTTCCCTGCCCCTTGGCTCTCAGGGATGTTCTGAGGATTTTTTAAGATATGTGAAATAAAAACTTACTATTATTATTCTGAGCCTCTGATTAATCACCAAGGAAGGCTAAATGCCAAACATGAGCTGAGCAATAAAAGGTGGAGATATTAAGGCAGAATTTGGACTCAGTAGACCTGAATTAGTCTTGGTTTTCTCTTTTTGTGCCCCTGAGCAAGTTGCCTTAGTTTTTAATTCCTTAGTTTCCTCATTTACAAAAAGGAGATAACAATAGCAATTGCAGTGTTAGTTTATGGCAGTACTAGAATTAAATGATCGTGTGTAAAGTATACAGAATAGTTCCTCCTTATATGGTAAGTAAGTGTAGCTCAATGTTATCATTACTATTGATTGAACAGAAATGATAGTGCCAGTATAAAGATAATTTTGACTCTTCTTCCAACGGAGTACAAATAACAAGCTAGGTATAGCAGAGTGTATGTGCGTGTGTGTGTCTGTTTGTGAGTATGTGTGTCTGTGTCTGTGTGTGTTGCTATGGCCTAAAAATAACTTGGTGACTGTTACCTAATTTAAGTAGCATACAGTTGGAGTGCCAAGTAATTGCAAAAACATGTTGGGTCAAGAGGCCAGAGTAATTTGGGCATATCCTAGCATTATTTATTTGTAGGGGAATTTATAAAAATGTGATGATAAATCTGTCCAACTAATGTCCCATAACTGAATAATGAAAGTATAAAACTTTTAGGGTCTGCTTTTTCTGGCTTCTCATTAGGCCGATTTATTTTTGGAAGAAGGATTGTAGTCTGACTATAAAAGGGTAGAGGGAAGGAGGGGGGAGGGTATATGTTGTGAGGAGCTGGGGTGTGGAGGAGTAAGGAGGGAATGGTGACCTGAACATTTTCCCTGAACTGCTGCGCAGTTGTCTGTACTCTGTCTGAGCTTTGCACCCACCCTCCTGCTTCCTAATTAAAATGCATGTGAAAAGGGAATAGAAGTGAGCCGCCCCCTACCCCTGACTGTCCTTACACCTTCTGTCCCTTTACTATGTGGTCAGCAAAGTGAAGTGTAGTTCTCTTACACCTGACTTCAAGTCCAGCCTTTCCCACTGACCAATTTAAACAACTCCTGTTGACCTCTCAGAGGCCCAGGTTTTCTCCATTGTAAGATCTGGGTAATTTTACATCATAGGATGAAGTGAGGTGTATATAAAGTGTCTGGCACATGAATAGTTTTCCGTAAGTCAGAACCTGGACCCCACTTCCCTACTCCTGCCCTTTAAGAATTTCCTCCATTAGAGAAACAGCAAGTCATTTTCAGCACAGGACTGTGGGAGCAGGCTAAATATCGACACCTTTTCCTTACCAATGTGTATCAGTATAGGTAACCACTTGGGTTGTCAAGGCCAAGTTCAAGACACTCTTTTCTGGGCAGTTTTAGGTAATGATTATAGATAAGAAAAAAGGCGATGGAAAAGGAAATTAAGTAGACAGAGCCTTCTGCCTAATTCTGTTTTCAAAACATGTATTGATAGGAGGAACGGGAGGGGAGAATGTTGCATATGTACACTTTGTTTTACTTGGTCCTTGAGGCAAACCCTTGAGGGCTGACAAAATCACAGGAGCAGAAAAACTCCCTGCCACAGCCATCTCTGCACGTGCCCTCGGGGGCTGCATGAGGGGTCCTTTGGAGCAGACCTTGCTTTCTTAGACCCTGTGTTAGCAGTCAGAGTTGGGGATGTCAGAAAAATACTGCAATGCTTAGGAAATTTAATCCAAGTTGGCCTAAAAAGTTGCACTACATACTAAGAGTAGAAATTCTAATCCCAGGAGATATCATCATCTCCCTTCTTTTGCATTAGAGATTCCCAGATTTTTTTAATGGGAAGGGATTTGGGAGGGTCCGTAATTTAGAAGCTGTTACCTGTTACTACAGGCTGCTCATTGATATCACTTAGAAGGAATTTAAAACATAAGATACTCAGTTTCCACCTCCGGAGATTCTGGTTAAATTGGTCTGGGACACAGCCTGCAAGCACATCAGGATTTTTAAACCATCTCTGGGGGTGGAAGGTGGTTCCAACATGCAGCACAATTTGAGAATCATTGATCTAGTCCTGTCTTCTCATTATGCAGCTATGGAAATTAGGCCTAGAGAGGTTTTATGACTTGTCCAAGGTCACATGCATGATTAATTTTAGAGCTTTGATCCTTAGTGCTAAAGTAGGTCTTGCCAGGTATATAGAATGATGTATGTGTACATGTTATTATCAGTGATAATAATATCTAATGTACAGCATAAAGTATAAGCTATTTAATCAATAATTTTGAATACCAGTAACTTTTTTTTTTAATTTTGAAATTTTAATTCATGGCAAAAAATACCTAAGTCTCAAAGGACTTTGGAAATCAGCTCACAATCTACATTATACCTAGGCCCAAATATTAACTTTAATTTAGTTCTATTTTCTGAGGAACTAAATGATTTAAGGAAGAGCTGAAAAACATATCAGAGCGCCCAAGCATTTCAGGCTTCAGGTGACTTTTGGATAGGTGGGCCGATGGCTGTACAACCTGGTGGGTAGAGGTGAGTCATTAATTTGTTCAGTAACTGTCACCCAGTGCCTTCTGCATGCTAAGCACTAGTGTGCAGCTGGGAATTCACCATCACCTTTTCAATCCAGGTGTTAGAATGAGAGCCCATTTGGACAAGATCAGTCTCCCAGCTCCTCTCCTCCTTGAAGATCCTGTATGTATTAGAGATCTCCAGCCTTCTCTGCCACACAGTCTTATTTAGGGAGCAGTTTATCTTCAGGAAATGTTATTCTCCTGGGAAGTACATGTTTGTACCTTTTTTTTTTTTTTTTCTCCTTTTCTCTTTCAAATAAGAGCCTGGCCTTCTCTAAGTACATTATGGGCCAACAAAATTTCTTTCCAGTGTTTTGACTTGAAAAGAAATGATTTGCTGGTTTTTAATAGAAAAGGGAATATACTCGCACTCTCGCTGCCTGTGGAGCTCAGGGTGGACAGGACTACTCTGTGCAGTGGAGTGGAACTTTATCATTTGAACCCCACTAATTTTGGACGTGTTGTTGATAGAAACAAGGCCTGTGTTTATTTTCCCTGCATGCTCTCTATTGAAAAAGGGCATGCTTAAGCAAACAAGCATGGCAACAGTATTTCTGACATAAGGTTTTGGCCTGCTTGGATCAGCAGGGGCAATGTTTGCAAGTAGTACTCTTAAGGGACAGGACTGAGAAGAAAACATAAATAAGTCTCCATGACTCTAAAGCCTTTGTTATTTCTCCTAAACGATGAGGATCCCTCTTTGGCAAATTTTTATTGACTGTTTCTATATACTCTATACTTGACATTGATTGAGTATGATCTTAGTCATTCAGGAAAAAAATCGAAGATAAATGAGTATGTATTTTAAATTTTAATTGTAAAACATTTAAAAATACCCATTTTGTATTCAAGTTAATGTTATTTCCTAGTGATGAAGAATTGACTTTTTAGATGTTTTTCATCCCAAACCCAAGAGCAAGATCTTAGCACCCTCCCTCCCACCCCCAGGTTATTTGTGTCATCTCTTATTACTTAAAAGTTGAGAACTCTCTATCTCCTTCCCCCAGCAGGGTTCATATTTTATGTTAACTTAAAGGAGAAGGAAACCTATAGCCTGTGCTTTTGCACAGGGAAATGAACTGTGCAGGCCTGGTACTTTCATACAAGATAAAGGCTATTGCCCCATGCTCTGCCTCTGGCAGAGTAGAAGATCATTTCTAGGAAGAAAATGGTTGATGGAGTCATCAAATTATCTGAATTTCTTAATGCTTTATTTATGGTGAAGGCTGACTCATTCCCACCCCTATCCTCACTCCAATTTCATGGGAAACCAAACAAAGCCCAGCTCTTCATTATGTTTCCACAGAGTTTTGCCTTCTTGTCTTACCCCCCTGCAGGTGGGTTGCATCTGCTGCCCATTTCTGATAGTTGCTGAAACTGCCTAGCCAAGGGAGTGGTGTCAGGCTTGTCTTGCCTTTGAGGAAATTATCCTCTCCTGCTGTAATGTGAGCTCAGCTGATTGTATTTTGTGTTCTGTGGTAAGGAGGCTGTCTCTATTGTGCACAGTCAGAACATCACTGTCTAGTTCTGCCAGGGATAGGGGAGCATGCCTGTGATCTCAGCAGCTTGGGAGGCTGAGGCAGGAGATCGTGAGTTCAAAGCCAGCCTCAGCAACTCAGTGAGGCCCTAAGCAACTCTGTGAGATCCTGTCTGTAAATAAAATACAAAAGAGGACTGAGGATGTGGCTCCGTAGTTAAGCGCCCTTGGGTTCAATCCCAGTTTCAAACCAAACCAAACAAACAAAAAACAAAAGAAAATACGGAAAAAAAAAAAAACCTTATATTTATTCTATGGAAAAAGTAATCTCACACTTTTTCATCACGGCCCCGAAGTCCACTACCAGTGGACTCTATTAGTAGCTATCACTACCTGCAAGAAAGAAGAAGATACAAATTGAGATAAGAGGTCCTATGAAGCAGGAGAAGAGGATAGCAGGAGGGCAGAGTCCTGCTCAGGGCTCAGGGTCACAGCAGTACATCTTGCAGCTCTCAGACTTGAATTCTGGGCTCCAAGGTTCAAGACTCTGTTATTGTTATTAGTCATTCAGTGTCTCTCTTTCTCTCTCAAAATGCTGAGACTAGACATAAACTTTTCAGAGAGCCTTTCCTGAAAGGACAGGGGACCTTTTCTTAGATCTTGCATTTCTATTCTTATTAAAATACTACATTTAAGAGGATCGATCTCAGGGTTATCATGAATGATATTTGAATATGTCGTAGAACATCATTTAAACACTTGTAACTACTCTGGCTCTTTCTAATCTATCATCCTTGAAATTAGAGAATCATTTCCCAGGCAGTTTGGAAGAAAAAACAATTCTCACCTATGGAATGCTTTTGGTGTGCTGGGCATTGGGGTGTTATATGTGTATCTTATTGAGTTCTCAGGGCATCTTTCTGGGAGAGGTTTTATATCCCCACTTATAAATTATTTTTGTCATATCATTAACTAGCAAGTGAGAGAACAGGAATTATAAAGCCTGGTTTTTGGACTCTGGGGTGGCTCAGTGGTAGATCACATGCTTAGTTTGCACCAGATCTAGGTTCAGTTCCCCAGCACTGCAAAAAAAAAAAAAAAAAAAGAAAAAGAAAAAAGTATAGGGTCTGGGGGTTTGTCAGTAGAACAGCTTCTTAGAATGAGAAAGGCCCTGGGTTCCATCACCAGCACAGAAAAAAAGGAAAACTTAACACCCACCTTCTTTACAGGCTGGCCACATGTCTATTTATTAAGTGAGCTGTTTCTTGTTCTTGGTATTTGCCTTAGCACCATGCTTTATTTGTGAGGTATGTTAGTTCTAATGCCATCATTCTTCCCCAATTTTCTTGTATATCCTCATGTAAAAGTTCCATTGCTTTACTCTTGACCTTAGGGTAGAGGTGGCTTTCTGATGACTTTGACCCAAACTATATCCTAGCCTTTGAAAACTTTAAATTTTGGTCATGGCAGAGATTTTAAAGGACTAAGAAATCAATCAAAGAAACTTTGGAAAGTTGCAATGATTATTTCTGACATTTGTGGAGTCTTTCTGTTATACCAGACTCTGTGCTGTTTGCATCATCTCTTGTAACAGCAGTTACATACGAGTGACTGAGACTCAGAGGTCTGTGCATTACCAATTAGCATGAGGTTCCCCCCCCCCATCCTTCAATTCAGGATGAAAATCTCAAAAATGCAAAGTATAGCTCTGTTTGACATTACTTACCATCTTTGTGTTGCCAACTCATCCGAGGGGTTTTTTTTGGCTTAATTAGGGATAGAAATCACAAAGAGGCAAAAGCAGTACCATCCAAGCAAGGCTTTAATAGGGCTAGTGCTCAGGCACAAGAGAGACAGTGCACTGGTTAGGATTCCTGGACTGCTCCAGAGGTCTGGAGGATCAAAGCAAAAACAAACAACAACAACAAAATAAAGGAGTAGTTTCACACAGGCACATTCAGCTGTTGTGCAGGATCTCAGGACTTCTATATCCATCTTGTCAGATTTTGCTCTGGACACTGCAATTTGCCCTTGACCAGGTAATCTGTGCAAGTGCATTGGATCCGACTTACCTGGCTCACAAAAAGGTAAAGGTGCTCACTATAGCCACTCCAGGAAGGTCACTTATGGGTCAAATTCATATTGAACCCATGGGGGTTGCTTGGGGGAAGAGTCAGCAGTTCCTGAACCTGGTCATTGGTAGAAACAATTTTTAGAAAGAAGCTTGCATTGGATGGGAAACCTTGGTAGTGGAATCGGGAACCTACCTGCTGTGTCTTGCAGACCCTTGTCCAAGATCACTCATCAGGTACATGGTTGAGCCTGGGCATAGCATGATTGTGCTTCTGCTTGTGGCATTTTTAGTGCCTGGAACCTTAAAATACGTTCTTCTAGTAGCCTGTGGGTGGAAGGATAATGATATTAATATATCAATATATTTACTCAGTTTCCAGAGTGGGAAATAAGTCAGAAGAAAGAGAGGTCCGAAGTTAGGAACAATGTGTAAGAAGGAATATGTTATGCACCCATATTCCTCCATCCCAGAGACCCTAATGCCCAAGGGTATTCATTTGATCAACTGTGCTTTGTATTGATTCTCTCTTTTATTAACATACATGATAAACTCATGATTGTTTTTTCCTTATGTATTTGAAGAAAGAATCTCTAGTAAGTTTTCATTAGCCTTTGGGAAAGTGAATTCTGTGGGATAAGTGAACTGAGATCCTATCAAGTGATTATTGTTTTTCATTTCTCCCTTCCTCAACTTTATCAATTCCTTTCTTTCCTTCTGCGTCTAAGTCTACCAAAACAGCTTGGGGGACCTGGGGTTGAGGCAGTGACAGACCCTGGGAACAAGCATAACGAATACCTCTGAAGAATAACAAATTAGACACTGAAGGCCTGTATTGGAAGCAGCTTTTTTCTCAGAATTTCTCAGGGCATCTAGATTCACACACTGGACACATGTGTGTCCTTTCGGCTGGTAAAGCCACATCACCCCAAACATCCCAGGTCCTCTGTGGTAGGGTGAGAGGAGTGGGTGTGACTGATCAAGGTGTGGAATCAGTGAATGGGGAAGAAAATCTACAAATAAGAGCATCTTTTTAATCTGAAAAAAAAAAAGAAAGTTATCATTTTAAGAAAGTTTTTAATAAATTCAAGGTATTAATTGATAAATTCTCATTAGTAAAACAGGGTGAATTTTCTGAAACGAGAGATCTGAGGAGAACCTCAGCAGTCTTAAAAAACAACTTTGATTATAATCTCTTGAAGATAGGCATTCACTCCTCTATATGTTGAATTAAAATCTACCCCCTCCCCGCCCCAGGACCTTATTAAACATTCAGTCCACCTCACCCATTTTACAGATATGGAAACTGATCATTTACCCAAGATGTAAGTAGCTAGTAACAGAGATTGCACAGGATTCATGCTTCTTAGCTCTCAATTCAGAATTATTTTTTTAAGCCAGCAGCCATGTAATCCTTTGGTTTATGTCTGAGTTGGTATTCAGTAAGCAAGTCTCGTGGATGCACGTGTTTAGCCAGCTCACAGTTTCTTTGTAGACCTTTCTTATGAGCTTATTAACTGACTTCTCATTGAATAAGCCCATGGTGCCCCCTACATTTGTAGTCAAATTCTTAATAAGAATTTGTGTTTCTATTAAGAATTTGTGTTTTCCTGCAAAGGAAGTGTGGTTTGGAGGTAAAGAGCACAGATTCTGAAGCAGATTTCTAAGTTTGAATTCTGGCTTTGCCACTAATCTAATTATGGACTTGGACAAATTATTAACTTGTCTGTGATTCAGTTACCTTGTCTATAAATGGGGAGACTAACAGCACTTTTTTCATGGGATGAATGGGAGATTAAATTAGATAATATATGTAAAAGTGCTTTAAACAATGACTGACACATCACAGCTAACGTTTATTAAAAACTTACTATGATTATAAAATTAAATACTACTACTAATGATTCACTTACTTTTACCCAAGGGATATTTGGGAAATATGGTTTCATAAAATGATTTGACATCACCCCTATAGGATAGACTTTCTGATGCTTAGTGTAGATCATTTTGTTTAAAGGTTTGAAAAGAATCTGGTATTTCTAGTGATGTGGATAGATGGACTACATAGTGTTTTTTGGGGGGAAGGGGGTCTTGAATTGGTGCCAAATTGAAAACTTACATGCTATTTCTATGTAAGAAAAATTTTAAAATATTAATCTTAGCAAATACCCTTCATGTATGCTCATAGTTGAAATATTAAGAAAATTTTAAAAGGAAAAAAATACTAATCCTGTCTTGACTGACCTAGTTTCATTTTTACATATTCTCTTCATTCTTTACCCATATAAGAGCATGTGTCCCAGAGTTTCTCATATAGAAACTGAAATTCATTTCACTTTAGATTGCAGACACTTTTGCTTCCTGTATTATTGTCATAAATGTTCTTCTTTAATGCTCTAATCTGTCTTATTACCACATGCTACTTAACCAATTTGCCAATTAATGGAAATTAAGGCTGTTTTTACCTTTCTTTTCTTCTTCTTCTTTTTTTTGGATACTGGGGTTTGATCCCAGGGCACTTAACCACTGAGCCACATCCCCAGCCCTTTTTTGTATTTTATTTAGAGACAGGGTCTTGTTGAGTTGCTTAAGGCCTCACTAAATTGCTGAGGCTGGCTTTGAACTCACAATCTTCCTGTCTCAGCCTCTGAGCAATTGGTATTACAGGGGTGCACACTGTGCCTGGCTGCTTGGGTTTATCTTTTTTTTTTTTTTTAACCTCATTTACTTTCAATTTTTTATTTTTGTTTTTCTTTCCAAAACTCAAGAGCCAGCTACCTATCAAAGTTGTTAGTTGTATGGAAAGTCTTTGACCTTGATCTCAGATCTTTGCACAAATCCTGTGTATGTATGCTACTCAAACTCTGAGACGTGTGCTGTGCATCTTAGACTTCTCTCTCCTTCGGTGGGCAGAGTGAGGAGGTTTAGTGGCACCACTCAGCGCTATGAAAACCCAGAGGTTATTGTGGAAGTGAATGATCTATCAGGGCCAACAAGGGTTCCTTGTTTCATAAATATGAGTCACTCCCAGTTTTACAGTATTGATAAAACACTTTAAAGGGACAATAAAAGCAGAAAGAGTTAGATTTTTTTTTTTTTCCCTGTGCTGGAGATTGAACCCATGGGGGTATTACCACTGAGTTCCATCCCCAGCCCTTTTAATTTTTTATTTTGAGGCAGAGTTTCACCAAATTGTTGAGGCTGGCCTTAACTTTTTTGATCCTCCTGTCTCAACCTCCCGAGTCACTGCGCCACCACTGCCTGACTTGAGAGTTAGACCTTTTGTGAGCTGTTGAGCATACATGTTTGTTCCCCCCTTTTTAAGCCTTGGAGTTTTAGTGCACTGCTGGTCTCCTGAGTCCTTAAGCAAACATAGGCGGAACAGAAAGAAAATCCCCATTTGTTCTTTTTGCCAAATTGAGGTAAAATGTCCTTTAAATGAGAGAGATTCTCTGAGAGAACATTAACTTGTCTTCCTTGATTAAGTACATGAATTGGATTGAATTTATCATAATTAATTTTGCATATCATGTAAGAAGGGTGAATCTCTTCATTCCTACCTTGAAGGAAGGCCCACCCCATTCCAGTGAGAATCCGTGAAACGAGATAATATAGGAATGATGTTGTCTGGTAGCTCTCTAACAAAGATAAGGAAAAGCTGAATTGGGACAGAGTGAGTTTTCATATTAATACATGTATCTTTTATTGTTAAAAAATTAGAACATGCTTTGGGGCCTGAGAATCAGATGGTACAAAGCTGCCTAAGTAATTACCTTGATGTCAATCTCCTACTGGGGACATTATTGTGGATTCATGATATGCAGTTTTTTTCCAGGGGACTGGGGAGGGGTGACTGGCTGTTGATGGGACAGTGGCTCTGAGAAGTGGCCTGAGGGGGCTGGGAGCACCCCAGCTGCTTTTCCTCCTCCCCACTCCAGCTATTCAGAGTTCCTGGAGACTTCCTCCTCTGGCTGCATCTTGCTTTCCAGAGTGTCTTTGCCCATTGAAAGCTATTGTCTAAGGCTACTTGATTTTGCTGGTATTAAAGTGTGTGCCTGGGAGATAGGAGAATACAGGAATAGAAGAGCATGCTGTGGATAATCGATCCGAGAGCCTCTCTCCTCCAAGTTCACATGCTGCTTTTCCTAGGGATAAAAAGGGCTCTTTGATGTCTGTGGGAGACGACTAACTTCCTAGGGCTGTGTGGTCTCTAGTGCCTTAAGATTTCCGTCCTTGTGTCTACCTCTGCATGCACACACACGTACACAAACATACTCGTTTTAGTTAACATGTGTAGAACGGTGATGATTATGGCACTCAGCATTAATTCATTTAATTGCAATAACAATCTCTCTTATGTGTGCTGTCCAGTATGGTAGCCATGAGCCACATGTGCCTATTGACCCCTCTAAATAGGGCTAGCGAAACAGAGATGTGTTATTTGTGTGAAAAGCATACTAGGTTGCAAAGATTATGTAAAAAAATAAAATAAAAAATTTCACTAGTAATCCTTTTAATATACCGATCACATGTTGCAATGGAAATATTTTGGACATGCTGAGTTAAATATATTATTCATGTTAATTTTACCTGTTTCTTTTTTACTTTCTTGAGGGCAGCAACTAGAAAGAGAATCTTTGCATTTCATTTCTATCAGATACTGCTGATATTTATTTATGGTAGTGTGATAATCGGATTATATCCCCATTATTTATGTGAGAAAACTGAGGTTGAGAGAGGTTAATTGCCCACAAGTTACACAGCAGAAAGCTAGGCTGGGACCTGTCTGATTCTAGAGCCTATTCTCTTTGTTACTGTGGAATTGTGTAACATAAAATTTGTCTGGCTCTTGTTCTTGATTGCTAGAGATAACCTCTAATTCCTTGGAATTTCCAGAAGAATAGGAGTGTCCTTGTTAAACTCCTGATGAGCCCCTTAGACCACACCGTGAGTTTATGTTAATGAGATGACTCAGGGTAAGAATTGGTCCTCAGAAATATCAGCCTTGTGATCAGAGCATTGGAGCTTTGCATTAGTTCCTCCTCCTTGGAAGAGGGAGCTGGACTGAGGATTAAGTTCAATTACAAGGTCACCGACTGATCAATTATGCTCAAGTTATGAAACCCTAACACCGAGTCTGGGCACCAAAGCTCAGTTAAGCTTCCTAGCTGCTGAATACATTGATGTGCCAGCAGGATGATGTGTCCTGATTCCACAGGACAGGGCACAGAAGTTCCCTGTTCAGGACCCTTCTAGACCTTTCCCTGGGTGTGCCTTCATTTGGCTTGTCCTGATTTGCAACCTGTATAATAGAACTGCAGTCATAAGTATAGTGCTTTCCTGAATTCTGTGAATCATTCTAGCAAATTATAGAACCTGAGGGGTTGTGGGAACCACAGAATTTGTAAATGGGTTCGTCAGAAGTGTGAGTGGCCTGAGAACCCCTGAGCTTGTGGCTGGTGTCTGGGGGTGTTGGGGAACGTGGCCTTGACATGTAGCGTCTGCTCTGAGGTGAGCTAGTGTCAGCATTGCAAGAATAGACAGGCTTGGGCTGGGGATGTGGCTCAAGTGGTAGCGCGCTCGCCTAGCATGCGTGCGGCCCGGGTTCGATTCTCAGCACCACATACCAACAAAGATGTTGTGTCCGCCGATAACTAAAAAATAAATATTAAAAAAAATTCTCTCCCCCCCCCTCTTAAAAAAAAAAAAAAAAAGAATAGATAGGCTTTCTTGTGGTTATGTGTTCTAAAGGCCTGGTGGCTAGGAGAACCAAGGGCTGTGATCTAACTAACCAAAAGCTCTTGGTGACAATGGTCAGTAGCATGTTGGACTTGTAAAGCGACTCAATCTTTAATCAACTCCTTTAACTACTAGGCTCAGCCTGGGGCCCAGCAAACCTATGGCCCCTCCATGCCCAGAACGCTCCCGCTAGTCCACCTTCCAGATGGCATCCTAGCTTTGACGGTAACATAGATATAGATACTGATGCTTGTCGGGATCCCTTTGATACCAGGGATTCTTGAATATTGATGCTGGGATTGAGTTCCTTATGGAGACCATAGTAAGTAAGGCCTGTTTTTGGATTTTGTTGGTTAACCTTTTGCATTGTCAGGAAACGTTTTGTGGTGTGTCCCATTATATCTTACAAACAAGGCATTGAAATCAAAAGTCGCCTTTACATTATTTGCTTTTGTTTGGCATTTTTAGTCATGAACTCCCACCCCCACCCCTACCCCCATCCCTTTTTTCCTTTGTTTACTTTCTTCTTCTCTGCTTAAAATAGACACTGTCTCCCATTTGTGGTCCTGCTAACGGTCACTCTTCTCTTCACACACAGGCCCTACCCGTGTCCTGCAAAGCTCTCTTAGGTCACCAGATCCTGAAAAGTTGATTCCATGAGTACATTGTGGGGCCACCCTGGAAGGCAGATTTCTAAGGAAAAAATAAATACAAATTCCAGTTATTGGGAGGGAGATTTCCTGCATCCATGAAAACCTTGGGCTCTTTGCACACGGCTCCCTGGCCAGCCTTGCTGATCAGAGGGGTTCCGTTTTACAGGTGGGGATGGTTTGGCCAGATCACCCTCAGGCAGCTCTCCCTGCCACTGTCAGTGACAATGTGAGTGTCAGTGTCTAAGAAGGGTAGAGCCCAGGCAGCACATTAGCCATTCCCTTCCAGGCTCCTTTGCAAGCTTTCAAGAGCACCAGAAAGTGCTACAGCCCCGCAAGAGAACTAGGGCTGTGAAGTGGCTCTTTATTCCAAAGAGAGAAAGTCCTCTGTTTGAAGAAAAAGCTCATGCGATACAATCATGTGATTTTCAATGATCACAAGGTAAGGTAACTTGCCCCAAAATGCACAGTTGATAGGAGGGATAAGAGAAACCCGGAATTCCTCATTATAGATCTGGTGTTGTTTCCACTCAAAAGGAGGCAGGGGAAGCAGCATTGACAGGCTGAATCTTGTCACTGCTGACCCATGGTTAAGTGGGAGGCTTCCCAGCCCTTGGGGGGCTAAGCCATATCCTCATCAGTTTCTCATGCCCAGTACTGAGTCTGGTGTCCCCAACCTACAGTGAGTACTTCATCGTGTGCTGAACTGAACTGAGAGCCAGCCGCCCCTCCCCTGTCCAGGGACATCAGACAGGCCATGTGTCTTCTTGTCTCTTTCATGATACTTCCCATCCGTCTTTGCCAATCATCACTCATAGGGAATGGCCTAAAGGGGAGGCACAGAGAGGAGAGAAGGGGTTAGAGGCCACCAAGTGTGATTGGTGTTGAATCTCAGCCCTCTCCAGGGTGCCCATTTGTCACATTTAAGGTCTGATGAGACTCTAGAGTTTGCCTCTTCTGCATGACTCTCATCAGCCCTTCTTCCCAGCCTGGGCAAAGTTAGGGTTTCTAAGTCCCTGCGGGAATTCACCTGGCTGTCCTGTACCTGCTTGTATGAATCAAGGCAACATGATGTCATTCAGGTCAATCCCACAGTGTATTCACAAAACATTTCTTTGGCCAGTCCTTTTGCTAAATTTTCTCTAATCGTCCTTTATCTTTTCTTCTTTCTCCTATTAGATTTTTTCCTTTAGGATTTTTTTTTAATCTCTCATATCCCTAGCATAATGCTGAATAGCACATAATTAATGGCTCTTTCCATCTCATTCTAGCATGCGTTTAATCTAAAAATATTTAATGAGCACTTACTACACAAATCAGATGCTAAACAATTTCTGTGAATAATTACCATGTAGTGGCTCATTTAATTCTTGCAATAGCTAATAGTTGGCGCTATTGTTAGCTCCATTTCGTAATAAGGAAACTAGGGTAAGAAAGAGGTTAAGCAACTCTGCAAGGTCATACTGAAAAGTGGGGAAGACAGCCTGACCCAGTGCACAGAATGGTTATGCTCTGTTCCCTCTAAGACAAACAGCATTCTGACTTTGTCGGGGTCCACAGTTCAATCATGACAATAAACATAGGAGAAATAATTTCAGATAGTGACAAGGGGTCTGAGGACCATAAAACTTCACAACTTCACGATGTGATGAAAGAGACAGGAGAGAGCAGTGGTAAGTTGAAAGTCGGGCAGCAGCCCTCAGAGAAGACCACACATTTGGTCACAGGTCAGTCAGAATCACCTACACGAGTCTAAAGGGAAACAGTTTTGCTCCTAATATACACTCTGTTATGGTACAGATGAGTGTGAGTGTGGCCACCAAGGATCTGTATGATGGAAACTTTGTCCCTACTTGGACAGTGTTGGGTGGTGGTAGACCTTTAAGAGGTGGGGCCTCTGAGAGGTTAGGGGGAAGGGGTGACCTAGTTCTCTTGGGATTCTCCGTTCTTAAGAGAGAGTTGTTGTGGAAAGAGCACACCTGGCCCCCTGTCCATGCACTGACTTCTGAGTGGCCTGATGTAGTCGTCTTGTCATTGTGGTGCCATTGATTGTCATGAGACACAGCCAAGGAGTTTCTCATGGGAGCCAATGCCATGCGATTTGGACTTTCAGGTTATGAGCTAACAACCTCTTTTTAAGTACTCGGCCTCGCATATTTGGTTATAATAACAGAAAACGGACTAATAACCTCACAACACAGAGTGCCTTTGTGTATGTGTGTTTCTCCTCTACACACCAAATAGTTCTCCAGCTGACACCAATGGGATATCCTGAAATTTAACTCAATTCTGACACTGTAACTGGAGGGTAGTGTCAGACCCCACAGGTTTGAGGGCTCAGTCATGCACGACTGCCCCCATTCATAGGCCAGTGACAAGCTCCGGGTGGTGACCTGAGCTTCTGACAAACCTGCTATAAATCAAGGTTTTCATAACACACTCCTTGGATTTGGATAATTTGCTAGGACAGCTCACAGATTCAGAGAGATGCTTTTCCTTATGTTTACTTGTTTATTGTAAAGAACATTATGAAGGATGTAGAGGAACAGCCGGATGGCAGAAGTGTGAAAGGAAAGCTATAGGGAAGGTTTATAGTTTCCATGCCCTTCTCTGCCCAGGGGTACCACCCTCCAGGCGCCTCCTCATGCTTAGCAATTGGGAAACTTTTCAAACCCTTTTGAATTTTGATGGTGTTTCCATTAAGTAGCCATGATTACATTAGATTATTGGCTGTAGGTGGTCAGCTTGACCTTCAGCCCCAGGTTGAAAGTCTCTCCCTAGTGACCAGCCCCAGCCTGAGCCTCTCCAGGGGCTGCCAGTCACTAGCCATCTCATTAGCATATGAAAGACACCCTTATCACTTTGGAGATCCCAAAGGTTCTAGGAAGTCTGAAGTCTGGGACCAGGAAAGCAAAAGTACCCTGGGGTAAGGAACTTCTGAAGAGATGTTCCGGGAAGAGGGATCAGGAAATGCAAAGGCCCTGAAACAGGAAGTTGATCATGCAGGCCTCAAGCACCCTCCCAACTGCGGCTCTTCTTGCCACCAGTTCACATGTATCTGATGAGCTAAGCTGTGCGGAACTTAAAGAATGCTGGAAGTGGAAGAAACTGAAAGATTGCCCAAAGTGCTGATTTAAAAAAAAAAAAAAAATTTTAGTTGTAGTTGGATACAATATCTTTATTTTTATTTATTTGTTTTTATGTGGTGCTGAGGGTCGAAGGCAGTGGCTCATGTGTGGGAGGCAAGCACTCTACCACTGAGCCACAACCCCAGCTCCCAGAGGTGACGATATGTGTCAGAGAGGTAGCACCCAGTATCACTTCAGAGAAGAAAGAAAGGCTGCCTTCTGAGTCCTGGCTTTCGGGGTATCTTGTCACCCTGTGCAGTGTTAGGCATGGCTTCAAGGGGATACTCCTGGTAAGCATGACGGTGTGGCTATGGGGTGTCTTCAAGGTCAGTTCTTTATTCTAAGTGTCCCAGGCTGAATTGCTTATTATTTTAAGCCCATGTGGATAATGTACGTGTCCAGCCCACCTCTTCAGCACTAAATAGAAGCTCTGGTTGTTTTATTTCTCCCTTAATCTCAGAAGGTGGTCCACTCAAACCAAGGACATACAGGCTTTTGACCTGATGCAACCTTGTGTGTCTCTGAGACCCTACTTGGCTTTGGAGGGCCTTTCCAAGCTTAGCCCTGACTGTTGGATGTGGCTGGCTGGCTGGCTGGCTGGCTGGCGGGATCTATGTGCAAGGATAGCTCATGCCTTCTCTTTCTGGCTTTTGATTGGTCATGCTCAGCCTTGCTTAATGTTCTCGCCAAATATAGAATGCAACTTGGTGGCTTGAGGAAGTTGTTGCTATGCTTTTTGTGAACTGAAAACATGAGTTCGGGAAAACACTTCGAATTTTGAGACTGACATTTGATTCTTTCTCCTACCACTTCCTGAATTCCCTCAGCCACTGCCCTTTGACCTCCAGATCATACAAAGTTGCATAATTGTAAGAACTGTTTGGACCTGGGGGAGTTCATTCAAAGTAAGCTAAGGCGCATAGGAGGAGTCTGGGTACTTCCATACTGATATTAGAGATAGAACCCAACCCGGGATTCACTTGTCTAACTTTGCCATGTGTCCCGTTTCCCCACTCCCTCTTGTCATGGATGTTTCTAGATGACCTTTTGTGAATGCAATTTCCAATGGGAATGTTTCACAGTAGAAGAATGCTCTCTCTTGAGGCTTGCTCTTGACATTTCTAGAGATTTATTTAATTGGACTTTACTTAAATCCCATCGGGAAACATATTTTTGCTGTGAAGTTGTGATGTGTTTAATTTGGGGTCTAAGATAAATGTCAATCCTTGGGGCGGGGGTGAGGTTGGGGGGGGGGTGGGCTATTAAGCAACAGTCTTCCTTTTGTGCTGTGGTCTGGTTTAATGAATAGCTTTACTGGGCTTTCCTCTGTTTGTTTGTTTAGCAATGCTTGATTATTTAAACTTCTTTTGCACTGAAAAGCGGAGAGTGTTTTCCCTCTCTTCAGAGAATTAAGCAATAATGCAGAGTATCTGGTTGAGCTCTTGGGAAAAATATGGCTTTGTGTTTTACAGCACCTTGCTCCTGTTAACATTCTTCTCTCTTCAGCCTTGCAGTGTGATCTCATGGATTTTTACCCCCTCCTTTAATCCATCTTGATGGATTACTCCCGGTATGCAGCTACTTAGTAAGAGGAGAAGGTGGGGCTTTCACGTTGTATAGAGTAGCCTCCGGAACACAGAGACAGCTAGGATTTTCTTGGGTGCAGGGAGGAATTGAGCCAATGTTGATTCACGAGGAGGTTATAGCTAATGAGGAGTGATGAGTCTTTGGGAAAGAAATGGACTTCTAGAATGAAGGTTCTGAAAGGCTCTGGGGATTTGCCTCTTCCAGTCATAGAAGGTAGCCACCTCCATCCTTGCCTTGAACCATGTCTGGCTTCACTTCTTTAGTTGGTTCACAGGCTTTTGGTATAGCTCTTTAAAAATAGATATGATATTTCTAAGCTTAACTAGAAATAAAGATTAAAAGTGGGGCTGTATTAGTCAGTTTGAGCTAGGTATGAATTAATTTTCTATTTGTATAACAAAATACTTGGGGCCAGATACTTTATAAAGATAAGAGGTTTATTTAGTTCATAGTTTCAAAAGTCAAAATGGAGTGGCTCCGCTTGTTGCCTCTCTAGTGAGGGCTTCTTTGTGGATGGCATCATCACTGTGGGAGCACAGGCAGAAGAGAATAGGCAGCAAGAGAGGAAGCTGGAGGGATTCTGGGAGTAGGCTTGCTCTTTTATAATGATCTGTTCTCACAGGAACTAACTGGTGTCTCAAGAAATACTTAAGGAACCACACTCAGCCCTTCCGGGGGCAACAACACCCTGGTGACCTAAGTACCTCTCATTAGGCCTCACCTCTTCAAGGTCCTGCCACCTCTCACCATTACCACACTGAGGAGCAAACAGCCAGCACATGAGACTTTGGTTAATACACTCAAACCACATCCAAATTGTGACGGGCAGTGTAAGTAAGGGAGAGTTATCTTCTCAGAGCTCTAGATGCTAAAGGTCTCCACCATGGTAAGGTCTTGGTGCCTGCATGGTCAGATCCTTATGAGGGCTCTCTTCTTGGTGTGAATTCACCTTACGTGTCCTTACATGGCAGAGGAAAACGAATATTTCTTTGTTGTCTATTCTTATAAGACACTAAATCTGTCCTGGGGGATCTATCCTCATGACCTCCCCTAAGCCTATCTCCTTAAGGCTCCCATCTCCAAATATGATCACTTTGGGGGATTAGGAACTCAACACAGTAATTTTGGGGAGACACTATCAGTTTATAGCAGAAACAAAAAAAAAATGCATTCATGGAAAGAAAGGGTAAGAATGCTGCCCAAGTTTTGGAGTATATGTCAATTGCCATGTTGGTAAGCTTTTCTGTCCCTAGGATGAAAAACCTGAGACAAACAACTGGAAAGAAGTAAAAAGGTTTCCTTTGGCTTGTGGTTGGAGAGATTGCAGTGCATGGTCACTTGGTTCTGTTGCTTTGGGCCTGTGTGGCACACTATATCTTGGTGAGCAAAACATGGCGGAGGAGACCTGTTCCCCCTATGGTGATCAGGAAGCAAAAAGAGAAACAAGAAAGTGACAGATCCCAGTATCCCCTTTGAAGGGACAACCCAGTGACATGACTTCCTCCCAGAAGGTCCCACCTCCTAAAGGTTTTAGTGCCCCCCTGTATGTCCTCTGGCTACCCTCTCACCCTTGCCATTCATTGTGTTTCCCTGTGTTGGGGTCCTTTGAGTCTCACAGGCCTCCTGAGTTCCCTGCCTTGCCTTGTCTGGGTGACTCCCTCTCCTCTCCTCTACTCACAAGCCAGTTAGCCCCTGGTTAACCCCCACAGAGGCCTTCCACAAACCCCGTTTAATCAGTCCCCTTTCATAGCACCCAGGAACTCAGGGCAGATTCACGGTCCTTGTCCTCATTTATGATTGCCATCTTTAATTCATCAAAGATCAAATGTGCCATGGATCTCCTCCACTGAGTCCTGACTGATGGTGGGTGGGACGGGAGATGTCCATTGAGAAAATCCCAGGCTTGAGCTGAGTGTCTGAGCTGGGCTTCCTCTCTTGGAACTGAGTGGTTTGAGCTAACATTGTTGGGTAAATCATGGACAGGGAAGGTTGGGGCAGCCAGAACTTGGCCGTCCCTCCTCAGCCCCCTGTGCTCCCCACAGCACGCACGCATGCGCGCGCACACACACACACACACACACGCACGCATGCGCGCGCACACACACACACACGCACACGCACACCCCTAGCTTATGCTTTGATAGGCACACTTCCTAGTAGACAGCGATTCCCTATTGAATCCCAAAGCCTTATCCTGAAAGGCAAACCCCCGTCACTTTATCTAATTGTCATTTTTGATCCTGGGTGTGGAGCTCTACCTAGAGGTGGAGGGACTCCTGGCAAAAAATGAGGACTCCTCAGACTGGGCCTCTGGGAGCTGGGATGGGGAGTCAAAGGGACAAGTGGACCCACCAGAAATTCTGCTGTGACCTTTTCTCTCCAAATGAGGCCCCAATGGGGGGGGGGGTTGCAGAAGACCCACTCCCTACCCTGCTGGCTGGAGTGACTTGGAGAATCAGCTGTGCCCATCCCCATCTTCAGGTACCCACAGTGAGACAGGAAGGGGGGGGCTCACTCCCTGTGGCAAGAGGGGAATGGGCTCCCCCACTTAACCCTGCCACTCTTCAATTGTCTATGCGTCCACAGAACAGATCTGTGGACGCATAGACAATTCAAGCACCCAATACATATTCCAGGTGGAATCTCACTCTTATTTTCTTCCCATCGCCCCCGATGGGTTTATGGGGTTGAGGGACCAAGGCTGGGAGACCGAGACCACCAGGCTCCCGAGGAGGAGGCCACAGGCTGCTCCTCCTCAGTCTCTCAGGCTCCTGCCAGACCCGAGGGGGCTGTGGGCTCTGGGAACGAGGAGATCTTACCCTTTGAATCCTGCGCACATAAAAGTCATCTGCTCATTAAAATAACACAAAGCTGTTTAATTGTTGTCTTTGTGGAAAATTACATGACTGTCTTCAGCTGTTGCTTCTGGCAGTGCTTTCTGTTCTAATGTAAATAAATGAGGTAACAGATTTAAAGGAGCAGGCTGTATTTACATACTTGTGAAGTATCCTCTCCAACAATCTGCCTGTGTTATTCAAATACACACAAACACTGGTTCCTCTTGAAAGCTTTAAAGTAGAAAGGGTGAGGAAGGGGACCTCTGAAGAAGCTTATCTCTCTCCCTTTGGGGTAGTGTCTAGGGATTTCTGTGAAGACTGTGCCACTCTAGCAGGCTGGAGTTTAATCCCCAGTCCTCTTAGGCACCAGTTGTGTAGGGAGGGGGATTGGGAAGCCCAGAGGCAGCTTCTGAACTTGGAAGGTGGGGCCTTAGGGCAGAGGGCAGGATCTTTGTAACCACTGGCAGAACATTCCAGGGTCTGTCCCTCTTGGAAGACTTCCAAGGAAAGCTTCATTATCGATTTTTATAAATCATACTTCCCGAATCATTGGATTTTTTCT
This sequence comes from Ictidomys tridecemlineatus, assembly GCF_052094955.1. NCBI lineage: Eukaryota > Metazoa > Chordata > Mammalia > Rodentia > Sciuridae > Ictidomys > Ictidomys tridecemlineatus. Next base: position 47,927,888 of record NC_135486.1, on the reverse strand, counting down.
GACTTCAAGTTTAGATAAGAATTTTTAAGAATATATTTCTATTGAGGGGAATTGCAAAGTTTTTTATCAAAGAGAAAGCCATCTATTAGCAGAATTCCTACCACAAGCTAATAATTGAAAATAGTTGTAGAAGCACATAGAACCAAAAACTTCAGAAGAAAGCACACTGTTAATAATATACCGATTCAGAAGGAGCAAAAGATACTGTTTTTAGCCTTGGTAAGTGCATTCATAACCAAGCATTAGCTTATTTCCAAAAAGCTAGATTTTCTAGTGGACCAAAGTGTTGAGGTGGAAGGGATTGTGTATAAACTAAGGGAAATAAGAATAACTTGGTGACAGAGTTACAGCAGCTATATAAACCGTGTCTGTTTCACGGGAGCATCTGTAAATTAATTGTTTGTATTTTGTCCAGCAGAAAATACAGAGAAGACTCTGAGCTCAAAATTGAAACAAATTATAGAACAGGTTTTTCAGGGATTTTCTTTTTTTCTCTCAAAACATTACTAAATACAATTTGGTTGGAGGAATGTTTTAAGAACAGAAGTGATCTATTACAGGAAGATGGTTCTATGAAGGGCATTTTGGAAGTGATTTCTGCCTATCATTTGTCACTAAAGAAGGCATGAGACATAACTTAGGAAACTTAAGAAATAAAGTGAAAAGTTATCTCCATAAAGAGATTGCTCCCTAGCTCTGTACCTTTTCCTTATATCTCCTCCTGCTAATTTATCAGCAAGTCTCCTGATGTGACTTATGGCTGGATCCTGTGTCAAATGGACTTAAATAAGAGTGGTAGTCCTGCTCTCCAAGAACCTAGGTACTGTTAAAACTATTCATTTGGATATGCATGAAAAGCAAAATATTTCTGAAAGAATAAGTCTTCATTAGCACAGTTTTACCTGTAGAGCAAGGCTACCTGTTTGTGTACATGGTGGCGCGTTGAAACTAACTTTTTCAGAGAATAGTCACCCTGAAACAAATTGTGGACCTAACAATGATCTATACATCTTTCCTCAATAAATTGAGCTGTTCACGGCAATGTAAATACATGTAATTTTCTATAAAAACTATCTCATATATATAATGTTTCATACTTCTATTTTTAAATTTTTTAGGAATGTATGTGTATACGTGTATGTAAAAATACATATAAAGATAAAATACATATATGTGTATATTGCAGAAAATTGGCCCACAATGCATTTTTGCTGTTTGATAGCCAAGATATCTTCTCCCCCACCCCAAATTCTACTGAGGTCTTAATATATGAAGAACTAAACATAAGGAGGTTACCAAGGGAAACTGCCAACCCCAAGACCTGCATGCCACTTGCTCTTGCATTTGTGGAATCTTGACTAGGTCCAAGAAGAGTACCATTGCGGGAACAGATCTTCTATGGGCAACCACAGGGCCTTTGCCTCACCCTCCCTTCCCTGTACTGTCACCTTTCTATAGTTGAAGAAATCTAGCCTAGAAGATGTAACTGAGAAAGTCCGTCAGTGTGTGGCCGGCCTGCCATTCTAAATCCAAGACAAGCTCTTTCCATGCTGTGTGTCTTCTCAGGTTGGCTTTTAAGCTACCTGTAGACAACGTGTACCCAACCAGAGAGGCCAGGAAAGGGCCTGACATCTTCCCAGAAGACTCAGTAGTACACTATGCCAGTTAATAAAGAGGAACTCAGTTGGATTCAAGATACTGAGATTTTGGTTTATTTTGGTTTGGGTTTTTTTTTTTTTAAAGGTTTTGAGCTTTTGTCTTTTTATACACCAGACATTTATCAACTGAACCAGGCCACATTGGCTTGAAACCAGTGGTTCTGTGAAATACCCAATTGTACCTGTGGAATGTAAAGATAATTTCACAGAACATAAGAAGTCAAAATAATGTCTCACTGTTACTCCAGACATTTCTCCTGTTAAGTTAGGTGCCATTCTGCCCTGAAAATAATGAAGTTATTCTGACCCCATTTTGTCGGTTTGAGCTTTGGAAACCTTTCATCAGCTACAATTATCCATGCTTTGTTCTTCCACCAAGATCCTCCTGCATGTAGGTAGCATCCTAAGAGGCTGCTCCAATGTGCTCCAATTTCCAAGGGGGTCCTACATACGAGTATGCATGCTTTTCCAGTATCTTTTCCACTTGTGTTATGCGACATTGTATCCGTATTGTATTCTTTGAGATACATGATATCATATCTGAACTACTACAGATGTCATCTCTGAACTTCAGAGATGTTAAATAATTTGAAGGAGATAACACAGGTAATGACTAATAGGAACCAAGATTTTAACTAAGGAGTCTGGCTCTAATCTGTTTCCCTCGATCATCAAAGTACTTTTCTTCACTTTAAAAAGGCTGATTAACCCAGTAGCAAAAACAAGGCGACAACAGGAGTGATCAGTGTGTTTGCAGCAAACTTGCACAAGAGTCCAGTTTGAGACTATACACACCCCCTCTTTGGACACTCATTCTGTTTGCTGACCTTCAGACAATGTTTTCCTTAAAGTTCCGGAAGGCGCTCACGTCCTGCTTAGCATAATAACCAAAAGGTTGTGCAGAAGTGCTATTCATCTTTAGATGTGGGAACTTTTTGTTTATGGATTCCACATGTGGATGAAGGCGCTTCGACTCTGCAGCCAGAGAGCATGGCTTCCGAATTACACCACAGAGGACCCTTCTGTTTCTAAGGCTGCAGTAGTCACAATCGCCATGGGAACTGCAGTGCACCCACAGAGAAAGGTTTCCCCCTAAAACTAGAATCCATGGCTTCTCTGGGACAGTCGCTGTACTGACCTCCTATTGGAGAAAAGAAAACCAGGCGGGTGCTATTAATATGTATTTTCTTTGGGTGTGCTGGGTATTCTTTGCTGTTACCATTCAGAATCAGTGTGATCACCATGCTCATTTTGGCAGGGAACCTAGTGTTGAGATGAGATTTGAAAATGTCCCCCAGCATGATTGCTCATGTCTCAAAAAAAACATTTCCACTGGTGACTGCAGGTTCTTGTGTACACAAGGAGGTTTAGTGTTTGTTAGGGATTAGGGGAAGGAGAAAGGGAGGGAAGAAGAGCAGTTTTATTTTAAAAATTTAGTCCTCCTCTGGAAAAACTAGGAATCCAAAGACATGTAATCTTTATTGGGAAAGTTAGGACAAATAAATTGTCCTAATAAAATATATATCCTTTGTGATTAGGAAGGACAGGGAGCTGTTGTTTCTTTTTATGATAAAATTATATTATTCAAACTTTAACACTTGATGCATTTACAGTCATTTACAATCATATAATCATTTACAATCATTATGAAGCATTTTTTTAGATCTTTATTATTTTTTATCTTTTAGATCGTTAAGATTACAGTTTCCCAAGGGACTGAAAGAAAAGTGCTTCCTGTGTGCTGGACATTGTTAATAAAATATTTTGTATTTATTAACCAGTTTAATCCTTACAAATTCCCACGAGGTAGGCACTGTTGTTATCATTTCTGTTTTACATATGGGGAAACTGAGGAAGAGAGAGGTGAGAATCCTGCCCAGCATCTCACAGCTAGTGTTTGACTAGGGGTCAGACCCCAGCAGCCTGGCCTCAGTGCCCCTGCTCTTGATCACTGCACATGAGCACAGATCAATAGCAGGGGAGACCTGGGTTGATAGTACTGGGGTAATAAGAGGTTAATTATCAAACATCAGGTTGTGTGTCAAAATCTTTACATAGACCTCTTCTATCGCAACCCTAAGGGTACATGATATGATATCCACTTGATCAGTAAACTGAGGCTTAATAGGAGAAAATGATTTGAGACCTTTGTAGGTCTCACAACTCCCTACCCAGCAGAATTACAATGATAGCCTGGGTCTATCTGCCTCTAACCTCTGCTCTGTTAACCACACCACACTGCTTCTACCTCAATTGTTGGTTAATTACTATTTTGTAATATTCTCATATAGTAACAACAAACATAATTAAAGCTCTTCATTAAGCAATCAGGCAGGATGGCCTCAGGTGGTATTTGATGGGATAGGGTGGGTGGAAATTGGTTCTACTCACCCCCCTCCCCTACAGCTGCCAATTCCACTCACCCCACCAACCACCACGAAAGGAAAAAAAAAACAAAAACAAAAAAAACCCACATATTTTTCCTGTAGTTTTCTCTCTTAAAAAAAAAAAGGCACTGCAAGCTACTACTGGTTCATTTGCTTTCAATACCGTCCAGAGAGATTTTTAACAGTTGTGTATAGATATGTGTTACCCTTGGATGAGAACCGATGCTTAAGTTGATGAGCAGACTGGAAATTGGACAGGAGACTGTTTCTTTAGACCCTCACTGAGAATGTCCTTGTCTCTAGCTTATATGTTTGAATTAAAAGAGCTCCTGTGCTATCTACTCCCCGTTCAAATAATTTGTGAACAGAGTTCTTACATGGCTCAAACATACATACAATACACACATAATTTTGCACATGAGCACACCCTGCAATTTGGAGCTTTCTGTGTGTGTCTGTCTCAAATTCCCTCCATCCCCCTCTCCCATGGGTTTTTTTTTCCCCCCATTAGGCAAATGGAAGGCCCATGCCACCTGTTAGCATTACATCATTGGCTCCCCAGAACACAGTTGCACCAAAGGCCTTAAACAAAGTAGTTCTTCTTGTATTGTTTGCACTCAAAGAGCTGATATCATGCCAACTGATGTCATTGTATGTCTTTGTGTAACTGCTATGGCAACTGGGCAGGTGGGGAGCCTCCAGCTGATGTCATTGGGAAAGGAGGTGTAGAGACAGAATTTTAAAAAGCTCTATGCTGGTTTTTTTTTTTTTTTTCTGTGTGGGGAGTTTTCTGGCATGCTTTTTAATTTATTTTATCTTTTAACTCACAAATTACAGCTTGAGTACCCTAAATAAGAACAGAGAGAAGTTTTTTTCCCCCCACTGCTTAGAGGATTTCCCACTTCGTTTGAGGACTTTTTTTTTTTTTCGGGGGGTGGGGGAGATGGTCTTTCTTCTCATCGTATGTAGAAAAATGTCTCAACTGATTTTTTTCTTAAAAGAATGAATTGGGCTCTCATCATAGAATCAGTGTGGAACCGTCTACTTGTATTTTTGTGGAAGCAAAGCTGAGTAGATTTTAAAATAACAGAGTACCTTCTGAGCTTATCATGGCAACAATGGCTAGTTTTTATTTTATTCTAATTTTTTAAAGTATTCACTGATGAAGTTTTTGTATTCTTTTTTTTTTCTTTGTACTTAAGAATTCTCTTTGGGCTCAAACTTTATCATTTTTTTTCATAGCATAATAAATAACAGTATGGGCAAAGTTTAATTCTGGAAATCGGTAAGAATGAGTTAATATTTCGTTTTTCTTTTTGAAAAACAAGTTTTTTTACTTGACTCATTTTGGATGATCATTATATGATCATTATATGGCCTTTGAATTTTTTTTGGATTGTTACCATCTCTTAATGACAATGGGATTTCTCTGTCTTGCACAGCTGTTTCAGGGTCCATTGCTTGTACATAGACATGATACTTGGTCTAGGCTCTAGTCTGGACTTCCCCCTGTGGTTGTCACATGTGAAACTTGAAATGGAGAACACATGTTAGGGTCAGAAGCTAGTGGACAGATAGACTTCCTGTCCTTGTTTCAACAGAACCATATCCTATTCGTCCTTGTGTTTTCTGCCTGAATCCAAAGACTATCAAGACAGACACAAGGCATCTATGGGAATGAATGTTGCATTTTGGTGGTTTTTAGCTAATAGGAGTTTTCCAATTTCCCCCTCTTTTCAAAGAGAACGCAAGAGGATATCTAGTTTTTGTCTAGTCAGAATTTTAGAGCTCATTCAGTGCTAATAATGTCAATTCAGATTTCAGAGCCCTAACATGTATATTATATAATTTAAACCTCATAATAATCCTTAGGGTTCATTCATCTGTGCATTTGAATATAACATGTATTAAAGGAAAATCAAAACAATAATCTATATATTTCCTAACTTAAATTAAACATTGTGTATTTTCTCTCTCTCTCTCTCTCTCTCTCTCTCTCTCTCTCTCTCTCTCTCTCTCTCTCTGTAGTCCTTCAGCTTTTGGTGAATTATTGTTGAATTAGCTTTTTTAACTTAATGCTAAGCAGTTTCTTTGTTCATTCATACCTTTTCATAACTACTCTTAATAGTCTATGGAATGAATAAAATAAAATTTACTTTCTTTTTAATTTTTATTTTGTTGTTTGCTTTCCTTTTTCCATTAGACTGATAATGCCATAGTGGATGTCTTCACATATCTAGCTGAAGGTCTTTTGTTAAATGATTTTCCTAAGATAATTTCCATAAGTGAAACTATACTTGGGTCGGGGAATGTTTGCATTTAAAAATTGTGGAAACAGGTACAGCTTAAACTTTTTATGGTAGACCCATAATTTTTGGAGGCAGAGCAGAGGTTTATGTTTAAAGTATATTCATAGATCCATTAGCAGTTTCCTGAGGGGTTTATATACCTAGGACCCTCAAAACTCAGGTTCAAGGGATCAAGCTACTCCACTTCCCTTCTACTGGAAGTCAAGGCTGACAAAGGTCAGGACCTGCAGGCAAAAACATCAGAATGAGACCTTAAGAATGATCTCCCTGTCCCTGCAACCCTGTCTTGTCCTTTCCAATCATTTCTCAGCTGCTTCTACCTTTGGACATTCATATAAATAATATTTATAAAAATAACTAACATTTGCTGAGCAATCGTATATGCCTAACAACATGCTAAATGTATTTATTCTTAGACTCATATTCACACTCAGGTATCATTACCCTCATCTGAGCAGAAGAGGAACAGAGAGGGAGGAGCTTGCCCAAGTCACAGAGCCAGGAAGGGTGGCATTGGGGTTATAGCCATGGTCCCTGCTTGTAAGCCCTCTGCTGTATTGGGAGCAGATGTGGCCTTCCAGGTAAGGTGAGCATGAAGGTACAAGGTGGCATGTGTGCAGGGCCAGATTACAGGCAGCAGTTCTCAGCCAGAGGACGCCATCCATGCCTTCCTCTGCTCCCAAAGTGCAAGGTTCTATATAGGCCACTGAGCATCCGGCTTATGTCTCTTTGAGGCAGATCACATTTGCAGCTGATGAAATTGCCTGATGCTACATGGGGCTCATTCCTGAACAACGTGCCCCACTTTGTATATAAGGAGCATGTTTCTAGAGTCCTCCATGCAGAGAGACGCTCTGAAGCTGGTCCTGGAAGCTCCCCAAATGGACTCTTGCATTTTGGGTTTGGGGTTCATACACACATAAACATCCATCTAAGCAACCACGTACTCTGATTCTTACTGTGAAGTTGGCATTTTCTGCCAGCTTTGAAATCTTAATCGTGCTTTCTGTATTTGTGTTCCAGGTGGACTTAGTAGTTTTAAGCAGAACCATGAAAACCTCTGTGACAACTCCCTCCAGCTCCAAGAGTGCCGGGAGGTGGGGGGCGGTGCATCTGCGGCCTCGAGCTTGCTACCTCAGTCTGTCCCCACCACCCCTGACATCGAGAATGCAGAGCTGACGCCCATCCTGCCCTTCCTGTTCCTTGGCAATGAGCAGGACGCTCAGGACCTGGACACCATGCAGCGGCTGAACATTGGCTATGTCATCAACGTCACCACTCACCTTCCCCTCTACCACTACGAGAAAGGTCTCTTCAACTACAAGCGGCTGCCGGCCACCGACAGCAACAAGCAGAACCTGCGGCAGTACTTTGAAGAGGCTTTTGAGTTCATTGGTAAGTATCTCCATTGGGAGTCCTTGTCCTCTGCCTTCCTTTCCCTCTGGCTCCTGCTTTGAAATCAAGTCCAAGGTTTATTCCTATGTTCCTCAAAAACAGCTGCTCAGAGGTGTTTTGGGTTCTGTCACCTAATGCAGCCAAAGTGTCCTCCTCATTCTTAACATATCAGAGCCATCAGGATGGACATAAAAAAATAATTTGGTTGACATCTGTTCAACTAGAAATGCCCATCACTCAAATTCACAATGGAAAAAAAAATGGTAGTGGTTAGCATTTACCATGCTTTAATCCTAGAAGAATGGAGGGAAAGTAAGGAATTGAGGATCAGAGCTGGTACTGCTGCTACCCAATCTGCCAAGTCCCCTCAGAGTCCTGCAGGACATGAAATAAGTGAATATATCACTTTCAAATGCCCATCTCTCCCTAGTACCCTACTCAGCCTTGTTCACCCAGCATGAGAGGTGACTGCATTTCCTTACCTTGAATCAAACTAAGTTGCAGTGGGTACCTCTTCACTTGAGGCTGAGATACAGGTAGAATTTGCTGAAGGGTTGATCTGAAGAAACTTTTTCAGACTGGTCATGCCAAAGTGAACCTCCTTATGCACTGCCTCATCCTAGAGGAGGGAGAAAGGGATGGGGTCGAGTTCTTTCTCCCTTTCTGCTTTGTCTCGGTTCTGAAGCACTTGATAACAAAATGGAGTGGATGTTAGTGCTGGTGAGATGATACAAGATTTCCTTTGACAGTTTGCAAACTCAACTGAAGCAGGAAAGATCAGATTAGATAGCCCTAGGAGAACAATTCAAGCAATAGCAGGCTCTCATCTTTAAAAGGAAGCAACCATCAGCCTAATCCTAATTAAATTTTGTTACTTCTTGCAGCCTTGAACTCTGCTGTAAGACTCAAGTGATCGTTTGGAGAACTCTAGCATATAGCAGACACTCAATAATTTTTCCAAGGGACTCTAACTGCTATCTTGGTAAAGGGCTGGCCCAGTACTTTTCCTCATTATTGCAGCAAGCTGTCATTGGCCTTTCTCCCATCATGTTTGATGTTCCATCGTCAGAAAAATAAAATAAAAAATAAAAAAGCCTCAGGTTTAAGGGCCTGGTGGATTTGTGGAAGAGCTGACAAGCTTTGGTCACATTGCCCGACTCTTTCCTTTGCTGATTGTATCTTCAGTGGAGGACCATGAAGTATTCAGTTTGGAAGGAAATTCAGACTGGTTGCTGTACTCAGATAAGTACAGTGACTTCTCCAAGATTCTCCGAAGTCTAGTGTCAGAGAAGCAATGGGGATCCAGGGTTCTTGATTCCCAGGCCATGAGCCTTTCTACAAAATACCGGAACGGTGTTTGTAATGCCTTATTAATTAATTCCCAGCCGGCCAACATGTAAAATGCTTCAGATTCTTTATTAATAAAATCTGAGCCAGTCCTTGAGTCCTGCAGAAGAAATTTTTGTCCCCTAGTAGACAGGGAACTTCTTGGTTGATATATGATGTCATGACTGGTCCCACCTGACTTCATTCCAGGCGGAGGGCCTTGGGGTATCTGCTTCCCATTTAATGAGTAGCATAAGATACACTTGTCCTGGGAGGATTTCAACCCAAGTACTCACATTCCTTATAGATTACTCAGGCTTACATGCTCTTTAGAAGGAAAACAAAACCAGTCACAAACAGCATTTAGCCTGAAAGCAATTCAGAGTCATAACCTGCAGGGCACAATTTTATTTTCATTGTTATCCAATAAGCTAAAATCTCATAGTGTGGCTTTTGGGAAACAGAAGGTGTTTAACATCATAACCACTCGGTGCTTAACACAAACTAAGTGGAGTCTAGGTTTAGAGCTTAACTGTGCCAGCATATTCCTGAATCAAATGACAATATTCCCATATTCTCCGAGTGGGATACCTGGTTTTGTTCCCATTATTCAGACAGGAGCTTTGAAGTTCTGGGGACTCAAATTCTGAGCCAATGTGGGAATTCCTGCATCTTGCCGATCCTTGCCATACTGGTGCAGCCTCCATGAATGCAAGGGGAATTTTGAACACTTAAGAGAGGGCTACACTCTGGTTTAAACCATAAGTCTTTAAACTTGGCCATAATTGACTTTCCTAGTGAGAAGCTAAAATCTCTCATCCATTTAATGTCTGTTCCTAAACTAAGCAATTCTTTTTTTTTCCTACATAGATGGAATATAATTTCTCATTTTTCTGAGTATACATATTGTAGAATCACAATGGTCATACAGTCACATACATTCATACAGTAATAATGTCTGTTTCATTCTACTATCTCTCTTAATCCCCACATCCCCTGCCTTCCCCTCCTTTCACTTCCCAATTCTGTAGTATACAGAAAGAAATGTGCTGGACATGATAGCACATGCCTACAATCCCAGGAGCTCAGGAGGCTGAGGCAGGAGGATCTGAGTTCAAAGTCAGCCTCAGCAACTTAGGGAGGCCTTAAGCAACTTAGCTAGACCCTGTCTCAAAATAAAAAATAAAAAGGGCTGGGTGTGTGGCTCTGTGGGAAAGTACTTCTGGGTTCAATCCCCAGTACCTCCCCACCACACACACACACACAAAGAAATGTGTGTGTGTGTGTGTGGTGGGGAGGTAAGCCCATTCATTGTGCTGGAAGTATAGCTTCAGCCTCTGTCCTGCCGTGAGATACTGAGATACTGTTCCAATGAATGCTTCCTCTACTCCATCTCCTCTCTAAATGTAAATATGTAGCCTCTTTCTCATGCTAATACTGACTTTAGCTGGTTCTGGAAGTGTGACCTGAGCATGCAGAATTGACTAGTATATTGTACTGAGTTTTAAAAACCATTTAAATTTATTCTTTCTCTACCAAATGAAGCCTGGGCAAGTTCAGGTCCGTGTTAACCTGTCTCTGTCCATCTCTTTCTCCTTCCCTTCATCTCTTCTCTCTCTCTCGTTTCAGAGGAAGCTCATCAGTGTGGGAAGGGGCTTCTCATCCACTGCCAGGCCGGAGTGTCCCGCTCTGCCACCATTGTCATCGCCTACCTGATGAAGCACACACGGATGACCATGACTGATGCTTACAAATTTGTCAAAGGCAAACGACCAATTATTTCTCCAAATCTTAACTTCATGGGGCAGTTGCTGGAGTTTGAGGAAGACCTAAACAATGGTGTGACGCCACGCATCCTTACGCCAAAGCTGATGGGTGTGGAGACGGTCGTGTGACCGTGGTCAGGGTGGAAAGGATTGCTGCTCTCCTTTGGGGGGCAAAAAAGGAAGGAGGATGGGTTCTGGGTCCCCCCCCCCTTTTTTTTTCCTTTTTTTTTTAGTTGGGGGTAAAGTTTGTGAATGGAAACAAACTTGTTTAAAGACTTTATTTTTAACAAGTGTGAGAAGACTATAACTTTTGATGCCATTGAGATTTACTTCCCACAAACTGACAAAGCAGGGAGGTTCAAGAGGTCATTTTTTTTTTTTAAAGCCAACAATGAAAATATAATAAAACTTGTTTCTCCCCCTTTTCCTTTTAAGCTTTTTGTAGAGTTTATGACTAAATAGTCTGTGCAGGTTCATAGACCTAAGATCCCATATACACCATTTTAAAAGAACCAAAAGTAAGTAGAAAAGACATTGGATCATGAGGACCTAGGAGCCTACCTGGGCCATCCATATAGGAAATAAAAACCCCACCCAACCAAGCCCTGCTGTGCTCCTTGGTGCAGAGAGAAGATCAGGGCAGCTTGAGTGGTCTAAGAAACCTTCGCGTATTCTTTAAAGAAATAGAGAATAGTGTTTTATGCTCTGGACCTTTCTTTCCCCCCCTCTCTGGGTTGAAGAAACTTTTTGAAACAACAACAAGGAACGACTGACCACTATACCATAGGCCTTCACTGGCTCTTGTGCAATAATATGGTGTTTTGAGTGTGCAAACAAGTTTAGAGCTGGCAAGTGAATGATAGACAAATAGTGCAAAATTGCCAGCTTGGAGGTAGAAAGAAATTCAACAAAACCAATTACTTTCCTTCCCACCTTTTCCTTTTTTTTTTTTTTTTTGGATTTGATTCTGGTTATAGTGCCATAAACCTTGTTACATATGTATATCAGAATGTAAAAAAAAAAAATGACAAAAATTTATTTAAAAATATTTTTCGCAAAAAAAAAGCAAAAACAAACTTTGTGTGTTTCTGTTGATTGTGTAAAAATTTATTTTCATTATATAAATGAAACTCATTCTGAGACGTGTCGTTTTTGCCCACTCTTTTTTTACTTCAACTCAGGATTAAGCCTCTGTTACCTCTGGAAGCTTGTACATATGACATAATTAAAAGCACATGTTTTGACATAGGGAAGGGAGATGAGGGTGTGAAGCAGAGAATCTTCGAGGAAGCTAAAGATCTCCAGGGTTGATGTGCCCAGTTATGAATGCCCTCCATTCCCTATTATCCTCTCCTGTCATCCTCATCCATAAGTATAATTCCTCTTACATTGTGGAAGCCCTAGTTAAGGTGACCTCAAGAATGTGAGCATTCTCATCAGCCTTCGAGCCTTGACAACCAAATCACTGCCTGATGGGTTAGAAGTCAGTGATCTCCCAATGGCTAATCGATAACTGTTTGTGACAATCTGCCATTTCTGTCTCCAAAGTCCTCATTGCCTTCATTGCCACTTATTCAATTGACATCTTTGGTGGCATTCACCAGATAGTGCATTTGCAGCAGGTTTTTTGTCCCCTAGTCTTAGCAAATCAGACTCAGTTTTGCAAGCACAGCTTACCTATAGCAGCACTTAGTTAATGTATCACAGGGTTATCAATCCACAGACAGGTGGGGGTAGGGGAAGAATACAATCCAAACATTTCCTGTTTCACTGAAGTATAGGTCTAGAGAGACTTAGCCACAGGAAAGATTTGCAACAAACTGAAATTTTCCAGGTCTGAGTTAGAGTTGAAGAATTCTGGCATGTCTCATGCTACGTGACTATATTTGACATAAATATTTTTGTGAACATTTGCTTACAAATGTTATGACAATATTTTTTTATGTTTATTTTTAATAGATTTCTGCTTAAAGTGTTTGAGTTTTCTCTTTTATTAAAAGTAGAGCTTGAATTTAACAGGAATTAACAGCTACTTGAGATTAATTTAATGTAAAGTGTTAATTAAAATCTGTTACAGTATTTTCTACTCTTTACAATTCATTAGCAGGCTATTTTCTTGATGTTGGAGCATATTTAAGGAGTAAGCTTTTGATACATAATTGATGATTTAAAATTTGTAGCAATTTATCAGACTCTTTTTAAATCCAAATGTTAAATTTCTCATAGTGTGTAAAGTGCTTTCTTTCAAAAAAAAAAAAAAAAACCAAAAGAATACAGTTTCTGTTCTTGAGCTACATGGAAATGATTTATGTTTTTGGAAGTTTACGATTTCAAGAGAAGGCCTGTCTCGGACAGACAGGAATCCTGCCAACCAGCATACCAAGAATTCTGAAAAGGACTCAGGTCTTTTCTACTAATCTGCTTTGGGTCACTTAGCCTCTATTTTTTCAAGAGGAATTTAACCACTTCATGAAAACAATATGGATTAACCAAGCCATTGCTCTAGAAATCAGACTTCCCAGGTTTCTAGGCCTCACTAGTTGCCTGGGAACTTGAGTACTAAGCTAGGAAATAATCAAGTCTTTGTGAGAAAGTAGGGTCACTGACCAATGCAGGCATCATTTTATGCCAAATGAATTTAGCGATTTAATAGAATAATTGAAAGCATTTAATATAGGCATCATTCACTTAACTTGGACAGACCAGGAGCTCCACCACCTTTCTATACACATATTTCAATAGTTGGCACTTCTCCAATTAGTGAATATTAACCAGGATAGAGAGTTCACATTTTGTGGTACTTATACCAGCTACTTTTGGACCAAGTTGGGCAGTGTGGGAGGTAACTCGGGGAAGATGACAACAAAGGACATGGAGAAAGAGATAGGAAGACATAAAACCCAGCACTCATATGTTGGCAGTAAGTGGGGAGAGATGAACCACTGAGAGCAATGAAATATAAGAAGCAGAATACTAGAGTAAAAGAAAAAGCTGTGTTGGTAAGGAACTAGAACTTGAATTGCACTCCAAAAATGAACTAGGAATGCTACTAAATTGCTCTAACTAGGTAGATCCTCCCTTGTGGAAGGTAAAACATCTGGCAATATTGACCTTTGCCTTCTTTTTGGACAGGCACCTACAAACACGCCACTTTTGCACATATTTGTGGGATTTTCTTCCCACACATGTAGCATTCAATTTCAGGTGTTTGATTTGAAGCTCTGATCAGAGACAATTGTGTATGTGGATTGTAGGAAAGAAACCATAGAAAAGCAAGCACTGGTGCCCAGAAGATTAGCAATAATAAAGTATTTAGAAAAAAACTAGTGTCTAAAATGACAGCTGTCTATGGATGACTTTCAGCCTTTTGAGTTGGTAGGATATGAATGCAGTGTTGTCCACAGCTTCTGATTTCTTCCTCTGGGACCACTTTTGTCAATGTTTCGTGCAAGATGTGTATATCAGGATCTGATCGGAAGCAAAAACATTAGAAGATGTGGAAGGAGTTTATCCTAGGGAGCAGACGTCAGGCAATGGTAGAATCTAGTGCAGAGGGAAAGGATTGCCTCTATGATGGCCTGAAATCTCTGAGTCAGTAAAGGTCACTGGGAAGACAAGTTGGACATTAAGTAAAGAAGGAATTAGGAAGACAAACTAGAACCCACATCAGCCCTTAACCAAGCTTAATGGGAGTTATTTGAAGGATCTAGTGTCCTTTGCCATGGAACTGAACACATACCTAGCATAATCAACTTTAGGAGCTGCAATCACAGCTTCTGACCTAAAGTGAGCGAGGGGACCAGTGAAAATGTGCGCTAGTTAAAATAATTCCTGGGGCCCCCTTCAAAATATAATGGCTGCTGCTTCAATTCTGCTTTTCCAGCCTCATGCAAATTTCCCTTAGGGCTAATCCAGTGTGAAACAGGAAATGGAGTTCTGAAATATAGTTTTGATTTAGCTGAGGTGGTACTATATAAAACCACCATAGTTCATCCCTTGCCAACTATACTTCTTTTAACCAAATATAACATCCAAACAAAGACGTGAGTAAAATGCTGATGACACCCAGTAAGATGCATCTCCCCAACACAGGACACAGAGCCCATTTTATAACTTTATTCATTTGGAGGTGGCGTTAAATCCTCAACTAGCTGAGATCCACTCTCCATTTGAAGTCCAGAGATACAAAGATGTTTGAATTTTGTCTGCCAAAAGATAGGCTGTAACCTGAGGCCTTATAAATATGATCTTATTTGAAAATGGGGTCTTGGTAGATGTACTCAAGTTCATAAAAGGTTATACTGAGTTAAGATGAGCTTAATTCAATGACTATTTCACTGATTAGAAGAGAGAAATTTGGACCCCCACACACATATCCCCAAAATGTCACATGACAATGGAGGCAGAGATTGGAGTGATCTTGTCTCCAAACCAAGGAACACAAATGATTGCCAGTAACCACCAGAAGCCAGGAGAGAGGTAGAACAGATTCTCCTTTAAAGCCTCTTGAAGCGAACTGACCAGCTAACACATTGATTTTGTACTTATAACCTCCAGACTATATGAGGATAAATTTCTCTTATAAGCCACACAGTTTGTGGTACTTTATTACAGCAGCCCTAGGGAACTAATACAAAAGAAAATTACATTTATCACATTTTATATTAGATGGACAACAGGGGAAGAAAAAGCATTGGTAAATACATTTTATATCAAAATAATAAATATAAGTGTTACCATTCTAATTTCCATAACTGATCTTGTGGCTGTAAGTGATATTTATAACTTCCCTTGTTGCTACCCATCCCATATATCCTTTGTCCTCAGCCAACATGTCACTTGGTCACGGTGACTTAAATCTTCATTTTTGAAGGATCCAGGCCTTGCCAACTGGACTTGTATTGGGTCATTTTCCATATACCTTGTTACAGTAAGCAAGGTCCTCACAGTACGTGAGAGTAAAAGAGATATCCTTGAGTTCCAGACATAGCTCTTACTATGTTACAGTTTGCTAGTAGTTCAATTTCCTTTCTGGTCTCCTCCACTCTACCTCTGTACTGGGAATTGAACCCAGGACTTTGCACACACTAGGGAAGTACTCTATCCCCAGCCCCCTCCTTCCTTTTGAAAGCCACAGTCATTCCTATCAGTAGAGCAAAACTCTGCTTTATTTGTTGATTCTTTATCATGAGGAGCCCAAAGTGGCCAGCAAGCAGTACCAACTTCCAGCTTAATGTCATCACCGTTACATTTCCCCATAGAAGCATCTTTCCCTTGGCAACTAAGACTTCTAGGCCAGCAGAGCATAACACTGAGGGTGGAGAGAACAAATTTTGCAAGTGAATCACTAGTGGCAATAGTGAGAGAAACTCATTTCCACCCTTTGATTCCTGGACCCAGGAATAATGAAGAAACACTAAGATATATTGGTTGCTCGTTTAGAGAATCCACTGCATCTTTCAGGACATTACCTGAGCCTGATAAAGAGTTTCCTTCTGTCTAGCACACTAACAAAATTGTCAGAAGAACCATTCCACCTTCCAATGATGGATAACACAGTAAAACTAATGAATTCTATGAGTACAAATGAGCCTATTCCAACGCTTTATTTACTGCAAAATAAAGTCCTTGGTCAGAAGTAAAGCTTATGGAAGAATATGATGACAAATAAGATGTAAGAATTCTATAAATTCACAGTTGCACTTTTTTTGGCAAAAGTGTGACAGGTGGGAAAGATACCATGAAGATTAATTTTCTATGCATTGAGAACAAACCGCTGCCCTTTTATGATAGGAAGAGAGTCCATTGAAACTAATTCACTCTCAGATAGGGGCTGATTCTTCCAAAGGGTTGTGCTATTTCAGGGGCTCAGTGTTGGTCTCACTTTTTTTTTGAACTGGACATTTCTCAATGGCTATCAATCAGATTAGCCTTGGCAAGTGTAAATTCATGTTGCTGAACTCACACACACTGCCCACATCTGCCACCAGAATCACTTTCCTTACAAGCTAATCAAACAAGGAAGGGAATGACTGGAAAAAGATCTGACAGAGGTCCACAATGTGTCATGTTTCCCTTTATTAAGATCTTTCTATCCTGAGGTTGAGCTGCGGTGAGCATTCACATGGGCCCTTCTGTGTCCATTCAAGGAAATCTGTGCATATTTCTTGTTTCCCAGTCTTTCCTCTGACCAATATATATCATATTACTCCACCAGTTACTTCCCATGAAGCAATGTAGATTCATATCACTGGCTCTCTCTTTCTCCTTTCAGACAAAATAAATAGTCAAGTACACTGATGAAAAGTTCTGTCCATTGGGGAAAAAAAATTCCTTCACCTATCTGCCTGGGTCACCCTTGAGCAAGGCAGCAATGATGTAGCCATTTAGTTTTGGATGATACCAAGATATTATGCAAAATTTTTCTTTAAACAATGTCAAATATTTATTTT
The DNA here is from genome assembly GCF_052094955.1 of Ictidomys tridecemlineatus. NCBI lineage: Eukaryota > Metazoa > Chordata > Mammalia > Rodentia > Sciuridae > Ictidomys > Ictidomys tridecemlineatus. Next base: position 47,910,595 of record NC_135486.1, on the reverse strand, counting down.
TTAAGTCTGCTGTTCACTGAGAAGCTCATATGAGTCTATGTGTGTATGTTCCAAGAGATTAGAGCAAACCATGGGAATCTGAGTCACTTATTTATTCAGTGTGCTTGTGCTTACTCTCTCATATATTCCACTGCCACTTGATAATGAAATGCTGTCATTCATGCCCAACTTAGATTCGCTGGATTGACAACACTTAGTCCATCAAGAGAAATTCAAGTAATATTATAACTTGATGGTCTATGTTGAAGCTACCAGCTTCAATCTACTATTCTTAAAAACCATAATAGTTTTGCTCCACAGTTCTAAGTGTCTGCTCTATAATTGACTTATTGGATGAATGGTTTCATGTACAATCCCTGTCTACTTCTAGTGCTATAGAGTATACTAGCTCTAGATGTAAAAACAACTGCAAGTCTTCTAAAGCACATAAACTCTGAAATTCCATATTACTTCTGCCAAATTTTGTGTACCAAATGCGTCATTAATACAAGCACAGATTCAAGGGGAGGGAAATTAAACTCCATCCCTCAATAGGATGAGTAGGGAACAATTTGTGGCCATCTTGAATCCACCACAGTTCTCTTTGCACATTACAGCCAACACATGGAAAATAACATACAGGAGGGAGTGGGTTTGGAATGAATGTAAGGAAAACAATCACATTAATTCCCTCCAAGAACTGCTTCAAATGGTATTGCAATTCAAGGCTAGCACTTGAACTCCTCTCTGGCCTCAAGGATCTATCTTCCTTCATCCTCCAAACCAACCCCTGAGGAGTGGGGATAGAGGTCAGTAGGGCAGAGTTAGAGCTCCCTGATGATTGAGTCTACTCCTTAATCTGATAGGATCACCTTTCCAAGAACAACATCACCCATCATCTTTTTTTCCAGATCAGACTTCAATGATGTAATGGACTTTTAAAATGATTGGTTTCAGAGACATTTTATACTCCATAACTCAAGGCTAATTCTCCATATCATCCTCGCTGCTTTTGGCTCTATATATCTCAAAAAGAAACCTGAATGCTCCTGAAGAGGAGATTCCATAGATCCTATCTGCCCTATTCTATATGCTCTCTCCAAAGAATAAAATCATGTCCCAAAACTCAGTGATCAACATGCAGGTCCAGTGTTAGCATTGGGAGTGACTTCTCACCATGGGGAGGATGCATGTCCCACCTGGTTACTCTGAGCATGAACTTTCAGACTTATGCCTTCTAGAGAGTGCTCGACTTTTTGTGAGTCAACTGTGGAATTTTGGAAATAGACTCTGCCTTGTCTTTGGTTTTCTCAGCTGCAGACTGTTAGCAAGGATTCTAAAATAAGCAATTGATGAGGTGATCTTTGATAAAACTGGTACTGGAGATGGGGTTGAAGGCAGACGTTTAGGAAAAGAAGCCAATAAAAAAAATTGTTATTGACAGAGTTATTGACAAGTAACCATTGTGAAAAATCAGAGTTGAATTCCAAGTTATCCAAGGGGCGAGTTAGATGGTACTATTATTTACTGATTCTCTTAGTCATAGTTAAGGTAAAGGAAGAGGCATCTGTTCCCAGCTACTCCCAGTCTTCTTAGAGGCAGGCAGAGTGGAGTGGCTGGTCAAATTTCTCAAGCACGTAATCACAGGTTCTGGTCCTTCTAAGACCGGTCAGCATGTCCAGGAAATGGTGAATAACAGGGAGCAAGGCAGAGGATGGACTCCACGTGCTACAGGGTATAGTAGGTGGAGTTTCTCAGAGTCCCATGTCTCTTTGGCCAGTTCCAGCCCTGGTGAGAACAGACAGTCAGAGATTGATGGGAAGTCTCTCTACCTTAGGTAGCAAATCCACAACAATGTCTTCTTCAATTCATTACCATTATTTCTTATAACTAGACCCCAAATCATTCTTTCACTTCTTATTTTTACCTCATCTTTTTACTGAGAGAGTTAAGCTTGATTTGCTTCCAAAAGGTATTTATTTTCTGATGATTGACTTTGTATATATTCAGACCCAAGGCTTTTAACTTTGCAATTTCTCTCTCCTCCTTTCATGCAGTCAAAACATGAACATGTTTGTTCGTCCATAACAGTATATTCCCTTATGATGCAGTGTATTTGTGGGAAGGGGATAAATAGGGAGACGTGGTGGAAGAGAATTTTCTAAAAGCTGCTTGTCTTTGGTGCCAGAATAAGGTTGAGGTTTTGATCATGAGGCTGCAGAGCACTCCTCAGACATATCTGACGTACAATTGCCTAAGAAAGAAATAATGAGATTATAATCATTTGCTTCTGACTTATGATTGGAAGTTCAAAGTAGGGAGGGAGTACTTGAGTGGATCATCTTCATCCTGATATTTATCCTCTAGTGGGGAGCATTATCTCCTCTGGATAAACATCAACTGAAATATCCTAGAGGATAAAACAAAGCACTCTTTTCTTAAGGGTTTCCCTCATATAGCGGGAACACATAGCTAGTAGTTATGAGTCCTGTGTGGCACTGACTAAGGAATTTAACCTCTCTGAGTCTTCTTTTCCTACTTTACCGTGAGGATTAAATGAACTAATGTGGACAAAGCACCTAGCATGTTCCTGATATAAAATCAGGAATCTTGACAAATGTTACTTCCATCAGAGAAGTTTTTTTTTTTTTTAAATAATACCAAATTTCAAAAATCTACTAAATCACTGGGGGTCCACTAAACAATAATTCACATGAATAATGGCCTACTAAGCAGGAGAAGCAACTAGAGAGACAGATCTGAAAGTAAAAAGAATCCAATTATCCATCCTTTAGTTTTTACTCCTTAAATGCCTATTCCTAGAAGATCATCAGAAAGGTATTTCCCTTCCAATTTGAATATGAATGGCTGGAATGCTCAGGGAATTTATTTTTCCAATGCCAAGTAGCACTGGGCCTTAACATTTGCCATTTGTTTATTCATTTAACAAACATTTGCTTTTTTTTATATCTTGCAGTGGCCTAATGCAAGGCAAGAATACACCCTCACAGGGTAGAATCCCATGTAGTATTCAGGACAAAGAGGCCATTGAGTCTGTCTTATAGCATCCAGTTTAATGCCTTGCCTGTGTTTCATGTGGTGTCTTATTATTGATTAATCGGAGTTTTGATCTTATTGGTGTCTGCCATCTGAAAAAGTCAATAAGTGTTGGAGAGGATGTGGGGAAAAAGGTACACTCATACATGGCTGGTGGGACTACAAATTGGTTCAGCCAATATGGAAAGCAGTATGGAGATTCCTTGGAAATCTGGGAATGGAACCACCTTTTGACCCTGCTATCCCTCTCCTTAGACTATATCCAAAGGACTTAAAAACAGCATACTACAGGGACACAGCCACATTAATGTTTATAGTAGCCCAATACACAATAGCTAAACTGTGGCACCAACCTAGATGTCCTTCAGTGGATAAATGGATAAAAAAAAAATGTGACATATATACACAATGGAATTTTACTCAGCAATAAAAGAGAATAAAATCATGGCATTTGCAGGTAAATGGATGGTGTTGGAGAAGATAATGCTAAATGAAGTTAGCCAATCCCAAAAAACAAATGCCAAATGTTTTCTCTGATATAAGGAGGTTGACTCATAGTGGGGTAGGGAGGGGAAGCATGGGAGGAATATATGAATTCTAGATAGGGCAGAGGGGTGGGGAGGGGAAGGAGGGGGCAGGGGATTAGCAAGAACGGTGGAATGTGATGAACATCATTATCCAAAGTATATGTATGAAGACTCAAATTGGGTGTCAACATACTTTATATATAAACAGAGATATGAAAAATTGTGATATATATGTGTAATAAGAATTGTAATGCAAAAAAACCCACAAAGTACATGTATAAAGGCATGAATTGGCATGAACATAATCTATATACAAAGATATGAAAAATTGTACTCTATATGTATAATAAGAATTATAATGCATTCTGCTGTTGTGTATTAAAAAATCAAATCAATAAAACTTAAAAAAAATAAATTAAAAAGTCATCAGCTCAAAAAATTCCAGAAAACAATTCTCACAAGCTATGTGAGATTTCTATGAGTCACTGTATTTGTGTGATGGTTAAAAAAAAAAAAGTAAAAAATCTGTCATCTACCTCCTAAGGATGCCATAACAGACAATAACACAAGATCTATATTTTTTTTTCTGTCTATCTGACTTAAAGCTTCTCTCCTTGTTTTGGATGGAAGAATTGGGACAGAGAAGAGGGACAATATCAAGAGTAATAGTGGAATAGCAACAAAATAATGATTATCATAATGCTCTGCATTTCAATAGTATTTTCTTTTCAAAAATCTCACATTTTTTTTCAAATATCTCCTTTAAATCCCAAAGTATTTACAAACAAGGAAGATCAAGTATATTAGAATTTTACTCAGAAATAAAATTCAATGCATGCCATGTGGACTTATTGGAAATTGAATTATTGAAAGACATATGGATAATTTTAATGGCATATATATATATTTACAAAGGATGTCTAAGGGTGTGGATCTTTAAGGAAAATGCTAGAATAGGAGCTAACAGGTAATGGTTAGGAAATCAGGGGACAAAGGTGTCAGGAAGCAGGTTGAAATAAAAATCAACATCTGACCCTAGCCCAAAAGGTATTTCAAATGATGTGGCTCCAGGACTCCAATAAAAGATGAAGTGTTTGGTTCCTAGAATAGCAAGAGAAGCTAGAAAATTGCAGTAAGATAGAGAGCAAGACCTACATACAAAGGAACATTCTAGACAGAACAGGCAAAAGACAAGCAGAAGGAGAAGCTGCAGCCCATAACAGGTTCTTTTCCGGTAGCTTTTGGGTGACTACAGAGATTGTAAATGGACTCCAACATTTCTGTGAACCTTGAGAAACCATATGTCAATTTGTGCTTGTGGTTGAACACACTTGTTATGATGAAGTTGTCTATACAACTTTTGTCAAGTGGTTAGGAGCTGCCAGCCTAGATAGGTGCCCTGAGAAATGAAGTTGGTACTCTTCTTAGAACTAAGTCCCAAATTTCACTAGCTTCTGCATGGTTTGGCTCTTGTGCACTCTTTCAAGTTTCAGCTGAAAGGAAGCAAATGTAGTGATAACCTGGTAGACTTACACAAAGCTTTCCTCCATCCAGAACCATTACCTACCACTGTACTGTTGAGTGACCTTGAGCAGGTTGCTCCTTTGCTCAGTCTCTCTTGCAGCTCAGCTTTCTTACATCTGAAATGATGATAATAACAATAGTTACTATCTCATCTGCTTTGGAGTCATAACAGACTCCACCACACTGACCTTCTCTCTTTACATCAAATAGCATGTTTCTTCCTACCTCAGAGTCTTTGCCCACACTATTCCCTTGAGTGGAAAGTATTTTGCTCTCATTCTTTCCCCAGTTAACCCAGATCTTGCCAAGCTCAGTTCAAATTTCACCACATCAGGAAAACTCTGACCCCCATAATTCAGTGCAGTCTCTATCGTGTTATATGTGACCCAGTGGTGGGCTGGAGTTGGCTAACACTGACTGAAGGGAGCTGCTTGTTAAATGTTCTGGAATTCTGTGAGATAGCAACATTGGGTAGCTTATAATCAACCATGGCAGAAATATTTATACTGTGGAAATTGGCAGTTTACTACCAACCAGGATTTTTTTAAAACTGGTTATAGCATCCTGTACATTTTGTCATACTATCACAATTTTAAACATAAAATTAAATTTCTGATTGCTTCTGTAAAGTTTGCCTCACTCACCAAGCTGTAGACTCCGTGAGTCTTATCTACCTGTTCACTGCTATGTGTGAAACATCAAACACAAAATGTAACCTAGGCCCTTAAATTTGTTAAAGAAACAAATCAGCAAAAGACAAATAGCACCAATGTTACTTCCTTGGGTGAGAAAAGAATTATTCAAGAATCCCAGAAGTAGAGGCAATATTGACACTCCTCGTCTGAAACTCCCTTCCATATGTCCTATGATGGCTGGTGGTACCATAAATGGTGCAATTCTTGACATAGGCTCATTAGATGCTCCTGACAACCATAGAATTTGAATGAACATGTCCGTTAAAAAGGTGACAGGTGTCTACCATCTAGATTTGGAGAAATGCAGCCTCTTAATTTATTGCAACTCTCCTGTTGGGTAATTTATGTGGCTTTAGATCTCCCAAAGATGTCACCATCTCTGTTCCTCTGCTACCTGTACCAATCCACTTTAATCAATTTCAGAGGAGGCTAAGAGGCTATAAAATTGCCTGAGGGATGTGTCTCCAGGGCAGTGCAGTGTCTGCCACCACTGGGCATTTGCAGCTGTGAGAGAAAGTCACCTGGGTGACTGTGAATGCTTGAAGCTCATGAGTTGGGAAGATATAAAGAACTCATAACCTAAATACAAAAATACACAGCTCAAATGGCTTGTCAGAGATGCAGAATCTGGGCCTGTCTCTGTAGTTGGGCTGCCGTGTCTGAGTACCTGCTCCCTGAGACTTGGTGTTTTCAGTCCTGAGAGTGACCTTCATGGCTAGCAAGTCCTCTGAATAAATACCCGGAAAGTGAAAATTTTTCTTTTCCCTCTGGAGCTATTCACCTCAACAGGAGCCACTTTGCATCAAAAAAAGCATCTCCTTGTGAATATTCTTAAGATAGAATGATCCCCTGCTATTGCCTTGAGGTTTGGCAGGGACAGGAAGACTTAGGATATATGAAATATGTGCTCCCGCCTGGGAATGTAGCTCAGTGCTAGTGCATTTGCTTAGCATGAGCAAAGCTCTTGGTTTCAAACCCCAGCACTACAAAAAGAAAGAAAGAAAAAAAAAAAACTATAGATAAGTGGAAGATGAAACTCTAAAACCACAAAGACAACTGAATATCCTAAATCAGGGGAAAGGACCTTCAAGTCTAGAACCTTTGGGTCTTCATATTTTTATAAAGTTTGATGGATGAACAAAACCTGACCCCAAAACTCACCTTAGGAAACTCAAATGCACACACTGAGGGCAATAGCCAGAGGTCAAGTTGTAGACAGTAATAGCCTTCCAGACTGGACATCAGATGAGCTCAGTTTGTCCACGTGTCATTCTGGGAACCTGAGAAGTTATACAATTTTCTGATTGTCAGGCGTTAGAAAACCTAAGCAAACAACAAATACCTAGGGCATTGCACAAATGGCCTCATCTTGTTCTCAAATTGGCCATTGAGCTTGTCTGAAATGCCTACTATTACCTACTCTCCCTCCCAGATACAAGTCCAGGAGGTTTCTGGAGAGTATTTCTCAAACTTTAATGTTCACACAGATCACCGGGGATCTTATTAAAAGGCAGGTTTTGATTAAGTAGATGAAACCCAAGATTCTGCATTTCTACCACATTTTCAGCAGGGGGGTTGCCAAAACTGCCAATCTATGGGCTAGATTTTGAGTAGCAGGCCTCAGAGGATGCATTTCAGAAAGAGGTAATTACCATGAAGACCAGGCACCACAGGAAGTCAGAATGGCTCTTTGGGACCTAATGTGAGCTCTGTCTATGCATCTAATTTTAGTCTCCACCCCCGCCTTCCCGATTTCTAGAACATGAAGATGATGATAAAATCTATAATGCTGAGCTAATAATACCTGTGCTTTCTCAGTCCTCCAGCAATATCATGAGAAGTTAATTCCATGATTACAAAGCATTTTCAAATCAGAGTGTTGTGTGCTCCTTACTTAAGAGTACTTCTTCACAGGGACAGAAAAATGCTCTATAATGACCAATTGTTCCCATAACCTCTGGGAGCCAAGGGTCATTTTATTACATGGCTATCTTCCTTATATATATTTTTTCTCTTCTTTTTTTTTTCTTTTTAGTTGTTCTTGTTCAAATAGAAGATTTTTGATATGCAGCACTTCCTCTATAGCCTTATCCCGAACTGGATTATCCTTTTATTGGGCTGGTGGCAAACCTGTGGCTTGGCTAATTAGGGTCCATAATTGTCAGGTTTTTTTTGCAGGGCTGATGTGGTTTTCACTCCTGAGTTGTATCTGACAGCTCATGTGGGGCTAAAAGGCCAGGGCGTTTTTAGCTTGAGTTGAGCAACACCCAAATCCTCCAGGTTGCAGCTCAATCCCCTTTTTACTGCTCTTAGAATGCTAGCTGAGGGCATAGTGTATCCTCAGAGCCAAAGGCGCCAGCACAGATGGGGCTGCTCTGGGTCTGATTCTCCTATATTTAACACGGCCCTAATTACCCACAGGTCTCTGAGTGAGGAGGGCTGATGAGCAGTTCAAGTTCCCTGCATAGAAATAGCTCCAGAATAGTTCCAGTGTTGTTTCTAATTGCAATGGATGAGCAGACTGTCTCATTAATCCTCCCCTATCAGCGTGCAAACGGGCTGCCCCAGAATAGCCCTGATCTCAGTCAGCCACAGCAGGCATCGGGGCTGGTGGTTTTGTACATATTTGGAGAGGGAAATATCTCCTCCTCCTCAGAGATGGGAGAGAGAGAGAGAGTGTGTATGTTTGGGGATGAGGAGCAGTCTATGGATTCTGGAATATTCAGTAAACATAGGAGCAGGATAAGAGTAGAATGGCATATTGGATCTGAGCAGGATTAATCCCCAAAAGTTATGAAGTGGTGAATATAGATCCTTCAAATATCCTCTGCCTATTCTTGTGGTATTTTGCTTTTCTATACAAACACTTTTCTCTCTAAGTTCTTGCTCTGTCCTGTTTCTACTATGTGCAGGATCTGGTATCAGTCATTTACAGCTTAGTGAGAATATACCTCTAAAAGGTTTTTACATGTTTCTAGTTTTACAATTGACCAAATCATTTCTTGTTGGATGCTTCCAGCCACCTTGCACGGTGAGCAAGGGTAGGCATTATTCTTATCATACAAAGAGGGAGGTGAGGCTCAGCATGTGACGGTTCGTATGTAGTTAAAAAATGACAGGCTCTTTTCTCAATTCTGAGAGACAACGATCTGCTCTTTCCTCAGCGACCTCTGAGAGGAACTTGGTTCTTACAGAAAGAGGATCTTACTTATGGATGGTTAGAACGGTGCAGTGGAAAGAGAAGACTCTTCGGGTCAGATTGGAATTTCAATCTCCATGACTTTGGGCAAGTTATTTAAACATCTCTGAGCCCCACCTGGAAGGATTAAACAAAATAAGGTACATAGAGCAAAATTCAAGCAAGAAAAGAAAAAAGCCCCCCAATTCTATATTAACTAAGCTATTTTGTACTTTCTTTTGGGATGAAGGAGGTAAATCTTCTGGAGCACAGATTTCATAAGCATACAGCCTGCTTTTTCCCCCTCCTTCTCTCCCTTCTGCCTCTTCTGTCTCTCTCCCTTTCATTCCCAACTATTAATGAAGCTGGCCAAGTATGTGCTAGGCTATATGAGACATGCAATAATTTCTGAGTCAAATTTCCCTGAAGTTCTGAACCCATCAACTACACTCAACTATCCTTTACATCAAAGTATCTTTAATGCAGAGAAAAATGAGAAAGAGCTAAATAAAGAAGAAAATAAATAAAATTTGTTGAACAGCTATTGCTCTAGACGTTGTTAAAATGTTAAAATGTCATAAACTTTTGATTTTATCTATACACGCACACACACACACACACACACACACACACAATCCATGAGGTATCCTGCGTTGTAGAGGGAAAGAAAGTTACAAATGCCTTACTAAAAGAAGATGCATTATTGTCTCCACTTAGCACCCAATAGCAGAAAAGGAAAAAAAAAATGAAGATGAAAATCAAAGACAGTAGATTTGCCCATGAAGAAATAAATAGATGCAACTGAACTTAGACCTGGGATCTATAGCCCCAGACCTTCAGGGGAGAAATGCAGCTGCTTTCTCTTCCAGGAGACACAGTCCTTCACAGCCTTCCAAGCCTGATTCACAAGTCACTCACTGCCTATGGCAGACATCCCTCTTCCTCTCCCTAGCCCAGCTGGACTGGCCTCTGCCACGGTGTTCCTATGGCATTTCATACACACACACACACACACACACACACACACACACACACACACACACACCACATACCCATGCGGAGTCACTGTACTGTAATCTAACAGTTCACGTCTCATCTACCTATTATGAATACTTTAGAGGGGGTAACACCTAAAAGGCCTGATAAATCAACTAAGAAATTAATGGAGAGAACCAACCCACTTCAAGATGAGAAAAGGAACCCTGGAGGAATACCTCAAAGTTACGGAGCGCTCCTTATGGCCCTGATGCTGTCTGGAACCTGTGGCAGAGATCGTCTCCTGTGGTTCTCATCACTTTATCACTCTCATTTTGTGGGTAGTCCAGTACCTAACTGGGTTGGGCCAGGCAGAGAGTCCTGGAAGCACAGATTGGAAGCCCACTCTTTCATCTGAATGCTAAACTTTCTCCTTTGTAAGCAGATCTTGGCTTCCTTTGCTTCTTGGACAGTTGGATGAAGGAGTAGAGGAAGAAGCAAAGGGGCAGAGCCGGTCTGACTAATTGTACAGATAAAGAATTTATCACTTACCTTCCAACCCTGCTATTCTCCCGTTTTACCACCCAAATTCCATCTACTGTGGGTGGTCTTAATCTCCTGGGACTATGAACAGCCCCCCTCCCCCAACAGCCAGATGGCTTTCTGGCTCAGAAATTTGCCTAAAAATTGACTTTCTCAAAATACTACCTCCATGAGCAGACTAAACTGATGCATTCTGGGATGTCTGACTGTGTCATAAGGATGTTATTTTAAGGGCCTGTTAAGTGCAGATTCCTGTGGGGAGAGCTATAGATTCTGTACGTGTACTCATTGTTGGCTGTTCAACTCTTCAACATGTCACCTCCACAGTTGTTTAAGGAATGTATTAGTTTCCTGTGGCTGCTACAACAAAGCATTACCCTCATAACTTAAAGAAATACAAATTTATTCTTTCACAGTTTGGAAATCAACTTGCTATCAAGGCCACATGACCTCTCAGAAGTGGGTGTAGATCCTGTTACTTTTATTTTCCAGCTTCTGGTGGCTGCTGGGATTCTTGGCTTTCCTTGGCCTTTGGGGCTGCATAACTTGTCTGTCTCCTTGTTGCCTTTGTTATGCTCGAATTCAGGACCCCCAAAAGACCACCAGAGACCAAAATGTAAACAGCAAAGAGGTGTTTATTGCTGGGTCCTCCGGGCGCACACACAGCAACTGGTGATGCTGAGAGGCCCTGAGCCCAGGGTTTGCAGCAGTTTTATACATTCTTAGGAAAAGGCAGGACCCCCACATACATCATAGCATCTCTTAGCAAATCATCACACACCGCAGGAAAATCAAATAACAACTCTAAAACATGATTAGCACATTCACTGGCGGGAACAAGTTGGGTACAGGTGATTGGTTACTACAAAAGGGGGATTCATTTGAACTGATTGGTTTAAGCCAAGAGGGGTGTTCATGCTGAATTACATGGTTTCCCAATACGTTATCAACCACCATAAAATACTGGAAGGGTCATCTGGCATCCCAGGTATTTCCCTGTCTCATGATGATTGGTGGCTGCTAGGGGGTTGCTATGGATCCCCACCTAGCCTGACTGAGTCAGGGACACCTGGTGCTGCAGATGTCTCCTGTTATTTGTAGATAAACAACTTAGCAGGGTGGGGATGTGCCTAGGAGTGCTCTGTGGGTTTTTCCAAGGACAAAGGTGATGTCCCTTCCTTGGACAGGCTTTGCTCTGTGGTAGAGGCTGGTTTTTCACCTTTACCTCTGTGTGCATCTACTCTTCCTCTCATTGTCTCAGGTAAAACCACTGGTAAAGCATTAGGGCCCATTTGATAATTCAGAATAATTTCTAATGAGTTTTGATTTAATCACATCTGCAAACACTACTATATAAGGCAGCAATCATGGGGTCCTGGAATTAGGGCCTGATATCTTCGTGGGGAGAGGAGAGAAACACCATTCGACTCACTATTAGGAGCCACCTTCAAGGAGAGATGACTACATAACTCCTCTTCAAGAGTCTTAATCCCAAGATAATGTAAGAGGATGAGTGGCTCCTTTGGAAACCACAGTTATGTTTCCAAAGTTCCTGAAAGAATTGAAAATGCTGAACACTGCAGTTCAAGAAATCCTTGTGTAAATTTCAAGACTTGGATGTCTCTGAAGAAGAGCTATGGATGGGAACAAGCCATTGAGAGGTGACCTAAAGAGATTGAGGAGGAAGTGAGGCATTCAGCACTGGGATCAAAATGCTGATGGTGGATGGCACATCATTTGCTTTTATCAATGTGATTACCTCAAAGTTTAAATCCAGCTGTTTAAAAGGGTGATTATGAGCTTAATCTAAGGTAAGTTACATTAAAGCTCATAAAATTATATAGGATTTCAAATCCTAACAGTTTGTTTGACTTGGTCTTTAGGACTCTCTTCAAGTGTTAAATTAGGGGCAATACTGCCAAATTCAGGGAGTTTCTACAAAGATTAAGATAATGTATGTAATTTGGGCACGCAGATGCAAGATACATGGTAAGTGTATAACTGATGTTGATTTCTCTCCTGAGTTAGCATATTTTGTCCTCTTGAAGACCTTATATTTGTGGGTCTGTATTTTAAATTTTAAAAAATCTGATCTAATAATGCTCAGAGTAATATAGAAAGAGGTCTTAGGCTCACAAAATACAGGGCGAGCTGCCTTCCCCATGTGCCTCCTGAACTGATGCATAAAGACACAGTCGTTTCTGTATTATATCCACTAAGATGCATAAACTCAATCAAAGCATGAGACAAGATCATCATCAAATTGAGGCATATCACAACTCTGCCAAGTCATAAAAGAGAAAGACTGAGAAACTCTTTCTGATTAAACCAAACTAAAGAAACAAGGCAACTAAATACAATGTGTAGTCCTGGATTATATCCTTTACTAGGAAAAAGTACAATAAAGGACATTTTGGGGAACAGTTGGCAAATTTTAAATACAGATTCAGTTTTATGACAATGTTTATTGTTTTCAGTTTTGATAATTGCACTGTGATTATGTGTGAACATTGCAAGAAAATAAATATGTAAACAGGGGGAATGGGTCATGATTATGAAACTACTTTCAAATGGCTCAGAAAATCTTTATGTAGATGTAGATATATATATATATATGTAGATGTAGATATATATATATATAATTATTCTATATAACATAAATCATTCTATATAATATATAATAAACTACAAAAGTACAAAATTAAAGACATGTTATAAGCTTGTTATATGTAATGATGATAAAATTATACATGAAATATAAATGGTACATATAAATAACTATATTATGTTATTTAATTACATGATAATAACAGCATAAATGGGGGAAATTTCACTAGATGGTAAATCTGGATAAAGGGTATATGGAAGTACTTGTAACTTTTCTGTAATTTTGAAGCTATACTACAATAAAATTATGAAAAGTAAAAAAAAAATAAAATAAAGGAGTCTTGTGTAAGGTAGACATCCACATAGCTTCTATGTTAACTTTCAGTCACTGTGATAAAATACCTGAGTTAAACAACTTAAAAAGAGGATGTTTATTTTGGAATTCGATTTCAGAGGTTTCAGTCCATGGTCACTTGCCTCCATTATCTAGGGCAGAACACCATGGCAGAGACTATGTGGTAGAGCAAAGTTGTTCATCTTATAGCAGCCAAGAAGGAGGAGGAAAGAAAGAGAAAGAGAGGAAGAAAGAAAGGAAAGGCTAGGATCCCAGTATTTCCTTTGAGGACACAACCCTCAGTGTCCCAATTCCTACCACTAGACCCCACCTCTTATTCATTCTACTACCTCCCAATAGCACCACAGGGTAGTAATAGAATTTTTAGTCCAAGGGCCTTTAGGGAACACTGAAGGCCATAACACCTTCTGATAACTCAGGGACTGGCTTAGGGAGTGTGTTGCTTTGCCATGGGGGGTTCTCTTGGCCTCCACCCATTTGGCATGCCAAGTTGACACTTCTTACCTGGGCCTTCTCTTTCTGGTCTCTGAGGACATGCTGACTATGGTCCTAAGCCTAAGCTGAGAAGTCCTATCCCTCCTTCACACTCTCTAGAGCTTTAGTTAGAACCCCAAATTTAAGAATGGTATGTTCAGGGAAAGAGACCACTTAGGAAAACAGTGTTATCTCATTTCCCTTGTGCTAAGATGAGAGAGCACTTCTTGAAAAGGCTGGGGCCATACTTGCAAACACAGCTGGGTGCCCAGGTGCACATCTCAGACTCCAGATTAGGATTTGACAGATTTCTGAATGGGTGGTCTTTGCTGAGGACTGATACCAGTATTCATGACCTGGTCCATGAGTCCTCCTTCCTTCTACCTAGCTTTATCTCTGGTTCTCGCCCCAACGCTCCTTTCCTGCTCTATCCATGCCTTTCAGCTCCTCCCCGATAATGGCATAAAGTTCCTTGCAGTTACCCAAATTGCTCCCTCCAGTTGAAATACTCTTCTCCATTTTTTTTTCCTGTCTTTCAAATTTCAACTTAGAGGTTTCTTCCTCCAGGAAGTCTTTCTAGGTCTTCTGAAATCTGTGTCCTATTCCATCCCACATCCCTACTTTGAACCATCTGCTTTTTAAAATAGTCTTATCATTTTGCTTTGTAACAGCTTCTCTACTTACTGATATATATCCCCCAGCAAATAAACTTCTCTGTGATGCTTGTCCATATTTATAATTAGTGCCTGACCCATTATTTTACACGTAATAGATTGTCAGGCAATATTAGTTGAGTAAATTCAGTTATCAAACTAAAGTACTATAACCCTGAAGAGGAAGATTGCTTTTTGTTTTTTGTTTGTTAATGACTCATCACTACCAGAAGGTGCATTAATGGAACCCTAGAAAATAATGAATCAGAGGAGCCTAATTCCAAGGCTATTGTCTCCAAATGGTGGTCTATGATTGGAAATAGAATCCCCTGGGCTACTTTTTAATGACATGCGTTTCAAAGCCCCACTTCTAGAAGTATTGACGCAGTTATATTGGATGGAACCAAGATCCTGTATTTGGAAAGTTTTGTAGATGATCCTGCAGCACAGTTGGAGTTAAAAATCACTAGAGAACACCTCTCTTTCACTCGTGAAACCTCCAAGGTGAAGGGATACGCTCAAGACCATACAACTGGAAGTGTTGATAGAGGGCAGATTTCAGGACTCTAATCCCCATCAAGCACTTTTCAATTGCCTCATTTCCTCTCCTGGGAATTCGTCCTTGTAATGCCACAGTTTTAGTATCTCAGCTGGCCATGCAGGTGCAAGCTTGAAGAATATAGGTGATTCTTTTTTTTTTTTTTTCTTTACTGAAATAGTTGTAATTTCATTGCTGAATTAAAGAATCCTAGGGTAATTCTAACGGTAATTCATTTCAGAATGAAATGGACTTTGTACAGGGAGGCTGGTATTAATTTGAGCTCTGGTTTTGTGCTATTGAAAAATAGGCCTCATAAATCAGCTGCTCATTTTGGAGAATCACTATGAATAAACTAGGAGATGTATTTATGTTTGTTGTTGTTGTTGAAGAGATGATTCTTGCTACATGGCCCAAGCTAGCCCTGAAGTCTTGGACTCAAGGGATCCTCCTGCTTCAGCATCCTAAGTAGCTGGAACTAAAAGTATACACCACTGTGCCCCGTTTTGCATTTATATTTGAAATAACCTCTGACTATTTTGAAATAACCATATTGCTCGGAAAGTAGATCAATCAGACAATTGTTTTATTGTTACTACATTAAAAAGTCACCTAACCCATCAGAGTATGCTCATGCTGGAAGGGACTTTAAGATGTTTTCTAGTCAAAGCCTCTCATATGTTAAGTTATAAACAAACAAAAAAAACCCTGAAACCATGAAAAAAAGAAATTACTTGCTCAAGGTACATAGCAAAGATGAGGCCTATTCCTTCCTAAGCTTGTATCCTTTCCATTGCAGAATAATAAATTCTTGCTGCATCAATTATAGCTTTTACATAAGACAATGCACAAATTTCAAATCTTTTCACTCTAATGGCAAAATCTCTTGGGAAGAAGCCAGGAAAAAGCATGGGATATTGACTTCGTTTTCCAGATCCACAGGAGCTGTGGTACTAAGACTCTTTCTCCTCCTGCTCATGAAGTTAGAAAATATATATATATATATATATATATATATATATATATATATATATATATAGAGAGAGAGAGAGAGAGAGAGAGAGAGAGAGAGAGCTATAACAAGTAATCTATACTGTTGTCTCAGAAAACTCATTTTCCCTCAGCTACCCAACCCCCTTTGGTCAGAATCTGGCTATGGTTTAGGTACTATTCTAGTCTTTGGAGAAAAACAGAAATGGTGCATAATTTTCTACTGCATAATGCTCTGGTTTCTCCATGAGGTCCAGCTATGAAATTTGCATATATCCATAGTAACATGCTTTCAAATACTTCCTGAGCTCTGACCATAGCCCTTGGAAGTCCCACAATAACTAAAGGGCCAAAGCCGTTGATAATGGAATCTGCCAATACTTCATGATAAACTTCTTTGGAAATTGAGGTTTAAAACAGACTATTATTTTTCTACCTACACTATTAAAAATGTATATGTATGTGTGTGTGTGTGTGTGTGTGTGTGTATGTGAAAGTGTGTATGGGGTGTATGTGATATGTGTATTGGGTGTATGTGGTGTGTGTGTGTGTGTGTGTGTGTGTGTGTGTATGTGAAAGTGTGTATGGGGTGTATGTGATATGTGTATTGGGTGTATGTGGTGTGTGTGTGTGTGTGTGTGTGTATGTGAAAGTGTGTATGGGGTGTATGTGGTGTGTAGGTGTATGTGGTGTGTGTGTGTGTGTGTGTGTGTGTGGTGTATGTGTGGAGGGGCATTTCATCTGTTAATTTTTTTAATCATCCATCTATTGGTTCATTGGCAGATTAAGGTAATGCTGAGAAAAAATATTTGAAATAAATCTTAATAAGTAGTGAAATTGAGAATAAAATTAAAGACTGTGAATTTTATTCCTCCCACCATGGATAACTTTTATTTATTTTATTTATTTTATTTTATTTGTTATTTATTCAGCTTTGTTAAGGTAAGTTTGAAAAAAACTTTATGCATATATACTGTACAACATTATATATATACACACACACACATACAGTTTTATAATGTATATGACTGAGTTCATGTGGTTGATGTAAATTATTTACTTATTTATTTTCTCAGGAGAAGCTAGAATTTTTATGAAAGGGTTTCTACAGACAAACTAACATTTGTTTCTTGATGTACATGATTGCAATTAGAAGTTAAAAGAAGAGTCCGGCTCCCTTTATTGGACTGAGAAAACTAGGAACCTCACTAATCGATTCTTTCCTTGAAAATCTGAAAATAGAGGGTAGTAGAGTTAAAATAAAAAATTTAAAATGTATTGCTAATTTTTAAAGGAAGAGGTTTTTCCGGGTCTGCAATGAAAGAGATCAGGATAGAACTAAGTAGAATTTGAAGTGGGTTGTGGGTTATATAACAAGACAAAAGAAGCAGGGTTTGAACACTTGTTAGTTGACTTTTCATTGCTGTGACTAAAGTACCCAATAAAAATAACATAGAGGAGGAAAAGTTTATTTTGGGCTCACAGTTTCACTGTCAACTGAATCCATTGTTCTGGACTCAAGGTAAGGTAGAACACTGTGGGTGAAGGGTGTGGCAGAGGAGTGCTGCTCCTCTCCTAGTGGCCAGGAAGCAGAGAGAGAGGAGGAGTATCTGGGGGACAAAATACAATCCCAAAGGCCATGCTGTCAGTAACCTACCTCCTCCAGCTATATCCCACCTACCTATAGTTGCTACTCAGTAATCAATTTAGATTATTAATTTATCAAATGGATTAATCCACTGATTAGGTTATATCTCACAATTGAATCATTTTAGCTATGCACATTCCTAAATTGACACAGGAGATTTAGAGGGACACTTTATATTCAAACCATGACAACACTCAATTAAGAACAGGAACTCAATAGCAATCTTTGTAACTGTAGGGAGAGAAAAATGAATCCCTTGCAAAAAAAATCTTAGTTCCAGAAAAACTTTAATCTATGCTCAAGGATACAAAGCAGAATTAAGCAGTTATTCTAAATATGATGGGAACATAAACATAAACATCATAATTCCTAGCCTACATCATTCATTAGTGTGAAATAAAAATGTTTATATTAGTTCTACCATGAGGGATTCCAAATATTCTAACACATAGTTGGACCAGAACTAATGAAATCAAAAGATTCTTGAAAAAAACAGACATATAATGGCTGTAGGGATACATTTCCAATTGTAAGAAAGTGTGAGAATACTTAAAAAAAACAGATATTTAGTTGTTTTCAGTATGGAAAAGACTTTAAAATTAACATGTTAAAGATGTTCTAATCACAAGAGAAAGAAAGTAATCCAGAATATAATAATAGAAGTTATGAAGAGCAGAAAAAATTCACTTGAAAAGAAAAAATAGCTATTCTCAAAAATGAAAAATACAGCCATTAAAATACAAACACAATAAGCAGTTTAAATAATAGGCTATAATTATTGGAAGAGAGGTTAATAAGTTGAAAAATAATTTTGAGGAAACCATAAAGCATGTACAAGAATAAAAAGAAAATTTGGAGAAAAAGTTGAAAGATTAAAGAAAACTAGAGGCTCCAATACATGTGTAGAAGAATTCCTAGAAAGGAAAACTAAAATAAATGGGGACAATTAATAGTCAAAAAGATGGTACTAGAGAGTTCAGGAAATGAAAGAAGACATTGGATGCAGATCAAACAAGAGCAATAAGTACCAAGCAGTCAAAGTAAAAGAAAAGCTGAGCATGGTGGTGCATGCCTGTAATTTCAGTCGCTTGGGAGGCTGAGGCAGGAGGATTGCGAGTTCAAAGCTAGTCTCAGCAACAGTGAGGCACTAAAGCAACTCAGAGAGACCCTGTCTCTAAATAAAATACAAAATAGGGCTGGGGATGTGGCTCAATGGTTGAGTACCCCTGAGTTCAATCCCTGGTACTCCCCCCCACCAAAAAATACAACCCCCCAAAAGTAAAAACAAATTGATAGGTTATATCACAGAATATCAGGAAAATAATAAAATCTTAAAAGATACTGGAGAAAATTTTGTTTCTAGTAATGGAAGATGAATAATTTGGACCAATTCTCAAACTGAAAATAATAAGTTTGGGCAAAATCTAAATAAGAAGTGTTTGAAAATACTAGGTAGCAGCCTCAGTAATTCTTAATTATGGAGACAAAATATAGGACAAGAAAACCCAGAGAAGTAAACTTAGCACTTTTTTCTTCTAATGCAATTACCAGTTTCGCAAGAGGCAACTGAGAGGCTGAAAAGTTGAATCCAGCTTTTGAAAGTCTGAGGGAACTAGGGAAAATATTGAGAATCTGAACCTATAAAGGAGGGAAGGACATTGGTGAACTTTCCAAATTCTGGATTGTAAGGTCAGGAGATAACAGTCTTGGACTAGGGGTGTATAATAAATATGTTAACACTTATGGAAATCATAACCCCCTTCCCAGAACCTCAATTACTCATTGGATTAAGATAAATCTGGGATTAAGCATTCTCCTTCAACTATTTAAGCTAACATATCTAACATTATCACAGCTTCAAATTATCTCTATAATTGTGTGTGAGAGTGTGTGTGTGTGTGTGTGTGTGTGTGTGTGTGTGTGTGTGTGTATGTGAGAGAGAGAGAGAGAGAGAGAGAGAGAGAGAGAGAGAGAGAGAGAGAGGAAAAGAAAGGAAAAAGATCAAGATAGAAGTACCGACTTATGTGCATTTATTTGTGTATGTAATTAGGTGTGACTACATATAACTATAAATGAGAAAGCAAGATAAAAATATGACTTAAGAACAAGAGCAAGATAGAAAATAGAAGTCATCCCCAAGAGAGCCAGATAATATACTTTCAGACCTGAATTTTAAATTAAATGTCCAATTAGTTAAAAAGACAAATGAAAACAGGGAACTTTAAAATGGAACCAAATAGAAATCCTAGTACTAATAAAATACAGCAATTGAAATTAAGAACTCAAGAAATGAAAACCAAAAATTAGAGTAGATACCGCCAAAGAGAGAATTCGAGTTTTAAAGATTGTTAGAAGACTGAATGAAAGATAAAAAGATAAAAAATGAATATGGGCTAGGTAAAGTATATATGAGGAAATAAATATATGAAACAATGGTAGGTATATTACTATACATGTAAATAGATTCCAAAAAGGATGGAAATGCAGGATAGAAGCAATATTTGCCTAGATATTTTTCTAATTTTTTTCTACAGTTTCAAGTATAATTACAAGCTAAAATAAGGATAAACAAAAAAGAAAGTCACATCTAATTATATCATAATTTAGCATAGGTAAAGAGAAAACTAACAATTACCAGAGTATATTGCCTTAAAAAAAAAAGCAGCAATAAAACAGTGATTAAGACTGACAGACGATTTTTCAACAGAAATAATGAAAACCAGAAGAAAATTAAATGTTTTTTTAAAAATTGATAAAAATAACTACCAACAGAAGAGTCTATACAAAGCAAAAATATATTTCAATAATTAAGATGAAATAAAAATAATAGGTGAGCTTTAACATACATATCATATAATGATATTTGCATGCACATTGGGAGGAGGATAATTCAAGTTAAAGTATTCTCAGTCCTGGCAATATATAGGATAAAATAGAAGTACTAATTTATACTAAACTTTGCTAAGTCAAGTGTGCATGCTATAATTTCAAGTAAAAATATAAAACTAATATGTGAAAAGAGGTTATAGTAGTATAATTTTTAATTGGAAGGAAAAATAAAGGAAAGGAAGAAATAAGAAAAATAGAACAAAGTAAGCATAAAGAAAGCAATAGTAATAGATTAAATCAAATATATTAATACTACAATTACACAAAATGTGAATGAATGAAATACTCCAAACAGATTTGACAGTATGAATGCAAAATTTAAAAAAAAGGAAAGAAAGAAAAGAAAAGAAAAAGAAAGGAAAGGAGAGGAAAGCCAAAGAAGAAAGAAAATCCAACTGCTTATTGCTTATAAGAAAAAATGAAAGGATGCAAAAAGCTTGAAAGTAAAAGTGTGGGTAGCTATGTTAATATAAACAAGTAGATTATGAGGCAAAAATGCATTAATAAAGATATATAAAAGATAGCCTTTTTAATAGCCTTTCGTGGAAAATGTGGACATTCTGCTCTAACACTATATTCAAACTATATAAGTGATGATTTCTTAAAGGTTAGCTGCCCAGCAGATTCTGAAACGGTATAATGGAACTTTCATACTTGGCAACATTGAAATCCTTTGGTCTAGCTTTCGTTTGAACAGATTGCTCATGAATAGTTTTGTAACATCTAGCATTGGTCATTTGGAAAATATTGATTCATGAAGTGTGTTCGCAATAAGTTTCCACAAGCTTGTGGCTTTAAGCAACACCTGTTTCTCCCAGTTTCCATGGGTCAGATGTTCAGACATAGCATGACGCAGTTGGGTTTCCTGGTTAGATCTCCTGGGCCGCAGCGAATGTGTCAACCCTGGTTCAGTACTTATTAGAGGCTCTGGAAAGGAATCTACCTCAAAGTTCCTGCAGGAGTTTGACAGAATTAATTTCCTTCCCCTTGACCTCCTCTGTCTTTAAGCCAGCTAAGGCAGGCTGAGTACTGCTCATGCTTCACCTCTCTCAGACTTTTGGTCCTGTTTCCTCTCTCTTCTTATAGAGACTCCTGCAATTTGGACCCACCCAGATAATCCAAGATATTTGTGTCTTAAAAACCAACTGACTAGTAAATTTAATTATATCTTCAGGCTCCCTTTCGGCATGGAATGTAACAAAACTATGGCATGACACCAGGAACCAAATGACAAGGGGTCAAAATTCTACCTACCAAATGTTGATGTATTTCATCATACAACGTTTCAGAAGTATATTTGTTAACATCACCATTGATCTCATCAGCAAAATTTTTAAATGTTGAGAATTTGTTAAGCGAATTGTCATGGCAAAAAGCAAGTTTCATGATAAAAATTTTTCTAAAATTCGAATTTTTACTTGAAAACTCAATTTTCTACCATTGGCACAATTATTCTCAGATGCATTCATTTAGTAACAGGCTTTTTTTTTCATTTTTTAACAAATGCCTAACCAATACCAAAGCCAGAGTAATCATAATTTGTCTATTAATGATACTTTCATGTAAAAATAATGTTGCATCATATGATTCTCCTAGTTCAACTTTCAACTCAGACTATCTCCAAGGGCTTTTCTTGAAACAACCACAGTGTTTTCAATCTTGTCACATAACTTATAAAAATATGCACTCCGAGGGTGAGATTTAATACTATTAAGAGTTTCCACTGGTTGATTAAGGAAATTCTTAGGTGAAATGGGTACTTTTAACTGGGAATGTATGGCAGTGAATAAAATAATAACTACTGAAACAGTTTGATGCACTAAACCACTAGCAGTTTTATCAACCACTGATTTTGCACCATTGGTGCAAATGTCCACATAGTAGTAGAAAGCAAAATAATGTCCTGGTGTTATTAGGAAAATAGATTATACCTAGTGGACTCCCTTAAAGGGTCTCAGAGACCCTTAATTTCCTCAGGCCACTTGTAGACAGCAACATAATTCTAAGGACTAAGAGATATATTTGGACACAATTACAAGAAGCTCCCTTTACAAAACTGATAGTAAATTTTGAAATTTATTAAAAGAGGTATGGTCATCATAGCAGATGCTAAAGCCTCCAAGTATTCGGGGTGACATGAAGGCTGCCTAATCATTTATCCTAGAGAAGATTCACAATATCCACTAAGATCCTTTTAGAAATACCCTAAGGGATGTAACAATGGTATTAATGGTTTATGAATTGGACATTAGGTACTTTTTAAAAATATTACTATAAAGAAAGAGAATTACTACGTTCTGCAAAACAAAAAAAAATTGAATAATGGCTATAATATGTCTGTATGTTTTTGCATGTAGATTAGTTAAACATATATGGGAAGGGGGATGAAAATACCCCTATGGAAAAAAATGCATGAAATAGGATATGGCCTATTACAGCCACTGATCATGTGCCTCCATGGTAAATAAAGAAGGATGTCTAGAAAGGATATCACTGCTATCTCTGGTCACTGGGTCATCTCTAGATATTAATATGGCATAAAGAAGATAAAATTTCTCTGGAATGAACCAAACTGAAATTATTCAACAACTTAAAACATGTCACCACCTACCATGTGAACTATACCAGAGGTTTTTAGGGGCTTTGTGAGATGGGATGAGGAAGACGAGAATACATGACTCTTTGAGTGGAGGACTATGTTCTGTGAGAAGGAATGGCCACTCACCCAAGGGAAACTACTAACAGGTATCCTTTCACATAACAAAGATCAAAGCACAGGGCCACCCCCAAAACTCCTCTGAGCAATCTTCAGGGAAGCCCAGTTGCCGCAATAGAGCTGTGTGGTGGGTAGAAAAGAAGGATGGCTATTTGTTGGTGATGCTAATGTGAAGTTTCATGATCTAGTCTTGCTTCAATCCTCACATCACCTGTTGCTGGCTCTTATCAGCTGTTGCATTAGCATTTGTGCTGGGGTCTGGGAGGAAGTAGCTGGCTTCCCAGCTACCCTGGAAACCTTCATTCATCATGCAATCAACAAGCATTTTCCTGGCTCTTTTTGGGTAACCTGAAGTTTTGGAGTGGCACAGTATCTCAGTCTGTTTGGAGGCTGTGTAACTTTACAAAGAAAAAAAAAAAGGGTGATTTTAGCTTATCATTTTGGAGGTCCAAGACATGGCTCTGTCCTTGGCTTCCTGTGGGGGCCTCATGATGGATAGCATCAAATAGTGGGAGTGCGTGTGTGAGGTGTCACATGGAGGAATAAGGAGCAAGAGATCAGGGAGGGTCCAGGCTTGCACTTTTGTAACAACCCATTCTCCTGGGAACTAATCCAGTCACTGGAGACCCGACCCACTCAGAACAGACAGCACGGATCTATTCGAGAGGGTGGAGTCCCCATGACCTACCTAATCACATTCCACTGGATTCTCTTTGTTAAAGGTCCCACCACGTCAGCCCCGCCATGCTGGACACTAAGCTTCTAGCTCAGGAACTTTTGCCAGATGTATTCAAACCATACGCAAACCATAGCAGCGGATAGAGCAGGGAGGGAGGTCAGAGTCTTGAACCTTGCCCCCTGACCTAGTAAGCTGAATATTTACTCAACCTACTTTGTGGAAGTTACGCCATCCAGGAGAGGAAAAACAGCAGGAGATTCAAATGGATTATTTGTGTTGTGGGAATGAAAGGGGAGATGGTTTGGCATTTTTCTCTAAATTAGTAGTTTTTGAATTAGCAGGTCATTCAGGTAAGTATATGCTGAAAGAATGTTGAATTCCCCAAAGCAGCATTTCCATCTTGCTCTCACTCTGTCTTTGGAATGATGAATGACATTTAAACATTAAAGACTTCTCTCTCTCTCTCTCTCTCTCTCTCTCTCTCTCTCTCTCTCTCTCTCTCTCTCTGTCTCTCCTCTCTCTCTCTGAATGTGAGATTTCTATATCATAGTTTATTTTTCTGTCCTTGATTTCTCACTATTGAATGTTAAACAAAACTAAACTAACCTTTCTTATTATCGATTGTTTGAGACTCTCATTTATTTATCCAACAAATGTTGACTTAGTGGCCTCCATGTTCCAGGCAATGCCCTAGGACTATGGAAGTGACTGGAATGTACCTAGTGACACTTAATATGATGAATTTGAACCACTCCTTTTAAGCTTCTTGATTTAACCTTGTCCCTTCTTTGCTTCTCTCTCCCTCTGCCATCACGTTCTCATAAAAGGCAAGTGTGAAAAGCACACACAGCATATACCCAATGGGACCAAAGTGTAGTTCAAGGACGGCAGCCCTATCTCAGAGATGAGTCATTAATTCAAGCCAGAGCTGCTTTGTGGATTCCGCACAGAACAGGGATGACTTGGAAAGGGCCTAAACCAGGTTCCTTGAGGCAATAAGATCCCACCGCTCTTAAATGGACTCTTGACAAAAGGTGGAGTTAATAAAGCCATCACAAAGGCATCCCCCCCTCCCCAAAATGTATGAAGTCTCCTGTGTCCCTGGAGGGATATTTGGTTGAGTCATACTTGCATTAAATTAGATCCTGGGTTTGTTTTACATTTCTCAGGTGCTCTTACTCTGAAAAGAAAAAGGGAAAAGGCAGCCAAGATGATTTGGTTTTAACCTTCAGAGGCTCCTAGTAACCTTCTCTCCCCATAAGGATGTACCCCACCTAAGAGGCGATGCTAAAACTTTCTTACCAAGAAAGCCGAAGGGTAGTTAATTATCTTATCACCGAGGTCCATAGTCACCTTCAGCAACTCCTTAATAACAGAGGACAACACAAGCAAAAGTATACTGTCCTTGCAAGGAAGCCTAGCTTTTTCTATACACGAGGAGGCTTCATTGTATCTAACTTTGAAATGCTAGTGATTTCCTAGAGTTGGGCTGGGAAGTGGGCCGCAGAGTTGGAACAGAGATTAAATAAACAGCATTTCACAGCTGTTCCCAACAGGAAATGAGGCAGAATGCTACAGACAACTGTTGGGATCCCAGATTAGGAAACTGCCATGCCAGAGTTTTGAATACAAACCTCCCTTTGCCAAAAGACCTTGAAACATTCTGGGAGAGAGATGTCAAAAGCTGTTTGGGCATTCCAGAGGAAAACAGCCCCACTGAATCTTTCCTTTTTGATTTAACTGTTTGATGTTTGTGTAGATTTAACTGTAGATGCTTGTTCTGACTAGATACAGACAGTGGGAAAATGGGCAAGTCAGAAAGGGAATAGACAGATGGATCCAGTGCCCTGTCTTGTCACCAAATACTGTAATTGATTGACATTTACCTGTTCCTTTATTGCTGGTGTGTTCTCCCAGCTTAGTAAGAGAAATGCACAGTAGGAAATCTAAGTGTAGATCCATGTGAATGGGCATGAAATTGCTACAGGGTAAACTACCAGGCTGCTGTGGTCCAAAGCAGGTGGATAGTAGAAATAAAAAGGAGGTTTCCAGGTTTTCTTGATTTTGTAAAATAGGAGACCCAGGTTTTCCCAATTTGAAAGTTTCTTTTTCCTATATGGGACATGTGACCAAACATCTTTGCTGACAACAGAACTTCAAAAAGCAACCAGCAATCATAGCATATTTTCTATCATGGGAGCAGAGAGAGAGCGTGCTACAGTATTATCCAAACAGGAAGAGACAAAAGGCATTCTCTGAAAACAAAGACCTGGTGGTCCATGCCCTGCTGGAGTTTACTGAAGCAAACCTCACTCTCTCACCACACCTTCCACGGGGATCCTCCTTATGTACTTACTCAAAATTAACTTTGAATCCGGAGCCTCGGTATGAAGATACCAGATACAGGTATGCAAATGTTCTGGAAGGTGTATTTGCACAGGGAAATTCCAGCAGAAACACCCAGGAAAGGCTTAAGACCTCAGTCCTATAATATCTAGACGAGAACAGGATTTCCTGATTGAATTGACTAAAGAGGTTCTCTTATTCTTCAATAAGATGCAATTGGAAATGAATACTAAATTGGTATTTATAAGAGTATTGGTCAAATACAACAATCCTGAAGTTACCAGTATTGTTACCTCTGTAGAACACAGAGATGGCTCCAGAATGTAGATAGAAGAGGAATTTAGTGTTGGCAATCTGAAATGGAGGAGGGTAGCTGAGGAACTTAATTTGAAGCTGTGTTTACATAGTAAGAACAGAGCCTTTACCTAGATTGTATATCTGTGTGGGATGGCTTGTGTGGGAATTGAAGTCTACTATTGGGTGGTCTCTAAAGATTCCCCCAATCAATTTTTGCTATTAACCACTATTTTCATAACATAGTGTGTTTTTAGTTATTTTCTACATATCCTTCTAGAGTTGCTTTTATAAAACCCTAAATATAAAGAGCACTTTTAGGGTATTGATGTGGATAGATAATTGATCCAAGTGGATTCCAGTGACAGCGATGGTTGAGATTACAGTGTTTAGAGAAGGCAAACCAGATAAGTGACTTCCTGACGCAATGCAGCTTTAACAAGACCTGTTTACACTGGGATGGAGGTGGGCGTTGTAATGTACAGATGGTAAATTCATACTTTAAAGTCATTGTGGTGCCATGCTAGCTGATCTTGTTTAGCCAACTTTTCACCTGACAACCCACAGTTTTCTGAGGACTGTCTCCTCCCCCAAATGACATGATAACATCACGATGAACACAGTAGCTGTTTGGAACTTGTAACTCTGCACCTCTATTCCTATTTCTACTTCAGGTCACAGTTACTGGCTAGGGAGCAGGGATTTATGCCATCTGGGCTGTTTAAAATCAGTTAATTTCCAGAGTGGTTTTTGTTACTTGCACCTTTAAGACTTTTTTTTTTTTAGTACTGGGAGTGAATGCAAGGGTGCTTAACCACTGAGCCACATCCCCAGCTCCAGCCCCACCCCAACCCCCTATTTTAAATTTAAATACAGGCTCTCCCTGAGTTGCTTAGGTCCTTGCTGAGGCTGGCTTTGAACTTGTGCTCCTCCTGTCTCAGCTTTCTGAGTTGCTGGGATTGTGGGTGTGTGCCACTGTGCCCTGCAAGACTCTTATTTTAGAAAATGGTTCAATATTATTGTTTTTAATCCCAAAACATGTAAAATATGACATTTGAGAAATAGATCCACCATCCTACCAATGTCTATTTAGTTCCCTGGGGGAATTGTACAAATGATTATCTTTAGGTAATCATTTAGGTATTTTTCAGGTATCTTTAAGTAAGTTTTGTTGGTAATCATTACTGTTAGTTAAATCCTAATTTTAGAGTGCACAGACTGAAGAAAAATTAGATACATTATATCCATTATTCTAATGATTCAATTATAGACTCTGAGGATTTGGTTCAAGTTACTGTGTATCATGAGGCAGAGGCTGAAGCATAATTGACCATATAATCCTACCTGTGCCCAGAAGTGAGATCTCAGACCCTTCAGTCAATAAGATATTACCTTGGGCTGCTTTGCTTATATCAATTTACTCTGATAGTCATCCAGTAAAGTTATTATGAATAACTATCAAATTTCTCAGACGGAGAGGGAAGCCTACAGAGGCTGTATTTGAGATCTTTTAAGAGAAGCATGTTGTAAAGGAATCTTTCCGCCTGAGCAGATTTTGCTTCTCCAAAGATTTAATTACAAATGTAATTTATGCTTTTTAAACATGATTTTAAAATAAAAAAAAAATTTAAAAATTACTCCTTATTTCTGGGATAAATATCTTTATTTATTTCCTCACACAGTTTATAGGCCCCTATTATATGGTGTGAAGCTTGAGTTTCAGTTAGTTTTACTAATTATTTGTAATAATTGCACTATTCTGAAAAACATATTCTTCTCACTAAAATATTATATATTGTTGGATATGAAGGATGCTCCTATTATTTTTATAACTATGGACATCCCTGATGGTATCCTTTAAACTGAGAGCACGATAGTTGACTATAATTATGTTCAAGATTACTCTTTGTTTCATTGCAGGACCTTCTCACTCTTCTCTACTAACTGTGTCTATTACTTCTTGTCTCTCTAATTTCACTACAGGCTGACCATTCCTGATGACTGTACTCATGCATCTCAGTTCTCATCCATAAAGTGGAGGTTTTCTGGTGTTTGTCCACAGTTGGCTCTGATTGTTTGCTATGTACCACCTTCTCTCTACAAAGCACTCGCTATGTCGTTGAGACCATGTTGAACATTAGTAACTTCTTATGGAAGGAGAGAAGAGAGGAAGGTGCAAGAAAGCAATGATGAATTATCATTGCTTCCAATTCTTTGCTAAACTAAGTTACAGTCTTCCAGATCCTTGACTGACTGACACTGATTTTATTTCCAACGGCGTTACCAGTAACTCCCATGTTTATTGCTTAACATGGCACCCTTGTTATAGTGAAATTCCGTGGTTTGCTGCCTGACCAGTGTCTACTGTTTAGTTACAAATATTGGTGAAGCAACATACTATGGAAGTTTACAAACACAATTCTTTATGACAGGGCATTTCAACAGACTCTTTATCCAAGAACAAGTAATTCAATACACATTTCTTCCCTCTGAGACTCTGATATGGTACATTAATTCCCCAAATAAGATTTTCCTTTGATTATTGTCTCCTTTTATTTGAGGATTTATGTCTACTACAAAGATTAGTTTTTTTAAAAGGCTACTAGATAGTTGAAAACATACTTCTGAAATCTTGAGAAATAGGTTGGATTTTTAAAGCGAAGCCACTAAATTCAATTAGTAGAGATGGCGCCAGCGAGGAAAGATTGTTCCTTCAAATTAAAGGGTAATTCTATTCGTGATATTGCTGTGGGTCCATGTTTTGAGTTTTCTTTTTCTTTTCTTTTTTTTTTAAATATTAAATTGTAGAGTGGGAAAGAAAAGGAAAGAGTGAGGAGAAGGTTGTCCTTAAGGATCCCTTTTTATGACATGAATTAACCTGTTGGGTTTTTTTTTTTTTTTTTTCTTTGTACTGGGGATTGAACTCAGGGGCACTTGATCATAGAGCCACATCCCCAGCCCTATTTTGTATTTTATTTAGAGACAGGGTCTCACTGAGTTGCTAAGCACCTCGCCATGGCTGAGGCTGGCTTTGAACTCTCAATCCTCCTGCCTTAGCTTCAAGAGCCACTGGGAGCGGGGCTTAACTTGTGCTTGTGAACAAGCCTCTTGCTCTGTGCCTTCTTGTGGCAAGCACCTGGGTGACTCACCCATAGACTGGGTAACCCTGGGCTAGGCTTACTCTGACATGAGTATAAACCCACTAAGTTCATCAAAACTCACTTTTAACATTTACCTAAAAAATCATTGCAATGCACAGGAATTAGGCTAAGTGTGGAACAATTTATGGATATGCCTGTTATTAGTGTTATTTTTAGACATTCCAACCACATTTATTTTTATTTTTTTATGTAAATTTTAAAAATTTATATATGACAGCAGAATGCATTACAATTCTTATTACACATATAGAGCACAATATTTTGATTCTCTGGTTGTATACATAGTAAATTCACACCAATTTGTGCCTTCATACCTGTACTTTGGATAGTAATGATCATCACATTCCACCGTCACAACCACATTTTTTTCTATTGTGTTTGTCACCAATATTTCTAATCATCATTACTAGTACAACTTTGCCTATATCTACACACATTTTATTCTTTCTCCAAATATCTCCCACTTCAGATGATGAATGGCATTTACGAAAATACTTTCACTGACCTTGTATTAACCAGGTATTAGCATCCCAATAAATAATTTAAAAAAGAAGGAAGGATCTGGAAGAATATGGAAGCTTGTGGGATGATAATCTGTATTTTCTGCTCAGATCTTCTTACAATAGGGGGCAAGTGATGTTGGGAGTCCAAAGCATCCATGTCAAACCCCAACTCCACTGCTAACAAGCTTAATTGATTGTAGTACCTCTCTGATCCTCTATTTCCCCATAGGTAAGCTAGGAGATGAGATGTTATTTCTTAGAGTTGTTATAAATAGTAGAGGAAATCATCTGGAGAAAGTGGCAGCCCACATCTGGGGCTCATAAGTTTTAGCTCCACAAGTCACCCACATTTTGGTCAGCTTAACATTTTATTCAGGTTAACATTAATTGAACACCTGTCATATCCAAGACACTAATGCTACATGCTGGAGATACAGATATATATGTATGTCCCACTCTCATACTGTTTTGCGGCAAATTGGGGAAACCTTGGGCCCTAGTTGACTTAAAAAAATGATAAGAAGTGATGTCTTGCATTTGAAGAACAGCAATATAAAGACTCCAAAGATCTAAATTAGCAGCATTTCATGCAGTGCCTGGGAAATGGCAAGAATCATAGCAACTCTAGCAAGGAGGGAACCCAAATTCATTTGTAGTGATTTTTGTATCTCCCATTCTCCAAGTATTTTCTTTCTTTCTTTCTCTCTCTCTCTCTCTCTCTTTCTTTCTTTCTTTTTTTTGAAATAAAAAAAGATCACATTCTCTGAATGACCATGTACTTTTCATATGTTTGCCAATGTAATGATCTGTTGATGTGGATGATCTTCTTGGGGGCTATTTCAGGAACAGATGACTCTACTTTCTGTCTTCTGGGGCAGGATGACCTGGGTGTTAGTCTCACATGATTACTGTCAATCACTGTTTACCATATTCTAGCATAGTTTTTAGCACACAAATGTACCAATAAATAGGAAAAGTCAGGGACAGAGCTTTTGTTCTGCCAGTCATGTTTCCATAGGCCTACCATTTATCTGTGGCAGATGAGAGTTAGGGCTTAGGAGGGGATATGTAACTATTTTTCTGAAGTTGAACTAGAGATGAAGTTAAATTAACCCATTTCTCTGGTGATTGATCTAGAAAATGTCTTTGAGCTTCCTCTTCTGATCTCTTTCTTCTGCTGCAATATTAGATTTACAAGTTAATGAGAAGAGCTGGCTAGAGGATATTCGGTGAACATAGAAAAAAAAAAAAAAAAACCACAGGGACAGTTGGTCAATTGGCACTTTGACCCAGTAACTGAATGCACAACCCCAACCGCTCCTCTTGTGCAAGAGTGTCTACAAATTATAAATGTTTAAAAAAAAACTCATTTTATTTTTATATTTACTTTTTAGTTGTATTTGGACACAAATACCTTTATTTTATTTATTTTTATGTGGTGCTGAGGATCAAACCCAGGGCCTTACACGTGCTAGGTGAATGCTCTACTGTTGAGCCACAATCCGAGCCCCAAAGTAACTCATTTTTAAACAGCATTTCCAATAAGACTTTAATTCTGAATAATTATAAGGTATATGGACAACTATGACCTTTAACTTTTGATTTTGGTTATATCCTGCACTTGAAAACAAAATAACAACAAAAATAAAAAGGAAGAAATAAAAAGCACACCAGCAAAGACAGCTCTCTTTTCTTCTTGGAGTACCAAGTGTACAGATTGAGAGACTATGAGAGAACTATAGCATCAGGGTCCTGCAGACTACTGACTGCCAGGGAAAACCGGTTCTTCCTTCTCTGTATGTTCTCGTCATGCTAGTTTCATCCATTGGTTATAAAATAAGAGGCAGAATCTTCTAAAAACAAGAGAATTTTCTTCCCAGTTCTGTCAAGTATTTTGGAAGTTTCAGACTTCTTAAAAAATTCATGCCATTTGACCCAGAATTTTGATCTTTCTCTGTGATTGTATTTTAAAAATATAATTTAGCCAGCATGGTGACACTTATAATCCCAGCAACTCAGGAATCTGATGCAGGAAGATTTCAGGTTCAAGGCCAGCCTCAAAAACTTAAGTTTTTTTTAAAGTCTTATGCAACTTAGTGAGACCTTGTCTTAAAACAAAACAAAACAAAAAAATGCAAAGGGCTGGAGATGTGGCTTAGTGGTTAAGCTTCCCTGGGTTCAATCCCCAATACCCCTCCCAAAAAAGGATATGATTTAATCAGAGATATACTTGAGAGATTATGTTTAAAAAACATAATTTATAATAAACCAAACTCAAAATGACTTCAATGTCCAGTGACAAGTGAATGTTTAAATAAACCAAAAGATTCAGTGAATTATTTAATGCCATGTTTTCAAGAAGATTACAACAGAGAAAATTCTCACATCATGCTAAATAAATAATAATGAAAATTTAATTTTTTTTCTTTTTCCCTCACATCTTCTTATCTTTTCAATATATATGTATCTCTCTCAGAAACATATCAAAACGTTCACAATGTTTCCTTTTCATACTTTTTCCATTTTTTTAAGATTTAAAATATGAGCATTCGTTACGTTTATGATCAGGAGAAGAGTTAGCAGTGATTTTTAAAAAAATCTCTCTACATTTACCTATATATTTATTCTGATAGGAACATAACATCTCTGGGTCAGAAACAGATTATTTCCCCATATCATCTTGGCAGGATTACCTCCCCTCACCCCAATTCCTTGTGGGAGGACCCAATGAGAGCCTAATGCATGGGGGTTTCTTCATAGAAAAACAAGCCAATATTATGACACTTGAAGCTTATATATGATGACTGACACCTGTGTCCCAACTTCCCTGCAGAGAGGGAAGGAGACAGACAGACAGATAGAGAAATAGAGACCTTTGCTCCTTTTCAGTGTAAACCAATCCTCTCTGGCAAGAGAGAAGATCAAGGTCTCTAAGTTTATATTAGAATGTAAGTAAGTAGGTCTAAATTGGATAAAACTTTAAAGCTCTCCAGAGCAATTTGCCATTTCTATTTTGCAAGGCATGCTTACTATCCAATCATCCTTCCACCCAGATTGTCAGTAAATTTGCTCAGAAGGCCCTGACAGTGCAGTCTTCCACTTAGGATCATTATGGAATAACTGATGTTGGACTTGCTCCCTTTCTGTAAACAACCGTAACTTTGGACAAAGTATATGATACATCGTGTTCAGATATCGGACAAGAGCAAGTACAGAACTGTGCGTCCTAAGAGAAGGGGAAACTAACAAGCTCCACGATGATCTCAGTTTTTTGGATGGAAACCTTTCCTGGATCAACATGCCAGGTGGGGAAAACCAAGCAGGGCATAGCACTCTCATCAGATGAAGAGAAAAGAATCCACATTCAGGGAGGCAAAGACAGCATTATTCAAAAGGCTGAGTACCAGAGATGAGGGGCCCCCTTTAAAGAAAAATTTCTCCGAAATCTACATTAGGAATTCCCTTTGAGTCATTGCCTGACTATTAAGCTGAGCTTGCATAGTGTGAAACTTTGAGGCCAGGACAAGAGTAACTGCTGAAGAGCTGTAAGTTGGATAATTTCCAGAGTTCATAAAGGGGTAGAGGATATTCCATTTCCAACCAGCCGGAGTGGAACAACACTATGGAATACCTGAACACTTGTTAAAACCTTCAGAAGGACTGGCCTCAGAAGCAGAGTTTAACTAGGCATACAATAAAGACTTCTCTAGATGTCTCCTAATAAATCTAAAAAAAAAAAAACCTACATTGCAAGGACCAAGGTACCTGTGAAACAAAATTAAAGACTCTTTAAAGGAAAGCAATAATGGACAATTGATTTTTTTATCAACATGCATGTGTTGTACACATTAATAGGATTCAATGTGATATGTCCATACATGTTCACACCATCCACTGATTAAATAGACCACTCTTTTCCCACCCTCTCCCCAATCCACATCTTTCCCAATCTCTAATAGTCATTGTGCTATATTCAGATCAACTTTTTTTTTTTTTTTTTAATCCACAGATGAAAGAGGCCATGAGATACTTTTCTTTCTGGGCCTGATTTATTTCACACAACATCATATCCTCCAGTTCTATCCATTTTGCTGCAAATGACAGGATTTCGTTCTTCTTAGAAATGTCTTAAAAGAAGAAATACAAATGACTCAGAAATACATGAAAACATGCTCAGTATTGTTAGCCTTCAGGGAATCCCAAATCAAAACTACAAAGAAATATCATCTCACCCCCAGTTAGAATGATTACTGTAAAATAACAAAAGCTGGTGAAACTAAGGAGGAAAAAGAAATCATACATTACACTGCTGGTGGGAAGCTGATTTTGATGAATGTACCTAAGTAATTTGATAATAGAAGGGTGGTCTTTTCAACAAACATGTGGGAAAAGTGGATATCCATATTGAGCAAATGGAAAAGAACTTCAAGCCTTAATTTAAATATATACAAAATTAACTCAAAATAGATTATAGACCTAAAGATGAAAGCTAAAACAATAACTTTTCTATAAAAAACAGGACAGAATTGAGAAATTGAACAACAAAAAATTATAAACTTCTGCTGTCTGAGAAACACAGTTCACAGAATGAAAAATTAAGCCTTAGGCTTGGAGAAAATATTTTTTCTACATATCTAATTTATACCTCACATCCAAAATATATAAAGAACTCTTGTAACTCAGCAATAAGATGAACAACCCAGTAATAATTCAGTCAATGATGTCTATGCATTTCAAAAAATAAGATATATAAATGGACAACACTCACAGAAATAGATGCTCTATACAATTAAGAAAGAAAAATTAAAATCATATTGAGATACTGTGTTAGTCATATTATGGTTGCTGTGACAAAATACCTGAGATAAACAACTTAAAAGGAGGAAAGATTTATTTTGACTGATGATTTCAACAACTTTTTTTTTTTTTTTTTTCAGTTTGGAGATTGAACCCAGGGCCTTGTGCACATGAGGCTAGCACTCTACCAACTGAGCTATATCCCAGCTTTAACTTCAGAGATTTTAATCCATAGTTGTCTAGGCCAGAGGCTTTAGGGTGTGTACCGGATCTCATGGCAGAAGATACTGATCTCACAGCAGCCAGAAAGCAGAAGAGTGAGAGGAGGACTGTCCCCTTATCTCTTCAAGGGCACACCTCCAAAGACCTAACGCCCTCCTAGTAGGCTCTACCTCCTCAACATTCTACCACCTTTCTAAAGATCCACAGATTGGCGACCAAGTCTATATCACAAGGCCTTTGCAGGACACTAAGATCCAAATCACAACAAATACCTTGACAAATCTTTGAAAATGGCTAACATTAAAAAGATGGACAATATCAAGAGTTAGCTTGGACTGGGAACAATTTAGTTATGCATACGCTATAGATAGAAGTGTAAAATAGTTTGGGAAAAGTTTGGCAATTTTTTTTATAGGCTTAAATATATTTTTACATTTTGACCCAGTAATTTACATTCTTTGACATTTACTGAGGAAAAATAAAAGCGTACATTCACACAGAGACTTGCATATAAACATGCATACTAGACTTATTCATGAAACAAGCACACTATTAAAAAATAATTTATTAAATTATGAATGAATAAATTGTGGCTTAGTCAAGTAATGCAATTCTATTTAGCCTTAAAAGCAAATAAGCCACCAACACTTACAAAAACATGGATAAATCTCAAAAGCATTATAGGGAGAAAAAAAGTAAAATTAACATTTATACTGCATGATCCCATTTGTATGAAATTCTATAAAAGGTAAAATGAATCTCTGTTGACAGAAAAGAGATCTGCAAACACCTGGAGTTGGATTTGGGGTAGTGGTTCAAATGCAAAGGGCCACCAATGAATAGTTTTTGAGTGATAGAAAGTTTCTATATTGTGGATGGAGAGCTGATTACACAGGCCTGATTGTACAAACCGTACAATTAAAATGAGTGCCTTTTTTTTGGAATATAGCTTATATTCTAACAAATTTTATTTTAAAAACATTAATATGAAATAAAGTCACCTGCATGGGTTATATTATCCTGTGAGGGCTACAAGAATAATTATCTCATTTATCTTTCAGAAGAGGGAAATGAAAGGCAGAATTATTACTATTCTTCCACAGGAAAAAAAAAAACACAAAATGAAATAAGACAACATACACACATACACATGCACACGTGATAAATAAAGAGAAGCCTAGTAGACCACCATTTTTCCAGTATTGTTTTCCAGCAATCTCTGAGCTACTCTCTCTGGTTGACTGGAGTTGCAGAACCAGAAGGCAGAAACTGAAAATCAACTGTATTGATAATAGGAGGGACAAACAGCAACAGCAGGAGGCAAGGAATCTATACTGTTGATATCTCAGTGTTGATAATACATGCAGCCCCTAAACCACATCCATTCCTGCCTTGTTTGAATTCCTAGCATGACCAGCCTTATATTACTTAGCAAGCTTTCCTAAAATACTGTCTGCCTCTTGCAGAGAATTGCCACCTGAATTAGGTGTATGAAA
This sequence comes from Ictidomys tridecemlineatus, assembly GCF_052094955.1. Lineage (NCBI taxonomy): Eukaryota > Metazoa > Chordata > Mammalia > Rodentia > Sciuridae > Ictidomys > Ictidomys tridecemlineatus. The sequence continues at coordinate 47,873,749 of NC_135486.1, read as the reverse complement.
CATTAAGCATATGAAACGTAAGAGTCTAAATTTATAAATTACTAACGGTGAAACAAAAAAAGGGCTAAGAAGCCATTTGACCCTTTCATAGAATATTAGTAGCTATCCTATTTCATCTGTGGAAAGTTTTAAAATGAGATCTCAAGAATCAGACAATTCTTTTCTGCTAACTTAATTTTTACTTTCCCTCAGTTGTGTTGTTTCACTCATTCAACCATTTATATATTCTCTTATGCCTGAGACTAAAGAAACGTAATGCATTTACAATGATTTCCTCCTATCCTGCGGCATAAAAGTAAAACAAAATAAAAAAACCCACCAAGCAAAAACACCCTTTGTACATTTAAAGACATTAAAGAAATTTGACTTATGGTTGAGACAGGTGGATTTGTATATGAGTTATCAGAAATCGGCATGTTTGGGGCTAGAGAATATAACTCAATGGTAGAATACTTGCCTAGCAAGTCCCTGTTCGATTCCCAGAACTGGGGTGGGGCGGGGGGTGAACCAGTTCCTAGAAAGAATACTTCCAGAATGGTATAATAATGCTCTCTGAAAATCTACTCCTTCACAAAATCAATGATAACACTGGCAAAAATTCTCAAAATTGGAGTTTTCCAATTTCTTTTCAAAATTCTGGAAATTAAGCAAAAGATTACAACAATACAAGGAGCATTTATTCCAGAAAAACAGATGCATCTTGGTAAGAAAAGTGAGTTTTATGGTATTTCCACTATTCACATTCCTGAGCCCTCAGTTCTGTGGTGTCTTTTAAAAACAATTGACTCTCAGTCACAGCAACCATGAAATTCAGCAGCCTGGGTGCCACTGAAAAGAGCAGAACAGGTTTGGATTTTCCAAGAAATTTCATCCTCATAGAATAGTCATTATTTAACCTTTTGAAAGTTCCCTGGAAACCCTACCTCTCGATTTGTCATTTTTCGACCTGACTTTGTGCTTGCTCATTGTGAATTTAAACATTTCTTCAGAGACATTTGTCAAAAATAATCAGGGGCAATCGTTTAATATGACAGATGCCTGAGTCAGGGATAACACTTGGGGGAAAAATAATTTTTTTCTTTAATAATTTTGGAGGCCAGAAAATCTGAAGTCTGGAGGTTGGCAAGTTTGAGTCCTTCTGGATTCCTTCTTATGAGGGAGAAACTGTGTCATTACCTCTTTCCTAGTTTCTAACTCTTGTCAGCAATCTCTTGTGTTCTTCGACTTGAAGCCGCATCATTCCAATACAGAATTTTGTTATCCTGTGGCCTTCCTTCCTATGCATCTCCCTGTCTCTTCACATGACATTTTTATAAGAACACCAGTCGTTCAACTTAGGGTCCACCCTAACCCAGTTTAATATCATCTTCACAAATTATAACTGCAAAGAAAATGTTTCCAAATGAGGTTCTATTCTGTGGTTCCAGACAGAGCATTCAACCCACTATAAGAGACCTTACTTCTGTAAAAACAGATAGTCATGTTCATCTACATAGCTGTGTGCATGCCCAGGAAGTCTATGACAAACACTTAAATCTCTATTATGGTTTGAATCTGGAATGCCCCTCCCCATGTGTGAAAGATTTGGTCCCAAATGCAGAAATGTCTGAAGCTGGGGCTTTGGGGAAGGTGTTGGCTAATGAAGGCTCTCACTTTGACTGTGGATTAATTCATTTGATGGATTAATAATTGAAAAGAGCTTAATGGGAGGAAGTAGAAACTATAGGCAGATGAGGCCCAGTTGGAGAAAGCAGGTCACGGGGGCTATGCTCATGGGATTACATCTTCTCTTCAGCTCACTCCTTTTTCTTTCTCTCTGCTTCCTGCCCGCCATCAGCTGAGAAGCCTTCCTCCCGCCTCCATGCCCTTCTATCATGTTGTTGTGACTCACATCAGTTCCAAATAGTGGATCTAGCCAACCATGGATTGAAACCTCTGAAACAGTGAGCCCAAATAAGCATTTTCTTCTCCAAATTGTTTGTGTCAGGTGTTTGGATCACAGTGATTTTAAAAAACAACAACAACAACAACAAAAAAAAAACTAAACTAAACTAACACAGTCTCAGGATTATCTTGTAGTTCTGTACAAACAAGAAGTAAATACTGATGTGGAGAACACCTATCTGCCAGAACATCAGAATTGTTCCCAACCACATACACAGAACCCTCAGGACAGGCCAGAAGACTTTTTGTTTCAAGACATTTAAGGAAAAATGTCTAATCATAAGTTAATCCTAAAGTAAAATAAGCTACAATTCCGTAGCGATGGACAAAAATGAATACACATTTTTTAGAATTAATTCAGCAACAATAGTGAGAAACACAACAAACTCTGGGAAGGAAGAGTAATAACTTCCAGGGTTACCACATTAAAGTATTTAAAAATACTCAGATTTAAAAAATGAACAAGATTGAAGAAATCAGGAAAAAAGATGAGGGGAAAAAAACTGCCAACAGAAAATATTGCTGAGAGAGCAACCCCATTGAATTTACTAAGTAAACTTTAAATTAGCTACTATAAATTTAACAAAATAATATCTAAAGAACTAAAGAAATATGTAAGAAGGCCTCACCAAATTGAGCTTATCCAGTTTGAAGAATAGAGATTACAGAAAAAGGGACAGAGAATCAGAGACCTGTGGGACATCATCAAGTATAATAATGTAAGCATAATGAGAACCCCAAGTAGAGAGAGAAAAAATTTTAAAGAAAAAAAATAACAGCAAACTACTTAAACTTGATGTAAAACATTATTCTATACACCCAAGATGCTCAAAAACTCCAAGTCAGAAAACTAAAAAAAGATGCATATTTAGATACATCATAATCATACGATTTAGGTCAAGAGCAAATCTCAAAATGGGCAAGGGAAAAAAGACTCACCTTGTATGGGGCATCTTCAATAAAATTAACAAGGGACTTTTCTTTAGAAACCAAGTTCTGAAGGAAAAAAAGACTGTCAACCAAAAATTTCTGCATCAAGTAAAACTATCTTTCAAAAGTGAAGACATTAAGATATTTTTATATAAACAACATCTGTGAGAATTCTTTACTATCAGATTTATCCTATCACCAATACCAAAGGGAGTCCTTTGAACTGAAATGAAAGTACACTAGACAAATTCATGTGAAGAAATAAAGCACACTGGCAAAGATAACTGGTCTTATTTGATTTAAGAGATAGTGTTGTTGCTGAAAACAATTAGGAAACCATTTTGATAAGCTCATCATTAAGAAAGTGTAATTTGTATGACAATAATAGTACAAGAGAAGAGGAAAGAGAATGGAGCTATAGAGGTACAAATGTTTTACATACTATTGAAATTAGTTGATATTATTTCAAACTAGATGGTTATAAATTAAGATTCTAATTCTGTTCCTCCAGGGCAACTACTAAAATCAACTCTTAAAGTGAAACAATGAAGAAACTAAACTTGTGCATTAGAAAATATGTACCACAAAAGAAGGTAGTATTGGAAAAACAGAGAAACAAAAAATGCTATTAGATATATAGAACAAATAGCAAAATGACAGATGTCAATCCTACATTATCCACAGTTATATTAAATATGGATTGACTAAACATTCCAATCCAAAGACAACAATTGGCAGAATGAATTTAAAAGCCACAATTTGATCAGATGCAGTCTATAAAAGACACATTTTTTATTCAAAATCACGAAAAGAATGTGAAAAAAATACCATGTAAACTGTACCAAAAATAGACTGAAATGGTCATATTAGTATCAGACAAAAAATTTAAGTGAAAATTTTTTTATTAAAGATATAGAAAATTTTATAATGATAAAAGTATGACTTCTGCTATAAGACATAGCAATAACAAACATACATGCACTTAAACCAGAGCCCTAAATACATGCAGCAATTGATAGAATTGAAAAGAGAAATAAATAATTCAACCATAATAATTGGAGGAGACTACAATACCTCAATTTTAATAATGGACACAACTCCTAGGTAGAATATCAACAAACCTGTAGAAGACTAAGAGTGAACCAATAAGACATTAACAGACATCAACAGAATACCATAAACGACAGTACAGTACACCTTCCTCTCAAATATACAAGGAACTTTCTGCGAGATAGACTATAAGCTAAGTATAATTAAAGTCAATATATTTAGAAGTATTAAAATTATATGAAACATGTTCTCCAAACACAATGGAATAAAATGTAATATTAATAACAGAAGGAAATTAAGGAACTCCCCAAACATGTGGAAATTAAAAAACACCTGAATGACTAATGAGTCAAAGAGAAAAAAACCCAGGGCAAATAGAAAGAATCTAAAAGAAAATACAACATCTCAAAATCATGTGATGCAGGTAAAAGAAACTGGAATTTTTTTACATTTGTAAATGCCTTTATGAACAAAGAATAAATCCTAAATCAATAACCTAATGTCTCACCTTGAGGAACTAGTAAAACAAGAGAAAATCAAACCAAACATAAGTGTAATTAGGGAAATAATGAAAATTAGAGTGGATAAATTAGAGATTAAAGAATTGTTAGAAAAATTTAAATGGGGGGAGGTTCATTGAAAAGATCAACAAAAATGACTAACCTTTACCTAGGCTAATGAAGAAAATTAGAGAGAAGGTTCAGATTACTAAAATCAGGAATAAAAAAAAAGGGGTATTACTATCAATCTTTCAGAAATAAGAAGGTTCATAAGAAAATACTATGAATAATTATATGTCAACAAATTAGATAATTTAGGTGAAACTGGCAAATGCTAGGAAGTCACAAACAAATGAAAAGAAACTTGAAAAAAATAAAAATTTAAATAGATTTATATATCAAGTAAAGAGGTTGAAAACTGCACAGCCACACCCCCACACACCCTCACACCCTCACATTCTCATACATACGCATGCAGAAACATGCGTATGTATGAGATGATCTCACTGGTGAATCTACCAATGTTTAAACAAGAATCAACACTAATCCTTTGCAAACTCCTCCTAAAACAGAAGAGGAAACATTACTCATTTATGAAGCTAGGATGACCATGATAATCAACACATCACAAGAAAACTATAGACTAATATCCTTTATGAACATAGATGCAAAAATCCTTAACAAAATACTAGTAAAACATAAGTGAGCAATGTATCCAAAGGATTACACATCATGACCATGTGGGATTGATTCTGGAAATTATGTGAAAAACTATCAAGGTAATACACCATATTAACAGAATAAAAATAAAACCAGTTGATTCTTTCAGTAGGCACAAGGAAAGCGTAAGAGAAAATTTGATATCCTTCTGTGATCAAAATAGTCAACAAACTAGGAATAGAATGGAAGATTATTAGCTTCACAAGGAGCATCTGCGAAAAAAACACAGCTGACATTGTACTTAATTGTAAGACTGAAAAAACTTTTCTCTTCAATGAGGAACAAGACAGGATGTCCACGCTTACTAGATCTATTCAACATTGTATTAGGAGTTTCAGTTAGGGCAGTTAGGAAAGGAGAAAAAAAATGACACACCGAATGAAATGGAAGAAATAAAACTAGCTTCATTCCCAGATGACATAATCTTGCATATAGAAAATCTTTAGGAATTCACCAAAAAATCTTTATTCAAATTAATGAATAAATTCAGCAAGGTTTCAATTACCTAATCAATATATAAACATTAGTCAAATTTTATCAACTAGCAATTGACCATCTGAAAATAAAACTAAGAAAATAACTTCATTTGCAATGGCATCAAAAGCAAAGATTTAGAAAGAATAAAATATTTAGAAATAAATTCAGTAGAAAAGTAAAAAACATAAAACATGAAATGTTGAAGGAATATAAAAGAGATCTAAAAATAAATGGAATGATACCAATATTCATCGGTTAGAAAATATGATATCATGAATATGGTAATACTTCTTGAAGTGATCTAAGGAGTAAAGCATCTTTATCGAAATTCCTGCTAAATTTCTGTAAACATTCACAAACTGATCCTGAAAGTAATTTAAAAAAATTAAAATCTCAGAATACCTTCTCTTTCCAAGAAGAACAAAACTAGAGGACTCACATTTTATGATTTTAAAACTTACTACAAAGCTACAGTGATCAAGACAGTATGGAATCAAACTGAGAGGAAAAAAAAAAACCCTCACATTTTTGGCCTTTGATTTTTGACAAAGAAGCCAAGATAATTAAAGGAAGGAAAAATTGGGTTTTTCAACATATACAACTGGGTATCCATATGTTAAAGAATGAAGTTGGTCCCTTTCTTCATACCATATACAAAAATGAAAATGGATTAAAAATCTAAATAGTAGAGCTAATGTAAAATTATTAAAAGGAAACAGAATTAGGTGTAAATCTTTGTGAGCTTGGATTTGACTGTAGTTTCTTTTATGTGATCGCAAAAGCACATAGGTTGAACTTAATATTAAAAACTGTTGTGTTTCTAAGGTTTCTAACAAGAAAGTGGAGAAACACTTCACAGAGTTAGAAAAAACATTCACAAATGTATATATTTCTGTATATAAACATTCACAAATGTATATAGTTACCTTTTGTTTGCTGCTGTAACTAAAGGATCTGACCAGAACAACTGTGAGAAGGAAAAGTTTATTAGAAGAATCATTGTTTCAGAGTTGTTAGTCTGTAGAAGGCTGGACCCATTCCTCAGGGCTGGAGGTGAGGCTGAACATTATGACAGGAGAGTGTGGTGGAAAGGAAGCAGCTCACATCACGGTGATCAAGAAGCAAAGAGAGAGACTCTAGCTCCAGATACAGAATATATACCCTATAGCTATGCCCCCAATTAACCACTTCCTCTAGCCACACTTCATTGCCTCTAGTTACCACTCAGTTAATCCCATCAGGGATTAATTCACTGATTGGGTTAAGGCTATCACAATCCAATCATTTCTCCTCTGAAGCTTCTTGCATTGTCTCACACAGAATCATTTGGGGGACAACTCACATCCAAACCATAACAACATCATATATATATTAAACATTTTTATCATATATCTCATAGATATGATAGAGAACTGGTATCAAGAATATATAAAGAACTCTTGCAACTCATCAATAAATAGATAACTCAATGAAAAGTTGAACCAATGACATTAAAATGGGTATTAGCACATGAAAATATTCTTGATTTCATTAGTCATTAATACAAATACAAATCAAAACCTCGATGATATACTAATAATGTTGTATCTTTAGGACAGTAAAATGAAAAATATGGACAATTAACAATCAAGAAAGTAGAGTCTGGAATTCTCATACATTGTTGGTAGGAATGTATAATGAAGCATCTATTTTGGGGAACAAGGTTGACGCGTAAAGCTAAACACAGAGTTGCCTTTTGACCAAATAATCCCACTACTAAGTATATACTTGAAACAATTAAAAACAGAGTTGGCTCAAGCGATCAGTCATGTGCCCTTCACCACCTTTACAGGGCAGTGCTGCCAGATGCCGGGATGCACTTTTGCACTCCTTGCCATAGCACACACACCATGACAAAGAGTGAGAAGCAGTCATTCACCCAGAGCCTGGCCAAGTGGAAGCTGTTCATCTACAACCAGACCACCAGAGGCTTCCTGGGGTGTACCGCCAGGAACTGGGTTCAATCTGGGTTTAATCTCACTCTTCTAATATTTAATGGGCCCTGGCTGCACTCTTCTCATTCACACGGTGGCAATGCTTCAGACTCTGAATGAGGAGGTTCCAACATATGGTGATATGATTCCTAGTGCAAAACTTATGGTTCTTCCCAAACCAGTGACTACGTTGGAATACACAGTGCATCCGATCCAAGTTCCTAGGAAGGGTATGTTAAAGACCTTAAGAAGTTTCTAAAATCATCTTCTGTGGAAGAACAGAAGAATCTTGGAGTCTGTCCTGATGGAGTATTTTTTGAACAGAAGGGTCCAGTTGATGTTGCATGTCAGTTTCCTATTACTTTAAGCATGCGATGGTATTAATGATCCTGATTTTGGCCATTCCAAAGGAGAAACTTGTACTTTTGTGAAAATGAACAGAGATGAAAACATAGCAATTGTAGAAATGTATCTTAATCTTGAAGATATAGACTTAAAGTATTTTCCATAATATGGCAAAAAAAAAAAAAAAGCTGTTTGTGGTTATCTACAGCATTAGTTGCTGTCCAGATCATCTTTGGATCTAATTGTACCAGAAATGAATAACAGTTGAGTGCAAAATGGATAAATCACCCCACTTAACAAATAAGGATGATTATGGCCAGTTTTGGAGATGAGTTGTGTTCAAAATCATAGCATGAGCATAGTATGAGTAGGAGGACTCCACAGAATAAATGTGTTGTCTGTCTTCATTTTGAATCAGCTGAACCTGCCATTCGAGAATTATGAGACCACTTTGGAGAGAGGTGTGTGACATAAGACACTGGGGTAACATTGTAAGTGTGCTTCATGTCCTCTAATGTAACTGCTTGTTAACTCTGCTGCCCTGAGCCAGTGTACAGACACCTGATAGGGGCCAGTAAACTTCTGATTCTGAACACATAGGATGGGGGTCCTCTTTTTATGTGGTTTAATTGCAAAATGTCTAAAGCTTAATATGCTGAGCTAGGTAAACATTTTATGGATTTAACACTGCTTAATTTTCATATCTTAATGCCAACAAAGTTTTAAGTATAAAATGGTACCTAGCTGTAAACAATGTATATGAAGAAATTCTGTGTGTGAGTAGGATAAAAATAGAGGTGAATCTTAAAATGTTATCTTGGAAAAAAATTAAAAACATATGTCCATAGGAAAAAAAATAGGTTCAAAAACATTCATAGCATCATTGCTCTTAATAGCACAAAAGTGGAAATAACCTTCATGTTCATCAGTTGATAACACATGAGCAAGATGTAGTAGATCCATACAATGGACATGGACATTCTTTGGTCATAAAAATGAATGAGGTACTTATTCGTGTCACCGCAGGGATGAATCTTGAAAACAGCAAATTCTGAAATAACTAGTGATGGTAGGATGACTTTGTGACTATGTTAAAACTAGTGACGTGTACATCTAAAAAAGGGTGACTTTAAGATTACATGAATTATATGTTAATTTTTAAAAAGTTAACACTCATCCTTTCTCCTGGCTTGTGCATGGAAAAGTCTGACTTTCTCTTCCGGAGTTAAGTGAGAAAGCAAGATATTCCATGTCACTGGTACTTCACGGAGATAAGGAAGAAGTCAAAAAGGAGGCCATATTTCAGCACATTGCCAATAGAACCTGGAAAGAGCAGGAGAGAATTTAGAACAAATTGCCTCTGTAGTGGCATCTTATATAACTCAGCCCAGACTGTAGTCCTGTGGTTTTATACCACCTTTCCTTTATGGAAAGGCTGAGACAGCCTTGCCCTTCCTCTCCAGTGCCTCCCAGGAAAACACCTGGTGATTTCGGAATTGCCTGGGGATCTTGTCAAAGTGCAGATTCTCAATGAGTAGATCTGGGCAGAGCCTGAGTTTCTGCATTTCTCCCCAGTACCCCTGGGATGGTGCTGCTGTTGCTGTTGCAGGGAACACACTTTGAGATGTAAGGCTCAGGGCAGCCTGCAAACAGGAATTCTGCTTATCACACTTTAGAAGAGAAGTGTGGACCAGGTTTTGAAGGAAGAGCAGATGCATTATTTACCAGGGCATGGAGTGATATTCCTGGTAATTGAATGGAATGGCTCAAAAGTGGAGCTCTATAAGACAAGTGCAAATGAGTCTTAAGCAGACTGGTTCAGCTTTACTAGAGATAGAGACATAATGGTGGAAAGAAAGAAAGAGGAGGTCAAGGAACTTCAGTAGTCTTTGTGTGACATTTATACGGGTCCCCCTCAGCCATCAATTTTGAGACTGTGCCTGCTCTGCATCACAGTTGGTCCGTGAACTCTTCGTAGATGTCCTCCCAGCCGTGCAGTCCAAGAGGAGATTCTGAGGCTAAACACATTTATTTATTTGACTTAATTTTAAAATGCTTACTTTTCTTCTTAATGTAGGACACATGATTCCTGCACTTTTAAAAAATGGTTACATGAGGTTTAGGATTTTGTAAAAAAAAATTTGGGTCTTTGAAACGATGATTTCCAATGCTGACCGTGCATTTGGATGATCTGAGAAGCTTCTTAGAAATTTCAGTGACCAGGTCTCATCCCTGGATACTTTGATTTGGCAGACCTGAGATGGGGACTGGGAAGCAGTATTTTTAAACAGCTCCCAGGTGATTTGAATGTGCAGCACCTGCTCTCTGATCATTATCTGACCTGACTCTCTCAGCAATGGGCTGCCCAGAGGGGTAAACACTGAGCTTCCATGGCTCAAAGAGTCAAAGGTATAAATTATTATCTGTGCCTGACAGATTTCATTAAAATGTGCTTACAGACTATATAGTAGTGGTCAATAGTTGTCTGTGAAGCCATAAATAGGCCCACTACCCACAAGGAATATTAGCTCATAAAACTCACACTTGCAATTTTTAAAGATGGACATTGACAATTTATAAGAAACACCAAGGAAGTAAATGAATCTAGCATTTTAGAGGAGTTTTCTCCTTCTTAAAAATATTGGATCAGTTGCTTTGAATCCATTTGGAAAGAAGCTTTGGCTTAAGAGGTATGGGGCTTTGGCAAGAATCAGAGAAGCCCAGACAGCCACGCAGACAGATAGTTTTGGTATTCAAGAGCTTTCATGAAGGGCTTTATTTTATTGTTGTATCTTTCAAACTAATTCAATTATTTTCCTTTTTCTTAGTTGTTGGAGGATAATTTTTTAGACCTAGTTTTAAGAGTATAGTTCCATAAATGAGTACAGTTCTACTAGTGTATCCAACCGTGTAAATATCATCCCAATCTAGATATTGGACATTTCCATCATTCCAAGAAGAACTTTCTGAACTTTGCAATCAGTTCCTCCCCACCTCTGCCCTAGGTAACTCCACTGGTCTCTTTTCATCTGAGTGAAGCCAAAAATATATACTTTTGTATGTCAGGCTTGTTCACTCAGCATGATATTGTTGAGGTTCATTTATGTTATCACATGAATCAGTTGTTTGTGTTCTAATTTTTATTATTAAATAGTATTGTGGATGTACCACAGTTTTTGATTTTTAAATTTTTTAAAAAATTTATGTTTGTTCTTTTTAGTTATACATGACAGTTTATTTTTGTATCTTTGAAACTAATTCAATTATTTTCCATTTTCTTAGTTGTTGGAGGATAATTTTTTGACATGTATTTTGACATATCATATATTCACTTCCCATTCTTGATATATCACGGTTTTGTTTTCTGTTTTAAATTGTTTTACCTGTTGGTCATTTGATTTAATTTTAGTTTGAAGCTAGTATAAATAAAGATGTAAGGAGATTTATTTACAAGTCTGTTTGTGGAGCTATGTTTTTATTTCTTTTACATAAACAACTGAAAGTGTAATTGTTAGGACACATGTCATGTGGGTCAGATGATTAATTTATAAGAAACTCAAATTGATTTCCAAAGCTTTTTCATTCCCACCAATAATGGAAGACAATACCAGTTGCTAAAGATGTTTAGCAATATATACCAACACTTGTATTGTGTGCCTTTTAAATCTTAGTCATTCTGCCTGATTTGTAGTGATATCTTCTTGTGATGTTATATTCCATTTTCCTGATTACTAAAGACAAAACAAATGTCAGCCCCACCTCAAACCATACATGAATATTAACTAGAAATGAATTACAGACGAAAATGTGTGTGACCCTGAGGGTAGGAACATATTTCTCATGAAACTCATAAAAAAAGCACATGCGTATGAGAGAGAAAAAGTGATTATTTTAATTTCATCAAAACTTAAATCTTCTGCCATTTGAAATATAACATTAATTATGTTTTGAAAAAGTCACAGACCAGGACACACTATTTCAATGAACACATTTAGTAAAAACCTTTTATCCAGAATATATAAGCAATATGTAGAACTCAAAAACGGAAAATAAATGCACTAATAAAAAGGAAGATAAAAATATTGCATGGGTACTTTAAAATTTGTACATAATTTTACATAAGTGAATAAATTTGATCATGTGCCTTAAAAAATCGTCTTTATTATTACAATTTTGTTTGTTTCTACTTCATCTCCTTATTCTACTTATATTAGTACCCAGCCTTAATCCCCTGGGCACTGATGGTAACAACCTAGAAGTATTTCTCTACTAATTTAGTCATATGTCACACACAAAAACACTTCTTGTCCGTTTCAGTAACAAAATGAGAACATGCTATATTTACATTTCTACATCTTGTTCTTTTCCCTCCAAATTCTTCCTATTGACATTGACTCATTCATGGTGTATGTGTATGCAGTATGCATTTACCATAAACTAGTTAGCCATTTCCTTTTCTTCAAATTTCTCCACTCAGTAAAGCAATAAAACTTCTTACATATATCTTTACTTCTTGAAATTTTATTTTTGAGACTGAAATTTCTGCCAGATTTTTTTTTTTTCCTTAAAAGACAATGCTCTTTTCCCACATCTCAAACAGTGATTGATTAGGACCAAAAAAATCTGGTGCTAGATGACTGGGATTCAATTTCTAGCTCTGCCATTTGTTAGCTGTGCCACCTTGAACCTCAGATTGCACATCTGTAAAAGGGGAATAATAACCCTTGTCTCATTCAAATGAATTAACACCTGCCTAGCATTAGTGCCTGGCATATAGGAAGTGCTGCAGAATTGTTAGTTATGCCTAAATTCATTTCACAAATGTTGAATAAACACCTACAGATTTTTTTTTATAGACTCCAGGGGTATAATAGCGACTAAAACTGACAAAAATATCACTCTCCCCATAGGACTTTCATTCAGCAGAAAAATCTATTAGTAGGGTTTATAGTATAAAAATACTTTTGTTGTTCTAATAAACTATTCAACTTACTATTTCTTTTGATTTGCATTTTCCTGGTTAGAGGTGCATTTCACTTGTAAATTTGATGCTTTGGTTTGTACATCTACATATTAATTAGTTATGTATGTATGAATTAGGCATTTCCTCACTGAGACCAAAGAACCTGAGAAGTACAACTTAGAGGAGGAAAAGTTCATAGTTATTGAGATCCAGTCCTTGGTTGGTGGCCTCCATTGCTCTGAAGAAGTAAAAAGGAACATCATGGCTCAAGGGCAGAGCAGAGGAAAGCTTCTCACCTCCTGGTAGCCAGAAAGCACTGAGAGAGGGAGGAGCCAGGGGGATGAGCTATAACCCCCAAGGGCACATTCCCAGAGACCTACTTCATCTAGCCCCACCTACCCACAATTACCTCCTAGTATAGGCACCCTTTCAAATTTTTAATCCATCAAATGGATTCATCCACTGATTAGTTTACAACTTTCATAATCCAATCATTTCATTTCTGAACATGCCTGTATTATCTGTCACATGACCCTATTAAGGGGAAACCTCATATTCAAACCACAGCCATGTATTTTTATGTAATTTTTAAATCCATTCCTTAAATTTTCAGTTGTTTCTCTTCTGTATGAATGTTAATGATTTTCAGTGTGTTACTAATCCTTTTTACATAAGTCTAAGGAGTGTCTATTAACTTTGTGGATAGCATCTTTTGTCATGGGAAATTGTTTTTCATTGTGATACAGTTAATCATTTCCATTATTATTTTATAGCTTTTAGACTAAAAGATTTGGCTAGGTTTCATTGTACCTGCTGTTCCAGAAACATTTCTAACAAAACTTTAACTGTTTAATTTTTCACATTTAAATCTTTGTCTGAAATTGATTTTTGAATATGGTGTCACAGAGTTTCATTTCTCTTTTACAGATAGAGTCAATTATGCTGATCCTGTTTCTTAAATATTTTATTGTTTTTCTATAAAATTGAAATGAATACTTGGCATCATATATGTAGTGTAGCTTCCACTTCTGAATTATTTATTCTATTTACAAATCTGTTCTTATGCCTCTATCATATTGGTTGATTGATTGTACTTATTTGGGGGGATGTGTTGATACCCAATGAGGTTCATCTTCTCTTACTTTCTTTTCCAGTTGCACTGGTACTTCTTGGACATTTATTTGTCTGTTTTGACTTTAGCATGATTTAGCCTAATTTTGAAAATGCAAGAATTCTAATTGGAATTAGGTTAAATTTACATATTAATTTTAAAGAATTTATATTGTCTTTCCTTTTGAGAACATGGTATGTCTTTGGTAGGATAGAATAAAAAGAAATATTTTAAGTGAAATAAATATACCTGAAAAAACAACACTTTCTGTTGAATAGTAATATGATGTTATTTTTGTATTTTTAATCTATTTCATAACTCTTTTCTTTAAGTACTGAACTTTTCTTATTAAATTTGCTCCTAAGCATTTTAAAGATTTTTGCTGACATTTTAAATGAACTAAATTTCCCATTTCTATTTCTAGGTGTTACTGGTACATCAAAGAATATTTCTTGATGTTTTGATTTCATCTTGTACTCAGTCATTTTCTAAAATTATTCTGGTGGTTTATGTCAGATTGATAAAGAAGATAAAACTTTCTTCTTTTTCAGTTTTTATATCAGTTATTTCATGCTATTTTACTACTGTATATGTTAAGACCTCAAAGAAAATATAAACATTAACAATGATAGCAACTATCTCTGTCCAGTTCCTTTTAAAAATTAAAATTGCTTTATTATTTGATGTTCAGTATAATATGTTGTTTTTTAGGATCTAATATTTGTTATATTTAAAATAGTTCTTTTTATTTTTCTTATGTAATGTTTTAATAGAATGGTTTGTGCATTTTAAATTCCTTTTTTACAATCAATGGATGTGATTTTTATACTATAACATGTTAGTAAGTGGTTTATGTGGATACATTACTTGATATTGAATACTTCTGCTTTCCTGGAACAAGTCCTACTTAATCATAACATGGGATTCTTTAGTTCCAAGGTTAAGTGTGTGTCTATACTGTAGATTCTCAGAATCTTTCATAATCTAATGATCCTTTGACTGCTAAAAGGGGTATTGAACAGGAACACTTCCCAAAAATTTTCTTTAAGCCTCTTTATTGAGGTATGATGGACCTATAAAACCTAAGTATATTTAATGTATGCAACTTGATATGTTTGAATGTAAGTATGCACCCCACCATTAAGATCTTGGGCCTACCCAAATTCTCTCATATCTCTTTTGCTTCTATTATTTTCTGTGTATGAATGTATGTGTATGCTTGTGTGTGTGTGTGTGTGTGTGTGTGTGTGTGTGTGTGTGTGTTTTGTAAGAACTTTCAATATAGAATTTACCCTCTTAGAAAAATTTAAGTACACAGTGTCTGTTGTTATCTATAGGCATTGTGCTGATTACTAGATATTTAGAACATATGTATCTTACGTAACTGAAACTTTGTAATCTTTAAGTAAATTTGATTTCAGAGCCCCTTTCTGGTGCAGAATGTTAGGATTTCTCAGAATATAGTTTGGAAAACGTACCACTGAAAAGTACTGTTGTTATTAATAGTCCCATCTGCATACAGTCTAAGTGGCATCCTGGTTTTGAGTCTTTTCAGAGGAAAGGGATAATGATCCAAAGGGGAGCTCTCATATCCATTCATGGCAGTACCATCCCATTTGTTTCTACAAATGCTTTTCTTTCTTAACCTGCATGCTAGCAAAATCAACTTAATGTTCTAAGTACAGTTGTGATCATTCACCTTGAGTAATAGCTACATAATAAATTATATACTTTTGGTTAATGTTTTAAAGCATGACTTTTGGCTTGGCATAAAGTGTTAAATATCTTTTCCTCCCCAAGGTCACACAACTGGAAACCATCAGAGTTAGCATTGAACCAGTTTCATACCTTTTATTCCTTACTACAAGGCTTCAAGGATAGAGGAGACAGGTTTATCAAACCTAAGAATACCAGGTAAATGAGTGGGTGAAATCATAGTAGACTTGTTTCGTCTAATTGGCTTGATAATTATTTCTCCTAGGTGTCCAATCTGATCCCACCATATCTTTACCCTTCTCACCAGACCCACATAAAACAAATATTAGAAATATGAGCTCTAGAGTAAGTGCCATCATGAACAAATCATTTAATCTCACTTCCTATTTACTATGGACAAGTTACTCAAATCTTTCTGTTTCTTGGCTTACTCATCTATGAAGTGAGTGCAATAATAGTAATATCTCATAGATTTTGTTTGGATTGAGTGATGTGACGCTATAGTAGGGCAGAGTCTGTAACCTCGTAAGTGTCTAGGGTAAGCTGGTCAACATCATTATGACTATTGATAGCTTTATTCCAGCAGGGACTTTGTCAATAGAGAAAAATATAGGAAGTAAATTCTCCCTCCTCATGCTACACTCTTAACCAAGCTAAACAACTTTGCTTTTTTTTTTTTGGTCATTTGTCATATAACAGGATTTGGATTATTTGTTCTCTTTCTAGTTTGTCAGTAATCCTCTTAAAGGTAATTGATTAGACGTAGCCCCAGATAAGAGAGTAAACCCCATACTTCTCATTATAGAGGCTAGATTTATAGAGGATCAACCCTCTTTCTACCCCTTATTTTTCTCCTGTGCTGGGGAAAGAACCCAGGTCTTGCACATTCTAGGCAAGTGCTCTGCCATTGGCCTACATCCTCAGCCCTTTGTCTTTGTAGCAACCACAGAACTCATATATCAGCAGCTCTCAGTAGGGAAGAAGTGAAGGGGATTATTGCCATATCCAAATATTGATATGGCATATGCAGTTTGATTGAATATTCTCAATAACATGAATATGATGAATTTAAAAATCTCTTATACAAATTAGAGAGTGCTTTAGAATCTTCCTGGCTGGTGGTGATGTGCTAACTCTCCAGCCACACCCACAGGCTGGTGCCTACTCCAGTTGTGCCTAAAACCAGAGTTGTTTTTATTTCATTTGTCTGACCACTAGACAGTAAGCAAATAGTTCAGAGAGGTGCAAGAGAGAAATCTATGAATCCCCAACCTTCATAAGTTGACCATTGTCAGTCAGCATTTTTGCTGTGGTGACTAAAAGACCTGACCAGAACAATCATAGAAGAAGAAAAGTTTATTTGAGGGCTCATGGTTTCAGAGGTCTCAGTCCATAGACAGCAGGTTCCATTCCCTGGGGCTCTAGGCAAGGCTGAACATCATCATTGTGGAAGAGTGTGAGGGAAGCAGCTCACATGATGATCAGAAAGCAGAAAGAGAGACTCCACTCACCAGATACAAAGTATATACCCTTAAAGCCACATATCCCGTGGCCCACCTCCTCCAGCCATACCCTACCCACCTTCAATTACCACTCAGTAATTCCCACCAGGGGATTAATGCATGGATTGGGTTAAGACTTTCATAACCCAATCATTTCTACTCTACACCTTCTTGCATTGTCTCACACATGAGCTTTTGGGGGACATTTCATATCAATCCAGAACAACGATGTACAGATTTCTGGTCACCCTAAGTGAGATGATGATAATGGGATTCCAATTCAGTTTTTGGTAAATTAAAACTTTAATTGAACCAGCAGGTTATTCTGTTAAGGAAACTAGCTGGACATATTATTTGCCTATATTGTGGTAACTAAAGTTGGTACGCCTGGGGTTTATATAACCTGCCTATATTATATCTATTTGATCCAGGTTTCTTCTCTTCATGCTTACATTCAGGCTGTGAAGGTTGGGGATTAGTCTTAATAATTACTTGAAATCATTGATGCGACTGTGTCCCTGTAGTATGCTGTTTTTAAGTCTTTGGGGTATAGACCAAGGAGAGGGATAGCTGGGGCAAATGGTGGTTCCATTCCCAATTTTCCAAGAAATCTCTATACTGCTTTCCATGTTGGCTGCACCAATTTGCAATCATTCTGATGTTGTACCCTTCCCCTGAAACTCATAAACAGGAGGAAACCCCTAGGTATTACAGAATAAGAAAATAATAGTTCCCATTTATTGAGTGGCTACCACATGCCAGAGATGTTTCTGTATATTTCTCTAGAAGGCAAGATTCTGTGTACTTGTCCAGGAAATCAAAACTCAGAGAGTCTCAATTTATTCCTCAAGTTTTCACAACTGGTAATCAGCAGAGTTGGGATTCACATGCACACCCTTCTCCCTCTATAGTTCTGCTGCTAATCATTTTCTTCTGTGATACCATAATTTGCCTTTAAAGAGGAAAAAAATCCATAAATAACTAGAAAACAACCAACTTGTGACATATAAAACATGCTGTATTTAAGAATTATGCTGAGCAAAGTTAATGACTGTTGCTTCTTGATAGAATTACAAGGTTAATGCACAGGAGGAGGTGTTGGCTGCAACTCAGCTTTATCTGAAAATAATTCTCCCTTTCAGTTGTCACGTAATGCAGTTCTTTCACTTGGTGTACATTGGCTTTTTAGCTTCTCTAGTAAGTTCTTATTATTGACAGAAGGAAAATCCAATTTGCCTTAAGTGTCTTTTGCAGGAAGCTAACTCCAGACCCTATGAGCCATTCTCTGAGCAGATTTCTATCACTTCTGTCACTTCTGGCCCTGGGATTTGAGGAGACAGCTCCTCAGCTGGGGATGGGGACTAGCACAGCCTCTGCTCCAGTGCAGCCCTTGACCTCTTCACTAGCTCATTCCCGAGAGCCTGAAATTCTCAGTCTCCCCTCCTCTTCATGTACCCAGCTTACACTTTAAGATCTAGTTCAAGGTTTTTTTTTTTTTTCTCCATAAAGCTTTGCTCAAAAATAACCCAACAAAAATAATCTGCATTGAGTTCCTCTTTTCCAAATTATTCATTCATGCATTGCTGGAATCATTCAACTTGGCATTTGGTCATTTCCTATTCTCTTTTAGATATTAGTGCCCTTAATATCATAAGTCCTTAATATCATGGAGGGACCAGAATATTTCAGAGTTCCAATTGTAAAAGGATAAGCTCTCTAGAGGTCGGGAAAAAAAAAAAAAAGAGCAGCGCAATTTTCATCATGCTGGGGTGAGGAAAGAAATGTAAGCAATGTTAGGCTTGGAAGAGGTGTGTTATCCATCTTTAACTCAGTGAAAGGGTGGCCCCTGCACATGCTCAGCAGGAAGCTACTGTTGACCAGGGCTTCTGAGTGAGCCTTTCTCCTCCCTACTCATCACTGGAATATTGGCAGCCTTTTCCTGCCAAGGGCAGGCTGTCTTGAATTCTGGTAAGCAGCTTGCAGGAAATTGTTGCAATTAGGTGCTGTTTCATAGAGAACTGTGCAAATCATAGCATGTCATTTTGGGGATTAGCATTGCTGTGTCCTATAAGAGGGTAAAGGCAAAAATTATGATTTTGTGGATGCATGTTGCTTTGATTTCAACTGTTGTTGCAAAATGTGGTTGCACAACTTTCATCAGCTTATCTTCCTAGTCTTAGAAGGGCTTTTACCTGCATGAACAGGGATGTAGAAGTCAGTGAGAATGAGCAACAGTTTCTGTCTGCTCATTATTTGATTTTCCAGGATGGCAGATATACAATCGCTGATCAGCAAAGAATTGCTGTTTGATTTGCTGATTAATTCTGTGGCTTCTAAATTTACCTGGAATCCTATATATAACAGCCACTCCTCTACTCAAAAGTTAAGTCTATAAAGTGCCTGCCAAATTAGGGGGTTTCCTTTGGTGTTGCAGTGAATAATAGATTGGTATACTGGAACAGTAACAGAAGTGGGGAGACCTGGGTACATGGGCGCTTCCCCTGATAAAAATGCCACCTCTGGTTCACTGTGGTGAACAGGGAGCAAGTTTGTTGAGAAAGTCCTCTTCCCTCCTATTGAGACAACAAGTTTGGAATGCATTTCCAAACCACTCTAATCCCAGGAACAAGCTGGAGAAGTCCAAATGAAATGACATAATCAAATCCATCCCACAGCCAACAAAGAAGGCCATCCAAAATGCAAGAACAAATAAAATAAAAAATCTTTTGGCAGAGCTAAGAGAAAAAGGACTGCAATTTAAAAGGGAACTGAAATTGCTTTTAATAGATCCTGGTAGAGCTGCCGAGAGACCTCAATCTCTCAACTCTACATATTATTTATTGATTGGGCTAGAGTCCTTGTTAAATCTTGAGTGCTTTATAGATTTACACAATCTTTGGGTTGCAGAATGCAGCCTGGAAAAGAGAAGTCTTTGTTCTGGAGTTATTTCTTCTCCAGCTATGTTGTCTTATTATTTTACTATGCCTCAATTTACTTATCTGGGAAATGGGAAGAAGTATACAACCATTTCTCATCTTTCTTTCTCAGAAGTACTTATACTAAGCAGCCACATGCACCAGTTAAGATATTTGGTCTCTTCTATTTAAATACAAATTCCTCCAATCAAACCCTACCTTAATAGATTTTACTAGCAGTGGATAAGTCCAGGAGTCTGCCAAAAGGGGGATTCTGTGCATTTTTTTACTTTACTGCAATTGGCCTGTAGCTGCAGGGGCAACTCTGATATCTTTGATAGGTACACTTGGTGCATAAAACATCCTGGGCAGATTACCTGTGTAAAATCAGAATCTAGGATTTTAGTCTTAGCTCTAAAAGCAATTTGTTATGAAGTATGGAACAAGTCAATTTGTGTTTTTTTTTTTCAATCTTTAAAATGAAGGGATTGGACTTAGGTATAAAGTTCCTGCCAGCTCTTATAGTCTATAATATTATAGTTTTGAAATTCGTGACATTGCTCCTCTTTCAAGAAGCATAAAATATTGGCTTTAAAGACACAGAGGGAAAAAAATGGTATTTTCCTTTCACTCCATTAAGAATAATGCTCTATTGCCAAATTAGTGACATGGTAAATTGGGGTTACAGTATTCAGTGTCTCTCCCTGGCAGGCACAAGGCCGTCATCAATCCTTGCTCTGAAATAGAATATTCTTTTAAAAATGAAGGCACCACCAGTATTCTAAATAAAAAAGTAAATCTGGAAAAGATGGAAGAAATTTTTTTTTTGGTGTGGGGGATGAGAGGTGGGGATGTTTTACATCTGTTGTTAAATAAGCAAGAATGTTTGATCCTAAAACAAGAATCTGTTTTATGAGATAGTCAAAGTCCATTTGTGCTTCTGTATTTTTCCTCAATGTCCCTCCTTGCATCTAGCTGTGGCACTTCTTCAATCTCACATTGGCTCTACTGAAAAGCCCTAACTCAGAAAAATAAACCATCCAATCTTGTGTATTGTTCATGCACATTTTAGATACTCTCTACTAATATAAGAGCTTCAATTCAACTACTTAAGTGAAAGAATGAATTGTGTTTGGTTTGCTTTCTTTTAATGTATTTGGTGAATATGCAGAGAATGGCATTTTCTAAAAACAAAAATGTTTAAAATAAGATCCCACCAGATGATGCTAGCTTTTCATTATAAAAAGATGTTACAGATCAAACAACTACCACCACTCTAGAACCCCCTTCCCCACCAGATTAAGTGAACTGATGGCCAAAAAGTTATACTGAGAAAAAAAGAAATGCTATGCTACCTTTCGCAATGTGACTTTACTCCTCAATGCGTAGATTTGGGTAAAATGACAGGAAGGGAGACAAGTTTGAGGTCAAGGCAACACAGAAAAAGGAGAAATCTGCAACATTGCTGAGGGACACACCTGTACAGAAGATAAAGCAAACAAGAGGGAAAAGAAAGCAATATATATACAGTTTGGGGCAGTAAATCCTGCCAACTAAGCTCTTGAAAATTTTGGCAAACCAGACCACCACTTAATGTATGTATTGAGGTCTTCTGTGTGCTCAGCATTGGGTAAGGCAGTGTTGAAGTTCCAAAAACCATGTTGCATTTCAACTCAAAGGCATTTCTTCGATGTCCAGTAAGTAGTAAGCTCTGTGCTACCCAAAGGGGATAAAAAGAGTAGTACAAGTAGAAGTAGGTAGTCCTTCAAACAGTGTGAGGCAGGCTGTGCCTGCACTGAATGTCTCTGTTACCAAGAACTCCTTGCATTCTCCAGTAGCTCAATCTGTCCTATCTAAGGATGCAGCCAAAGGACACATCCCTTGCACACAGAAGCTCCTGCCTATGCAGAATTTTCCTTTCTCCAAACAGATTTATGCTCTCCAAAATCTTTGTGGTGCTTTTCCCCTGGCTTGCGATGCCCCTCCTAATGTACCCCCCTGGAAATTCCTGCTTACCTTTAGACTCACCTACACATCTTCTCCACATGACATTTAGTCAGTTTTGCAGCACTAAACCATGGTTCATCCACTTTTCTGGGCATACCTAGCAGTATCTTGGAGGGACATTTCATTCGCAAGTATAGTTTTGTGGTTTATAACTAAATATCAGCAAATTTGGCTCATAACATTTATGCAAAGCATCATAAAGCAGTGATTGCTGCTATTGTATGCTGAGCTCATGATCTTAATCTATTTTTCACCTTTAGTATTTTCAGTTTCACTGAAAGGCACATCAAAAATACTGATGTTTCATCAGTACTTCTTATTTTAAAAACTCATGTTTAATGTTCATTTCTTAATTGAATCATATGTAAACAGACTTTTTGCAACGTCTGTTCAAAATCAGCAGGAAGTTTAGGTCAAATTGATATTTGATGCTTTGACAATAGTCCTGCATTATTCATAGACAAGACATGCCAGCTCTCCCCAACTTGAAATTTCTTCTGTGTGTTCCAGGGGATTTGGCAATCTCTCCTTTCTCCAATTGCACTGTGTAATGTGTGATGGGCAATCCTGTTTCATGCATTGCAGGAACAAAATGTAACACAGCTTCATTTACTTGGAGATATATTCTTTTCTTAGGTCCAGTAAAGCATTTGGCAGCTGCTTTGCAAGAAAATGTAGAACCATAGTTCTTTGTCTAATATGGAAATGTACTGCACTAATATAAATGTGTGCTTTGAGGGTCTATTTCCATGTATTTCTGTGTCCAAAATAACTTTATTTCAATGCCAAATTATAGGGAAAGCTTTCTGAACACATTTTAAAGGGCAATTATCAACAATAGTGGTATTGAAAGTGTAATAGTAAAAAAAAAAAAAGCGAACAGCTATAATCAAGTTTAGGCAGTAACAGCCACATCACAATTGCTTCTAGGCTACTGTGGTGATAAGATGCCATGGGTATTGCAAGATAAATTTCTATCTCATAGATATTAAGATGTGAGAAAAATGCATCTTAAAAATGGTAAGATGTGGTTAAGACATGGAATACATGTACAGCTTTGCTTATTGGAAAATCATTAACTCAAACACTGACCATGAAACAATAAAGAAGAAAGAAAAGTGATCTGCTTTGGAAGGGAAAAAGAAGATATATGGAAAAACCAATGAATTAAAAACCAAAAGCAATAGAGTCATTTTTTAACCATTTTGCATTATCTATCATAAATTATCTTAGAAATTCTGGACATAGAATAAGATCATCTGCAAAAACAACAAACAAACAAACAAACAAACAAACAAAAACAAAATAGAAAACTCTTTTGTTCTCTCTTTCTCTTTCTGCCACTCCAGTATCTGTGATGTTTTTTAGTTTTCTCTTGCCCAATTGCATTGACAAGCATGTTGCTGGTTTTGGTTTCAGATGTGTATCTTTTAATCATGTTTGGCCATTCCAGTTTACTAAGGATTTTTAGAGAAACCTGGAAGAGGTGTGGACTTGAATCAAATGCCCCTTTGTTTCATCATCCATTGAAATGATCCCGTGTTCCTTCCCTCTGACCTAGACGTGTCACATCATTAACATCCTAATATCACAACATCCTTGTATTCATGGGTTTAGCTGTATTTGTGGTTATTTATCAGTTTAACAAAAACCAGCTGAACTCATTTCATCTAAGAAGGTAAATATTAAACCTTAACAGCATAATAGCATAGATCTAAACACGTTCCATTTGCTTGTGTTCAGCGTGGCTGCCTGCCTAGAATTCTGTGTTCTTGAATTTCTTCTACATCAACCTCAAACTGTCACAATGGAGAGAGCAGCTCTACTGAGTAGTATAAAGCTACAGTAGTGGGAATAGTATGGTGTTGGCAGAAGATTAGGTTGAGCAATGGAACAATGTATATATGATCCCCTCCAAAATGACAATTTAGTACATGATTTTTAAAAAAAAATTGATTAAATCAGTGAGACAAGGATGGAGTGGATTTTTATTTATCTTACAGGAAGCAGTATTTTCCATGCCTCTGAAATTTATATGTCCATCTTCTGTGACCTTTATCCTGTGGTGTTGCCAGCATAACTGGAGATGGCAGGGTAGAGGCCCCCAGGCTATGGAGATAAGCAGAATGAGTCAGAGAAAGAAGTTGGCCCAGTCTTATACATTCATTTCCACCATTATAGGTTCTCTTAGGGAATTTAACTTAGAAAGAATGAGGGGACATTCTTTCTCACAGGATATTGGAAGAATTTAGAGTCTTTTATCGAATTTATCATTGTCTGTTTTTTTTTTTCATTGCATATTTTTGACACAATTACGTATGGTCCTTTCCAGAAGACAAATTATATATTTTCAAAAATGGAATTAAAAATAAGTGGTATGTGCAAAATCTTTTGAAAAGTTCCTTTTGTATGAAAAGCTTGCTGTTTTGTAATGTTTCTTTTAAAGTATGAAAAAATGCTTATGCTTCAACAATCTAAATGACAGAGTTAAGTCTTCATTACTGTATCTATTTAAAACAATTAGATTTTTTTTTTAAGCCAGAAAACTTTTGTCTTGGTGGCTGGAGGTTTGTTCCAAGTGGCAATCACTCTTCTCTGTTACTTATTCCCAAAGATGAAATGATTTTTCCAGTTCTGGGTCCTAAATTATTTAATTGTCTCCCATCTTTAGGCAAAGGACAGGAGCAGGGAAAATAATTTTAGGATATTTTCTGGCCCTGTCCACAAAGGGGCTGGAAGACCCCTGGGCCGATGTTTATTTGTTGGTACCTGAGATTACTTACATCTCATTGAGATAAAGACAATTTCTGTATTAGCCACCTTTTCATTGCTGTGAACCAATGACCAGAACAACTTAGAAGAGGAAAAGTTTATTTTGACTCATGGTTTCAGAGATTTCAGAGGTCTCAGTCTATGGTCGGCTGACCCCCTAGCTCGAGGGCTGAGGTGAGGCAGAACCTCATGGCACAGTTGGGTATGGCTGAGGAAAAGTGCTCAGTCAATTACAATTGAGAATCAGAGAGAGAAAGGGGGAGCCAGGGACAGAAAGATATAATCTGCTAGGTGGATCACCTCCTGATCCCTCTCTTCCAGCAATGCCCCTACTGCCCATAATTACTACCTGGTACAATAGACTGAAAAACCAGCCTCTACCTCAGGTCAAAGCCTGTCCAAGGAAGGGACATGACCTTTGTCCTTGAAAAGACCCACAGAGCACTCCTAGGCACATTCCCACCCTGCTAAGTTGTTTATCTACAAATAACTGGAGAGATCTGCTGCACCAGGTGTCCCTGTCTCAGTCAGGCTAGGTGGGGATCCATAGCAGTCCCCTAGCAGCCACCAATCAGCATGAGACAGGGAAATACCTGGGATGCCAGATGACCCTCCCAGTAGTTTATGGTGGTTGATAACGTGTTGGGAAACCATGTAATTCAGCACGCACACCCCTCTTGGCTTAAACCAATCAGTTCAAATGAATCCCCTTCTTGTAGTAACCAATCACCCCTACCCAACTTGTTTCCGCCAGTGAATGTGCTAATCATGTTTTAGAGTTGTTATTTGATTTTCCCGCGGTGTGTGATGATTTGCTAAGAGATGCTATGATGTATGTGGGGGTCCCTGCCTTTTCCAAAGAATGTATAAAACTGCTGCAAACCCTGGGCTCCAGGCCTCTAAGCATCACCAGTTGCTGTGTGCATGCATGGAGGACAGAACTAGCTCACAATAAACACCTCTTTGCTGCTTACATCGATCTTGGTCTCTGGTGGTCTTTTGGGGGTCCCGAATTTGAGCATAACATCCACCTTTCACATTATGAATCCATCAAATGGATCAATCCACTGACTAGGTTATAGCTCTCAAAATCAAATCATTTCACCTCCTGAATTAATGCAGGAGCGTTGGGGCAGCACCTCATATCCAACCCAGAGCAACAATCAACGTAAGGTTATCCCACAGAGAGGAGGCATGCTTAGTGTTGGGAGAACCTACCATGCTTCACAGTGGAGAGACACAGCAAGCCTGGGAAAGGCATGGTGAAGCTACAGTCTCAGTATCAAGCTGGTCAGAAATGCATTTTATGGAGCCTAGAGAAATAGATTGGTGCTTCCTAATCCAGCAGGCTGCAGGCAAATTGCTGGTGGAGACGCAGGCCACATATTGCTTAGTTTATGTCCTCCTGCAGGTCTGAGTGAATAAAAAGCATGCCCAAGCCTAGGGGTTGAGAGGATGGCCAGGGCTTTAATCTGGTATAATACCTTTCCTGGACAACACATCTACTTTGTCAGGAAAGGTTTATTGAGGCAGCTCCAAGGTGGTGGTTTCAGGAAGAGAGAATGTTTCTTGTTATATTAGAGTGGATTTTGATGTGAAGAGAATTCCCTAGAGAAATCACAGGAAATGGACTTAAGATCACTTAAGTTCTAGGTAAGGGAAGAAGGGGAATTTTTAAAAAGTTGGTATGTTGTCCGGTTTTCAAAAGGAGGGTAATTCTCCATCAAGCATCCTGGTCATCATTCAGTTTCAGAGGCCCCATTGAAACTGGCCTTCCCTTCTCCATTAGCAAAATGACTCTGGCTGAAGACATGGTGCTTCTCTTTAGGAAATTCTAGAAATCAGGTTGTAGAAAGGGATGGAGCTTCTGGGAAAGGTTGGTGCCCTCTATAGTATATGAGAACAATGGAACCCAGGGGAACTTGCTCACCAACACCACTCAGGCCTGACTACTGCCATTTTATGTAAGCAAACACATAAACCTGAAGGTCAGACTGGCGTCTCCAAGTTGCTATCTGTTCCCTGGGTAAACATCTTTTCTGAACCATTATAAACAGATTACTTCATCTGTTACACACGAAGCCACTGTGGTCTGAGCTTATGTCATCTCTCTTTATTTCCCTCTCTCCCTTTCTCTTTCCAATTCTCTCTCTTACACATACATATATACTCATGTCTAAATGACCAAAATAATACTTTAAAAAAAGATCTAACATGAATAGTTTTGCAAGAATTTTCATCAAGATTTAAAGCTTAAGGACCCAATTGGACGGTTATGGAATTTTAGATGGGAAACTTAGTCTAACAAAAAATGTTTGCAATTATAAAACGTGAAGGTCACCCAAGCACCATAGGAGAACACGTGTTCTATAAGAACTAGGATTTTCAAGAATGCATAGAGCAAATGCTAGGACATAACAAGAAAGACTGCCTGAGCTGTCAGGGTGGCAGCATGCCAAGTCTGTCCCAGCCATAAACCCCCGTGAGGGCTTTGTATCTGCTGTCCAATGACTAGATCATCTTCTCCACCACAAGTCTGTTTCCCCGCTTCATTTAGGTCTCTGCTCAAATGCTGAATCCTCTCTCAGTGCTGTGGTTTGGATGCTGATTGTCCCCCACAGAATCAGGAGTTGGAAGCTTAGTCCTCTGTGTAATGTTGAGACGTGGTGGGACCTTTGGAAGTTGAAACCCAGTTGGAGCGTTATTAGGTCACAGAAGACATCGCTCCTCAAAGGGAAGAAAGCAGTTCTCATGGAACCCTGAGTTAGTTTCTTATCAGAGGGTTGTTATTAAAAAAAAAAAAAAAAAAGGTCCGGCTCTTTCGTTGACTCTACCTTTCAGCCTCTCTCCGTGATTTCTCCCTCTTGTATATGTCGCAACCACTATGTCATCTGCCATGAGGTGAGACACTCAGGCAAGTCCTTACCAGGGCTGGCACCATGCTGTTTGGACTTGTAGCTGTCCAGACTGTGAACTAAGTAAACCTCTTTACTTTATAAGTATCAAGGATTAGGTGTTTCATTATAGTAGCTTAAAATCGACTAATACATCCAGCTTCATTGGTTGCGTAAGAATTCCTATCCGCTAACATTTCAAAATGTTTTTGCTCACCTATTAGTCAACACATGTCCCCCTCAGTGACGTTATTTCTAGGAAGGCAGGGATTTTGCTTGTTCCAGGGATTTTGCTCTCTCTTCGCCCCGTACTCTTGTCCCTCTGAGAGTTGTCTGTGATCCAGAGCACAGGGTGCACAGGGCGCTAGACAGAGTGGTTGTCTCTATCAGTCTGACATTCAGAAGACACACAAAGCTTTACATCTCCAGAAGTTATACTTCCATGGACAACTGCTGTGGAGTGTAGACCAAACCCACCCCTTCTCTCCCAGAATGTTTCCTATTCTCTTTCTTCCTTGAATCACCCCAAATCACCATCATACCTTGAATAGATCACCTAATACTAACTAGTATCTTTGCTTCCTTTCTGGTCCCTTACTAACTGAGCCATTTTCTGCAAAATGACCAGCAATGATTGAAGAAACTCATCTGATCACACAGTGACCATGCCTGCTACAGCACTTGCCACCACTTGCCTGGCTGCTCTCTGATTTGTCTCATTGGCCTTCTGAGATCCTCAGTATGGTCCCATTCCGTTGTGCCTCAGGACCTTTGCATCTTGTTTCTGCTGACTGCGATATATTTCCTGGGATTTCTTGGGTAGCCAACATCATCTTTTTCATCATTTATAATTTAAATGTTAAACTTCTTAGAGAGAACTTCTTTGACACTGCTAAGTAGTCCAGCTTGTCCTGTTATTTTCAAATATGGCCTTCTGTTTATTTCTTTCTTAGATCTACATGTTGTGGTTATTATTTTTTTTTAACCTATATCCTCATTTCACTTCAGTTCCATGAGAGCTGATGCCATGCCTGTGACATTGACTACAGTATCCCCAGTACCTAGCACAGTGCTTGGCACAAAACAGGTGTTCCGTAAACCAAAATTATTCAATGAATGAAAAAAAATATTGATAAATAAATGAATCTCTTACATTCTGATGAAAGTCAAGGTCCTACTCTAAAAGTTGACGCATCAAAGAAAACTTATCAGATACATTTTGACCAGGTTCTGACTATGACTCACCTAGACCTATGTAGAGTCAGACTCCTCGGACTTCTCTTTTTGATTAGGTCTCAATCTTGAGTTTCGTCCAGTTTGAGTCAGAATGCTAGTGATTCAGTTCAGCAAGAATCCCCCATCTTTGGTATCTGATCATCTCGATAACTAATCAGATTCTTCATCTTTTATCTTCCATGCTTTAGTATTTCTGCTTGTTTTCAAGAATTCTTTTGAGTCAATTTAGCAAAAATCTCCTACCCTTGATATTTCCTGTTAAGAATGCTCTGTGCACTGACCCCCACTTCTCCTTGACTATAAATCCTCTCGTGAGCTTGGTGTCTATTTGTCTCTCTCTCCTCTCTTTTTCCGATTCTGGGTTTTGAACCCACATCCTTGTGCTTTCTGGGCAAACACTCTAACATTGAGCAACATCCCCAGAGCCTGGTCTTTCTTTCTCCCAGCACAGGACTCCCAATGCAGTCATTCCTCTTGCGCAGTCTGTATCACTGTCTTCAGTATGTGTCATCCAAGATTTGTCTTGCAATGTCCCTCCTTGCTGACCTTTTCTTCATTTCCACCTGATCTCACTGCTCTCCCATACACATAGCCTCAGCTGGCCTCTTAAAAATGTAAAGGCACTTATACCTTCTGCTGGTCCGACCACCTCTTCTCACATATTCAGAATGCTGCCCATAGGCTTTGGGTGCCAAGCAGAAACAGAATAAG
This sequence comes from Ictidomys tridecemlineatus, assembly GCF_052094955.1. Lineage (NCBI taxonomy): Eukaryota > Metazoa > Chordata > Mammalia > Rodentia > Sciuridae > Ictidomys > Ictidomys tridecemlineatus. Next base: position 47,843,983 of record NC_135486.1, on the reverse strand, counting down.
TGCAAGGGTGTCTTGCTTTATGTCATAACAACTTACCCCCCCCCTTTCTTCAAAGTATGTCCTCAGAAAAGTTATTACTGATATTATTAGAAGAAGGCTTAACACATTTTAAATATACTAAAGTGTTGCGATTGCAGGAAACTCAATAAATGGTGTTTCTTCTAATCCTGCAAAAAGAAAGGAAATGCAAAGAGGAAAAACACATGCAAAGTTTGAATTAAAAAAAAAATAAAAACTTTTTTTTTCTTGTAATATGAGTCCACTCTTTCGAAGTAAGTATTTTCATTCCCTAACTGGTGAGATATATAAACTGTTATGATATTCAAACCCTATTAGATTCATTTTCTTAACTTACAAAATGAAGGATTCATAGTATGCAGTGTTTCTCCAGTTTCATAAATCTCAGAATCTTTTCTCCCACAGGGAAATAATATTTTATTGTCAAAATTCAAACTTGAGAATAATATTTTTTGGGGGGGGATGGGTACCAGGGATTGAACTCAGGAGCACCCGACCACTGAGCCACATGCCCAGCCCTATTTTGTATTTTATTTAGAGACAGGGTCTCACTGAGTTGCTTAGTGCCCCACTTTTGCTGAGGCTGGCTTTCAATTCATGATCCTCCTGCCTGAGCCTCCCCAGCCGCTGGGATTACAGGCGTGAGCCACCGCGCCAGGCTGAGGAAAACATTTAAAAGAAAGAAAAGATGTATTTTCACAAATTAGTTGTTTTTTGAAAAATATGCTTCCCCAACACTTTTTTGTTTGGAGAGAGTGGGGGTGGGTGGGAGAAGGTATCAGAAGGTAGAGATGGTGTCTGTTTACATTTGAAATTACATAAAACAGGGTCATTACCAGAGAAGGACAGTAAACATAGAAAGTTGTGTACTTTCCAGTTTTTGAGACACAAAATAGATCCGTGAGATAAATTCATAATTTCCAACCCAGTTGTGCCAATATCTTCTCTTTTATTAACAACTGAATCTTATCCCCAAGTTAAAACACGTGTGGTTGTATATGTAAGAACAGATCTGATATGTTTTCTTTTCAAACACTCAATTTGAACTGCAAACAAGGAGTGAACTAGTTCAAAGTCAAGCAGTGGAGGGGAACCAGAGATGGGCAATCGCCCTGGGTAATGGCTCCAAGACAGTGGTGGGAGAGATGGGGAGTGCACAGGTTTACATGGTAACACTTGTATTTAACCTAACACTAGTGTTTGCATAGTTAGAGGATTTTGCGAAAGTAGGGTTTAAATATTCCTGTGACATAGAGTTCATTTCACTTTCTTATAATAACAGACCTAAAAATGACTGCTGTATTTATTATTCACCTCTATCACCAAAAACGCTGTTAGAGGCTTTCTGTGGTTTATCTCCTTTAGGTCTTATAATTGTATGGATATGGTAGATTCAGTGCCCTCATTTTATAGAGGAGATAATGAGGTTTAGAGAGCTCAAGCCAATTGTCCAAGGTCATACAGGTGATAAATAGTAGCCTGGTGTGTTAATGTAGCTCTGTCTGTTCACACTATGCTGAACTATACAAACAGCAGGTGGTAAGGAGTACATTCACATCATTTTAGCTGTGCAGACTCTAGTTGGCTCCATGGTAACAGAGACCTCGTTCACCTCGCTCACCTGTGTCAACTGTGCTCAAAACAGTTCCGAACACACAACAGATCCCTAATATTTGTTGAATAAATCTTGGAGTTTGTTTCTAATTAGGAACTATTGCATTTATATATGCACAAATAACAGTCCTTAGGGAGAATCTTAAGAGACTGAGAAAAAAGAGGCATTCGGAATTATTGTAGCTATGTTCTGAAGTGAAAACTGTTATTCGCTTAGGTGTATTTCTAGATCTCCAAACATCAACTGTGATCTTTGACACTGCGAAAGTTTTCAGAATCAAAATGGAATCATTTTTGTGACACTCTAACCATATGTAAATAAATAAATAAAGCTAGAAGGTTCTGAAGGTGGGGGCAGGGCAGAAGGTTATCAAAGGCTGTTAGCAGGTTTTGATGGGGGCTTCCTGTTCCCTCCATCTTGAGGCTGCTTGGTTCCCCTAGGTCTTCTGACCTCAGTGTGCATTCCTCAGATTCCCTGGGGGATTTGTTCTTTTTACTCTGGTTTCTAAAATGTTGACCCATCCCCAGGGCTTAGCCTGAAGACCTCTCTTCTCCTTGTAAATCAACTTTTTAAATAAACTTTCTAGCTTCATGCTGTTACATACTTTATTCCTTTACTGACTTTTGTGGTGCTGGGAATGGAACCCAGGGCTTCAGGCATGCTAAGCAAGCGCTCTACTTCTGAGTTACATCCCTAGCCCTATGCTTTTAGGTAGATTCTAAAATTTGACATCTCACATTTCATAATCAGTCCAGGCCTCTCTGATGAGCCCTAAAAATTGATTTGGCCAAATACCTTAGTGGTATGTTCCTTGATGTTTCTTTTCTATACCCTATGTTTAATCCATCAGAATACCCTGTTGACTTTCCTTTCAAAATACACCTACAAAGGGACTCAGGAGGCTGAGGCAGGAGGATTGCATTTTAAGGTCAGACTCCGAAACTTAAAAAGACTATGTCCCAAAAGAGAGAGAGAGAGAGAGAGAGAGAGAGAGAGAGAGAGAGAGAGAGAGAGAGAGAGAGAGAGAGAGAAAGAGAGAAAGGGAGGGAGGGAGGGAGGAAGGAAGGAAGGTAGACTGGGGGATTGTAGCTCAGGGGTAAAACTTACCTGAGCTCAGTTCACAGTACTGGAAAATATACATGTACCTATGGTCCAGCCAGCCCTCACGAAGCAAGAACGAATCTGAATCTTCAAAAATAAGAGTTACATTTACTTCTGAAAGCCCTTCAGTAACTTACATGGCACTCAGCCAATCCTAATAAGGCTCCACAAGGATGCTTGTGATCTGATTCCTGCTACTTCCAGTCTCCTCATTGATCTGGAAACACTGGTTATGCATTTCCTTGACCACCAAACATGCTTGTCTTAGGGCATTCGCACTTGATCTTTCCTTGACCTGGCCAGTTCTTCTCCCAGATAGCTACTGATCTTACTTCTAGTTTATCCTGACTCTTTGTAAGGAAGTCATCGGAGTAGTGAGGACTTCTACAATTACTGTATATAAAATAGCAACCCTTATGGTACTTCTAACCCCCTCACTTGACTTAACTATTGCACTCAACACCATGTTACATAGTTATCTGTTGATTGATATATGTTGTCTCTAACACATACTGTAATTACTAGCTCAATGAGAACAAAGACTTCTTTTGTTTTATTTGTATCATACTCTTGGTGTTTGACACAGAACAAGTGAATGGTAAAATATACTGCTCATTGTCCTATACTGTGTGTGTCAAATACTAAATGGTGTTGGATGTTGCCTTTGAAAATTAAAGCCCTATTCTCTACATAGACATTTATTCAATGTTCATGCTGGTAGAATTTGTATCACTGAATTGCTAATGAGAGTTTCTTTCTAATTTTTTTCTAATGGTGCCTTGGGATTATACATAACAGAGGACTCCACTGTTACATATGCTTACATTCACACAATATTTCAAACTTCTTATTCAGCAGACTTCTCCCTCTTTGGCTCTGGCACTCTGTATCCTTCTCTTTGCCTTCTCTTTGTTGCCATTTACAGAAAAAGAGAGAGAGAGAGAGAGAGAGAGAGAGAGAGAGAGAGAGAGAGAGAGAGAGAGAGAGAGAGAGAACGCTGCATTTAGCTTATTTTTATGGAAGTCACTTTCATATTGGAATCCAAGTTGAGAATAGATTTTTTTTAACTGGATGGAAATTCCCTAATTTCAGTGGTACTCTCTGTTCCATGATTATGGTAGATACAATAAACATTTGTAAGATTGATTTAAATTGATTTGAATGTATGCCATTAAAGATTCCCTTTGGCTACTCCATTTCAGAACACATGCATTTGTTAAACAAGTTCAGGTCTAATACCAGTGAAATTAAAGAGGTAAAATTGAAACTAGGAATTCAGAGCAACCATTTGACTGCCCAGCATATCCTCCTCCTTAGTAAGCAATTTAAATCAGAACCTCTCTCCTAAATATTACAGTTTTGGCAAAATTGATTGAAATATGCCATCTCTGCAGATAAGTGAGTGACTTGTGAATTGCAGCTTGAGGAATTGAAGTGATGCACCCATGTAACCAGCTCAGATTTAGACATAAAAACCTTATAAGTCCCTCAGAAATTCTCTTGTGTTCTTCACAACCACTAATTCTAGCAACAAAGACCAGTTCCCAAACTCCTGTGAACAGAGTCTCATTTTGATTCTTTTAAAAACTATACAAAGGGAATCGTATAACATGGACTCTTTAGTATGGGACTCCCTTTGCTCCAGGGATTTTCGCCAGTGCTTTCAGTAGTGTGCTTCCTAACTCTTCTCCCTTTATCCACATGACAAGACCTAGACTCCCACTGCCTTCTTTAGATCTTCACCTGGTTGGTTTTCAACCAGGAAGATGTACCTTCTCAAATTTCCTTTTTGTCTTGTGAAGAATCCTCAAACATAAAGCAGTGGAATCTTCTTAAATCTGTTTTCGGAATTCATGTGCTGTGAACATGGAAAATTGAAGAGCTTCAAGAATGGTGGTCTGGTTTATTGGCCAATAATTAGATATGCAATCAATGAAGTCAGGCTGGCATGACTAGTTACCATATTTTCCAGGAGAACAGCCAAAGCTTGAGGTTCCTCGGTAGCAGCAATGATGTACAAGCTAAAGGTATTCTTTAATTTGCAGCATCTTTCTAGTCACCATGTGAGTTCCTGGCCCAACCATATTCCTGGAAGAGAGTTTTGCCTGCTGAAGCTAGAGAAGGGTGGGAATTCCATCAGTTGGAAGGAGTTGATGTTGCAGTGTTTGGTGGATTAAAAACTGAGCTGCATTTACCATTTCAGAACACTTGAGTTCCCTCCAGCTACCTACTCACTAAACTTTGGGGAGACGGTAAATCTATAGTTTCATCCCTAACTCACTATGAATTTGGGCATGTTACTATATCACTTAGACCTTAGCTTCCTCCTGGAAAAAAAAAGAAACCAGAATGCAGCTGTCTATGGTTTCTTTCATTCCTTGGGTATCTACTAATACCCATCCCCTTGCCCTTACTTGTATCTGTTGAGCTTACTGACTGTTCACCCTCATCCATCAACTTCTTTTGCAGCCTGTCTCTTCCATCAAAGCCTTAAGAATTAGCCTCCCACCACAGTATTCACCTTCATATGTAGAGCTGTTAGCATTTGTATTAGATGTTGCATCACCTTTGGGGGATAATAGTATTTTGTAACATTCTCCTCCCTTCCTGTGCATGCATGGTGTCAGTTCTCAAAGTCTAGTAGTCCATCTAGAGTCCGTTTTGTAATCATTCAAACTGTCTCACATCACATCAAGCTGGACATATGGACTACACGAGGTTTGTCCTGACCTCCAAAGTTTCCTTCTATTTTTAAAGAACAGGTGAGGACTTCAGTTCCCAGCACTCCTTAAGACTAGAAGACAGGCACCTGCTCAACAATACAAGATCCTCTGATGGAGATTAACATAAGCAAGATGCATTTGGGGCTGAGGATAAGGCGCCAGGCCTGATTTCACAGGGAATTAGGTGGAAAATCCTGAAACTTACTTAGGAGAGCTTTTGCTAACCTGAAAATATCTGATTTTCCTAAAAAATCATTCAGTGTCCACATTGCACATTCAAAAACCTTTAACTAATATCATGTAATCTGTTTTTACTCAAAAACATTTTGGCAATAACATGCTTCCCTTGCTTATATCTGATTTTTGTCATAGAATTGAAGGATGATGAGAGACAGAGAATAGGCTCAAAGCTATGGAATCATTCAGTGGTGATAATTCTAGGTTAGGAATCTTGCTTATTTTTAAAAAGTATTTGGATATTTTGAGCTCTTCTGTTAGAGGTCTTTGTATTAATAATTAATTTATGGGCATGACGTGGCTGACAGTTGCTTACGTTTACTTAGAACTTTGTATTTTGTAAAGTGCTTCTATATGCATTCTGCTTTGACCCAAGGAAAATCCCCATAAATATTGCCACTGCAATTACAAATGTTAAGTCTTAAATTAAATATTTTCGTTAAAAATCTACTAAAATTCATAGGTGACTTTGCAAGATTTTTTTTTTTAAAGAGAGAGTGAGAGAGGGGAGAGAGAGAGAGAGAGAATTTTTTTTTTTAATATTTATTTTTTAGTTCTCGGCGGACACAACATCTTTGTTGGTATGTGGTGCTGAGGATCCAACCTGGGCCGCACGCATACCAGGCGAGCGCGCTACCGCTTGAGCCACATCCCCAGCCCTGACTTTGCAAGATTTTAAGGAAAATCCTTAGTTGGGTGAACAGAAGCAAGATTCTAAAGTTCTGTTACTCTTGGTGACCAAAGTTGTGGTTTTAAACTTCTTGTTTTTGCAGGGGGAAAGTAGAATCTGAATTACCTGTATAAATCTGGGACTCCCTGAAGGGCTATCCCAGTGGTTCAGAAACTTATTAGAAACAGCATCACCTTTTTTTCTATTTTGTAGTGTCCTCTCTATTATTCTGAAATGAAATTCATAGGAAAATTTTTATAGTTTTCCAAAATTGTTCCAATAGGCAAATGAGAAATAAAAGTAAATTTAATACATGAACATGTGTTTAACTACATAAGTTATAAAGGAATAGGAAGGCATAAGAAAGTAGTAAGGTGCTTGATTTATGTGCTGCCTCACAGTAAGAGTGAAAACTGGGACCTCAATTGGTACATGTGTATCATATGGTAACCCTAGTTCTACCAGCAGCATTCCCATTGAGAATAATTTTATTAAATTGTGAGTAATAACTCCTGGCAACAGTGTGAAAAAATAAAATAATAATAACTATGAAAGATGCATTTCTAGAAAATATCAGGATATTTTTTAAAAACTGTGAAAACAATGTTTTAGGTTTATATGTCTAATGAAGAAAACAATCTAGGATTGGATAATTCTAAACTGTTTTTTTTTCATCTATAAGAATGATGAACCTTTGTTGTACTATGCTGTACTGAGTATCAGTATCTAATTGCAGAGTGTCTAATATTCCTGGACTCTACATGGTAAATGCCAATTGTACTCCTTTATCTGATGAGGCAGTAAAAAATGGCTGTATAGTCTGGGGGTGTAGCTCAGTGGTAGTGCATTTGTAAAGAAAACTTTTTTTTATTGGTGCCTTATTATACATAATAATGGGATTCATTGTGATTTATTTGTACATGCACTTAACAATTTGATCAATTTTATTCCCTAGTAATTTCCATTCCCCGATTCCTCCTGCTAATTGCCTTCCTTTACTCTACTGGCCTTCCTTTTATTTTCATGAGATCCCTTTTAGTCCCTATTTTTCTCTAGCTTACACATAGGACAGAAAACAAAGAAACCTTGATTTTCTTTTTTTTAATTTCCACATATTTTAATTGGAGCATTACAGTTGTACATAATGATGGGATTTGTTGTTAGATTTTCATACATGCATACAATATAACAATATAAGTTGGCCAATATCACTCCCTAAAACTTCAGGACCCTTTGCTTTCTAAGCCTGGCTTATTTCGCTTAACGTGATGTCATCCAGTACCATCCTTTTTCCTACAAATGACATGATTTTGTTCTTATGGCTGAATAAAACTCCATTGTGCATATAAGAGTGGTAAAGCACTTGATTAGCATGTGTGAGGTTCTGTGATCTATTCCCAGTACCACACACACAAAATGTCTCTACAAATGTCAAAACACCCACTAGGGGTAGAAGCACCCATGATTAAACCACTGGCTATATCTTTAGTGAATGAGGAAGCCAAAAAAAAAATGGATAAAGGACAAAATTTGTTAGACTTATCTTTATTTCTTGGGGGAGGGAAAATAGCTCTCATTTGAGAAATCTTAATAATAATCTCTGCTTCACATTGGATTGTGGCATGGATTTACATAATGTACCTTGTGCAAAAATTTCAGCAAATAATTTAGTTTATAGTGGTCCTAGGTTGGTAGTGACTCCAAGAATATGGATAAAACAAAAAAATACATTACATATGGAGAAATATTGTTTTAACTTAGGTTCTGAATACTCACACAGCAAAATTCCAGTGATTTATAGCAAAACAGCCAAAGAAAGAAAGAAAGAAAGAAAAAAGATCTTGCATCACTAGTTAAGGTCAGCAGAAACATCAAACTAAAGAAGCAATTCCACAAAGATATTAAATTTTCTTTATGGAATAAAGAATAAAATAAGTATATTTAAGGTCATAAAATGACAAATCAAAAGTATGAGTAAAAAGAGTTTATGAGGAAAGTCACATGGTAGATATGGAACTAACTCAAATGAAACTTCTAGAAATGAATATATATATATATATATTGTATGTGCGCATTTGTTAGTCAGCTTTTTGTTGCCATGATAAATATCTGAGAAAAACAACTTAGAGGCAGAAATACTCCTTTTGGCTAATGGTTTCAGTTCATGGTTGTCTAGCCCCACTGTTCTGGGGCTGGGTGAGGCAGAATGTCATGGCAGAGGGGTGTGGTGGGGGGAAACTGCCCAACTCCCATTAGCCTGGAAGCTGAGATTAGAAAGGGGTCAGAGAGAAGATAAACCCTTCCAGAATAGGCAGCTAGGTCTTATACAACTAGAAGTTAGCTACTTCCTCCAACTAGGTCTTATCTCTCATTAGTTCATTCAGCATTTAATGGATTAATCCACTGAGGAGGTCATAGACCTCCTGATCCAGTCATTTCCCAAAAGCCCCACCTCTGAACCTTGAGACTTTTGAGGATATTATAGACCAAACTGTAACAATAACAATACATACATACATACATACACACAGACACACATATATTTCTATGTGTATAAACACATACATACATATTTCTAAATATGTATACATTTATACACACACACACACACACACACACATATATATATATATATATACACACACATATACACTTATGTAAATACAAATTGTGTATAAATTTTAAAGCTTAATGGTTGGAATAAATAGTTTAAATGCAGATGAAGGTATAATAAGCACACAAATAATGGAAAGTATGAATAACTGAGATGATATCATTCTAAATAGATTTCAGAGGGAGAAAAGAGAAAGGAGATACACAGTATTCTGATTTACAATGCTTGAGAACATTCTAGAATTGGTAACAAGACATCAAATTTGTGATTGAAGAAGTATTATATAACTCAAGCCAGATAAATATGAAATCTACATCCAAAACTGCAGAATAACTAATAACTAAGAAGGTTTATCAGTAACAAATCTCCAATAAAAAAAATTTAATGGGTTCATTTCAAGAAGAAGGAAATCAATTTTGAGAAAAAGAGCTATGATACAGAAAGGCAATAAAAAGTTCAAAAATATTAGAAGTATTAAAGGTCCAAAAGTATTACAGCAAAATTTAAAAAAACCCTGATATATATTGTTAACAAGGAAGATATATAAATTCTAAAGCACAGAAAGGTTGAAAATAAAAACACAGAAAAATATATGCTAGGTGTTGGTAAAGATGGCGCCCAGAGTGCTTCTCTTCTAGGAGCTCAAGTCCATGAAGCACTGAATGCGTGCGAACTGTCACCTCCAATCCCTGTGGAATGGCTCCAACTTTGAATGGCGCACCTCCAATCCCTGAAGTGGTGCAAACTCTCTCGGACAATGAAGAAGTAACAGCCCACTTGCTCCTCCTCATCCTGCGTTAAGCCCATAAATATCAATACCCTGTCCATGCGCTCTCTTACTCTTACTCTCTCACTCTCCCTCTCTCTCTTACCCTTTCCTCTCTCTCTCTCTCCCCCCCTCTTCTCTGTCTTTTCCCCTTCCTCTCTCTCTCCCCCCTCTCCTCTCTCTCTCTTTCTCTCTCTCTTTCTCTCTCTCCCTCCTCCCTTCTCTTCTGCAACTGGCCACTAAGGTCCTGCTAATAAAATCTCAGACAGGTAAGCAGTTGTTTTGGCTTGTTGAGTTTATGGAGCTTTTCCATCATCCTTTACACTAGGTAAGTAATATAGGCTTGGACATCAAAGCTAATGTTGGAATAATTAGACATTAAGACACGAAAATTATAAGACAAAGAAAGTAAAGAGGGTTACCACAGCTGGCTACAGTGGTGCATGCCTGGAATCCCAGCAGCTGGGGAGGCCAAGTCAGGAGGAGTTCAAAGCCAGCCTCAGCAAGTTAGCAAGACCCTAAACAACTCAGTGAGACACTGTCTTAAAATAAATTACAAAAAGGGGTGGGAATGTGGTTCAGTGGTTAAACTCCCAAGGGTTCAATTCCTGGTACATAATAATAATAATAATAATAATAATACCACCCGTGAGATAAAATTAATCTTTTATCTTTATAAATTTATTTTCTCAATTTATAACTGACAACCCCAGCCAACACTTTAAACATGACTTTTTAACAAAGAGGAATTAATTATTCCTTCTCTTGTCTAATAATGAGCTTTTCTTAAAAATCTTAGCAAGCATTATCTTTAATGATGAAACATTAATAATATTTCCTTTAAGATCAGGGACAACATATGAATTTTAAATATCATTTCTATCTAAAATTATTTGGGAGAGCCTATCCAGAGCCATAAGATAAACAAATAAACAAATACACACAAAACATAAGTAAAAGGAAAAATGATTAAATAGTAAGGAAAAAAACCTGTTCCTTATTGATTGGTTATATAATTATTTATACAGATTTAAAGAATAAAACAAAAGAAAATTCATAATAAAATTAATGAGAAAGAAATAACAGTAAGCACTTACAGTAACCTGAGAGCCAGGTTTATTCTGGACAAGCTATTGTATATGGGCATTGTAAATGGCACACGGACTGACCGAACAAAATAGGGGGCCCAGAAATAGATACATACTTAGACAGAAACCAGATATCTGACAGGTGATCCAGTGAGTCAGGGAAATTATCTTAAAAAAATCATAATACTACTTCATATAGTAGCTGAAGTTAATTTTAAGATGCTACCATCGAACTGTTAATCAAACTCCATAAAGAATACCAGTGTCACCTCAGTCGTTTCACTGGTCAGATGCAATTCACGGTGTGCAAGAGTGGCCATTGGGAGCTGTCTGCCCAGAGGTAGGCAATAAGGAGCACATTGTCTGCACAAAATAACAATAATAATAAGTTGGTCTTTGTTTCACTGAGTGGAGACAATTCTCAGAAAATTCTAGTGATACTTTCCATGAAGAATTGTTTTCTCTCCAACTTCAAAAGAACTGAGTAGCTAATATTTTTTTATTTTAATAATATATGTTATATATAATATAAGCTTCAAATTAGTTTCTCTTTTTTCTTACTTAGGGTTTTATAATCATTGTATTTTAAATTAACTTTCAAGTTACTTTGGGGAATTACCCATTACATAGTCAGCACCCAACCATGTGTATACTCAGAGAAGAGAATTTACTTCTGAAAGTAAATTTGTAATGATTCTGAATCACTCCAGCTTACTTTGAATCAGTTTTTCTCCAGCCTCTGCAGAGTTACATAGTATTGGGCTGAGTAAATTAGAAAACCAATGATGGTATGATGTTTCTAAAGACAAAGAAACGGACCTTGAGTTACTACAGTGATCATTTTATGTCATCACTTGGAAGATTTTATTTGTGTCCACATTTCACAGTAGTGAACCAGAGGGCATCCATTAGCAATCCATCCATCACAACAACTTCTCTCCTAAGTCCTAACAAACCTCTGATAGCAACATGATCCACATAGTCCCTGCAAGCTGATCAGCATCTGTGGGTGAAATACAAACCCACCTCTGTTCTCTTTATAGGTCTTTTCTAATTCTTAAATCTCATGTTTCGTAGAATAGAGAGAGACCACTTTTATGTATAGTATTATAACTGTTCACCTGCAAGAAGGAAAGGCTGAACCATAAGACCTTTCAATTTTATTTTTCCATTTTAAAATTTTAAAATATTTTCCTTGAAATTCTCTCCATGTAGTGCCTAGCAAGTTTCCTTCTCAAAACCAACAGTATTGACAAATACAATTAGCTGAGACTTTACATGCTCACACTTGTTTCATCTCAACCTCCCCTGCTCCGGCACCTCAGGTTGCTGGATACTGCTGCTCATTCCTGCTCCCTTCCTAACCACTTCCACTTTCTGCTTCCTGATGCTTCTCAGGCTTTTGGGGGAGCAGCCTAAGAAGGACAAAACTAAACAAGTCTTTCCAATTACACCAAAGCCTTAACAATTGCAATTCCTCTCAATCAGGATGGGTGATAATTTAACCCTGCTAACAAATCATCTCTTCAACTTCCACATGAAAGGATGGGAAGAAGAGAAAAATATGAAATCAGAATCAGATGCCACCCTTAATGACTTAAAAAAATGGTTTCATGGACTTCTGTCAAAGCACTCTTTATTGTCACTGATTTACAGTCAACAAGTTTTCTGGTGTTGAGTATTGGAGTCAGACGATCCAGGTGTAAGTCTTGCTCTGTTGCACACTTTCTGTGAGATGCCGGGGAATCTCCCAACATTGAGCCTGTCTTATTGCTTCACAGAACTGGAATCAAACAAGCAAACAGGAAAATCTATGTCAACTAACAGTATACAAATGTAAGACTGTTGTTTAGTTTTTACTTCTTTGATTCTGACCCTACTTGGTAACATCTTAAAATTAATTTCAGCTGCTATATGAAGTAGTATTATATTTTTTTTAAAGAATCTTCCATCATTCAGAAGCTTACTAACTCAAAATGGCTTTCCAATCCATGACGATTTGCCTGTTAAGCATCTTGCAAAAAGCTCTTTTTGCTGAGAGTAATATTCATTCCTTTCTCAATGTTTGGTTTCCATGTGGACGTCCAAGAGTGGATAAGGCTGCGAGCATCTAAAGCAATTATTCTCTTGACATATTTTCATTTGTCAGCTAATCTGTCATTTAAATATTATTTTGTGAATTTGAAAACCAGATATAGCTAGACTTTCATTGGTGGAAGTATTTTGAACACAGCTTTGATGTTTTGGGTATAAATTTTACTTGACTATGATTCTGATAAATATATTGCTATAGATTTTACTGTCTCCTATCCAAGCAGGTGTTGCTTTGATCTTTACAGTTTCTTTGACCAAATTTCTAAAACGGCCCAAGTGACTCTTTAGGGCATTCAGTTATTCAAAGAGACTTTTCTTTCTGTGGCTTGATGGACAAAACATTTTTTTCAATAACATTTTAAATAACATTTCCTTATATTCATTGGAAACATTTTACATACTCATTCTAAAAATTTGTTGAGTCTTAAAAAAGAGAGAAAAAATATATATATAACCCCATTAATGCTATGGCCATAGATAAGTGTCATTTGTTTTTGCTATGTATCTTTTCAAATATTTTCCTATGCCATAATATGTGTTTTATTAAAATTTGATGTATTTTTCATTATTATAAAATAATATGACCTTATTACAGAGAAATTAAAAATATGTTCAAGCTAAAACAAATGAAACTAACTAACCCATAATACAATACCCAGAGATAATGACCATTTAACTTTTAACTGCATACTCTCCCAATCTTTCCTTATGGCTATATACATCTTTTATTAGAATTTAATTGATTTTTAACCCTTTTTTCCTTCACAAAAAAGGATAAAGTTACCGATAATCTTACCCCTCAAAGATAATATTAATTAATATATACTTCTAGGGCTAGACTAGGCTTTTTGTATGCTCCTGTATGATTTTTTCTTACATAAACAGTTTACTAATTCCATTGCTTATAATCTTTTCTAAAATTTTTAATATATATATTGACAGTACATTTTTTTATTAAATATTTTCCTAAAACAGAAGTGTTGATGATTCAAAATGTTAAATTAAATTAAAATACCTTTAATTATTGAACCTATTTCTCATTTGGGAGTATTTAGGATGTCTCAGTTTCTCAGTTATAAAGAACCTATAGTAAATATTGTTCAACTATTTCTTTCTGGACATCTTTTAGCATTTCTTTGAAAATGGAATTTGGAAGGGCTTTTGTCCATATGATGAATTGTTTTCTTGATTTTTAAAATTTTTTTTATTATGATTTTTTGCTTCTGAGTGCATGCTGGGATGGAACTCAGGACTTGAGCCTCTACCACTCAACTACAACCCTGGCCCTCACAAATCTGTTAATAGCTTATATTCCCAGAAGCAGAGTGCCTATTCCCTGCTACATTGCCAAAATTGGCCATTGTAACTCTCTTCTTTTCTTGGGTGTTGAAATGGCAAAGACTTCGATTCTGTTCTTCTTCTTCATTTAATTTGCATTCCCATTGGTCATGTTTTCTATTAAATCATATACTTACTGATATCATGACTGAATCTTTGGAAAATTGCCTCTATGGTAAAAGCAGCAATTCGAGAAGGGGAATTTCCAAGTTCTGAGCTTGCATTTGCATGAAGAAGCCAGTGAATTTTGCATTAAATGTTTATTAGCTCATGTGTTTAGTTATTTGTCATTTGACAAATATTTATTGCACATCTCTGTACTCGGTCTATTTCTAAGAGCTGGGAATATAGAAGTGAACACTATTGATGGGGTGTCTTGTTTCAAGAGATTTTTATTTTCTCATACAAACTACATACATTAAACAAACAATAATGAGAAATGACAATGATGTGACATAAAGATTATAAAAGGAGAAGTTGAAAGTGCTTATCTTGTTGCAATTATACTTAGCCTGACATGCTCTGGTCAATAAGGGTACCATTCCATGAAAGTCTCCTACTTGGTGTGGAAGTTCTCTTGCAAATGGATCGTAGGGGAAGATGGTAAATTGAAGGTGGAAATGAGGAAAGATGGAAGAATTGATTTGCCAGAACTGGAAAAGTCTTGGGAAATGTAGATATATTGCAATCTTATTTCACTGGGCTATACTTAAATCCATTTCTGAGATAAATGTGAGTTTTGTTTTTAGAAACCTGCAGAACAGGAGCATCCCACCATGCCTCACATTGATATATATATACTTATTATGGCTCTGGCTAAATTGGTCTTTCTCTTCAGCTCTTGACACCATCCCTTGACACCCTGTAATCAAAGGCTGTACTCTGGAAAGCAAAAATATCCAGATGATCGAGTCAAGCAAGTGTGAATCTGTGAAGAAGGAAGAAATGGCCACTTTGACTAAAAGTCTCACATCAAGGAAGATGTCTCTGTGATCAGATCGTACCAACTCTTAAGGAAGGGGCTGAAGACTTACCAATCCCAGGTTCCTGAAGCTTCCTCTTTGTTTTTAAAATGTGAAATATGCAGTATATATTAGAGTGTGTGTGTATACATATATATATATATATATATAGTACATATAATATATAGTATAATATATATATTATATAATATTAAAATTAGCACCTTTCACCACCCAGTTCAGGAACACATTGACAGTAATTTTTCAGGTTCCTCCAACCATCTCAAATGACTTCCCTCTCATTCTCTTTCCCACAAATAACTAATTTTCTGACTTTTAAAAAAATAAGCATTCTCTTCCTTAAAAAAATACTTTTACCATTTAGGTATGTATTCGTTAAATTATTTACATTGTGCTTATAAAAAATATATAAACAGCTGGGCGCAGTGATGCACACTTCTAATCCCAGCGGCTCAGGAGGCTCAGGCAGGAGGATTGCAAGTTCAAAGCCAGCCTCAGCAAAAGTGAGGTGCTAAGCAACTCAGAGAGACCCTGTTTCTAAATAAAAAATAAAAAGGGATGGGGATGTGGCTCAGTATTTGAGTGCCTCTGAGTTCAATCCCTGGTACCCCCCCCCCAATTATATAAATAGAATCTCACAGAAAGCATTCAGTTATCCCTTACTTATTTCATTTAATATGATGCTTGTGGTTTATTTATATTTATACCAGTATAGTTTTGTCTTTTTTAAAGAAGAAAAAAGTATGAATGTACCATAAATTACTTATCCAGTCTGCTACTGATATACATTTAGGATATTTATAGTTTTTGGCAATTACCAATTTTATAAAATCTAAGCTAAGAGGAAACAATGCTATACCCCATTCCATCCCATGTGCTCAGATACCACCCAAAGTTCTATAATGATAGAATTGAAGGTCCTATTTGCACTAGATGGCAATCTCAGAGTCCCAAATTCAGATCCCAGTAAGAGACAGAACAGGAATCAACCAATTCAATACATCTAAACAGGCTGGACTGAAAATAAGAAATAACAGTCAAGCTAATTAATGGAACTGTTTAGTTCCAAGATTTTAAACATACTTATTCAAAAACAAATAAGCAAAGCCAGAGGAATTTAGCCAAAGAACTAACTGAGCAAACAAATAATCTCAATAGAAAAGGATTTTGCACTTCAAAATTATTTCCTCAAATAACCATGTATAGAACTGGAGAGAAAAATCATCTTATTAATAG
Organism: Ictidomys tridecemlineatus; assembly: GCF_052094955.1. Taxonomy (NCBI): domain Eukaryota; kingdom Metazoa; phylum Chordata; class Mammalia; order Rodentia; family Sciuridae; genus Ictidomys; species Ictidomys tridecemlineatus. The sequence continues at coordinate 47,827,500 of NC_135486.1, read as the reverse complement.
TAAAGTATTAAGACAGGCTGATTGGAGAATTTTAAAACTTGATGGGAGATAGCTTACACCTAGAATGCCAAAGCGGTTATATAAATGATGTCAGATAAACAGAATGACGTTCCCATTCAAATAGATCAAAGCCACATGTTACAAGCTGCAAGACATTATCCAACAGCCAAAATACGCTTTCCCTCCCAGCCCCAATGGAACATCAATGATTCAAGCCCCAAAATACATGAGGCTTTGGACTGGTTCCCTGAAATACAGAGGAAGCATTTTGCACGTGTGACCCAAACAGACTACTGGCTGGGTGGTCTGTGCAGTTCATAGGTTGGAGCAGCCAGGTCCCCTGTGAGGGGATTCAATCTTCCTAGATCCTGTCTTGCCTTTGTGCCAATCCATTTTTATATAGCAGTCAGAAAATGCGTCTGAAAGAGTAAATTGGAGCGTATTACTGTCTTGCTTTAAAACCTTTAATTACTTCACTGGGACCATGAAAAAATCACAGTTTAACTCCTACCACGCCCTGTTAGGCTCTCAGGATCTGACCCCTGGTGCCCTGCAGGCTAGTCACATGTTCACAGCACCAAGCCCTTGCCCCCTGGACAGCCCTTGTTCACCCTGGGGCCCTCACACAATCTGCCCCTGTGTGTGGAGGACCCCTTCTCTTTATGTTTGGTAATGGCATCCTTTCCTCATTCAGTCAAATGTTTCTTCCTCAGAGAAGCCTTTCTGATAGTCAAACCCAAATCCCTTAGCCACACCCCCAAACCTCCCCACAATTCTGTACTCTCTTCCATTACTTCCTATTTCCCTTCATTGTATATATGACAATTTACTTTTTTAAAAAAAAATGTTTAGTTATTGTTGCTTTACTTGAAGAGCTTATAAACTATTTGTTTAATACATCACAATATTCTCAACAGGTGTATAGCACTAGGTATAATGTAATTGCTTAATTACTGTTTCTTGAGTGCATAGATAACTGTAATAATAGATGATTCTTGTATAGTTCCAATGACTTACGTGTTTGAAGCACTGTACATATATAACTCTAAAGCTTATGATGAAGACCCATTTTCTTTCCTGTTAATAAAACTAAGGCATAGAGAGGTTAAGGAACTGGCAGAAATTTAGGGTCGAGGTTAGAGCTAAGACTGCAATGCATGCAATTTGATTGTAGTGACTAAAAATCTCTTCTGGCGTGTTCCTGTCTTAACCCAGTTAATATCCTCAAAATAAAGCATTTAAGTATTTTCAGGATGTTAGATGGATGATTAGGGTCCGAAGAGTCTCCAGAGACTTATAAATATTGCTCAGTCTGTCTACAACATGCTCATGTGGGTTAAGTCCCCACTTCAAGCCCATCAGAGTTTTTGAGTTCACGTGCATGTTCCTGTGTGAGTATGTGTGAATGCATGTGTACTGATAAATGGCAATGTGGCTTAGTCAGCTTAAGAGAGACACAGAAAGGATCAGATGAAAGAGAATGCTAAAAAGGTTGCATTACTGAATACAGTAGTGGAAAAGGATCCTAAAATTTCACTGTGTAAAATAGGGAGATTTCTAAGGGAGATTTAAAACAAAAAAAAATTTATTTTAAGCACTTACTAGTTGGTGGGATAAGCGCCTTTTTGTTTTAAGTCCTCCACATAATGCAGTATTTTATTTTTTTTTCTAGTGCAGAAACTAAGAGAGTTTAGTAACTTTCTTACAGTCTTATAGCTAGTTCAGTGGTTCAGCCTAGTTAAAACTCAACAGCCTTTCTTCTAAATCGCTATCACAATCGCCATCATTTACATGAGGAAACACTTTCCAAAGCAGCAAGGGAGGGATTTTCTTCCCTTCTTCCCTGGGTGCCTGGTCCTGGGAGCTGAGGAAGAAGATATCTGCAGTTTGTGTGGACAGCCTCCATTGCCACCTTGGCATGGGGAGCTCATACCTCCCCGCTGTTCAGGGCCTGCCAATTTCAGAAGCTCTGTTAAAGGCCAACCTCCCACTACGTGGAAGTACATGTAGCCCTCAAGGACAGATGAGCCATGTCACTGGATGCTCCAGGACTTGTCAGAAACGTACTCGCTTGGGAAGGAAACCATTAGAAAGGATCTTGAAACTGAGATGTGGGTTTCTGCATGAGGAAAATTTTACAGGAATTCCTGGGTCTGTTCTGACACTGTCCTCTCTCTGATCCTGAGCCACTCTGGGGACTCACACTTGGCCTACTGTCCAGATGTGCTGCTTCTATCCAATATTCACACTGTGTTGGTTTGTTGACTAGACAAATTTCACTCGGCTAGAATTCATTCAAATATTTAATTTGCAAGGTCAATATTTTTAAAATACTTTTTTATTTATTTTATTTCAGAACTTGAGAAAACCTTAAGAAAAAGTTCTCAGTCTTATAATTTTCCTTTTTTATGTTTAATTAGTTATCTATAATTACTTTTTTCCCTAAGCTTCTTAATTTTTGTTTTTAAGAGAGAAAATTTTTTAATATTTATTTTTTAGCTTTTTTTTGAGAGAGAGAGAGAAAGAGAGAGAGAGAGTAAGAAAGAGAGAGAGAGAAAGAGAATTTTTATTTATTTTTTTAGTTTTCGGCTGACACAACATCTTTGTATGTGGTGCTGAGGATGGAACCTGGGCTGCATGCAGGCCAGGTGAGCGTGCTACCACTTGAGCCACATCCCCAGCCCTCTTAATTTTTTTTAATAGAACAATTCTATTTGGCTTTATCTGATGTTTCCTGATGAGTGGATCCAGGCTCTGTTTTCCAGGCTACAATGAACACCAGTGATGCTATATTCTTCTCAGGTATCACATCTGAAGGGACATATCATCTATCTGCTGACTGGTGATGTGTGCTAATTTTCATCATACAGGAGTTTCCCAATTTCTTTACTAAATAATTACTACTTTTCTCCTTTGTAATAATAAAGTCTATGAAGAGAAGCTTTACCATGCAAATATTTGATTCTTCCCTAGTATTTCCTCCACATTGGGTATCCATTGATGATTCTTGCCTGAACAGTTCTTTACTATGATGGTTACGAAAAAATAATTTTCCAACTCCACTGTTCACATTTACCAGTTAGTGTTCAGTGTTCTGAGGGCAACAACATTCCTTTCTGTTATTATGTATTTTTTTGACTGATTTTATCTTTACATAACATTGTCATTTACCTATTTATAATGACTATGAGCTCATGGTTTCTATAATAAGTGTATGTAGATTTTTTTTGTTGTTGTTGTTGTTCTTATTGTTCAGATTAAGGTTTATGTCACAGAGACATTCCTCATAAATTTTTGATCACTTTCTTTCTTTCTAGCACCATGAGATGTTCCAAGGTCATCTAATATCTATTCCTGGCCCAGGTCTAGAATCGTTTATTTCTCTGAGGAGTCTTGGTTCCCTTTAGTGGTTTTAAAAACCAAAACACATCAAGTGTATTCACTGTTACTATGGCCTTTACTTCAAAGACCTTCCTGGAGAAGTTAATAGAAAGTACATGCATGTATAGAATATATACACCCATGTTTTCATATATACACAAATTTATATACCTGCTACATATGTACATACATATATACAACCACTTCCTATTTTAAAATCCTGAGGTTGCAATGCTACTAGATATTGAGAGCCACAGCTGAGTTGGAATGGCCCCTGGCATTTTGCCAGAAGTAATGGTTGAGAGGAGAGCCATTAAGATGATGCAGGATTGATTCAATTGTGTATAGACCCCTGCTGTCTGCCTCCAGCACCCGATACTTTGGAGTTTGGGGATTTCCTGGGGAGTTCATGTTGGTTGGTGAAGTTCCGGTGGAGGGAGTTCTGGTGTGTGGTGTGCCGAAGGGGGCCCGGATGGGTGGCATTCCAGAGAGTTCCCAGGGGAGTGTGCATGGAGTGCTGTTGGAGTTCAGGCAATAAAGTTTCCTGTTTGAACATACAAGTGCTTTGTGGCGGCAGCTCGGTGATTCGTGCCCAGCCAGACTTCGGCAACTACTCATTCTAATCTACCCCTACAAGGTTCTTTTTTACCTTCATCATTCTACATATAGAGCCTTTTTCCTAGAGTGAGAACCCTGAATCCCAACAATTTGGATGTACTTTTTGCTCAATCTTATAATACATTTGAATGATTTCTGAAATGCCTTGTCCATACACAATGAAAAGAAAATCTACTAAAAACAGTTTAGGATTTTTCAGTTCTTCAAAAGCCCACCCATAGTCAAATATTTTGTTAATAAGTTACTTGCATTTGTTTATCTGGTAGAGTTTTAATCTTCAGTAAAATTATGGTAGTGCTTTGAAACAGAGTGAGTTCATAATATTTTTGAAGTTTTCTTTCATTTTTAATTTTTTTCACCCTTCCTATCTTTAACTTACTTAATTTTTAAAATAAATATGTGACTCATGAACATGCTTGGTATGTTACTACTCAAAAAGACACTACTATGTTCCTTCCATCTCATACCATGCCCACCTGTTATTGTAACTGACCTCATTACATTTTGGGTTTTAAAAATTAAATTTATTTTTAGCTAGTACATATAAACATTAAAATTGAACATATTAATAAGATAATAATGGTCTGATACATATTATGCAATGTTTAAATCAACATAAACATACATTTCCTCAAATATTTATCATTTCTTTGTGGTGAAAATATTGAAAATCTTTTCTTCTAGTTTTTGTGAGCTCATTAAGTGTTTTAAATGGTTATCTCATTAATTTGTCCAATTTTTTGTTAATTACAGCATAATGACTTCAGAGTTATCATATTTAGCATTGCATTTTTTCATTTTTTAAAATTAAGCTTTGAAATATTTCAAATTTATGGCAAACTAAAGAAAATAAGTAAAACATATAATATATGTTACAGGTTTAGATTAAAAAGCAGAAATATATGGCTTTATTTTTATTATGCTCTTGTTTTTGAGGAAAAAAAATATAGATAAGGTCAAAATCCCTTTGCTGTATCCCATATATCCTTGGAGTTCCACAGACACTCTGAGGTATTCAGAAGTGAGTTTACATCTGGCACGGTGGCTCATGCCTGTAATCCCAGTGACTTCGGAGGCTGAGGCAGGAGGATTGCGAGTTCAAGCCAGCTTCAGCAATGGTGAGGCACTAAGCAACTCAGTGGAAAAAAAGAACTAGGGATGTGGCTCAGTGGCTGAGTGCTCCTGGGTTCAATCCCTGGTACCAACCCCCACAAAGAAAAGAAGTGAACTTACCATCTTTCCCATGAAACTATTCACTTCTTGTGTTCCTTGATTCAGTTTCTCACTAGAGAAACCAAGAGATCATTCTTCTCAAACTATTCATGCCTCAAATCCTCATTTCACTGCTGAGGTTTGGGCACCCATCATCTTTTAATTTGAAGGTTATTTTGCTCTCCTGAGTTCCTACATCTAGCCTTGCCTTCAGTCTTACTCATTGCATTGTGATTTTTCCCCCTACATCTCACAGGTGTCATCCCTAATTGCAAAACCCTTCATGGCATCCCATCACTCTTGGTAAAGGACACATAATTACATGTAATACATAATTTGAAAATATTTTCTTGTGCTCTGTGGTTTTTCTCTTTTTTTTAGAAAAATAAAACTTTATAAACTTTATTTTAGATAATTTCAAACTTACACAGAATGATAATATTGATATTATGAACCTTCATGTATCTGTCACCCAAGTTCAGCAATTATAGACACATCATTGTCAAACTTTAGGTTCCATAATTCTTAAGATATGGAGTTGTTATCATTAAAATATGTTGTATTGGGCTGGGGTTGTGGCTCAGTGGTAGAGCGCTTGCCTAGCATGTGTGAGGCCCTGGATTTGACTTTCAGCACCACATATAAATAAATAAAATAAAGTTCTATTGACAACTAAAAAAATTAAAATAAAAAAATTAAAAATGTTATATTAGAAAACATTGGAACACTTTGCCCAAAGAAGTATTAATTCATTAAACTTCTCTTTTACTTACATAGACAAATGAGCAGATTTGATCCCAGGGATGAAAAACACACTTCTTACTATGGATTGGAGACCAAGTTCTTAACACACGGGCTATCAGGAAACACTTATCCAAACTATGCTATCATTCAATACACTTTCTTTGCATATTTGAAAAGTCTATAGGAACTTATTCTTTAAAGCTTTTCAAAAGAAAGTAAATAGTTTCCTACATGCCTATTAGTCCAGAATGTGGGACAAAGGTGTAGGGATAGAAAGGGGGACTTGTTCTGTACATTTTATATAACTTTATCTTACTTTTATTATGTTTTTTGTTTTGTATAATTTAATCTATAAATTTTATAGGTCATGAAATTAAATAAGCATTAGTCTTCTAACCCTTCTGTAAAGTGAGTACAGTTATTTTCATTTCACAGATGTTAAAACTGAGGCAAAGAAGAAATTAAGGTAGGGAAGGGCCTGAAAAGAATGACTTCTACCAACATGGGGTAGAAAAAACAGGGCTGAGTATTTGAAAGCCAAGTTGAAAATTCAAAGTGTGACTTCTATGACTCTTAATAGCATCTTTTATAAAGCAAAAATTCTTAACTGTGCTTATCGATTTTTTTTTCTATCATGGATTTTGCTTTTGGTGTTGTATTTCAAAAATCTTTTCTAAACCCACATTCACAAAGATTGAAGTCTCATGCTTTATGTAGAAGTTTTGCATTTAAGTTTATTGTACTTTCTGGGTTTATGGACATGTGGTACAGATAGACATTCAGATTTTCACACATGTATATCCATTTTTTCCTAGTACTATTTGTTGAAAAGTCCATCTTTTTTTCATAGGATTATCTTTGTCAAAACTTGAAAATCAACATATGGGGCTATTCGTTGCAGTGATCTGTTCATTGAGATGCCATTACCATAATATCTTGATTTCTGTAGCTTTGATCATGAATTTAAGCAGTGTTAGTCCTCTGTTAATTTTTTTGTTTCTTTCAGATCTTTTGCAATTTCATATGCATTTTAGAAACTAATTGTGAATTTCTACAGAGCCCGCTGGTGTTTTGACTAAGACTGTTGAATCTACAGATCAATTTAGGGAAAATTTACAACTTTATCATATTAAGTCTTCTGATATGTAAACACTCTGTATGGTATATGTGTTCCCAACTACATAGGTCCTTTTAATTTCTTTCAAAATTTTTCATTTATTTTAGTGTTATATTTGCATATATTTTATCAGATTTATTTATTAGAATTACCTATTTTGTTATGTTATCATAAGTCATATTTTCTTATTAATTTCAATCTTCATTGTGGCTCTATTGACATATAATTGATTTTGTATATTGATCTTGCCTTGAAAAACTCATATATTATTTAGTGCAGCTTTTATGTTCTTAAATTCCATGGGATTCTTTACATGTATGATTATGTCATTTACAAATAAAAATAGTTTTACTTCTCTTCTTTTCTACTTTTGATTTCTTTATTTGCTTCAATGCACTAACTAGAATCTCCAATGCAATGTTTAATATAGATGGTGAATATGGTGTTCTATAAATATCAATTCCATCAAGTTGACTGAGAGCGTTGTTCGAGTCTTCAATAACTGTACTGATTTCCCATCTTCTTGTCCTACTAATTATTGAGAAGGATGTTAAAACCATTAAGTATAATTGTAGATTTGTCTACTTCTAGTTTTATTAGTTTTTGCTTCATGTACTTTGAAACTTTGTCATCTGTGCAAAACTATTTAGAACATTTATGTCCTCGAGAATTAGTTCCTTTTATCCCTAGTTCCCTAGTTTTATGCTTTACTATAATATAGAATCTGTGTTGTTTGATATTAATACAAGCACTCCAGCTTTTTTAGGGGGGGTGTTATTATGTAAATGTTTTTCTATCATGTTAACCTTTTTCTTTTTTGTTATATTAAAAGTTGATTACTTGTTGGCAGAATAAGGTAAGATCCTGATTTTGATCTAATCTTATAAATTTTTTAATCAGGATATTTAGCCTATTCTCATTGACTGTCAATATTAATATGTTTAGGTTAATCTACCCTTCTATTTCTTTTCTATTTATCTCTTTGCTTTTGGTTTGCTTTTTCCCTTTTGATTAATGATTTTTTACTATGGTAGAATTATGTAACGTAAAATGAATTATTTCAAGTAATTTAATTACATCATTCAGTGACATCGAGTTTATTCACACTTTTGGGCAACCACGACACCCATCAGTTCCCAGAACTTTTTCGATTGTATATTTTTATAATTAATTTTTACCCACTTGTTGGCTTATTAACTATAACTAATTGTGCTATTTTAGTCATTACTTTAGGGCTTCCAGTATTCGTAATTTAATTTCTCGTGTTATATGTTCAAATTATATCATGTCAGATAAAATATAAAACAGTACACTTTTATTTTTCCACTTCAGGCCTTTGAGTTATCATATACAGTCTGACCTTAAATATGTTATAAATCCTCATAATATTGTTAATTATTCCTGAAGACATTCAATTATTTTTAAGAGATTTAAGTAACAGAAAAAAATTCTTTATTAGTTACCGTTTTCAGTGTTCTTAGGTTTTTGTGGAGCTCCACATTTTCACATGGTATTTTTTTTCTTTCTGTCTGATGTACCTCCTTTCGTATTTATTATGGTGAAGGAACACTAGTGACTTATTCTTATCTATTCTAGCTTGTAAAAAGTTTCAGTTTTAGTTTTGAAATATGTCTTTGCTTGGGAGCAAGTTCTGGTTTGACAAGATTTTTTTTCCTCTTAATATAGAAAAGAATGTTGCTCTACTCCTTTCTTGTTTACATTGCTTTTGACAAAAATTGACTATAATCTTTATCATTGTTCTGCTTTTATATCTGTTTTCCCCTCTGGTTGCTTTGGAATTTTCACTTTATCAACTAGTTTTAAGTGGTTAAATAAAGATTTACCTTGGTGTAATTTTCTTTATATTTATTTGTAAAGGATTTATTGAGGTTTTTAGATTCCTGGGTTTATAGTTTTCATCAAACCTAGCAATTTTTTCTAGTATTCTACAAATAACTCACCCCACTATTTTCTTCATAGACTTTGATTACACAATGTTTGGCTCTTTATAATCATCCTATGTTTACTGATGCTGCATTTATTTTTTCTTTGTAATATTTTGTTCTCTGTGTCTTATTTGGGCAAAAATTATTTCTGTTTCTTCAAGTTCAGTAATCTTTGCTTTGCAATGTCCAATCTGCTACTATGTCTATAAACTGTATCCATTTTTTTTTCCGACATTGCAATTTTTCACCTAAGGATTATTTGAGTCTTTTGTCTATCTTCTATTTCTCAATTAACATGTTCAACATTTTTTTCTAGATTCTTGAATATATGGGAGAAATCATACCTGTTTTGAGATTCTTGTCTTTTGATGCAATCATCTGTATCATTTGTATCAATTCTGTGTTAATCCTATTATCTGGGTCAATTTCAATTTACTGATCTTTCTGTTTATTATTGAGAACATTTGCCTGGTTTTTTTTGCATTCCTGAAAAATTTTTATTGGATGTTAGACATTTTGATTTTTATTTTATAATATTCTATGTACTTTTATATCTTTTGTGTATTTTTTTTATTTATATATGATAGTAGATTTTTATTTATATATGAAACTTCTTATTAAACATATAGAGCACAATTTTTCATATCTGTGGTTGTATACATAGTATAATCACACCAATTTGTGTCTTCATATATGTACTTTGGATAATAATGACCATCACATTCCACCATCATTAATAACCCCATGCCCCCTTCCTTCCCCTCCAACCCCTCTGCACTATCTAGAGTTTGTCTATTTCTCCTACTTTATAAATATTGTGGGAATTTCATTCTGGGATGTGGCTGCCTTTTGCAAACAGTTTAATTCTTTAGGATTTTTTTTCCCTCAAGTTTTGTTAAGCTAGACTAGAGCTGTGTTTTAATCCAAAGTTATTTTTTCACATTGAAGTAAAAATGATTGTTAGTATTCTAATTAATTCTCCCCTAAAGTATGAGGTTTTCCACTTTGATTTATAGTAATAGGTATTATATCTGTTCCTTGGTGATTCTAGGCACTGTTTCTTTAATAATTTGCAGAGTTTCTTTTTCTAGTGTCTTTACATTCATGCACAAGTCAGTATTTATCTAAATTCTCCAGAAATGCCCTTTGTAGTTCTTTGGAGTTTCTTCTCCCTGGGTCTGTCTCCTGTGAACCACATGTTATGACATTAACATCCTTGAAGTTCTAGCTCCAAGTCTTCAATCAGGGAGGCCTCAGATCTGTACCCATATTGACCTTGCAATTGTTACTCCCTGAAGCTTTATCCAAGCAGTTAGCCAGTGAAGTAATAGGATTTATCTCATTTGGGTTTTATTTCAGCTATATTAAATTAAATTTGCCTTAAAAATACCTCTGAATTCCCACATAGCAAACTATAACCTACCTTAAGACTTGAAATGGATTTATAGTGAGTTTACATCTCAAAAAACCTTTCATGTACAGAAAATAAGTAAAAAATGCATTTTATACACCTAACCTACTAAACATTAAGCTTGGTAACACAGTACACTATAGAGTATCAGTTGCAGCTAACTGAGGGTTGCAGTAGCTTCTGCTGCCCAGCTTCATTGAAGAGTGAATTATATCCTAACCGTGTATCACTAGCTGGCAAAAGATAAAAATTCAAAATTCATAGTATGGTTTCTACTGAATGCATATAGTTTTTCATATAATTTTAAAGTTAAAAAAATCATAAAGATGCTGGGAACTATCTATATTCTTTTAACAAGGGACCTGAGTCTCAGACAATCACAGTACCATGATTTAGCCAATCACAAGCTTCCAACTGATCTTGCTTTGTCCATATAAGGCAAATGTAGAACTGCAATCAATCCAGCTGTTCCTGTAAGTCACTTCCTTTATCTGTACATTATGTCCTTTCTCTGTCTAAACACTACCTGGTCATGTTGCCAGGTGGATTCAGAGTGCTGCACAATTCATGAACTGATTGTTGTTCAAATAAACTCTGCTAAGTTTAATTGGTCTAAAGTTTTTGCTGACTATTACAATATTTTTGTAATATTGACAAACAGTATTTTGGAATGTCATAGTTTCATATAATGTCTCCACTTTTACTTGTTTCTATTGGGGATAAGTCCATTTTGTATTACTTCATCTTTTTCAGAAGTCTAGGACTTTGTTTTAAATGTTCTCTAGGCGTTTATAATTTGTAGTCAATTACAGGGACAGTGTCAACAAAACCAAATGGAATGGAATGGAATCATCCAACCAGCTGATATTGATTCAGCTATGAGGGGAAAAAATACTTTATTCTCCTATTCAAGTATTAACCAGGTCTGACCCTGTTTAGCCTCCAAGATCAAATGAGATAATGTGCATTCAAGATAATATGGACATAGAGTTGTTCAATTCTCCATGAGAGAAGTCTAGTGCATCAGAATTGTTTAGAAAAGAGACCAAGTGAATCTTTTTGAATGTGTTAGATTGTGATACTGATCAATATCATTATACAAGTTCTCATGTATACCTTCTTTGTTTTACAAAGCAATAATAACAAGTGGGAAAAATGATTCCTAATTAAGCATTTCAAAAAAAAAAGCTCAGAGGCCAAATGCCTGAAATCTGGACTCTGATTGATGGAAGAATATAGAGACGGTGGATGGAAGTCAGGAATATGGAAAGAAAGGTGATTTTACACACTAAGTGCTCTTCTCAACATTATCAAGGTCATATAAATAACTTTCAATTCTTTTCTTTGTAGTAGTCAGCAAACTCTTCCTATTCTCTACATTGTATAGAATCTTTGAAAACATCATGATAGGAAACAGAATTATATATAGAATAGGGCCTCTCCCTGAAGAAGTTGGAATAGAGCTGAAAGTTCCAGACTACTAAGACAGTTTTGGCTAATCCAAGTCAACATATTATAATAAGTCAATATTTTAATCTTAAGAGGACCATATACAATAAAGTACATTCTAGATACTTTTTATGCATTAACTTACTTAATCTTCACTGTTACTGTATGAAGTGGTTAAGGAAAGTAAAATACAGATAGCTTAAATACCTAGACTCATTGCTTATCATGAAGGATTTTGAGAAGCAGATTTCATCATTCAGGATGAAGCATTTGATTGTCCAAGCTGAAATAAGAATTCTTACTTACGTCTTCTTTTTCTCATAGGAATTCCTCTGGCCAAACATAAGGAAAGTCCATGACTAATTGCAGTGAACTAAGCAAGTTCATTGAATGTTTGAGAGTAGAGGCCCCCACATATGCATGCTTCCTCTTACCAGAAAGTAATTTCCATTGAGGAGAGTCTGTTTTATGTTTTACTGCACCCGCAGCATTTAGAATAGTGTCTGGCGTGTAGTAGCTGTTTAATAAATACTTGTTAGATCAAATGTGGATAAGCTAGTGTGAATGTGGATAAGCTAGTAAGGGCTAAGGAGGATTCAAAATAATCCTACATGTTCTAGTTTCTCTTTTTTCCCCATTATTATCCATCACAAGACACCTATCTGGGATCCTGGTCTAATAAAGAGTTGTACAATATAGAAATTAATTGCTTGCCAGTGACCCAATTTTCCTCACATATAAGGCCATCTAAGGATACCCTGTGTGGCCTCACATTGCCCTGAGGTTGGACCTGTCCCAGGCACAATGAAGCCAGCCTTGCTGAGTTGTTGGAAGAACTGGAAATAGCAGCCGTTATTCTTGGACCTGAGCCTATCCTGGTCTCTTTCTACTGGATCAAGTTTCCCAGCTTATAACTCATAGGACAGCTCTAGTACTCCCAAATCCAACCTTCAAGTTCACGTGCTTGACCAAATAAACTTTCATTTTTCCTACAAAAGTACCTTAAAGACAATGTGACAAATTTAAACCTCACTTCCCTTGCTAAAATTATCCCTCTTTAGGGTAACAATCAGATTTCCAATTCAGTTTTCAGTTGCTCTGCCTATGAAGGTATATAAATTTAAAACAAAGCAGGATGTTAAAACCCTCTTTCTACTATCATAGGTTAGGAGATATTTAAGAGACGGTTAATGCTGATAATGAGTTACTCTTTGGTTTAGACCAAATAGAATGTTACTGTAGAAAGTATTTAGCAGTTCTTGACTCTCCATGTGTAATATGGTTTGGCAGCCAAGAGAGGAAAGGGTGGTGTGCCCAGGAACCAGGAATTACAAGGTCAAACAGAAAAGGCCAATGATGACCACATGGATTGTGGATGCAATAACTTGATCTTCTTGTAACAGAGACACAAAAGTATTTTGGAGTAATATTTACTTTTACTTCAATACTACCTGTGATATAGACTTGTACATGAAATAATTGGATTATTTTCATATAAATAACATCTGACTATGATCCTGGGTGGGAGAACCACTAAGAAATAAAACCAACAATCCATGCCCTCATTTTATCAGAAATTTTGTTTTGATGATACTGCAAAGTCTCCCAACCAAATGGATGAAACATATTACTTATTGTATCACCTTCTAAAATATAAGGGAAATTTTACATCCAAGAAATCACAAGAAGCTCCATAAAATAATTCATTAACAAAAGAGTTGCTTGAAGAATTTTAGTTTTAGTTTCTTTTCAAGGTTACAAATTACATGCTACAGAGAAGGAAAGAGGGAATGAAAGGAGGTAAGAGCTGGAAAATAATCCTTTACTAATCTTTATTTATATTTATAATATAAATAGTATCAATAGTACTATTTATATTACTATATAAATATATAGTACTATGCTATATATTTAAATATTAGTACTATACTAATAGTACGGCTAGTATAAATAGTACTATTAGTACTAGAGTACTATTAGTACCATAATCCATAGAGCCCTCTACATGGGCTATATGTGACCATTTTTTGGGAAGCACCACTTGACAATGGAGACTGGACTATAACTAAAGATGTATAGAGGTTGGTGGAAAGAACACAGAACCAGATATCAGAAAATATAGTTTTAATTCCTGCTTCAATTCTTCTTAATGATGTGTTCTTGGGCATGTCACTTACTGGTTTATGCCTCATGGTTCTCACTGGTTAAAGATACTGCTGTTACACAGTCGACATATTTTGTAAAGCTAATATATACTAAAGTTGTATGTGAAGGTTAGACTGTAAAAATACTAGCAAGTGTTACCAAATCAGTATCTTATTAAATTATCACATTCTTTCCCCTGGGCCCAGGCATATAAGAAAGACTAACATTTAATAAAGAAGAGATGAAAGTTTAAACATTTTCTAATAGTTTTTAAAAATCCTTTATGACTGGATCCTCAAGTAAGAATATCAAAAAAGGCTTAAAATGTGTATCAAAGTCTTCTGGAGTTTGTAGAGAGTTTACAAAATACCTGCTTCATCTTTTATCACAATTGCAAATATGAAAACCACAGAGAAGAAAAATTGTGGACATTAATAATTGTTTCATTGTGGCATGCAATGACTTATTTTCTAGAAATGAACACTTTCAAAAGAATAGGAAGCCCTTTATTTTGGGGAATAAAATAAGGAGGAGGAGGAGAAGGAGAAGAAAAAGTAGGAGGAGGAAGAGAAGGAGGAACAGATTCCTGCTTTCTTAACCTATCAAAGAATGCAAATATTCTGAGGTCTCAAATAAGAGAATTAAACTATCCTAGTTAATTCAGCATAATTGAAACCTAAAAAACAAAACAAAACAAAATCCTCAACATGTTAACTGTATTAGAAGAGTTCACTTAGCAATACACAATAAAAATGTTCATCTTACTTTTTCCTTCTGTAGAAGGAGTTATATTTTTAAGAAATCTCAAGAACTGGTAAAATTTCTTCAGTACCTTGACCCACCGGCGGAATCATTAAAAACTGGAACCGGAAAACACCATAGTGATAGTATAGTCTATGTCCTCAGGTATTTCCCTTCCTACCTCATATCCCAAACTGTTTCATAAATAAAGCCAAATATGGACACAGGAAGTGGATGATTCAATGCCAAACAGGCTAGTTAATAAAAGCCTTGGAACCAGAAATCTCGTCTTTTGCTTTTCTATCAAAAATCCCTTTTAACCAGATTCTCCTTACCTAACCCCTTTGCTGACTACTTCAAACTAAGTAACCAAGAGTCACCTCACATGTTGTTATTTATTTTAGAATTCATATGTTAGAGTTGGTGAGTCATATATTTCACTATCTCCTGTCTTAGATGAAACCACAGAAGAGTAGAAACATTAAGGAAACCTTCAAAGTCATATGGGTAGATAAGGATGAGGTAGGGATGAAATGAATCTCTCTATTTATTCACTTTGGTTCAATATTCTTTGCATCACACAGCTATGTTTTTATCATGTCAGTATCTGAAACATGTGTTCTCTTTAGAACATAGTTATGGTCTTTGGTCATCCCAAAGGAAGCAAAGAAACCTAGAAGTCAATGTCAATTTCACTTGTGCCTCCTTAATCCTTATTCCTATTTGGAAAGGTACAAGATGGCATTTGCCATCAGACATCTTCAGATTTTTTCATATTATTTGTGGATAAATAGCCTTGAAAACACAGTAAAAAGATCTCCTTGAATATTAAACAAATAAATTTGGTAATTGATTATATCACTCCATTCCATGAGATCAGAAATTAGGTAAAATTCATACATAACAGATTTCCATGGATTGAATGAATGCATTACTTTGGATAAAGTCACATTCTAGTTCTAGTTCATGTGACATGATGCTTTCTAAAATGTGCTTTCAACAGAGATGTGCAACAATGGTATCTGAAAACCTAGGATCATGCCAACTGAACAATAAACTAAGTTGCCTGATTTTCCCTCTTTTTAAAATATGTAAAAAAAAAACAAAAGCAAGAATATCAGTGATGGAAAATGAGTGAGATTCCTGAAATTTATTCAGTTTGATTAACGTAGGGCAGATAAATTAAAAACAAAGTTAAATCCCTCCAGTCTCTTAGAGCCATCATTTCTCCTGCTCTGGTAAAATTCACTCTCATGTTTTAAGTCTATTCATCATCCCTGGACTAGATATATCTTTATCTGTTGGTGCTCCCTTTATACCCTGTATGTACATACTTCTACCCAAGAAACTGCCACATAGTTTATTTGTTTATTTCTCTAATTACAGAGAGATTAGAGGAAGAATTTAGTCTTTTTCTTATGCCCATCTCTTGTACTTATCACACAACCAAAGAGACAACTTGGTCTCAATAAATATGCATTTGTTGAATAAAAGTTTGAATAAATAAGTCAACAGTTATCACCATTTGATAATAATGAGCCTGAATGACTATCGTGTTTCTAATTAGTATAGTATGAACATAAATATGTATACATACCCACTACAGTAGCTTAGTCTCAGTACATAATCCATAAAATCCAAATCTTGTAAGAAACAGCATAAAAGCCCAGGAAAAAAAAAGACTATAACATGGCATGCCATTTTCATTAAATTTCAGAAATACAAACTCTTCATCATTTGGGAAATCAGAGACAGATAATGGTCCAATCTCAGCCAAACAGTGCTATTATAACCACAAACAACTGAACTCAATGTGCATTCCAATTTCCCTTGTGATTCCAATTAAGATCACATCAATTAAGCGAACTTATCATTTTGTATCATGGAGCTCTTGAAAATTGCATAAAATTCAAGTTGGCATTTTCTCCCTTCCCCGATAAGGAAAGAACATGATTGCATCACACTGATTGCATATTTAGTTCTCAAAGCAGCTGCACAAACATTACAAGCAATATAGAAAAATGGGGCGGGGGAAACGTGTAGAAGCTACATCAACCAACACATTTCTGAAACAGCATCTTATGGGTAGTTGATTCTAATTAAGAAATGATTTAGAAATATGGATCCGGCGAGGAGTTGGAGCTGTAGGGGAGAATAGGATAATTATAAATTCCCCTCCCTGACAAACACGGCAAATCCTAAAGTCAGAATCTTTGTTCATAGGACCTTAAATGAACTTCCCTAGTGACAGCTAGTGACAGTGATACCACTCTCAGCAGGATGGAAAGATTTCTCCAATGCCAGTCCAACCAGGGCAGTATCTTTGGGTTGGGAGAGGAGGGGGGGTTGGGTAACTATTTGTTCTACATCCCTAGGGAAAGAGCTACGATTTCTGCTGTTACCATCTTTCCACCCATTGCCAAATCTCACAGTGTCTAGACAATTTCCAAAATAGTCTAGCACAATTTCTTAGTGATGGCAAACACAATGATAACAGGTTCACCTTTCTGCCTATATATTCACAGTGGACCACTGAGCCAGACTAGCAGAGTTCAAATGCTGGCTCTGCCTCAGACTAGGCTGCATGACCTGGAGTGGTCTCAGTGCCTCATTTCGTTTATATAATGGAGTGAAAATAGGGGCTCTCCTTTGTTTTTTCTTTAAATGAACATAAGTTTATGTAACTCTGTGTTATGACTAGAGATTTAAAATCTACACACACGCCATTATGAAAGCACTCTAGTTGTTAAAAATTCAAAGAATACTTGAGTTCATAGTGTAAAAGTTAAAATTGCATTTCTAATTTCTTCCTTTCTTCCCAAATCCCATTTTTTTTTCTGTCTCTAGCTTGGAATGTAATTTTAAGTCTTTCACATTTTGGTATGTATCAAATGCATTTATTTATGTATTTGTAAGTAATGCATATTATTTTGTTTTCACTTTTGTTTTTAACAAATGAACCAGAAAACCATTTTCCTTTCTGCAAACAATTGCAATTGTTGCCTTGGGATATTAGTGTTTGAGTCTGAGCCAAGGGCTTGTAGGTAAGAGGGATCAGCATGAATGTCCCTGTCTGAAGGCCAAGGGCAATGGTGACCTTCACACAGCCTCAGCCCCAGCCTGAGCCCAGGCTCACCATGTGGTTACAAGTACAGTAGAAGCACAAATGGGCCATTGGCTGTTGAGCCTGCTGCTGACAGGTGCAAGTGCCACGTATCACATGAGTCCTCTAAAAATAGGGTCAAGATATTTTCTCTGATATGTGGACGCTGATCCATAATGGGGATGGGGTGGAGGGGAGCATGGAAGGAATGGAGGAAATTTAGATAAGGAAAAGGGGAGGGAGGGGAAGGGAGTGGGCATGGGGGTAGAAAAGATGGTGGAATGAGATGACATCATTACCCTAAGTACATGTATAAAGACACAAATGGTGTGACTCTACTTTGTGTACAACCAGAGACATGAAAAAAATGTGCTCTGTATGTGTACTATGATTTGAAATGCATTCTGCTGTCATGTGTAACAAATTATAAAAAATAAATAAATTTTAAAAAGAAAGATATAAAATCTAAAGATCTAATGAAATATAGAGTTCAATTATCTTCATAAATGGAAATAGTTCATTTCTCCTAAATTACTCTAAACTGCAATACAATTTGAATAAAAATTTCAAGAGGAAAAAAAAATAGGGTCAAGAAAGAAAGGGTCTCATATCCAGCCCTCTTGGTGGCCTATAATAAAATGTTCACCTTAAAAACACTTAATGGAAATGTAACAGTGGTCCACTTTATGCTTTGAATGTAGCCCCTGCTGCTCTGCCACCGCAACTGATTTTTTAAAAGGACATGTTTCTTCCTCTCCTCTCTCTCTGCTTCTCCCTAATCTCTCCTCCTCTTTAATTTCTGGGGAAACAGGATTATCTTTTTTCCCCAGGTTAGGCAGATTTATCTGTCCTTGAGGACACACCCACCATAGGAAAGAAATAATCTGGACTTTGGGAATGGTACCAGAAGATCTAAGAAACGATTATCTCCCAAATTAAAAAGTGAACTACAACTCCAGACAGAGACACGTGGAATGTAGCCTTTGAATCACCTTTTTAAAAGCCCCCTGTTCCCACTAAAGGGCAGAATCACAGCCTTTGGGACAAGAATCCCCTGTGTTTCTCTTTTGCTAGCAAACCAACAAACCTTCTTTTTTTCCTTTTTCTCAAAACCACGTCCTTGTTATTGGATTGGCATTGGGGACAAGGACTAAGCAACAAAAAACTACACTATTTCAACATAATGTTACCTGTGTCCGCACTGACAGTATATGGAGTTCTTCAAAAAATCACTTAATTCCTTTGATTGAACTAATAAATTTAGGATCTCTTAGCTTATCATAGGCAATCCCCAGCAGGAAATAAGGAGAGAAGGAATGTTTGGCAGGATGATAACCAGCTCTTTCAATTCTCCCAGGCAAGTTTGTCTGGGAGTCCCTCCTTCTAACAGCTTCCTTAGTTGTGATTTTTCCTTCTTTAGTTTCCAGAACTTCTGTAAACATAAGAGATTTTTGCCTATTGTTTTGGTATCTCCATTGAAAGAAAACACTGGGCTCTCACTTCCAGCTTCCCATTTTCATGACAAAAGAGAAAAAAGGAGCTCTTCTATAGGAGTTGATTTGGCAGGATGAATTCTAAAGTCAGAACAACTAAACAAGAAGAAGTGTGATTCCCCACCAAGGTTGCAGTCAGTACCCCACTTTGGTGTGTTCAAGGAACACACCACCACAGAGTACTGAGCAAATGCTGGTACTGGTCATTCAGAAAGCATTTAGCTGAGCACTTGCGGACTGTGGCTTGAGAAGGGTACACCACAGTCCTAATTTAGAAGGGTAGGCAGGTCCTACACAAGCAATTATACAGGTGGCACCTTCCCTTGGACATGCTCCACACCCTCTACTGACTTTGATAATCCAGTTCAGAA
Source organism: Ictidomys tridecemlineatus (assembly GCF_052094955.1). NCBI lineage: Eukaryota > Metazoa > Chordata > Mammalia > Rodentia > Sciuridae > Ictidomys > Ictidomys tridecemlineatus. The sequence continues at coordinate 47,807,769 of NC_135486.1, read as the reverse complement.
CTGACATGCTGTTGTGAGCAGTGGCATTATTTTTGCTACTAAATAAATGCATGCAAAAGAGGAGCAATCAGGAACAATAGCAATTGGTTATCAATTGAAAATTACAAAGGATAGAATATCAATATTAAATAAAAATGTCACTGTAATCACTTCAAATGCCCCAGCTTTATATATGCTTTAATCTTATGAAAGAGTAATTTGTTGTTGCTTTATGTTTTTGTTTTGTTTTGTTTTGTTTGTTTGTTTTGGTTTTGGTTGGTTTGCTTTTTTAAGACAGCATGTTGCTTTGTTGCCCAGGCTGACCTTGAACTCCTAGCTGACCTTGAACTCCTAGTGACCCTCCTGCCTCAGTCTCTTGAATAGCTGAAACTAAGGGGACACCCCACTGCATTGGCCAAGGTTCTTCCTTCTTATACTGATTTTTCTTGGGCAAAAGCTATCTCGTCAGTTGAGACTATATATTAGACTGGAAGAAGTTGGAATAGTTGGAATTGTATGGAAAAGACATTCTAGGCATGAGTCAAATTACCCATAAAAACTTGCTCAATAATTCAGATCCACTTTTAAACTTCACCTCATTTGCATTCTTCCACTTTAGTGATTACACTGCCATGGGAATTTTCCCCCCCAATTGTTTTGTGTTTTTTTATGCCTTTTCTCCCCAATGGACTTTTAAGTTTCTTAAACATAGGCACTCTAAATTATGTCTTTTGATAATCTTGTCTTGGGGCTCTGGTAAATCCTTTCAGGTTGGCTTTGCACATGATTACCATGAATGTGAGGTGCACCCCTCCATACCCTCACAGAGACTCTGCCAGCTCTCCATGGCTGTTGTATTGCCCTATGGCAGGGCAGTGACTCTTTGATGGGAGAGCAGATATAATGAGGGATCTGCATATATCCCATCCAGTCTATGACCCAGGCCTCCAAACTTTCCAATTCCCTTTCCAAGTCATAGTCAGCTCCTGAAGAAGGGAATTTCCCTTGGCAGGAAGCTCGTGGACCTCTGCCCACATTCCTGAATGCCGCAGTTACTACGCAGCCATCTGTACAGGGAATGTCATGGATGTCTGGAACATCTGGGCTGCCTTTGGACCAAACCCTCTCCATCTTGTGCCCAGCCTGCCTCATGTGATCTCCTCATGGGGCCAGGCGGGGTCATCATGAACTGAACTATTTTTGAAAAGGCCACTGGCAGAAAGTCTCCTCATCCACTGCGCAAGTACCCTGCATTCTTCATTGTCCATGCCAAGGCTTTGTGGAGAGAATGAAACAGAAGTTAGGAAGACAGCAAAGCCAAGGGAGCAGAGGAAAAGTACGCACAGTGGTACGACAGGAGGCAGGAGTAGGGGCCATCTGTTTCCAATCCTAACACCAGCTCTGGGTGTCTTCAGAGAAGTCCTTATAGGTCTCATGTCTCCACCTCTGTGATGTGGAGTGAGACAACAGCTTTTACCTGCTGCACTAGTAATAAAACACATAGGAAATGCCCAGTCTCTTAGGTCCTCCCCCCCTCCTCAGGTTTGGCTTATGCAGTATTTATTCATTATCCATTCCATTTGTGTAGTTATCAAAATGTTTCAAATTGATTTGTATTTGTCAAATCATTGTATTAAAACAACAATCCTAGGAGACAGAAAGAGTCTTTGTTTTATAGAAACTGAAGCATGGAAAGGTGAAATGAATTAATTCTAGGACTACAGAGAAAGTTCCTAACAAGACAGGACCTGATCCCAGAAGAGAAAGCAGTGCTGTTTCTTAAGGTGATTTTATTTGTGAGGGCCCAAATTCATTTTAATTTCAAGTAGACATTAGTTACTGATCATGAAAGCTGGCTTTTCTCCTCTGGGTACATGGAAGAGTATTGTATTAGCCAGGATTTTCTAGAGGAACAGAATCAACAGGAAATATGATTATAAAAAGGGGATTTATTAGGTTGGCTTACATGACCAGAACCTGGATAGTCCACAATGGCTGTCTGCAGGCTGGAGAGCTGGGAGAGCTAGTAGCTCTGCTGTCCAAGAAGCTAACGCCTCAGAACAAGAAGGATCAACAGAGCTACCGTAGTTCAAGACTGAAGGATTCTGGAAACTCCCTGGAGAATCCCTAGAAGAGTCCACTTTGGAAGAGTGAAGAAGTAAGAGTCTGATATCCACAGGCAATCGCAGCTGCCATCAAGAACCTGTTCAAGAAGAATTGCACTTGCATCTGCTGCTGTTTCCTGTTCTTTCAACTTTTATTCCAACTAAGCCACCATCCTATTGGAAGATGCTGCCCACACTTCAGTTTGCTATCCTACATGCCAGTCATTCCTAGCACACCCTCATTGACACACCCAGAAGCCTCATAATCATTGGCATCTCTTAATCCAATCAAGTTGACAATTAAATTAACCATTACAAGTGCCTGCCCTGCCTACCCCCACCTACAACTTATGGCTCAGTGAGCCTAGTGCCTAGTTCTATGGAGGCCAGAAGTTTCCAAGAGCTAGTGAGCAATTTTCTAAATTCTTTCTCTACTCTCAGGATTCTTAAGTCTCAATGTGGGAACATGAAATAAACTTTTGCTGTTTCCAACCACTGAAGATTTTGGACCTGTTAGTTGTTACATCATAACCTAACTTAACTAACTGATAAAGGATCATGAAAATGAATTTAAAAGTTCCAAAGTATGTTAGAACAAAAAAAATTTGAATTATAAAGAACCTAAGAGATCATTTTTTCATGAAGGAAGTTGAAAGCCAAACTCCCTGACCATTACTTCTACTCAGAGTTCTTTCTATATTCATCTACTTTTAGTGTGCATTCAGTCCCACTAAATTCTAGGCATGGCTCTCTCTTAATATATTACCAGGTGGTCTTTTAGCTATACACTTGAATATTTATTTGGGTAACTCCAATAATGGGGAATCTGTTATACACCCAAATTATTTCCCTTTTTGTTGTTGTTTAGAAATCAGTAGTAAAAATTTTTCTTTAAGCTGAGTCAATTCTTTCCTACACTGTTTATTCAATTGTTCCATTTATTTTCTCCAAACTCACAAAGAACTTGTGTCATTCTTATTTAATCTTTCTGAATAATTTAAACAGCACAAACTCCCTAAATTACTTCTCCATGTTGAACATTCTCTAGTTTTTCAACCGTTCCTTTTGTTTCAATTATTTTGAGGTCCTTTATCATTCTTTCTCCATAGAAGAGGTTCAGTCTTTAAATATACTATTAAAATATGGCACCCAGAAGTACACCTAGTATTATTGAAAATGTAACCTAACTCATGCACAATAAAATAACACTATATTTTTGGGAGGTCACCAGAGATTGAACTCAGGGGCGCTCAACAACTGAGCCAGGTCCTCAGCTCCTTTTTTTTCCTTGTATTTTATTTAGAGATAGGATATCACTGAGTGCTTAGTGCCTTGGCATTGCTGAGACTGGCTTTGATCTTGCAATCCTCTTGCCTCAGCCTCCTGAGCCGCTGGGATTACAGGCATGTGCCACCATGCTGGCAAAATAACTATTATGCTCTGAGTGTTCTTATTCCATTAACCCTACATTTAACAAAAACAAAATGTCCCAATTGAAATCTGTTAAATCTTAGATCTTGATACTTTCATTACCAAACCAGCTTCACCTTTAGCTTGGAGCCACTCACTAATCGTGACAACACGATATTTACGAATTCATCACAATCTTTGATACAGAGTTGAACTAGACATTGGCCAGACAGGAATCCTGAGAAGCTCCAGTGAATACATAAATCTGGTAGGAAGGATTCTTTGTGTTGAGTTACTAAGCATTTTCACATTCTTCCTGCTATACTATCATGCAGTTACTCCCTTCAGCACTCAAGGTTGTTGATGAATTCTTCGTCAAATTGCAGGTATATAATCATTCTTTTCTCCTAACCTACCAATGTAATGATAAACTATCACAAAAGGAATTGAGGTTATCTTGATAAGTTCTTCTTTTACTAAACCCATACTGGTTACTAATGATCACTTTTCTGTGTCTAAGCACATCAAACCTGTTGGAGAATTCTGCTTGGGATCACAAATATGCTTGTCAGTTTGTCTACAGTTTTCCCCTTTGAAATATTGGACCATCATTTATCCAACATATGTCCTGTTTGCCATGTCTTCTTGAAGAAAACAGAATATGACTTGGCAGTGTTATTTATAGCTAACGGCTAGGTATCTATCCTGCCGTGAAATATGTTACAATCAATAGACAAAAAACACATTGAGATCAGCTCATATCCTCATTTTTTTTTACTTATTCTAGTGGATATTTGTTCTATTCTTGTTGGAAAAAAATTATTCTATTTGAGAAGATAGATGTGATTTAACAGTTTGAGTTTAGAAGCTTATTATTTAGTGAATTGAAGAAACTAAGACCCTTCTTTTCTGAGGGACTCCTGCATTTGCATGCAAAATTTTTGTGAATATCTACTATATGTTGCTTTTCTCCTCTCCTTTCATATCTCCACTTAACATTTCCTCTTTCTTCCCACTTGCTTCCTTCTAAACCCTTCACTGTCATTGGTCTGTAACTTGATCAGATTCTTAGATGTATTATAACCCTGTAACTATTGAAGGAAAAAAATTTCTCTCATCTGTATTCCTGGTGCTTATGGATTCTCATATGTAGTGGGATATTCAATACACTTTCTGGAGAGTGAATAAATAAGTAAATATCTTACTGTTGTTCTATCTTTCCCAAGAAACAAGCTACAATTTTTTCAGTCTTATTCATGCTCCAAATGTGTCTTTAAAAGCATCTTTTTCCCCCCGAGCTCTTTGTAAGCTTTAAGTTTTCTGACATTATGTCTGCTTGCATGTTGCACTCTTTTTTAGTTTTTGCAAATCCATTGCTTTTATGATCTTCTTATCTTTCTTTGCATGAGTTCGCATTGATTTCTCTAATTAAAATAATTCTTCTCTGTTCTTTTGGGATGAACCTTGTGCACAGGTTTATGCATAGTTAAGAGCCAGCTGAGGCTGTTGGGGTGTGCCCTTCAGAGTTCTGTACCACAGACTCTATGGCAAAGACCAGAATTATTGATGACTTTCAGAAGCTGTGCCCTCAAATCCATCCTGTGTTTATGGTGATCTTCATGTAGTTTAGCATGACAACCCCACTCTCCAGGGTAATCTGTCCCTTTTTGTTTCTCTGATACAATGAACTGTGATGTAAGAACAGAATTCAAAGGCCCTGGACCTAATCTGTCAATGTGACTCCTTCCCTTCTTGGTCTTTGGTTTTCTAAGTTGCCATCAGGAAAACAGGGAGAGCCAGGTCAAGTGCCATTTCCATAAACTGACCCATCTTGTCTTTCAGGAAGTTGAGGTTGATTGCCTTTTCTTTTTCCCTGAAATGGCACACTCTTTTTCATTACATTTCCATCAACAAAACTATGAAAAAATGTAATATGAATTGAATACGAATTGATAAAAATTACTATCCTTCCATTTCAGCATTTTTTTTTTCTATCTCTATCCCATACCTATGTGGGGGAAAATGGCCTAACCTCAACAGGTGCTTTGAAAACAATCCACCATAAGGATTCTTCTGTTTTTATAGCTTTTTAAAAAACTTTTTCCTTGGATGAGAAGTTAGCTTCTAGCATTGGCTAAAAGGGGACCATTCAGCAAGATATAAAACACCAGTATGGGTTAATGAACATAGGATCTCCATTTCTAGGAAAGTCAATCTCCAATGGATGTGTCAATAAACAATAAACAATTAAACAATAAAACCTGAACCACCCATTTATTTTTCCACCTGATATGTAAACCATCAAAAATTAAAGTAGAAATACTCAGAGTACATGATGCAAAGTGGTAATAATACAAAATGCCAACCTTGGGGAAATGTGGTTCCAAAAAAGACAAGCTATTATAGAACTTGTTGCCACGGTTGGCTGTTATGAGCCAAAGGTCAAAATCTCCCTAATGCCGTCAATTATTTTTAATCTGTTTAATTATGAAACCGAAGTTTCTGTTCCATGTTATAACATTTACACAGGAGAGGTTTGGTAGTCTCGGGAATAATCTCAAGTCCCCTTAAATCACTCTGTTGGGCAGTTTCTGTTCTGCCAATGACAGGGTTAGTCAGGTCTCCCTCTCTAAATCTCACTGAATGATTGATAGATAAACAAAACTGTGCTTCAGGAGGTAACAAAATATTGCTGGTGTTAACCTGATACATTGAAATCAAGACCTGCTTTCTTCATCCTCGTTGCTATCCTGGTGGAAATATTTCACAAAGGAAGCAAGCAATATTTTTCTTCTACCACCTTGCCATTTTTTCCCACATCCCTCCTTGTCTAATTTTCTCCTTCTGCTGGATTGATTAACTCCCTTCTCCCACTTCTCTCTCTCTTTTTGGTTTAAGACCCCAGCCTATGTCCTAGCCTTCCTAAATGGCTTTATGAATCAGTTCCCCCTGGCTTCTCAACCCTCCAAGGAAAGCATTTGGAGCTGGCCTGGCTGAGGGGTGCCACAGGAGGAGATTTTTTTCAGGTCACAGTCTGTCTGGGCTTTCTCTGCCCGAGTGGATGTATTTGCAGAGTGGATGGATGACCTTTCATTCCCGGACACCCAGAGGGCCAATCAGTCTGTTCTTGCTCCACTGAGAAAACTGAATAAAGTGCTTGCCACTTGAAATGAGAGTAAAGCATAAATAACTACAAAAATAAGCAACCCCTCTCAAAGCCCAGAAAAAAACTGAAACACTTTGTATTTTAGGGCATTCAGAGTCTGGCAGATAAAGGGATTTTTTTTTTCTTGTGTTTCTTCTGACAATGTAAAATGTAAAAAAATAAATAAATAAGTAAAATAAAAATAAATAAACTCACTTCACTGGAAAAGATCTCTGCCAGGTCAGAGAGCATGTGTCCATTTGCACCCAGCCGCATGCTGCCCCTGGCATGTTCTCTTCTCTCAGTGGTGCTGGGGTCATTGTTTCCACTCCAGTGGATGGTAGGATGCTTATATAAACATCACCTGCTAGGAGCCCCTGGCCTATGCTCCCGGGCCTGGACAACCTCACTGTCTTGACAGACATGACTGTGAGGCCAGGGATACCAGGACAGCTTTGTCAGAATAGATCCTGAAGGAAATGCAGGCTTCAGAATAGGAGAGACACCCATCTGGGAAAACCTCCAAGAGGAGATGGTTCTTAGTGGGTTTGTGAACCGTGGTCTATTTCACCTTTTGCATATAGCGCTCACTGCACTATGGCTTATTTTTAAAAGGACATGATTTTCTTTCCCTCTTCTCCCTTCCCACCTCCCTAACCTAGGGATGGGTAAATAAGATTACCTTTTGAGCTGGGATTGTGGCTCAGTGGTAGAGCACTTGCCTGGCATGTGTGAGGCACTGGGTTCGATTCTTAGTACCACATATAAATACATAAAATAAAGGTTCATTGACAATTCAAAAAAAAAAAAAAACAAACAGTTTACCTTTTCCCTTCCTAGGCCAGATTAGCTGTCCTTGAGCACACACCCAGCCCAGGAAGGAGATGTGAAGGGAAGGTCTAGGAAATGACTATCTCCCAAATTAACAAGTGAATTTCAACACGCACCATCAGGGTGAACCTCAGGACACAGCTGGAATGCAGCCTTTGAAGAGCTTCTTTAAAAGCCCTCTGTTCTTCCTGATGGGCAGAATCACACCCTTTGGACACGAGTCCCCTGTGCTTTTCCTTTGCTAGCAAAGCAATGAACTTTTTTTCCCTTTTTGTAAAAATCATGTCCTCCTTATTAAATTGGCATCAGGGATAAAGACCAAGCTTTTGGTAACAGGGTCTCCCACAGAGCAGGCCCCTTGGGGATGCTGATGCCAGGGGGAAGCAGAGGCAATGTCCTTTTGCCTTTGTAGACTACTACTTCTGACTCTCTATAAATGACCATCATAAGTTACTTCTGTGTTTGGTACCTTTTAATCAGACAATCTTCATGTAATCTATTGAGGAAGGAACTTAGAAATAGGAACTCAAGGATCCAGAGGGGCTACCCAGCTCTGGAAACTGTACAGCCTTCCTGGGTGGGTCACTGGCTTTCTGAGAGTTTCCATTTCCCTCTGTGGCAGGTTGGACAAGTTTTGATGGCCTCTCAGTTTCCGGGCTTTGAACTCTAGCTTTCTTTGATCCTAGCAACCAGCAACCTCAGACAACTGCCTCTCCAGCACATTTTGTCCACCTCATCTTCAGGGAGCAAGGACATATAACAAAAGGTCAATGTCTATAGCCGGTAACATAACCATCCTTCACATTTGCCTGCACATGTATATTCAGCAGTAACAATTAGACACACCTGCACACAATAGCAATCTTCCCAAGCTTATTGAAATGTACTTGTACAAAACCTAACACAGGGTTCTTTGAAGAGTTCATTTACATTGGGCACTGTCACCCTCCTGTGAATAAGAAGGGAAATTAATTTCAAAATAATAAAACCCCTTCAGAAGAAATTGTCTGCACTCCAGCTACTGACCAAAGTGTTGAAATTCAATTAAATTGGGAGAGATCACAATTAAGATGCAGTTGAATTATTCCTCATTTTATGCAAATGAGATCTCTGATTGCAACAAATCAATAAACTTTCTTTAAGCAGCTCATCAGTTGCCTAAGTGCTGTTTTGTCACCTCTTTGCTGAAACTCAAATCTCACAAGGCAAATGGAAGAAATATTCCTGGAATTTAAAGACTGATATAATGAAGGCACTCAACTTTTTCCTGGGATGCAATGGACAGACTGCTATACCAATTGTATTCTAACTTGGAGCTTATTTTATTTCAAAGTTTACATGCAGCTCAGTGAAATTCCTAATAAAGACCACTCTTATTCAAATGCCTGAAAGGATTCTGAAATAATTTAAAAGATATTTCTACATCTTACAGAAGTTGATATAATCCTCATAGAAGTCAATGCAGCTAATTCCGTGTTCCATCAAACATATACTCTGATCACAACTCAAGACAGAATTATCAGATGATTTTGCAAATATCTACTTGGATTTCATTTGGAAATTGTGAATTCATTTCAAAGCAAAATAATAAAGATATGATGATATATTCCTACTGTTGCCACAAAAAGGTTATATAACAAACCACTTCGAATCTTGGTTGCTTGCAATAATAATAATAATAATCTCAAGCCATAAGTGCTCAGACATATTGTGCTTACCTGATTGTGGTTGAGTTTGGCTGGATAGCTCTGCTTTAGGCTGCATATTTGACTTTAGACTGGAGTTTAGGTTTAGTGGGTTCCACATATGTTTATTGGGCCTAAGCTAAAAGGGCAAAAGCTACCAGGGCATATTCCTCTCATGCTGAATTGCTAGGGGAAACAGGTCAAAAGCAAAAGCATAGCACATTGTGTGCCTCTGCTAGGGTCATGCATACTAATGTTCCTTTGGTCAAAGCAAGTCACAAAGACAGTTTATCATTAATGGAGTGGGAAAATAAGCCCACCACTATTGGCAGGGGAGAGAATTTTTACTGAACAATAACCTAAATTATCCTAAACATCTTTATCTCAAATGTTTAAAAGCTGAAATAAAATGGTTTGGATATTGGATACTTCTGATTCTTACATTATTTTCTACGTTTTTCTTTTTTTATGGTGCTTACTAAAAATCAGTACTATATAAAGATATTAAAGTGGTTACTTTTCCAAAGAGGTTTGTTTTCATTTGGAACTTTCTTCTTAGAGCTTTCTGCTTCATTTTCTAGTGCATGTCGTTAATATTTTAATAAGGACGAGATAAGTGGAATGTTTATTTGAACTCAGTCTTTGGCTTAGCATGAGGAATATTGAAGATGGCTTTGAGAATTCTAATCTGCCAGTTACCAAAACCTTTATAAATGATTTTTTCCTATTAATAACTTTTCTTTTTATCAGAGAAATACAAATTTTACTCTTTTAGGGTTGCAGGATAACTAAAACGATATACTTATAATACCTCTGGCTGGTTCTTCTGTTCTCTTTCCCTAGGATTTTTTGACACCCTCCCCCATGAAATGGTGATGCAGAAAAGAAAGCTCAGAATCATATCATCCCCCAACAACACATCTTAGCCCGGCACATCTGTCTTTTTAGCCTTCATGTTTGTCTTAACTACCTTACTTTTGATGGGAAAAATTTCTCTTGTCTAATGGAAATTCAATTGTTTCTTGGTGATTTCTGATCTTCAAGTCCAATAGAGCATTTTATAAATTATAAACGATCTGGACAATCGTTTACTGTAGGTGGCTGTCTATGCATTGTAGGATGTTTAGCAGCATATCTAGACTCTACCCACTTGATACAGTGGATGCTCTACTGGGAATTAATGGCATTTGCCATTAATGGGTGGTGGAGTCACACCCCTGTATACAGCATTGGCAGAAGCCAAACAGCACGAGTCGCAAAGTAATCTCAATGCACCTGCAGTGACACCAGGCACCAACACCTTTTGCCCTGCTGGTCCTTGCTGTGCTTTTCTTTGAGTCAGTATGAGGAGAAGGGTGAGGAATAGTTGGTCTCTGCTCAGCTTCTGCTTTGCCTGTAGTGCTGCTGTCTGGAACACGGCGCTGTTAGCTGTCATGTTGAACTTATCAACTTACTGGATTATTGGACACACTTCACTAGTCATCTATGACATGTGTGGACACTTTACATTCTGACTTGTTTTATTTGGAGGACATGTGTTAATTAAAGATCTACTGCCAATTATCAGAGTCCTAGTATTTTATGTAATTATTTAGTATTCTTTTCTATACTCACTTTAAACTCAGTAGATGGGGGAAAAATGAGCATACATTGGTACAGAATACTCAATTTTTTAAAAATATGTTTTTAGTTGTCAATGGACCTTGATTGATTTATTTATATTCAACACTAAGGATTGAACCCAGTGCCTCACACGTGCTAGGCAAGCACTCTACCACTGAGCCACAACTCCAGCTCTTCAATTGGTTTTTAAGGAGAAAAATACGTCACCCCAAGAAGATGAATAAAGTTAAGTGTGCCAATAACTTTAAAAAAAGTTACATTGCAAAATTTATTGAATAATAGTTTACAACATGTAACAGAAAGAAAATTTTACTTGAATGTGACCTTCATTTAGAGTACTTTTTTTAAACTTAATTCTTTAAAACCCAAATAGTTCATGCTTCTTTTCAAATATAATTGTATGGATTACAATTACCTATGCAGTTACATTCACAGTCATTCCTCTGCATCTGCAATCGACCAATTCTAGGATCCCCCACCCCCAATACTAAAATTCCTGAATGTTCAAGTTTCTTATAGAAAAGTGTCATAGTATTGGCATATAACCAATGCACATCCTCCCATAGACTTTAAATCATCTCGAGATTACTTAAAATACCTAATACAGTATAAATGTTATATAAATAGCTATTACACTGTATTATGTAGGGTTAATGACAAGAAAAAAACATCTGTACATGTTAAGTATAGAAGCAATAGAAGCAGTTTTTTTTTTGTTGTTGTTGTTGTTGTTTTAATTTTCAACAGTAGTTGGTTGCATCTGCAGATGCAAAACTCATAGGTAAGCAGGGCCAACTGTATTTACTTACCCCAAGAGATAGTCTTTAACAATTCTTACCTGGTGTTGGGCCTTATTCTGAACATAGAATGAGTTAGACCCAGACCTTGGCCTGGGGATTTTCTGGCCTTGCAAACTCAAGTTTCTGAGCCTGGATAAGAGGCTTTCTCCTGCCTGCTCTTCCTCACAGGTGGCCCCATTTTTAGCTTATATAGAGTTTTGGCTGCTCACTTATTGCCCCCAGACTTCTCCTGACCCTTCTCATCTATACAGTCCCAGTCCCATATCTCCAGGTCAGCCTAAGGTGGACAGTGTGGATCACTGGGGACCTGAGCTGAAAGTCTAGGGACCTGCACTTGCCACTGCCTCTCTTGTCTGCATGTGGGTGACCACTAGGTCATCAACTGTGTTCCACCCTGCTCCAGGCCACTGGATGTGATGCTATAGGTCCTCCAACCAGGAAATGGAGTCCTTCTCTACTCATTGGACCTTTATGGACCAGGGAACTTGCCTTCATATGCACATGGGATGTTAGCAAATGTTTCACAACCAGGTGCTGGAGAAATACCCATAATTTAGGGTTTGCCTTCTTGCTGTCAGCTGAATCCTTGAGAGTATGATGTAATTGAGCCCAAGTTAGACTGTTGCCCATGGAACAAAGTTAGACGATAGTGAATAAGTCCTTCATTTTTCAGTTTTTTTGGGGTTAGATTGGACCAGAGTCTGAAAATAAATGTCATATTTAGAGTAAGGGTTTTGGAATCAGACAGACATGGGTTCAAATTCCAGATCCATACTTACATGAACAACACCAAGTTCCTTTCTCTGAACCTGAGCATCCGAATCCACAAAATGAGGACAAAAATTAAGTATCAACCTCTTGGAGCTTTTGTGACAATTATATGAAACTTGTAAACAAGATCCTCCAAGTCAGCGCCTGCTTTGTATTAAAAACTGAATGAAAATATTGATATTATTATTACTATTTCCTCCACTAAAGCTGTGTGATTCCAATTTTGTCACCATCTTCTCCTTTGGGGTTGTCTTTTGCTACTGCTGCCAAGCCTTTGGCACATTGTCACCTAGATTTTCAACCTATTAAAACAGCAAAAAGTTCTCAAATTTTTTATTTTGGAAGAAAATCAAATCTTCTGAAGGTTTGTAAAGATAATACAGATAACTTCACCTAGAAAATCCTAATGTTGACATCTTACATAACCATAGCCACTTATCAAAACTAAGAAATTATCATTAACTAAATTACAGAAGGTTTGGATTTCATTGGTTCTTCCACAGATGTTCTTTTTCAGTTTTAGGATTCAATCCAGGATAAAATGCTGTATTTCGCTGTTTTGTCTTACTAGTCTCCTCCAATGTGTAACAACTCCTTCCTTCCTTTCTTATGACCTAACCTAACCATTTTTGAAAAGTACTACCAGGTATTTTGTATCATGCTTCTTAATTTGGGTTTTTCTGAGTTCTTCCTCATGGTTAAGCTGAGATTGTGGGGTTTTAGAAGACCATCATATTAAGGGGGCTTTATATCCACACGACTCATTTCTGATGACATTCATTGTTTGGCCAATCTAGTGTTTGTAGTGGTCCACTGTAAAGTTATCCTCCCTCTCCCTCAGCCCTCAGCCCTTTCTGTACTGTACTCTTGGGAAGTGAGTCACTAGGCACAGGCCACACTCAAGAAGTGAAGTGTCAGCTTCCTTTCTTCCAGTCCACACTGTGTCCTCGGGGACCCCAGAGATCCAGCCACAAGAACCTCACTGCTCCGGAGGCACTCCAGCAAAGCTGCCTCTTCCTGGTTCCCCCTCATCCACAGGGATACATTCCAAGATCCCCAGTGGACGCCTGAAACTGTGGGTAGCACTGACTCTAGCCCTGACTCTATCATTGCCTCTACCTATATTCTTTCTCACACACATATACACACACTCTCACACATGCACGCACATACACTTAGGACAAAGTTTAACTTATAAATTTGGCACAGTAAGAGATTAACAAAAATAAATTAATAATAAACCATTATAACAACAACAACAATGAGATGAAATGTTAGGGTTGAGGATGTATCTCAGTGGTAAGGGCTTTTCATGCACAGCCTCTTGGTCTTATTCCCAGCACTGTAAAACAAAACAAAACAAAACAAACAAAAAAAAATGGAGATGGGGAGTTAAGTGCCTTTTGTACAAAAACAGAATATTTATAATTCTTCTGTGTGTGACATTTATCTCTACGCGTCATTTATATATTCAGTCATTTATTTGTGTTAATATGGACTCATGGATATTTTTTACCTTGGGCTATAAATTCAACACAATGTTATTTTGTTCTAGTTGTGGGCAATGGGATCTCTTTCATTTGGCTTCTGTGTCCCTTTGACATACCCATTATTTTAGTTTTGAGCATTTATTTTTTTTTACTTCATGGCACTTCAAAATACTCCAGGTGCATCTTGTTATTTCCTACCCTGCCCTATAACCAGCCATTTCTTTTAATATCCCTAATTCTTTTCATTGGAGAATGGTATTAGAAACCACGATCTGGGTGGTAGGTGTGTGCACCACTGCTGGGTGACAGTGAACAGAGCTAGTGAGTACATGTATATATACTAACTCATATATACACACACACATATAGGCACATACAAACACATTTTCAATATTTCTGAATGTGTATATGTGTGTGCATGTGCACACACACTACTGAGACACTGAAATGATACTATACCAAAGGCTCGGGGATGACACAAAGGTAATAAACTCAACCTGTGCTGCTGTATTATGGCAGCCCAAGCTGTATATTGTCCAACACCAGAGGGTGCCAAACACATAAATCGGGATGACAATACCACTTTGGGGTTGTGTAGCAAAGCAGTCCTATAGGAGGATACTTCGAATTCAATCACCTCCTTTAATAGATAAGACTTTCTCTAAGCATCTGTTTGATCTACTGTATCACCCAAGATGCTGAAGCCCACACTTAGAAATCAGTTCTACAACAGATCCAAGTCCTCAAGAATGAGGACCAAAAGAAATGAGAATTTCTGTGAGCACCTGTATAACACCTGTCATCCACGTTCTAGCTTCCTGAGGAACTCCTGAATCCAAGCTGGACTGACACAGAGAGTGTTCCATCCAGAAGAAACTGAATTCCATATTCAAATCAGACAACATACGCATTGACAATGACAGTATATACTAAAATAAACATGGAAAGAGATAGGTATATTACAGAAAATTTCTGTCTCTAATGAGCACCTAGCACTAAGTCAGGCATTTCACATGTATCATCTTGACAATAACCCCAGGAGGTACAACTTATCTTTTTATATTTCCATTGCACAAAACAAGAAATCATCTGAGAGGCTACATCATTCACCTGATGTTATACTTAGTAAGTGAGAAATTCATGATTAACCCAAGTTCAAACACCCAAAGTAGCACCAGCTGTATTATTGCTACTTAATTAAAAAGATGGCAGGGGAATGCTGAAAGCAAAAGCAGAATTGGGAGTGGATGCAAATCTGAACTTAGTTCCTGATAATTAAAAGTGAATGGGATGGATAGAAAAGCAGAATCATCTAACCTAATGATTAAGATCATAAAGGTGATTGAAGAGCTGAATCATATACCTCCATGGTAAGTATGAAACTGCTGCAAGTGATTTAGAACACTTGGAAATATGGACATTGGAATAAAAAGATGATCTCAGAGCCTTGTTTTAGTCAGCTTTTTTTTTTTTTTTGCCTCTATGACTAAATGATCCAACCAGCACAATTGTAGAGGAGGACAATTCTATTTAAGGGCTCATGGTTTCAGAGGTTCCATCCATAGACAGCCAGCTCCATTCCTCAGGGCTCGAGGTGAGGCAGAACATCATGTAGAAGAGTGTGGCAGAGGGAAGTGGCTCACATCATGATCGGTAAGCAGAGAGAGTGAGGCTCCACTTGACAGATAGGAATAGATACCCAAATCCATGCCCCAGTTCCCACCTCCTCCAGCCACAGCCTACCACTTCAGTTACCTCTCAGTTAATCCCCATCAGGGGATTAATTCGATGATTGGGCTAAGACTATTAAAACTGAATCATTGGGCTGAGGATGTGGCTCAAGTGGTAGCGCACTCACCTGGCATGTGTGGGGTGCTGGGTTCGATCCTCAGCATCACATAAAAATAAAATAAAGATGTTATGTCCACCGAAAACTAAAAAATAAATACTAAAAAATTTTCTCTCTCTCTTTTAAAAAAAACAAAAACAAAAAAAAACTGAATCATTTCTCCTCTGAACCTTCTTGCACCGTCTCACATGTGAAATTTTGGAGAGACACCTCACATCCAAGCCATAACAAGCCTCTTGGTGAGGTTGCTAGAAAGGCAGAGAGAGACTTTGAGGCACAGTGTGAAGTCTGAGAGGAAGTTAATAGTCAGAGAAGGCTGTGTTTTTAGCTCATGGCAATGCCAACGTGCAGTTGGGAGACAGCGTGCTCAGAAAGCAGTTACCATGATCTATTACTGAAGAGATGGAACTTTAGAATGAGGCCGGCAACTTCTTCCTCTTAATTTTTCCATTGGGAACACATGCAGCCTCATCTCTTCATGCTCCCAATCTTTTTCTTCACCACATCACTCATCACTTGGAAGTTTCAAGGATGAACCATGTTCTTGCTTTCCAGAATACCTTATTGATCACACGCTTTGTACATCAGGTTGTTTCTGCCAGGAACATCATTCTCTAGTCTATTAAATCTCTTCTCTCCACCTGACCAACCAGGACTTAGCTTTTAATCTCTGAGAAATCTTTAACCCACTCCCGGGAATGGACTAGCTTCCCTCACCATACATACATGTATAGATAGACCACACCAAAGCAACTTGCCCGTCTTCCTATTCTTTGCCTTACATAGCCATGACTAGTATACATTCTAAACCCCTTATCTACAAACAGAAACTCCAAAAAATATCTGAAAACCAAAAATTGTAAATGTTCAATTGAGTGCAAACTTATTTTATTTGTGAGAATAATCATGCATTTTGCTACAGAATTTGCAAAATTTGGTGAGTGTGACTTTAGAGAGCCGCTTCAGATGTTAAAAAAAAAAAAGCACAATATAGTCACCATATTATAAAACTAGCTAAGAAATGATTGTTCTTGCTGGGCAGAGTGGTGCACACCTAAAATCCCAGTGATTCAGGTGGTTGAGGCAGGGGCATCACAATTCCAAGCCAGCCTCATCAATTTAGCAAGGTCCTAAGGAACTTAGCAAGACCCTGTCTCCAAATATAAAAAGAGCTGGGGCTGTGGCTCGGTGGTTAAGCACCCTTGGGTTCTTTTCCCAGTATATAAAAAAAAATGAGAAATGACGGTTCTTAGTGTACTTTAATTCATTATGTGCTGAGTCATATTATACTATGTGTACTAAAGTTCACTAGACTTTGAAGTCTAGAGGCAGGCTGTACCTCATCCTTCATTTTATCTTCTTTATCTACTATAGATCATTACGATTGGCCTGCTTAATAAATGAGAGAACAAATTGCCAAACCACCAGGTTAGTTTGGCATTCCTGTACTTCCCAAGACACAGAATTTCTAGTGAAATAAGAAGACTGAAAAAACAAAAAACTAGAAGAAATTTTAAATGCCTTTGTCACATTCAACACACCAACTTTCAATCATGCGTTCATATATTCATTGATCTATGGATTCATTCAACAAGTATTTATTGTACAAATATTTTGTAGCATATGGTGCCTTAGACCATAGCAATGTTAGAATAACAACAAAGAAAAACAGAAAGTAGGGGAATTCAGAAAGAAAAAACAGACTTTGACACAGAGTAAGGATTCAATACAAAGGAGGGTATTTATTCTCCATATGCATGAAACATAATGTCTACTTTGAATTCTTAGTGTGAAAAAAAAATTGTGCTACTAATTCACTGATAATTTTTATGTATTTTACTCAGACATAGCAACATACCTTGGTAACTCATCTTGCAAGAACTAAGTAAGTCTTAAGTATTATCCCATAATGAGTTTTATTTAAACTATTAAGAAATCGGGGAAAAATGTAAATCATTTGGGTTTTGGTTTGAAAAATGGAAATGATTCCAGGTGTTTAGAAATGGAAATAATTCAACACAGTGTGTTAGAAGTTATGCCCTGTTGAAAGGTGGGAGGACTAAAGGACAGGGAAACTGCTCCCTAGACACATAGAAGTGCAGGGATAGCAGGGGAGCTACTACCAATGTCTCAGCTTTCTGAACTACTCGTGTGGGTGCTTCTTAGGAGGACATTGTGAGACATGGACAGTCACAGATTACAGCCACCTGTCACACCAAAGAGAGTATTCTCAGGAGGCCTTCTGAAAGCTCTTCTACAACCCCCAACTCCCAGCATTTGCCTATTGCAGCCATAGTAGAATGATAACTTTCTTTCCATCTTCTGTATCTCATGCAGATGCCACTCTTTGCTAGAATTTGCCCAAAATGAGTCTGAAAAAAGTTGTGTCTAGACTCTAAGCCCTTATAGTATCCAAATTTTAATTCTGCTCAAGTTCTCCAGGAATTACAAAAAAGGAAAAAAAAGTTCAAGTGATTTTCTTCAGTGAGAGTAGCTTATTTTGTTTTTCTAACATCTTCTTAAAATAACTTGGGATAGACAAAGTGACCTCATAAAAATAAATATAACTGAATGATCTCTTGGTAACATGGCTTCATTGGAGCTGAAGTGGATTACGTCTCAAATATGAATAGCTTGTGAGAGAAATGGCAGGCTTATTTACAGAACACACAATGAACTGAACTTATGTGGCCATGTCTTATATTTGGGTGTTCATGGCTACCTCCAAAAGAATATAATATGTACATGCACCCTGAGGTCTTCTTGGACTTCTGATGCAAATTTTTAAAAATAGAGACAAAAAATAGTCAAAGCGCAATGAGACACTATAATTAAGAAATAAAAAAAAGAAATCAAATATTCCTATTTGATTTAGAAAATTCTCTTACCAAGCCACAGAAATTTATAAAAATGACTATTAAAATATATAGTTAAGGGCTGCTATTTCTCAAACCTCAGCTTCTGTGTTGTTGTGAAATTTATATTTGGCTTCTGTTCTAGTTACAGAGATCCTAAAACCCTTGAACTCTCCAAAGTGGTAACAGTGACTTTTTGTATGATAATGACAAAACAGGTGAGTGGAAGACTCTTTAGTTTCTGGATGATGCTTGATTAGCACTTTGGGACTTTGAGCCTCCTCCCCAGTCTTCAGGGGGAAAGAGGACTAAAGATTGTATTGATCACCAATGGCCAATGATTTAATCAATCATGCCTATGTAATGAAGCCTCCATAAAAACACAAAGTACAGTGTTTGGATAAGCTTCTGAATAGCTGTACATGTGGAGGTTTCTGAAGAGTGGTGCACCCAGGCAGAGTATAGAAGTCCCATTGTCTCCTCATGCATTGCCTGGCCCTAGGCATCTCTTCCAATTGCCTCTTCATCTGTGTCCTTTGTAATACTCTTTAAAGTAAACCAGTAAATGTACATAATGTGTTTGAGTTCTGTGAGCTGTTATAACAAATTAATAAAATCTAATAAGAGTGTTGTACCAATTTATAGAAGTACAGGCCACAACCTGTGTTTGTACTTACCATCTGAAGCTGGGGAAGTCTTGTAGGACTGGTCCACAGCCTGTGAGGTCTAACGCTGTCTCCAGGTAGATGGTGTCAGAACTGAATTGAGTTAGAGGATAACCTGCTGGTGTCAACTGGAGATTCTATTAGATAAATGCACAATGTTTGGGAAGGAAAAACCCCTCGTACTTGGTGACTGAAGTATTGAGTGTCTTTGTTGAGAGATTACAGTAAGAAAAACTGAGATTTTTTGTTTTTTCCTTGTATCTTCACAGCTTATCTAAACTTAGAAAAAAGTATTTAGTAAAACAATTACATTGGATCCTGATCAGTGGCTTTAATATCAAAGCTGAGGAGAAATAGGTAGACTTTTCAGCTCAGGCTTTTGCTGAGTATCTATTCTCTAGTAATTAAAACCATCTGTAAGCACCTACTTAAACCAGAGCAACCTCTGATTATTAGATATGATATTCAGGAGTGAACAATTTTCTGAAGGTATATTTATAATGTGTATTTTAATCAACTCTGCTTTTACATTTGTCAACCCCTTAAAAGGAAAGGCAACCTGTACACCAAATCCCATAGATTCTCCAAATTACCCAGGGTATATTCAGCAAAATAAAATTAATATTGAACAGGAGCACATTGAAAGATTGCATTACTCAGCAAACCTCCAAAAGGTTCCAGATTCTTTGAAGCAATCCATTTCTCTCCAAGATTCATGAGCTGCCTGTCAACAAATTTAATTGGATATTTATTGAAATTAATGGCAGCTGCAGCTGATTGAGCAGGCTTTACTTCAGGTTTGGCTTTGACTTTTGATGGTTGTTTTCCATGTTGCATGCTGACGAAGCCATGAGCAAAATCTATGGGGAAAACTTTGCCATGGAAGTGAGAAACAGCTCTTTTCACCACTCTCATGAAATGGGCAAATATTGCTGATGATGGATTTTCTCCTATCCCCAATGCATCAGTATTTAGATTATTTATAAGTCTATTTTCACAGGGAGCTTTGTGCATTGAGAACTGAAGATAGAAGCTCCACCAGCACACAACCTGTGTTCAAATTTGTATCAGCCATACATTTTCTCTGTCATCCTTGACTATTCTCTTTGCTACAGTTTTTCCACTTGTAATGTTAGCACCTATAAAAGTATCTCCTGGTGAGTAACTGCCTAGAATCTTATAATAGCTCAGTAAGAATTCTTTGTTATGATTTGGTTCTCTAGAAAAATAAAATTATGAGGCTACATCATATTCATCTTGATTTTCGCAAACCACTATTTTTTTTTCCTGGGGTGGGGGAGGTGGTACCAGAAATTGAACTCAGGAACACTCAGACACCAAGCCACTCCCAAGCTCTATTTTTTTGTACTTTATTTAGAGACAGGGTCTTGCTGAGTTGCTTAGCATCTCACTTTTGCTGAGGCTGGCTTTGAACTCGTAATCCTCCAGCCTCAGCCTCCCAGGCCACTGGGATTATAGGTATGTTCTACTGTGCCAGGCCCCACTATGCTTTTGAAACTATAACAAAAGTGCCAGACTCTGCTTTTATTAACAAAGTCTAAAGCAGTGGAAACTAAGTTGCCTTCTTTAAAAAAAAAAAAAAAATCTTTCTTTTACTCCTTTGCCCCCCCACACACTCCTATTATGCCATATTCCATAGACTTGGTTATGGTTTTCTGAAGATCCTACAAATACTTGCACAGATGGTGCAGTGAAGAGGAAAGGATAAAGTAGAGAACTCCATTCTTGGATGGATTTCAATGGACCTGTGGTTAACCTCATAGTTACTTTTCTAACCTCTCCTGCCCATCTTCATTCTTTTCTTTATTTATTCAGCAAACATATTATGTACCAGACATGGAGATAGTTGCTGGAAGTAAGCATATTAAGTGACCTAACCAATTCTCAAGAATCTTTCTCACTAGAGAAGGAAACAATACTAAAACACACACTCCTTCTAGGACTGGGTGTTTGGATATGGGTAATGTGTCTAGGCTCAAGAGCCAAACCAAACTCCCTTAGTTTGAAACCTCGCCTTCCCACTTAAACTTTGGTCAAGTTGCTTTACCTCTCTGTGCTTCAGTTGCACAATGGGCTTTGATTAGCTCCAGTTATTTTAATGATAAGATGGATATGTGTGGAGAGAGCAAGGAGAGGCTTGGTCAAAGAGGTGAAGATTAGGCGGGGGTGCCACAGGGGAAGCAAGTCACTAGTTGCTTTGGTTTCCTTGCATTTAATCATTTCAAACCCTGGTTTGATTAACCTGCTAGGAAATAACTCAGAGCCAGATAAGCTTGAACGGGGGAGGGTAGAAGAATGTAGGGATGAAAAAACAAAGACCCAGGTGTTATTTCTTCGACCCTTTCCCACACAGATACCATAAAAGCTTTTAAGAAAAAATTATGAATAAAAACAAACAAATAAACAACAACAAAAATAAACTACAAAAAATCTTTTAGCAGTTTAGACATTCTTGACTTCAAATACTGGGTCTGCAAATATTTATAATGTATACCATGAAATTTAGAATTGGACGTGCTGTCATTAGATACATGGGGAACTTCCAATTTCCTTCCAGCATTCAACCTACGTGACTTCCACATACTAGGAATTGGGAACCATGGTGAATAAACATCAAGAGGAGAAAACGGATTATTAAATAATGGTAAATATTAAATTATAATCAGGGGAGGACAAGGCCTTCGATGTAATGTGGGAGTGGGAGCCAGAGCTAGTTTAATCTACCCAGGGAAACTCCTTGATTGAAATGATCTTTACAGTGAGAGGTGAAAAATATCTCCTTCATGTTAAGGGGATGGAAAAGGAGAGAATCGTCACAGAGATCATGCGTGTGTAAAGGCCTGCTGCTGGGGAAAGCAAGACAAAAAGGCTGGGGCAGCTGGAGTCAGTCCAGCAGAGCAGGAGCATCCCGGAGCCTGGGGATGGACACTGCAGAGTTGTGGGCTGCAATTTATGAGACTTGCTGATTAATTGGAGGGAGGATGTCAAAAACAACTCTAAGGACTTTGCATCCGTCAGTGTGGTGGTTACGAAGTTATTTACTCATTTATAAACAGCAGTGAGAAATGCCCAAAGAAACACAAACATTTAAGGAGTGAGTCCAAAAGAAATATTAAGAAATAAAACAGAAAAGAAATTTCTAGATAAACAGGAGGAAAACCAGGAAAGGGTGAGCTTGTGGAAGCTGGGGGTGGGGGTGGGGCAGAAAAAAGAACTTGGTCGCCAGAACCACAGTGTGCCATGACTAGAGTGGTGATGAAATCACTATGTTTTGAACACAGTGACAGGGACGTGATTGGAAACTTTGGCAAAAGGAGTTTTGAGGGGTGGTGGATACAGAAGCCATGCTTCATGAATGGAGAATGGGAGATTAAGAATGAGAGGCAGCAAAGTACAGTGATGATTAAAGAAATCTCTCTATGAGAAAATAAGAAGGTTTAGAAACCCTGGAGTTGAAGAAGAGAGTTGTTTTTTTTTTTAATAATTGTTTTGGTTTTGCTGTAAGGAAGTCTTGAGTATATTTGAACTTTAGTAAACTGAGTCAGAGTGATGAAAAGCAAGGGAGACAGAACCTGTGAGGATACAATCTCAAAAAAGTAGGTGATACTGGGACCCAGAGCACAGGCAGAAGAAGGAAGGTGGACACTTTCTTCACCTTCGCATGAGGAAAAGAATAGCACGGGAATGGATGAAGACAGGTGTATGCTGGGGTGGGTGGGATCAGGGTGCACACTGAAGAGGATTCTGTGGATAGTTCGTTCCCCAGGATCTGGGTAAGAAACAAGTCATCAGAGTGCTTGATGAGAGACCACCAACTGGACAGGGGAATAAGGTGGGGGAGACTAACAAACTAGAATGAAGCACCCAGAGACTTAACATCATTAGACACTGATGTATATTTAATGTTAAAGGGACACCAGGAATAAAGAGCACCCTGGATGACCAGTATGATCAAAGTCTTTGGAACGGAAGTGATGAAGGGTCCAGAGTTTGTGAGAGCACTACCAGAAGCCCACAGGGAATCTTGTTCCCTTCTCAGTCTCTTCCAATGGCTAAACCCAAACACAAGGCAGATGGCAAGGGAGACTAGGACCCTGAGAAGAGCAAAGAATGTCTGGAGAGGAGAAAGAAGTAAATACAGAACAGCCATCAGAGTAACCTAAGAGATGGCATCATCTTCTGAGAATGTGGGTAAGGGGTCATCATCCCCAACCCACATTACATGGTTTTACCCACTTTTCAGAGTGAACGTGTCCTAAATTATAACCTAGTAGGTTAGAGACCTTTGGCATCTTCACATTCTATCCAGAAGATCTTACAAATATGTATTCTACTCCTAACAGCTCTTCCTCCAAGGAAGTGGAGACCAATGCTCATATGGACTCATTTTGAAGAAACAAATGCCTATTTTCCAGGGTAAGGATTACAGTAGTAACTCAGCCTCAGAGAGCATTAAAATCGAGATCATCAAAACTCTAACATCTTAGCAAAAGGCAATATTTCTAGACAGAATGAGACTCTCAAAGTTATTTTTTTTCATATGTAATTCAAGACAAAATACTTCATGGCTCTTTGAATTATTCTAATATTTGCACTTGTTTTACCTTCTTCCATTAGGGTTAGTAGAAGTGATGGCGTATGACAGTTCTGAGATTAGGTTATAAAAGACAGCGTGGCTTCCCCTTGACATCCTCATCACTTTTTTCTCTCCCTAACAGTTGGGTAGTTAGTGAGGTGTAACAGCTTTTACTACTGTTAGCCTCTGAGTGCTTCGACATATCCTGCTAGACCCCTTAATGTTAATTGCTTTCTCATTCTCTTGCTGTCTCTGTCTCTCTTCTCTCTCCACTTGCACTAGGAAAGCCAGATGCCACATCCTGAGCGGTCCTTTTGGAAAGGTCTACATGGTGAGGAACTGAGGCCTCCAGTCAACAGCCACAACGTAGAAGCACATACTCACATTCAAACCAAGTCTTTAGTTGACTATTGCCAAGGCCAACATCTTGGCTGCAATCTCATAAGAAACCCTGCACTATAATTTCTGCTGCAAGATTCTGTGCGAAACTGTGAAATAGTAAATGTTTGTTGCTTTAAGCTGCTGTATTTAGGATAACTTATTATGGAATAATAGTTATCTACTCAAGTGACTGACAAATCCACACTGACCAGACCCTCCGCTTTCCTATGCATGGGTCATCTAGAAGTGCAGCCTCACTCCGAGACTCCACTTTTCTGAAGTAGTGACCAGTTTATCTGGAGTTCAAGGTGATAAGAAGTACGAAAGCACCTCTTACCACCACCCATCAGGGTAGAGGGCACTCTACCTCGGGGATCAGCGTCACCAATGTCCTGTCCTTAACGTGGCAGTTTCAACAGGTTCTGTCCCTTGGTCTGCTCTAATCTCAACCCCCTACTCAGCATCATGTGGCCTGAGCCCTCTTTTTAGATTGCTAAAATATTCTAATATTTCCATTGACCTTGATCTTCAAGATGATCTTTCACTTACTTATATTTTCCAATCTACAAAATTATAAATGCACAAAATCAACTCCTCAGTTTTAATCAAATGATGATTTCTGAGTCTTTCCTAATTTGAATCTCTGCATATGAGAACCAGGAATATGATTTTTAATAAGTTCTTCAAGTGCTTCCCGTATAGGTGATCTATAGACACTCAGGTTCATATTTCTCTGTGCTGTGTTGTTTCTCTAACTAAGCTTGAAGCTTTCTAAGGGGAGATTTTGTTTTATTTCAATACCTTTTCTTTTCCTTGGACACCAGAGCACTGCTGGGCATTCAGTGAGCTTTCGGTGAAGCAACTTGCAGCAAGAAGCATCATTCAAATAGATATTGACTATAGGCTGATTTACATTCTGCCAAGTGGACTGTGGCTGTAACAGGAATGGGTAGCTCAGATCCCACTTTAAGGGAGTTGGAGCATGGAGAAGAAAACAAGAGGTTGGCTCAGTAGACAGTAATGAAAAACTCCTGACAGGTTTTAGCTGACCCACTGTGTTATTAGGGTACAGGTGAGGCCAATCTCCAGAGCAATTAAAAAGATCGATGAATCAGGCAAGCTTCAGGCAGCAGCAACATCATGGAGAACACTGAGCAGGGATCATGGAGACAAGGCTCTCATTTGTTTTAGTAGCCAAGTGCCTTCATTGCTATCCCTTCATTTTTGCTCCAGGCTTCAGTTTATTAGGATATACTCTCCAATGAGGGGGTGAGGGGGGGATCTGTCACAATTATGATTTTCAAACTGTCCTGCAGAACCTAACGGGTGGTTGGAAGAGGACACACAAGATCAGGCATGACTATAAGTCCTGCAACCCTGATTTTACTTGTTCCATGCATTTGGGTTTCAAAAGAGGCCTGTTTCACAATTAGTCCTGCTGCTAAAACAAAAATAATAGCAATGGCATTTGAAAGTGTTGAATAAATATTTTTAAAGACATTAGAAGGAGGGTGAATGGGAAAAGGGGAGGCCCTAAAGATGGAGAAATGCCTCGCTTCCACACATCTGGCCTTCTGTTGTCACAGAACATGGATTCTGAATTTATTAAGGGTGCTGCTGCCTCAGTAAGCCCCTTCCAGCGTAGGCAATAGAGGTGGTCTTGGAAAGCTAGAATCAACTCTGCAATGAACCAATCATTTTAAATCACATTTTTTTTTTCCCAACCGGGTACAAATTGTCCAATGCTATACCTATTACTATAGTAAGAGTGATATTGTCCACTCTCCACTGGTAGTTATTTACATTTAAATTAATTAGAACTAAATAAAATTAGAAATTCGTCCCTTCAGCTGTCCTACCCACACTTTAAGTGTTCAATATTTGCATATGGCTAGGGGGCTATTTTCATTATCTCAGATAGTTTTATTGGCCATCGCTGGAACTGGAAATATGCCAAGAAAACAGGCACGGATTACCGGCTTCCCAGATAAAACTGAGTCTCTCCTTTAGAAAAATCAATAGAGGATGGGACCATCTCCAGGTCTGCTAGTGTTATTTATTTATATAAGTGTCAGCTAGAAAGACCAAGACATTTAAGGTGTTTGGGGCAAAAAGCTAAAAAAGCCAAGGTGAAAAGCAATTGAAAGAGCTATGCTTAATAGAAAAAAAAAAATACAAGTTCAAGATAAGCCATGGCAGATTGGCCCTAAAAGCATTGCTAGCTCTCATTTGAGAACCTGGAGGCCTCTATCTCAAGCACAGGGTAAATCAGCAGTAGAATGAGCCCTTCAAAGATGGTATCCTAGACTCAAATCAGCCCAGTAGTTGATTTCGATGAGATACACTGCCCTAATCTAGCTGTGTGTCAGAAGGTAATGCAACTTTTTTCCTGGAAGATAACATCATCTACCGTCTCTACAAATTGAAGTTTAGGGGACAATTGATCTACAACCATTTTGTTTCCTGCTTTTCCGTTTAGCTTTATATTGTGATTTCTGAAGCATGTAATTAAATATTCTAAAAATTCCAGTGGTTCCTATGCATCCGCCAGTATTCCAAATACTTTACAATCATTACCTTAAATCATCCTTTCAATAACTTCATGAAGAACAGATAAATGAACACCGCGTAAAGCGTGACTCTTGACTG
Source organism: Ictidomys tridecemlineatus (assembly GCF_052094955.1). Lineage (NCBI taxonomy): Eukaryota > Metazoa > Chordata > Mammalia > Rodentia > Sciuridae > Ictidomys > Ictidomys tridecemlineatus. The sequence continues at coordinate 47,780,934 of NC_135486.1, read as the reverse complement.
TGGATTCCTCCATGAAGTAAAGGGGAGAGAGACAACTGATGTCACAGTTATTACTACAGAGGTTTCTACTTATCATTTTCTTTTATGTTCATTATTTAAAAAAATTCTTTAGTTTTATTTATTTTTTATTTTTATGTTCACTCTTAATATAAATTTTAGGATAAAAAATTGCACTAACACTGAAGAAATCCACTTTATTTTGATTTATTCATAATGATTTTGATATTGTATGTATAAATGTGTTTGTTGAAGTTTAAGCAGAGTAGTTTTATTTCTTTGTTGTAGTTTGTAGAAACTGTGTGATGAATGCATCATTAAAATAGAAATGTAATCATGATGAAAACATACAGACTACCAAAATTCACCTGCACATTAATTTCAAAACTAAAATTATTGTGTAAAGTTGTCTGATACTGGGAAACATCTTTAAAATGCAATTAGCAACAATGTTAAAAGAGAAAAGAAAAACAAAATTCCTCTTGACCAGAATCATTAACACGGTGCTCTTATTTGGTTCTTGTCCCCCAGTCTATAATGGGCCCAACTGGGTTACAGACTAAAACCTTCAACTCTGTGAGCCAAAATAAACCTTTTTACTTTTAAATGGATTTGTCTCAGATATTTATTACAATAACAGAAGTCTGACTAATATACATGGAATTTTCTAGTGATGCTTTCTGGGCCTCTTTTTTCAGTAACAACAATTGCTCTGGTCATTATTGGCTTTTTATTTTGTTCTTGAATAAGGCATTGATTGGCCCCTAGTGTATTGCATTAAATCATGTGTATTTATGCCTGCTGTCCTCTACTGTTTTTCCCCATGACTCATGAACCATACTCAAGTCTTTCCCACTGGTTTCTTGTTTTAATCCTGCCAAATTGATTATCACTTGAGCACAATGGAAGGAAAAACAAGCTGCCTATTGAAGGGAATGATCATTTAATTTCTCTTTAAAGAGTACTTCTGCTTATACTTTAAATTCCAATGATGCTAAAAATTCCCCAAATGAGTCATTCTATTTTTTTTATTCCTTTCTTTTGCTTTTGGAGCCAAGAATCCTCTGTATTAAAGTATTTAGTTACCATAGGAGTATATAATCTTAAGATTGGATCTTAGATCTGTCCTTAGATGAAAAACAAACAAAGAACACTAGGAAAAACATCACTTTCACCAGAAATGGCTTATATGATGCTTTATTTTTCCAGAATTGGTGGACTGTCATATCATTGTAAATAGATGCTAGTCATCTGTTGAAAGACAATTTCCACAGATCTTTTGTATTTCTATATGTCCTACAAGTAAGTCTTTTTTTTTCTAGACTATATTTTCCAACATGTTTGTAACAGTCTTGGAAGATAGAGATAGTGTCTCCCTCAACAGCAAAGAGCAGATTTTATTACAGACTGGGATAACAGATATAGCAGTTTCCTCTGGATGAAAGGGCAAGCAGGCTTACTGCCCACCATAAAGGGTTCTGTTCCAAACTTTCAGGGTTCCTCTCCTACAATGCAACCCTATACATGTGCAGCATCATCTGACCCCTTTGTGTCACTTCATGGGAGTTGTTCCTTGGAGGAACAACCTCAAACCATATATTCTGAATTCTATTGTTGCAATAAATAATAATCTGTCCTCCTACAAGCAGGGAGTTTTGTGAATTTTCTTCTCATTCATGAAGCTGTAGTAAGACAGGCTCTTAGCTTGCAAGTAGAGTCTAAGCAAAGTCTGAGAAAAGAGCTATTTCCCACATAAACTGCAAAATAAATGGACCCTGTTAGTCATACTGCTTCTACTTGACATTTATTGATGTGAGCGAGAATAGGCTTCTCAGGTTGGGCTCTCTGGTCCACCTTTCCTCTAGATTAGGAGATGGCAAACTATGACCTACAAGCCAAATCCAGCCTTTGGCCAATTTCTGTACAGGTGAACCCAGAAAGCTATTTACATCTTTAAAAATTGTAACACAAGAATAAACAAATAGAAAAATATATGGTCACGAACACAAATAGTCTATCAATACTAAGATATTTAGTCTCTCCAATTAAAAATACTTGCTATCTTATAAAGAAGAAAATCATTTACCCATCCCTGTTCTAAATGCCTGCACCCCTTCCTTGGAGATTCCAGAATCAAAAAGAAATGAAAATACTTCTTGTAATTTCCAGGAATTATGTCTTATAATTGTAGCATGACTCTGAGCAAAGATGAGTTCATGTCCACACCTGTGAAGACCCATGCTCCGATGTCCATGTATAATAATTTATAATAATCTGCAAGACCCAGAGAGATGCAGAGAAGAGATTTCTCCCAGCTCTAAAGGTGTGCCTGGTCAGATAGGGCTCTCCCCCTTCGTGAGGTAAGCTAGAAGACTGTGTCTGGCTTGAAACACTGGTCAGTGGGTTGCACTTTTCCTTCACCATCTTCACATTTATTCTACGTGTGCACTATTTTTCTACCTCCATGGGAGTAAGACCGTGAAGTGTTTGGTCCAGTTTTAGTCTGTTATGATTTGGATCTGAAATGTCCTCCAGAAGCTCGATCCCCTATCCAGCAATGCTCAGAGGCAGGGTTTTGTGGAGGTGATTACATTGTGAGAGCTCTGACCATTGACAGATTTGTAACATTAAGTTACAAACTAATAGGCTATTAAAGGCTATTTGGAGGTGATAGAAACTTTAGGAGTTAGGGATTAGCTGGAGGAAGTAAGGCACTGGAGAAAGAAGGGTATATTTTGCCTCCAGTCTCTTCCTCTCTTTCTTTCTATCTCTCTTTCTATGTCTCTGCCTCCCGGCTGCTGTGAAATTAGCAGCTTTCCTCTGCCCCCATCTACCCTGGCCACCTTTGTGTCCTGCCTTACCAGAAACAACACAGCCAAGTAATCAAAGACTGAAATCTCTGAAACCATGAGGCAAAATAAACCATTCCTCCTTTAAAATTATTTTCCTCAGGTATTTTGTTACAGTGAAGGAAAACTGACAAATACATCCCAGATTGTAATTCAGCTCTGGGTACATAGAAAGAACCCAGATTCTATGAAATGAAAAACGAGATGAGGGATTTATGTACCCATTTTATAGATGAGAATGAGGATAATCTGGGTTAGAGAGAGTAAAACTAGCTCAAAGCCAAAAAATTGCTAAGTGATAAATTTTGGTTCAGACTGGGTCTTCTGAAAACAGTAAGACACCTTCTGCTTTTCTACAGCTGCTTCTGTTGAATTTAGCAACATTCTGGTAGGTAAAAGCCATTTCTGTGGCTGTTTGTAAGACTATGTTGGGATCCTCTGGCCTCTTAATATCTAGAGGAGTTTCTTAGGCAATGAGAAAATGGAAGTTTTATTTGGAAAGGAAAGGAAGGGAAAAGAAAAAAGAGGAAGAAAGAAAGAAAGAAAATGCAACGCATTCATGCAGATGAAATACATCCTTTCACTTAGGAAGCAACAAGAGTTATGGCAATGTAGTTCAGGATGAACTGTCTGGCTCTGTCCCATCATCCACATTTGGAAGGGAGCATGACTTTGATAAATGCCAGTGGAGAGTTCAGGGTTGATGACTGGGTGACACTTCTCGAGATTCATAGGTTCAGAACACATGGGAGTTTTGTGGCCCCATAAATATTAGGCGCTCTCTCTCCCCTACTCAGACAGCTCCCAAATCCATTCATCTCAATGCCTTGCTGCCTCCTTCAGCACAGATTTTTTTTTCCTGGGATGTTTTATGGTTCATTTAAGTCACCACTCACATCCACAGGTCAGGATTTGGAAAAAGGAAGAAATAAAAGAGCAACCTACAGAAAGTGCTCTAAAAACCCACGCTTCTGCCCACCCCAATAAAGTCCTCCCCCTTTAACTGACTGAATTACTCCAAAACTGTGACAGGTGCCAAAAAACCATACACTCACCTTTTCAAGTCACTGGTAGAAAGTTCCAGGTTTGGTATTCTCTGGGAGGAGAACACAAATCCAAATCCTCTCACTAGAGTGCTACTCTTCAGAGAGGGAAACGACTTCCAATTTCCTATGAGTGAGACACAGGTATCACAAGTGATTCAAAGCAACAGCTATGTCAGAGATCAGAATAAACTCTTCTAAGAAATAGGAGCTTAATACGATTTTGTTGGATGAATAAGTGAATAAAAGACTTCCATAATGCCATCTGAGAAGCTCAGCAAATTTTTCCCCAGCAGCTGTCTCCACAGTGCTTTACCAGGTCTCCAGTGTAGTCAGAGTCAAGCTCCTTCTGGAAGATTCTGTATAAAAATTAAGGACTTCAAAGTCATGAAGGCAACTGATAGATTCTCACTCCAAGACTAATAATGTTTTCAAGCAGATTGTCTGAAAAAATGTAAACATTTGCTTCAGAAATAAACTTGAGTCCTTGAAATATAATCACATGGTTGGGTATAGAAATGGTGAGACAGTGCTTTACAGATAAGGATTAAACTAGGCTTCTCTCTTTTGGGTGAACTCATCCTCTTATCTGATTGTCTACATCTTTCTGAATGTAGCATTAGCTGAATTTTAAAAGAAAAAAAATATTAAACTGAGGTATGAGACAACAGCTAATAAATATGAAGGGCAATATAAACCTAGCTATTACCATTAAATTTTTCATATTACTACATGGAAATGTTACCTATACCTAAAATCCTATCTTAAAGCTGATTATCACAATTCTGGTCATCCCTTCATCCCTATTATCCACGTAATACATAATACATACCACAAAATGATGATGATGATGATTAAGTGAATGATGTTTAATAACAAGCAGGTGTTTACATAACACTTAAGTCTTCAAATATTTTTACATGGTATTCTCCAAGAGATGGATGTATTTAATGGTGAATAGAACAAGCTTGGAAAAGTGGATGATTTCTAGATGTTATACCATCGACAATAGAACAGTTCCCTGTATGCTCTCTTTAGTTCCTTTTAAAATACTATGTTCCCTCTCCATGACCATAATCAAATCATTAATAGCTATTGCTATGATGAATTTCTATAATATTTCACCCCTGTACTTGTCAGCAATTGTCAAAACAATGCTGCATAACGAATATCCCAAACTCAATAGTTTAAAGCAGTCTTTCATCTTAATTACTGTATTTTAGTTGATCTTGGATTGAATATTTTAGCATGATTTCTTTTCAGATGGACTCCAATTTGGAGTATGAGCTCAGTTTCTCTGCATGTGTAAGTCCCCCTTGGACCATCACCATCTATGGCATGTTTTGTTCATGGTGTTGGAAGAAACCTAAGAGGGTTGGGCTGAAGCAGGTGAGGACTACTCTGGTCTAAGCTCGAAATAGAATTTTCTTATGCCTGTCAACATCCTATTGGCCAAAGCAGGATCAATGGAGCAGAAATTCCATCTGATTCTAGTGGGAGGAAGTACAGGGTAACATGACAAAAAACATGGATAATGAATAAGGGTGCAAGCTACTACACTGCCCCAAACAGATTGTGAACATTCATGTAGATTACTGTCTTTTGTCAAAGTAAAAGAAATATAAGACCATTAAGAATTCCAGGAAATTCTGTTGACCTGAACTGCACGATGATTTGATTGCAGTATCCGTAACAGGGATGACAGCCAGCATCTCAGTAGAGGATTCTTCTTCCTGCCCAAGAGAATGTAAGTCACCCTAAAACTTAAAGTCTCAAATAATTAGTGAGTGACAAAACACACATATTCAGAAATATACTTAGAAACACGAAGCCCCTGATAGATCTAGTCCACATGGATTCTGGAACTAGGCAAAGAAAAATGGCTCCTGTGGTTTCTTTTAGAGGGTACATCAAAGTCAGGGATAAGGTTTCAAGAGTAGAGTCTTGCTTTGTGATGTCTTGCAGTCAGCAGATTGATTGACACCTTGGCAAGTCACACCCGTCTCAGGTGCTGTGTGGGCCACGGCAGAGTGGGATAGAAATTCACACTCCCCAAGCATGAGTTTTGCATAAGAAAGCTAACCATGATGAATTATCATTTGCTGGAGTCAAAACTGGTTCTCCCTCCACCTTGTTCATTGTTTCCACCCTGCTCATCTGGAGGTCACAGGATGTAACGGTTATTTCTTTTGTTGCTATAGAGTAGTGCTAAACCAATCATTTTGTCAGGAGCACCTGAATCCAGGTCTTGAAATGCATTTTCATGTGGAGGCAATACTAAATGAAGCACTATTGTTTTAGGGAGAACTGCTTTAGGGAGGATAAATACTTGGACCCTGGTCAACTGGAAGAAGAAAACTTCAGGAAGGAAGGATGGCAGCAACGCTTCAATGTCACTAGCATATCCTACCTTATATATCATGGGGTATGTATGGTAGTGGGAGGCAAGATTGGAAAGGCCTTATATAGCCCACAATGGTTGATTAATAAGCACATAGATAAAGCAATCTTAAGTTTTCCAGTAGTTCTCATATAATTATATTTTATACATCCTTAATAATCCATTTTTTTTAAGATAAACTGTTGCTGATGTGGTGGTGGTGGTGATTTTCATATATGTATGTGTTTCAAAATCATTTAGCACAAGCCATCTGGAGTGTCTCCTGATTCATATCCCTGTCTTAATTTCCTGTGGCAAATACAGCTAATTGACACATAGTAGGTAGCTTCAAAGAGAAATTTATTCTCTCGCAGTTCTAGAGCCTGCAAATATAAAATCCAGGTATCAGTAAGGCCATCCTCTGAAGGTTCTAGGGATAATCTATTTTTTCTTACATCTTCCCGCAGCAAAGGTTGCTGGGCATCCTGGGCATTCCTTAGTGTGTGGCTGTCTGACTCCAATTTCTTCCTCCATCTCACATGGTCTCCACTGTGTGTCTCTTGTATCTCTGTGTTCAAGTCTCCCTCTCTTTTCTCTGTAAATATTCCAGTCATTGCATTTAGGGACCCTCCCCTCCCGATCCAGCATGGCCTCATCTTAACTGGATTATTTCTACAAATATTTATTTCTAAATCAGGTTCCTTCTCAAGTACCAAGTGTTAGAACTTGAACATATCTTATTGGAAGACCCAGTTTAACACATTATACCCCACTATATAGTGTATTAGTCAGCCTTCCATCTCTGTGACCAGAATACCTGAGAAAAACAAGCTAAAGGAGGAAAGATTTGTCTTATGGTTTCAGTCCATGGTCAACTGACTTTACTATTTGGGGTCTGAGAGATGGCAGAACATCATGGCAAAAGAGCATGGCAGAAGGAAGCTGCTCAATATGACAGCCAGAAAGGAGAGAGAGAGAGAGAGAGAGAGAGAGAGAGAGAGAGAGAGAGAGAGAGAGAGAGAGAGAGAGCGCACTAGGGATAAATTATACTTTTCCAGGGCATTCCCAGTGACCTACTTTCACCAAGTAGGCTCCACCCTCTGGAGTTTCCACCATCTCCTAACGGTGCCATCAATACACCCATGAATGATGTCAGAGCCCTCATGATCCAACCACTTCCCTAAGAGCTCCACCCCCTGAACATTTCAGCATTGGAGACCAAAACTTCAACCCATGGATCATTGGGGACATTTCAGATCCAAACCACAGCACAAAGCCTATTTCATGATGTGATCCCTTCCATGAGACCAACATGAAATGTAGAGTGTCATCATTCTTCATCTGATCAAAAAGTATTTGTGGATAAGCCAGACGATGTCCCAGAGAGTATCATGGCTCTCTCCTGTACTTATTCAAGTCTCTGTTCAAAAGTCCATTTAGCAGAGAAATCTTTCCTGACTATTTAAAAACAACACCATGCTCTCGGTACTCTTTGGCTCCAACCTGACTTTAGTTTTCTTTATAGCACCCATTAACACTTCTTAGATTTTACATTCCTTTTTAAACTTATTTTCTCTCTTCCCTCAAATATATAATGCCCAAGAGTGCAGAGACTGTCTGCTTTGTACATTTTTAAAATGGCTTGTTCATATTCTTCCATAACTGGAATCACTCAACCGGCATTTATTTGAGTGAAAGAAAGAATGACTTAATGAATATGTTAGCAAACAAAGAAACCTTTTAAATGCATTTATTTTTATCCTGAATGGGTTTCTGTGATCTCTAATTTGTCTCTGCTTTCCATCTTCTTCCACTAACAGCATGATGACCAGTGGTAGAAATAGATGGCCTAGCAAATTTAAATGTAGCTTTTATAAGTAATGAGATCATTCTGTGTGACTTATTTTAATGTACAAATAAATTATACCCCTTCTACCCACATTATCTGTATTTGTAGAAATATTAAATTTTCTTGATTTGTTCAGGAAAGTCATGAAAACCTTTGCATTCATTTATGAGAATCATCGTGGATGTCTCTTTTAGCACTTTGAAATAATTCTCAATCCAAGTTAAGTAAAAAAAAATACTCAAATATTATGAAATGGTGAAAACAATCAAGTGCAAAAGATATGAAAACTACTGCCAATATGATATGATTGACTAATTAATAGATTGGCTAGTTAATAGATTGGCTAATTAATTACCCAATCACATGTAGCCACATCCTCATTAAATGACTAAACCTCATTAGTGACTATGCTGAAAAGGTACTGGCAGATCAACTGGGAGGAAAGATAAAAAATAAGGGAAAAAAAAAGGATAATGACAAGAGAGATCTATATACAGCAGAGGTGACCGCAGGAAAGATGGAGAGAAGAGATAAAATGAAAGAGGCCAATGATAAATATAAATAAAAAATAAAGTGCACCCTGAATGAATTGCTTTGGTGATAATTTAGTGCAAGGGGAACAAAGACACTCAGGCCACATGAGAGTAAGGAAATCTACTTCAGGGAATCTACAGGGACTTCTCAGGAACTGTCAAGCCATTAATCAGTGGCTTCCTCTGTAGCCCACACTCCTCTCTGGCGTGTGCTCTCTCTTTCTGAGTCCACTACCTCAGCTCCTTCCCAAACGTATGCTTCACTCTCCTTGTTCTAAAGCTCCAGTGCCTGAGTCCACACAGCCTTCCCTCTCAAGAAATCAACTCTGACAGCTTTGCTTCTTACCTCCACTTTTAGTGTCTTGGACAGAAATCTAATTGACTCAACTTGGGTAATGTATGACCTTGGCCAATCAGCAGTGGCTGGGTGGGGGATAGGCCATCAGGTTGCACTTTAGTGGCAAATGGGAAGGGAATGTGTGGTCATGAATATCATTGATCTTTCTAATACAAAATCATGCAAGAGTATGGTGGGGGTGGCACTGCTCTTTGGATTTCTGTTGCTTTATGGTCATTCTTTACCTTTTGCCCTTTACCTTTTGGTGCCCAATATTGGGAATATATTTCATGTTCTCTGCAAATCTACCTCTCCTCACATTCCCCTTCAGTTTCCTTCTTCACAAGTTATAAGATACATGAGGCCACTGTGACTATGCACCATTTTTGTGATCCACTACCACATAATCAGCTGAATTGCTTTCAATGTAATTATAATCTCCTTATTGACATAAATCATATTGCATAGGCTATTTGCTGCTTATTTTGAGTCTATGTTAGAATCTCAATAAAAGTTGATTAACAGGGTAAAATGTCAGTTGAAGCCCTTCATAACTCAATTGCTTTTAAAATAATTCTCCTGCCTGTCTAGAAATGTTTAAATTTTTAAAAGTAGAGCTGGTTTGAAGCATTCTGTGAAAGGGAAATAAAAACTATATATATTTAAAAACTCTTAATAACACCATTAGCTTTAAATGGTGCTACATAGAAGGCTCTCAAATAGTGTACAAGAATTGTTCATGAGTTATCCCTTCAATTCATGCTATGCTATCCTTCAGAGAAATTGACATCAGAGAGAAATGAAAACGATTGTGGTTGTTTCATGTATGCAACAAGCTAAATAAAGGTTTAAATTATTTTTTACATACAGTTGCTTCTTGACTTATCATAAGGTTAAATCTCTATAAACTCACCATAAGGTAAAAATATTGTTAAGTCAAAAATGCATTTAATACATCTAACCTACTGAACATCATAGCTTAGCAACCCAGGACACTATAGAGTATCCCGTGTTTCCCCTCATGATTGAATGGCTGACAGGGAGCTGTGGCTCTCTGCTGCTGCCCAACATCTCAAGGAAGTGTTGTTCTGTATACCACTAGCCCAGGAAAATATGAAAATTCAGATGAATTTAAAAAGGTGAATATGTTTCAGCTGAATGAGTGTTGCTTTGGTATCACTGTAAAGTTGAAAAATCCCAAATGAAAACAGCATAAATCAGTGATTGTATATTTTCTATTTGGGTTTATTTTGTGCTTTTTTTGATTTTTTAAAAGTCTTTTTGTCTATAGAGAAAGAGCAAACATAGGAAGTTTATGCTAGCATTAAAATAAAAAAAAAAGTTCTGTTCATGTAGAAAAATAGCAAGCAAAGGAAATTTTACCAAGTACAGTACAAATTTATCTGTGCTGTACCAATTCAATTTGCAAAGAACTGGTCAAAATTGAAAAAAAATAAAATAACTCTATTTTATAGAGTTAACTTAAGCTTGATCCTCTACAGAAAGCTTATAGCATACATCTTACTTCAGCTAAACAAAAAAGTAAATATCCATGGCTAAATAAACTATGTAACTATTCTGAAGGCATATTTTACTATTTCTAAATGAAGAAAAGGCCTAAAAAAATTAAAATGACAAAATTCATTTTAAAAATCATGACACTTTTAGGAAAAAAATGACTTTCATGGAGCTCATTTAAAATGTAGTCTATTTATTGAATACGTTAACAATGCTGCTATGAATCATGATGTTTGTAAAGTATTTCCCTTTGAGATGTCAATTAATACAGAATTGCATTCAAATTTAAGTAAGAATCAACTATCTTTGAAAGATATTTATCTGTGCCATCAAAAAGTGCAATGAAAGCAAAACTTCAATGACCAGACTATAATGCAACTTTAGAGCTTTGAAGAGCATCTCAAATACTATTGCATCTTTCCTGTTACACTCAGATTTGAAGTGTTACCTGATGCCAACCAGAAGGATCAAAGCCAACCTTAAAAATATGAGTTGGGGACAACTATGAATTATGTTATGTTTTCAGAAGTGTTTGGTGATGATGAAGCATGTGTAGGCTTTGAAGTAAAGCCTGTCCGAATTACACTAGCAGGGGTTCCTTTAATGGTATTAGGTCTCCTTCATACTCTATCTACAGATAGAACCAGAAAGAAAAAAGAGAAGTTGCAAACAGGTGAGAAAATTGTCATGGAAGAGCAATTTGTTAGTAGCATTCACAAAACTTGTTTTTCTCAATGATGAAACAAGAAACAATAACAATCACGAGATAGAAACTTCTCGTGAGGATGAAAGAAAGAAAAGTACAATTGAACCCTTCATTTCAGAGTTTAGTTCACTAATTGATTTTGCAGGAAAATGGCCACATTATACCATATAAGTCAAGCAACTTATGATATCTTTTTCATTATTAATAGAAGGAGTTAAAATGGCCCAAAATATAAGCCTACTCAACTTAACAGGTATACATAGATTTTTTTCCACCAAGACTTGCTACTTATGGAACTTTTTCACCAAGACATTACTTGTGGGCCTGTGGAATGTATGAATGAGTGAGTGAATGAATGAATGAGTGAATGAAACAATCAGGAAAAAAATATGTGCCGGATATGGTAGCACACGCCAGCTCAGGAGGCTGGGACAGGAGGATCATGGGTTCAAAGCCAGCCTCAGCAATAGCAAGCCACTAAGCAATTTAGTGATACCCTGTCTCTAAATAAAATACAAAATAGGACTGGGGATGTGGCTCAGTGGTTGAGTGTCCCTGAGTTCAATCCCTAGTGCCCCTCCCACTCCCTCCCCCCCCCAAAAAAAGAAAAAAAAATACAACAATGAATGCCACAGGATAAATTTCTAGGGGAATTACAAAGGAATGGGATTCCTTTCCAGCTTGAGGTCAGGGAAGGATTGGTGCAGAAAATCACTTTTAATGACCTTGAAAGAGAAACATAGTTTAAAAGCTTGCAGTTGGTGGAACAGCATTTTATGTCAAAGAAAGCTTAAGCAAAGACCCACTTGACTAAAGCACAGAGGACTGTAGGCACCTGCAGACAAGTGGCCTAGAAGCAATGGGGCAGAACCACTGGTACGATAGGCCATGAAGAGCCTTTCAAGGCACCTGAGCAGGGGAGTGTCACCATCAGGCTTTTGCTTTAGGAAGATTTATGTGGTAAGTGGGTGAGATGTCCTGGAGGCAGAAGAAATGAGAGGGAGGAAGAACAATTAGGAGACAGCAAGGTCTAAAGAAGAGACTATGAAGACCTGAGTTAGCCCCAGGGACAATGGAAATAGAGATGGATGAAAGTAAGAAGTTTTTTTTTTTTTTTACCAAACCTGACAGATTTGCAACGAAGCAAGTGTGGGGCATAAGGTTTGAGGTAGGAATGAAATTATTATGGAATTATTCAGCCTGTGGCAATGGTGCCCTTCACAGAAAAAAAAGAGAGATGTTTGAGATGAAAGGTGAAGGATTTCCTGTTGAGGACCTCATTTTTGAGTGGTTAGAAGGACTGAAAAGACAGAAATGTCTAATGGACAGTGACGAATACAGTCCTGGAGCTTAGCAGAAAGGTGAGGACTCAAGAGAGAGGACATTGGAAACTTGATCTCTTCCTCCTTAAGACACAGTGACTCGTCAGCATTATTTTCCATGCCACCTATATCTGCATCTAGAGATCAATCACCAGTGCTCACTGTGAAATTTTCACCATAGTCTTCCTTCAGACAAGGAAACTTACAGTGTATTTTGGAAAGTTTATAATACACACACACACACACACACACACACACACACACACACACACTCATATTTATATTTATAGTTATAGTTATATACACCTAACTTTAGAATGCATAGTATGTTAGGCAAATTTCTATTACTGTAAAAAATACCTGAGATAATGAACTAATAATGAGAAAAGGTTTAGTTTGGCTCACAGTATTATCGATTTCAGTCTATGATCAGGTGGCTTCATTGCTCTGGGCGTGTGCTGGTATATTATGGTGGAAGCATGATGTGGGCAGGAAGTGACAGAGTAGAGACAGGGGCTGGGGTCCCAATATCTCCTTCAAGAGCACACTCAATCACCTAGAGTCCTCCCATTATGACTCACTTCAAAGTTTTCATCACCTCCCAACAGTGTCACAAGCTGGATTCCAAGTCTTTAACACGTGGGCATTTGGGGGACATTCCAGATCCAAACTATAACACAAGGTCTCTGTGGAACTGTCAAGTTTCTGAAATTTAGAAAAGTGCCCCCTTCAGAAAACAAACAACAAAACTCTATGGATAAGGAAAAACAGAGGCAGCACTCAATTCTGAACTTCACAGAACTTAGCAAAATACTAGGCAAACAGGCAATGCATAATAAATATGTGTGGGCCCACCAATCTCTATACCCTGCTCCTGAAAAAGGAGAAACTCAATAGTAGTTGGTGGTATAGAGGCAGCCATGTGGTACAGGAGAGACTGCATCCTCTTCAGGGAAAAAAAGGTCTTTAGAATTCCTGCAGATGACCCTGCAGATGACCCAACCCAGGGAAGGTCAAAGTCCCTGTCAGAGTCAGGATGTCAGGGTAGGCTGAGGTTCTGAGCTCCCCTCCCTTCCCCTGTCATTAATAAGTGACCAGTAGCATCTTTCAAGGGCAAACCCCTCACTGATTATCTTTGTGCTTTCTCACTCACACAGGGTCTAGGATCTAGCTTTTGCCCCTCAGCATCTGAGCAAAATGCAGTTCCCTCCAACTCTCTTCGACCTCCTGCAAGGTGGCCAGTCTTACCTGCAATCATCCCTGTAGCACTCGACCCATTTAATGTCTGCTTCTCCATACTCCAACTCTGAGATCATCCTCCTCCAGGGAAGAAAAATGCAGAGTTAGGTTTGAAGGACTCTCTGGAGAAACGTGTTTTGGCAGTGACTCCCGGTCTCTGGCTTAATGGTTCAAGAGTGGAGGTGTTTTTGAACCGCAGCAGCATTTTACTGCAGTCTTTTGTCCCATCTGCTCCATGCTACAAGGCAAAAGTCTGCATCTGGCTCATGATCTGCATGCATGGAGAGCAGCTGGCTATGTGCATGTTGAGCAGTCGCAGAGGTCCCAGGCAGGGACTCAGCAGCACAGACCTGGCCCACAGAAACAGGGAGCATGGCCCAGGAAGAGGACTGAGTAGGAAATTAGAACTCTGTATATGTTCTCTCTTTATAGCCCTGAAATTGACACTAGAAAAGGGGGAAAAAATCAATCATCAAGAAAAAGAGTCATTAAAATTCCCTTTTTTTTGCAATAGTCTTTCAGAAATCAAGAAGCTTCCCATACAAACTGCAGTAGTATGGGCTAGGGGAAGAAACCGAACTAGAAAACAGGGGGTTTACATTTGACACTCAGTGGCTGCTTGACCAAGGACAAGTTATGAAAACCTTACAACTTTTAGTTTTCTTACTTATGGACTAGAGATAACAAAAGCAACTGGTTCAAAAGGGCCAATGGAAAAACAGAAGCATAAGTAAAGGGGTTCATGGACAATACATGGGAGTGATTGCTGTTGCTCTATTATTTTCTTTATTCTGGAAACAGTTTCATAGGAGCTATAAGGGATTTTTCTGCCTACAGAACACAGGATGGTTTGGAGCTCTGGTCTTCTCTGACCTATAGGAAAATAATTGGCTGTTCCTTTCTCTTCCAGATCACAGAAAAAAAAAAAAAAAAAAAAAAAAAAAAAAAAAAAAACTTCAACTCTGAGCCAGGAATTTTGTACCAGACCAAAATAGTTATATTTTAAAATTCCAGAGCTGTAAAGGAAATTAAAAAAGGTAGCTAGTCTTCAACTAGGGAGTCCCCAAAATTAGTAAATGCATCTTAGGCAGATGAGTTTTTTACCATCTTTTAATAGGCTGGTTCTAGCTGACAGATGCTTATGAGGGCACATACGGACATTGGCAAAATTGTGGAATAGGAAAGCTGGTCTTCAAAAAGAATTCCAATTTTTAAAATTTCATGATATTAATCTATATTGGCAACTCTTGACCTCCACATCTTTTATTTTTTTTGTTTTTTTTCTCTGTATTCACTTAAATATATATAATACATATGATTCCTTTCTTTCATTTTAGATATGATTTATGTGCTAATATAACCATTATAAAGATTGAATAGATGTTAACATTTTGTTTCATGGGCTTCATTTACTTCTTCTGCATAATTGTTTTGTAAATGAAATATCAAACACATCTCAAACCTCCATTTTTCATTGCTTTCCTCCCCACTTCCCACCTCTGGGAAAAAAACAATCATTATCCTGAGATTGGTGTATAATCACCCTCATAAATTTTTTAAAATAATTTTCTCCATAAAGATATATTCATAAACAAAATACAGCATTTACATTAATATAACACCACCATACTCCTTCTTTTACAACTTGCTTTTTGCACTCAACATTAGATTTTGAATTTTGGCTTATCCTAAATGTTGTGAACATACCACTTTAATTTCTTCTGCTTTGAACATTTTCCCTGTCTCATATGTGCTTATGCAAGAGTTATCCATAACAAAACGCCTAAAAATATATCTTCAACTTGCTAGATATACCAAATTGCTCTCCAAAGTGTTTGCACCAATTTACATTCTCACCAGCACTGAACAAATATTTTCATTTCTCTTGTTTTTGCCAACATTTGCTATTATTAGGCTTTTAAATTTCTTTGCCAATGCAGGATTGAAATATATTTATTTATTTTTTTAAATATGTATTTCTTGCTGACTCATGGACTTGAGAAGTGTTCCATATATTTATTGATAATTTATAGTTCTTCATTTGTGAATTGCCTTTCTGTCCACTGAGCTCTTTTCTAAGGGGTAGTATGTATTCTTACTGATTCATAGGAGTCATGTGTGGTTATATGCATTGCAAACATCTTCTCCCTGTCTGCAGCTTGTCTCTTTTCTTCTTTCATGCAAAATTTCAAAATGTAAAAATATTCATATATATCAATATTTTCCTATAAGATATGTTGGTGGTTTTTTTTGGGGGGGGGTTCAGGGGGATGGGGAAGGAGTGTTTGTAATTTCTAACAAATCCTTCCATTTGCTGATAATAATACTTTTCTATATTTTCTTTTGAAGATTTCAATGATCTATCCTGATGTGCATATATTCATGTGTATTTCTGTGAGCATAATCTTTAATAACTTGCAACTGTGTGCATGTTTGTTATGTGTGTGTGTGTGATGGTCAATTTAGGTCTAAACCTAACCGGGCTAAGTGGATGCCTAAATATTGGTAAAGCAGTTCTTGATGCAATTGTGAAGGCATGAGGGTGTTTCTGGGAGAGATTAGCATTTGAATTGATAATGGTCTGTCCTCACCAATCTGGGAGAGTGTCATCTGATACTGCAAAATACATATTTTCTGCTTGAGCTGGGACATTCATCTTTTGCCCTCAGATATCAGAGCTCCTGATACTCAGGCTTTCAGACTTAAAAGAGCATCCCCCACAAATGGACCTCCATAGTTCTTGGACTTTCCTATAGTGGAGAGCAGGTTGTGCCTGCTCTGAGTTACTCCACTTGTATAGGACAACCGTTTTCAGTCTGTGCCTAAACCTGAGTTATTCCATTTTGTAAAGCAGTAGTTTGCCATAAACCATAACCTTTTTTTTGGGGGGGGAGGTACCATGGATTGAACTTAAGGACACATAACCCCCCCATTTTGTATTTTATTTAGAGACAGGGTCTCATGAGTTGCTTAGCACCTTGCTTTTGCTGAAGCTGGCTTTGAACTCGAGATACTCCTGCCTCAGATTACAGGCGTTCACCACTGCACCTGGCAAGCTATAACTTTTTGAGTGCTGAGGTAAAATGACTCCACTCCTTGAACCACCATCTGCCTGGCACAACCATAAGGCACAAACGGAGGAGGAAATATATCATGTAATAAAAATTACTACCTGTGGACTTATCAAAATAATGAGAAGTTCATGGATGCTTGAGCGTATCAAATTCATGTTGGAAAAACCCAGGCCCATGAGCTTATTAAACACATCAGAGCATCAAATGAAGAAACCCCCTCATCTGAGGCCCACAAAAGAAGGAACACCAGAAACTGATCATAGCAGCACCCTGACCCCATCACTTGGTTATAGTCATCAGGAGCCTTGCCCAGGAAAATCCCCACAGTGATAAACCTCCAGGTCTCATCCCTGGGCTTTAGCAGAGTGTGGTTTCTCCCACCCATAAAGACCATGTACTGTCCACTCCAAGCTGACATATCAAGCTGACACTCCAAGCAGACACATCAAGCGACACTCTAAGCAGATACATCAAGCTGACACTCCAAGCAGACACTCTGAAATGCAGTTCATCTGAACCTGAGACCTTAGCCTTTGACAGTTCTGTGCCCAGAACAAGTTTTTAGTTTTATCTGACCACTTACGGTGGCTCTTTGCATTGCTTTCTGTTCTCTGCCTTAGCATTCATTTCAGCTTTCTGAATCCTGATGGCTGTCTCAACCTTAGCACCTCTCTCTTTTTCTCTCTCAAAAAAAATGTTTTTTAAAAAAATATATGTATATATATATATATACGATTGTGTAAAGTGTTGTTGATGTGCATATATGTTATGAATTAAAATTGAAATAAAAAATCTAGTGATTGCTTGACTTTTGACTACCAGGTGACCCACAAGTACTCAATGAACTACCACTGATCAAAGTGGTGTAGCCTGTGAATTTCTTGCTAGTTAATCAATGCTGACACTGTGGAAAGAAACAAATGTGTTGGTCTATGGTATTGACATGGCTTGTTTACTTATTCAGTTAGGTGGTACCCAACTGGCCTGTCTGGTTCTCAGGCATTTGAACTCTGACTGACAGTCCACTGGCTTTTCTGATGCTCTGGGTTACAGATGGCAGATCATGGGTCTCAGTCTCTACAACTGCATGTGTAATTAAATTCTCATAACTAATATCTCTCTCTCTCTCCAAACACACACACACACACACACATACACACACACACACACACACGCACATCATATTGGCTCTGAGACCTATGTATGCATGTATGTGTCTATGAGATATAGGCACGTAAGTTTTCATTTTCACCAGATAAATGAACACTTTACGAACAAACTGTGTGTGTGTGTGTGTGTGTGTGTGTGTGTGTGTGTGTGTGTGTCTTTGTCTTCTCCCCTCTCAGCAGAAGTTCTTGAGGCTGCTTAGTGCTTGGATTTTCCTTGAGCCTCCCTGTGCCCTTGCTCGCAGGGATGAAAGAGAGCCTGCCAATAGCCTCCCGCCAGTGTGGGAAGACCTCGCTCCCAAGGAATCTTGTTCAATTGCTCTCAAGGTTGAGGCTGCTTTTCTGGGAAACAAGGAAGGCTATGCACAACTATATTAGTCCAATTTTCTGTTGCCAGTAACACAACATCACAGACTGGGGAAGTTTTCACAAAAAAGTTTATTTTGGCTCATGGTTCTAGAGGAACAATAGAGAGGTGATGACCTCTTGCTGTCAAAGTCCCAAGATGGCACAGAGCATTACAAGACAAGGGATAGGGATCTTGTGTGTGTGTGTGTGTGTGTGTGTGTGTGTGTTTTCTGGCCTCTCTTCCTCTTCTTTTGATGCTACAAAAATTCAACAAAGGAACTTCATCTAAGGGCCTTATCTAATTCTAATCAAAGACAACCCCCCCCCCGCAATGCCATAGTTGGATAAAGTTCCACCCTCTTACTACCTCACAATAAAGATTAAATTTCAACACATAAAGCCTTGGGAGATACACTTACGCCATAATCCAAGCCACAGCAGCAACACTTTCACCACTTACTATAGCATCCATTCAATGTGCTTCCATGAAGGATAAATAACTTTGAACCAAGCATACACCATAGGGGCGTTAGAGGAAATGAGTCGGGACATGAAATTACCTGCAATTTATCCTTGCAATAGCCCTACTGATGAGCTGTTGGAATAAGAGGAACCCTGAACTATTGTTGAGGAAGAAGAGTCAGTCAATATGGGGCAATATCAGCCTAGTCCAAGGTAGGGATTTCTAGCAAGAAATGCATGTGGTACCTAATAACACCTCTGGATCCCGCAGGGATCAGCTGAGCAGCAGGTGAATCTAAAGTCTAGGATTATTTTGCAAACCAGTCCTTCCTTTCTTACTATGCTTAAAACACCTCTATTGTAATATAAGTTCTTACCTATTCACAGGTCTCTTTCTAAAGTTCATTGTTCTCTTGATCCAATCTGTGCCAATAACATTCTATTTTAAACAAGTTGGATTTATAATAATATTAATATTGAACAGGGTCAATCTCTCTTTGTTATTCTTTCTTCTCAAAATGTTTTTGTTTTTCTTGACTCTTTAGTCTTTAATATGAATATTAAGTCAAGTTTTGTGCATAACATCATCATGATTATTGTTGTAATTATACTGACTTTATACATAAATTTGGAGATAATTTCCATCTTTATGATTTTAAGCACTCTCATCTATTAACATAGTTTATTTTTCCATTTAACTAAGAACTTCTTTATCTGCTTCAGTAAATTATTATAGCTTGGTCTCTACAGCAATATCTTTTGTTGAGTTTATCCCTCGTTTCCTCACTGCTTTGTTGATAATGTACTATGCAATTATATTATTTTCCCTAATCATTAAACACTTCTTATACCTTTATTTATTTATTTATTTTTATGTGGTGCTGATGATTGAATCCAGCACCTTGCACATGCTAAGCGAGCGCTCTACCACTGAGCCACAACCCCAGGCCATCATTAAACAATTTTAATTGCTACCATATAGGGATGCTTTGATTTTTAAATCTAAAGATCTCATAGGCAGCAACATTGCTTACTAGTTCTTACATTTTATATGGAGATGTTGTTGAATTGTCTATAAAAATAATCTTAGCATATAAAAGAAATAATTTTCTTCCTAATTCTAAGAGTGCATTTTATTTTCTTATGTTATTTCCCTGACTAGATTCTCAAATACAGTGTTGAATAATAACATAAATAAAAAGTATGCATTTATTGTGCTTTGATTTTAAAGAAAATATATCTAATGTGCAGCCATTGTAAATTCATCATTCCCTTTAATTAAGGCAAATTAACTTAAAGGGATGCTAATAAGTATAAGTTTGATTATATAAATTGCTTATAATCTATTCAGATTATTCTTTTTGTTCTTTAATGTGATTAATTATGTTGCATAGTTTTGAACTATTTAAAAAGTTAAACTTTTAAATAAAATGTTTTTCAGAAATAAATCAAATTATAATTATACACAATCATTTCTTGTTTTATTTTACTAAATATTTGCTTTTTATCTCTTTTCACAAATGAGAATCACTAAAATCCCTTTGTTTTGGATGGATTTTGCTGTTTTATTAGCAGTGATATGCTTGCCTCATAGGATATACTGAAACAGTTTTCCAATTTTTCTATGTTGTGAAATAGTTTGTAGATGACCCAGACATTTTTCTCTGAAGGTTTATAAACTTTCCTAAATACTGGTGTGGTTTTCTTTTTCTTTTTTTCTTATTCTTAGTTTGCTTGCTTTTCGTTTTTTTCCAGAGAATTTATTTTATTATGTTCATCATTTTTACTTAATTATTATTAACATTTTCATGATTTTTTTAGTTTTTCTTTAAAATAGCAAATTAATCTTTCTAGTGTCTTACAATTCATGTCATAATGTTTTTTGTAGTATTTTAAAGAGTTGTTCCTAGTTAGGTGTTCTTTTTTTCTTTGTTTTCTCATATTATATATTTGTGCTTTCTCCCTTTTTGTTCTGATGGGTCTGGGCAAAGTTTTATTTACTTTATTGATTTTTTTCAGTGAAACGAATCTTAGTTTTTTATCCTCTGTATTTTTATTTATATTTTCTTAATGTTCTGTCTCAGCATTATTATTTACTTCATTTTACTTTCTTTTGTTCTATTCTCTGTTCTTTTTCCAACTTCTTGACTTGGAAATCATGGTCACTAATTTTTTTAATTTTTATTTTGTAAGCAAGAGTTTAAACAATTTTCCAAGTACCGTTCCAAATGTATTATGTAAATTTTGATAGATTGTGTCTTTATTTTTTACCACCAAATGTTTTAAGTGTGTAATTTTACTTCTATGTCTCACACAGTATTATAATTTTTAATGTTTAAAGAATCGGGGTGTTGTGTTTGCAGATGACATGATTTTATACATAGAAAAACCTAAATGCTCTATAAAAAGATTATTGTAATTTATAAACAAGTTCAGATCCAGATCCACCCACATGGTGGACTGTGTGGGTCCCAGGCGTGCCTAGCCTCTGGCGCAGGACCACCCCTTTCAACCGCCAGACTACCGTGGGAGGTCAAGCCGGTGGCCCAGATCCACCCACACCAACTTGCACAGGACCCAGATCCAGGATGAAGTAGCATTCATTGAAGGACACCACCAGGGTATGGAAGCCCAACAACAAGGTGAGGTACAGACAATCTGCATAGGTACTACAAGAATATAGGGAAGAAACTGTAATATCTCAGATCCACATGGCAAGAAAGAAAGACACAGAGACAACATGAAAAAACAAGGGAGGAAAGTGCCCCAAACAAACCAGGACACTATAATAACAGAACCCACAGAAAGCAAAGTTGATGAAATCTCAGAGAAGGAGTTCAGAAGGTTCATAATTAAAATGACCTGTGAATTAAAGAATGACCTGAATGAGCCAATACAAGCAAAACTTGATCACTCCAACAATGAGATAAGAGAGAAAATACAGGTAGCAAAAGATTACTTCAGGAGAGATAGAGATTCTGAAAAAAAATGTCAGAAATCCTTGAAATGAAGGCTATGATAAATCAAATAGATAACTCAATAGAAAGCATAACCAACAGACTAGATCACTTGGAAGAAAGAACATCAGATAATGAAAGCAAAGTATACAACCTGGAAAATAAATTGATCATACAGTGAAGGTAATCAGAAATCATGAAGAGAACATCCAAGAATTATGGAACAGCATCAGAAGATCAACTCTAAGAGTTGTTGGGATACAGGAAGACACAAAGTTCCAAGCCAAAGGAATGCACAATCTCTTCAATGAGAAAATATCAGAAAATTTCCCAAGCAAGAAGAACGAGTTAAAAAACCAAACACAAGAGGCTTACAGAACACCAAATATACAAAATTACAACAGATCTACACCAAGGCACATTATAATGAAACTGCCTAGCATACAGAATAAGGATAGAATCTTAAAAGCTTCAAGAGAGATGAATCAGATTACATATAGGGGGAGACCAATTCGTATCTCAGCAGATTTTTTAACCCAGACCCTCAAAGCCAGGAGATGGTGGAACAACATATACCAAGCTCTGAAAGAAAAATGGATGCCAACCAAGAATCTTATATCCAGCAAAACTAAGCTTTAGATTTGATGATGAAATAAAAACCTTCCATGATAAATGAAAGTTAAAAGAATTTACAACTAGAAAGACTGCACTGCAGAATATCCTCAGCAAAATATTCCAAGAAGAGGAAATGAAAAACAGTGATGAAAATCATCAGAGGGAGGGATTACACTAAAGGAACATCTAATCAGAGCAGAAACCAAGTCACCTTAAATACCAAAAATAAATAAAAATGTCTGGTAATACAAATCATGTCTCAAAATAAACCTGAATGTTAATGGCAAAACTCACCAATCAAAACACATATACTAGCAGATTGGATCAAGAAAAAAAAAAGACCCAACAATATGCTGTCTCCAAGAGACTCATCTTATAGAAAAAGACATAAACAGACTAAGGTGAAGGGTTAGTGGCAGACTTCAAACTAAAGTCAATCAAAAAGGATAAAGAAGGACAGCAGAATAAAATAGACTTTATTATTGCTGTATGTATATACATGACTGCATGACCAATGTGATTCTGCAACCTGTACACTCAGAAAAATGAGAAATTATACCCCATCTTATTCAAATGTATGATATGTCAAGATCATTGTACTGTCATGTGTAACTAATTAAAACAAATTTAAAGAAAAAAGAAGCAACAAAAAATAAACATAGGAAAGTTAAAAAAACAAAATAAATAAATAGAAATAGTTCAAAAAAGAGAAAAAAAAGGATAAAAGGACACTGTATACTGATCAAGGGAACCATATACCAACAAGACTTAACAATTATAAATATATATGCCCCAAACAATGAAGCATCTATGTTCATCAAATAAACTCTTCTCAAGTTCAAGAGTCAAATAGACCACAACACAATAATTTGGGGTGACTTTAAAACACCTCTTTCTTCACTAGATAGATCTTCCGAACAAAAGCTGAATGAAGAAACTATGGGACTCAAAAATATAATCAAAACTTAGACTTAACTGACATATATAGAATATTTCATCCAATAATGAGAAAATACACTTTCCTCTCAGTAGCACATGAATCCTTCTCTAAAATAGACCAAATATTATGCCACAAAGCAACTCTTAGCAAAATTAAAAAGTAGAAATACTAGCCTGCATTTTATCAGATCATAATAGAATGAAATTAGAAATCAATAATAAAATAAGAAATAAAAACCACTCCACCACCTGGAGACTAAATAATATGCTACTGAATGAACAGTGGGTTACAGAAAACATCAAGGAGGAGATTTAAAAAATTTTAGAGGTGAATGAGAACACAAATACAACATATCAAAATATCTGGGACCTTATGAAAGCAGTTCTAAGAGGAAAGTTCATTGCATGGAGTTCATTCCTTAAAAGAAGAAAAAGTCAACAAATAAATGACTTAACATTACATCTCAAAGCCCTAGAAAAAGAAGCACAAATCAACACCAAAAGCAGCAGAAGACAGGGAATAATTAAAATCAGAGCTAAAATCAATGAAATTGAAATAAAAGAAACAATTGAAAAAATTGACAGAAAAGTTGGTTCTTTGAAAAAATAAATCAAATTGGCTCTTAGCCATGCTAATGAAGGGAAGGAGAGAGAAAACTCAAATCACTAACATACATGATGGAAAAAGAAATATCACAACAGAAATATAGAAGATATAAACAGATATAATACCAATACTCTTCAATTTATTTCAGGAAATAGAAAAAGAGGCAGTACTTCTAAACTCATTTTCTATGAGGCCAATATCACTCTGATTCCAAATCAGGCAAAAGACACATCAAAAAAAAAAAAAAAAAACTTCAGACCAATATCTCTAATGAACATATATGCAAAAATTCTCAATAAAATTCTGGCAAATTGAATACAAAAACATATCAAAAAGATCATGCATCATGATCAAGTGGGATTCATCCCAGGGAGACAAGGCTGGTTCAACAAATGGAAATCAATAAATATAATTCATCACATCAATAGACTTAAAGATAAAAATCATATGATCATCTCAATAGAAGCAGAAAAAGCATTTGACAAAATACAGCACCCCTTTACGTTCAAAACACTAGAGAAACTAGTGATAGAAGGAACATATCTCAACATCATAAAGGCTGTCTATGCTAAGCCCCAGGCCAACATCATTCTAAATGGAGAAAAATTGAATGCATTTCCTCCAAAAACTGGAACAAGACAGGGATGCCCTCTTTCACCACTTTTATTTAACATAGTTCTTGAAACACTGGCCAGAGCAATTAGACAGACAAAAGAAATTAAAGGGATACACATAGGAAAAGAAGAGCTCAAATTAGCACTATTTGCTGATGATATGATTCTATACCTGGAAGACCCTAAAAGTTCCACCAGAAAACTTTTAGAACTAGTAAATGAATTCAGCAAAGTAGCAACATATAAAATCAACACCCATAAATCAAAGGCATTTCTGTATATCAGTGACAAATTCTCAGAAAGGGAAATGAGGAAAACTACCCCATTTTCAATAGCCTCCAAAAAAATTAAATAATTGGGAATCAACTTAATGAAAGAGGTGAAAGATCTATATAATGAAAATTACTAAATCTTAAATAAAGAAATCAAAGAAGACCTCAGAAGATGGAAAGTTCTACATTGCTCTTGGATAGGCAGAATTAATATTATCAAAATGACCATACTTCCAAAAGCACTATACAGATTTAATGCAGTTCTGATCAAAATTCCAATAACATTCCTCATAGAAATAGAAAAAGCAATCATGAAATTCATCTGAAAAAATAAGAGATCCAGAATAGCTAAAGGAATCCTTAGCAGAAAGAGTGAAGCAGGTGGCATCACTATACCAGACCTTAAACTATACTATAGAGCAATAGTAACAAAAACAGCATGGTATTAGCACCAAAACAGACTGGTAGACCAAAGGTACAGAATAGAGGACCCAGAGACTAACCCTCAAAATTACAATTATCTTATATTAGACAAAGGTGCCAAGAACATGCATTGGAGAAAAGATAGCATCTTCAATAAATGGTGCTGGGAAAACTGGAAATCCATATGCAACAAAATGAAATTAAACCCCTATCTCTCACCATGCACAAAACTCAACTAAAAATGAATCAAGGATTTAGGAATAAAACCAGAAACCCTGTGTCTAATAGAAGAAAAAGTAGGCCCTAATTTCCATCATGTGGGATTAGGCCTCAACTTCCTTAATAAGACTCCTGTGGCACAATAATTAAAATCAAGAATCAACAAATGGGCTGGACTCAAACTGAAAAGTTTCTTCTCAGCAAAAGAAACAATCTGTGAGGTGAATAGAGAGTCTACATCTTGGGAGCAAATTTTTACCCCCCACACATCAAATAGAGCACTAATCTCTATGATATATAAAGAAATCAAAAATCTAAATACCAAAAAAATAAATAACCCAATCAATAAATGGGCCAAGGACCTGAACAGATACCTTTTAGAAGAGGATATACAATCAGTCAACAAATATATAAAAAATGTTTATCATCTCTAGCAATTAGAGAAATGCAAATCAAAACCACTCTTAAGATTTTATCTCACTCCAGTCAGAATGGCAGCTATTATGCATACAAGCAACAAAAAGTGTTGGTGAGGATGTAGGGAAAAAGGTCCACTCATACATTGTTGATGGGACTTCAAATTGGTGCAGCCAATATGGAAAGCAGTATGGAGATTTCTTGGAAAATTGGGAATGGAGCCAACATTTGACCCAGCTATCCCTTCCTCGGTCTATACCCAAAGGACTTAAAAACAGCATACTATAGGGACACAGCCACATCAATGTTTATAGCAGCACAATTCACAATAGCTAAAGTGTGAAACCAACTTAGATGCCCTTCAATGGATAAATGGTTTTAAAAAATGTGGTATTTATACCCAATGGAATATTACTCAGCAATAGAAGAGAATAAAATCATGGTATTTACAGGTAAATGGGTGGAGTTAGAGAAGATAATGCTAAGTGAAGTTAGGGAATCCCAAATATCCAAATGCCTAATCTTTTTCTTTAATATTTATATTTTTAAAAAAGGGGGGATAAGTTATCATCAACTGCACAAAGCAAAACTTAAGCAAAGACCGAAACATCCCAAGCTAACATCTGAACCCACCTGCCTCCAAAATCCTCCTCCTCTTTACATAGGAGTCCAGGAAAGGAAGGTGAGGCTGGCAGAAAGGTGGGCTCTGTGAGGGCAGAGGATGAATTCTAAGTAAAAGGAAGGTGGACCACATAGATGATGTGCCAGTGGAGGGAGCAGGTGTCAGGGTATTCCACTGCCCAGCAGCTAGCTTCCAAAGCAGATGCTCAGACACCTTGCTGAGTTATGACATTTGCTCCAACCTTCAAATGCAGTGTTTAATAAAAGCCAAAAGACAGAATATCAAACTATCTTTACTGTTTATAGTAGTAAAGGGTAACATAATGTACAAATTGGTGAACAAACAACAGAGCCAACAACATCCCACCAGAGCCCATACAGCAAAACAGGAAATGAGGACATTTCTGCAAGATCTCAAGCAAGCGAGGTGATGGGTCACTGTCAGGTGACTATAAAAGGCAGAGAATGGCCATCAAGCAGCAATGGATCCTTACAGGACGATAGGCAGAACTATGAACATTTTAATTGGTATAGATTCCCAAATATCTCACAGAACTGGAGTCACTGTTCTAATGCATAATTCCGATACTTATTTGGACAGTGGCAAAGTAAAAATCTATAAGAACACTAAGTCACTTTTATGTGGGTTTCTTTTGCAACCACACTTCGAAGCAGCTCTTTTATACAACATGACTGCAAATTCAGTGATATTTCATCTTACTTTATATAAAGACCACAATTATCTGTTAGAAGTAAATCTGAGGCTTCGATACAATTACCAAATGAGAAACATGGTAATTATTTCCTGGTTTTGAAAAGATAAAAGCTGGTTTGGGTTGTGCCAATCATTGCCCACATACCCACACCCAGGCACTAAGTGCAGAGGTGGTATCCTGGGCCTCAGACCCAGAGGGGACACACTCAGGAGCAGAAAGCACTTGGGCCTTATTACCGAAGGACTTATTTTGTTTTTTACCTTTGAAGAAGTGTTCCAGTATTTTGCCTTCAACTGTACCATATGCTTGATGAAGTCTGTCATTTGCAGCTTTTAGAATTTTAATAATGCACCTGGTGAAATTCCACCCCCCATACTCTCCCACAGATGCACAGTGTGAACCTGAGCTCTCCACGTGATTGGGACAAGTAGCTCCAGCAGTGACCACTACTCCAGGGGTAAGAGCCTGGCCACAGACTGAGAGCCAACATTTGGTCACAAGTTTGAAGGAAAACATGTTTTGAGAGGGGCAATGAACAAAACCGAGAACAAAAACAAACCCAAAACCTTAAAACTTATTTCACAAAGAGAACAATGTGATTGGCCTAATGTAGGCTGTAGACTCATCCCTACAGAGTTTTGAGCTGCCCTGGAAGTGCTTCGAGGATCGTTTTGGTGACTGTCCTTGTCTTTCTCAGACCCCTCTATGATCAGCGTGGTCGCTCACCATTCAATAACAAATGCAAGGACGATGGCAGGGTGTGGGGTGGTCCCTCTGGAGGCCTCCCATCTGTCCTCATCCTCCATCTGTCCTCATCCTCCAGCTGGGCTGGAGTGTTTGTTTCATTAATTGGTTGCCCATCAAACCTGAATCTAATCTGTTTCATTGACAAGCTCTGCCTCTCGCATAGTAGGCCTTCATCAGCTTGCTCAGTGGAGTGTGCCTCTTGATCTTGAATTGCACCACTGAGCCATCCTGCCCCTCCACCTTCAGGTTAATGTGGTCATTCTCCACACCCCCACTGGGCTTCTCCTCTGAAGTAGCTGCGCAGAGACTCTGAGATAGCGAGATGCGGAGGCAGAAGAGGCAGCCCCCAGTGGGCGAGTCTTGCTCTGGGCCCCGCTGCTCTCCCAAATGCCTAACCTTTTCTTTGACATAAAGTGGCTGATTCATAGTGGGATAGGGAGAAGGAGCATGGGAGGAATAGATCAACTCTAGATAAGGCAGAGGGGTTGGAGGGAAAGGGAGGGGGCATGTGGTTGGTAATGATGGTGGAATGTGATGATCATTATTATCCAAAGTATAGGTGCGAAGACACTAATTGGTGTAAATATACTTTGTATACAACCAGAGATATGAAAAATTGTGCTCTGTATGTGTAATAAGAATTGTAATGCATTCTACTGTCATATATAAATAAAAAATAAATAAAAAGAATTTGTAAACAAGTTCAGTAAAGCATCAGGATACAAAATCAACACATAACAACAGCATTTTTATGCACCAGTAATTTGCTAAGAAAGTAAGTATGATCAGGGTGTAGTGGTGCACGCCTGTAATCCCAGCACCTCAGGAAGCTGAGGCAAGAGGATCACAAGTTCAAAGCCAGCCTCAGCAGAAGGGAGGCACTAAGCAACTCAGTGACACCTTGTCTCTAAATAAAATACAAAATAGGGGCTGGGAAGTGGCTCAGTGGTCAAGTGTCCCTGCGTTCAATCTTTGGTACCTGCCTCCCCCCAAAAAACTAAAAAATAAAGAAATTATGAAATCAATCCTTTTCACAATAGCTACAAAAATTATTTAGGAATAAATTTAAACAAGGAAATGAAAGATCACTACAATTAAATTATAAAACACTGATAAAAGAAATGATGATAGACATAATAAAGAGAAAGGGAAAAGATAATCCTTGTTCATGTATCAAAAAGATCAGCATTATTAAAGTGACATGGTACCCAAAGTGATCTATAGATTCAATGTAATTACCATCAAAAAACCAAATTACTGTCTTCACAGAAAGAGAAAAAGATAATCTTATACTACACAAGTTTTGATAGATTATTTTTCTTATTACTTACTGTGGAATATTTAAGTGTCTAATTTTATTACTTGTCTCACAAATTATCATGATTTTTTAATGTTAAAATAATTGGGGTCCTGTGTTGTTCATAGAGCAACCACAAGAACCCATAATAGCCAAAGTGATTCTGATTAAAACCAGCAACGAACCAGCCAACCAACCAACAAACAAAAGAGTGCTGGAGGCATCATAATGCCTGACTTCAGATCATACTACAAAGCTGTAGTAACCAAAACCCAAAACAGCATGGTAATGTCATTAAAAAATAAAGACACACAGACACATAGATTGAAGGTACAGGAACAGAGAAACTGGAAATCAATCCATAGTCAGACAGCTAGTTGATTTTTGACAAATGCACAAAGAATATATGGTAGGATAGAAATAAATTCTTGAATAAATGTTGCTGGTAAAATCAGATATGCAAATGCAGAAAAAATTACTATAAGAAAACAGGGGAAACTCTGCAAGACACCTGGGTAGCCCATGGTTTTTTTTAGATAGGATTTCAAAGGCATAGGTGACAAGAGTAAAACTAGACAAATAGACAACCTATATAATGGAAGAAAATATTTACAAATTATTCATTCAACAAAGGATTGATATCCAGAATATATATATTAATATTATATATATATATATATATAACTCAAAGCTGAACAAACACCATAAA
Source organism: Ictidomys tridecemlineatus (assembly GCF_052094955.1). Classification (NCBI taxonomy): domain Eukaryota; kingdom Metazoa; phylum Chordata; class Mammalia; order Rodentia; family Sciuridae; genus Ictidomys; species Ictidomys tridecemlineatus. The sequence continues at coordinate 47,750,958 of NC_135486.1, read as the reverse complement.
AATCCAAACAATCTAATTTAAAAACTGAGCTAAAGAACTAAACATGTCTCAAAAGAAGACATACAATTGGTCAAACACACTCAGTCTCACTAATCATTTGTGAAATACAAATAAAATTAAAATGAGATATACTCTCACCCCAATTAGAATGGGTATCATCAAAAAGACAAAAAATAACAAATGCAAGCAAGGGTGAAGAGAAAAGTGAACTCCTACAGTGTCTATGAGAATGCAAATTAGTACAATCATTATGGAAAACATACGGAGGGTCCTCAAAAAAATGAAAAATAGAACTAATGTCTAATCTAGCAATTTTACTATGGGGTGTGTAGCCAAAGGGAATGAAATCATAATACCAAAAAGATACTTGTATTCCCGGGTTTATTGCAGCATTATTCAACAACAGTCAAAACATGGAATAAATGCAGATGCCCTTCAGTGGATAAGTGAGAATATAAAATGTGGCATATCTACACAATGGAATATTATTCAGCCATAAAAAGAATGAAATCCTGTCATTTGCAGTGACATGGTTGGACCTGGAAGTTGTATAGTGAAATAAGCCAGGAACAGAAAGACAAATACCACATGTTCTTACTAATTTGTGGAAACAAAAGTCAATCTTGTAGAAGAACGGAAATAAATAGTGCTCACTTGAGACTGGTAAAGGGAAAGGAGAGGGATGAAAAGATCAATAAGAGACAGGATGAAAAGATCAATAAGAAACAGAGAGAATGAAGGAATTACTTCTGGTTCTGAAGCTTATTTCATTTAGCATAGTAGAGCAACTGTAGGTTAAAACAATCTATGAAACTTTCAAAATGACTAGAGAAGAATAATACAAAATTCCCAACATATAAAAATGATTTCAGAGATTGAAATTCTTATTACCCGATTTGATTACTGAAAACCATATATATGTACTGAATTGTCATAATGTACCCCAGGGCGATGTACAAATATTATATATCAATAAAGAATAATTTTTTATGTCAATTTCTATTTGGTATTTGTGTCTCGGTTTTTTTCACACCATAATCAAAGAAAAGGTCAGTATAACAGCTCTTTGGAGTTTATCGCCCTTGCACCAATCCATTATTTACAGAAATCTACTTAAGATGCAAAGACACATTCTGCCTCAGTCAGATTATTACAGAAAACCATGCTTTGCTAATATAGTCTCTTCAGAAAACCAGAAGTATAGCTTTATATTCAACTTAAGATTCCAAGTGTTCTAAATTTTATACAAACATTTTTTAGCCCAGGAATATTGAAACATCAGTAATTAAAAAAACTTCACATTAAATGTGTTGGTCAGTTTTCTGTTACTATCACAAAATAATTAAGCTAATAAACTTACAAAGAGACGAGTTTTGTTTTGGCTCACAGTTGTGGAGATTTCAGTCTATGATTGGTTGGACCTGTTGCTTTGGGGCCTTTGGCATGGTAGGTAGCACATGATGTTTGGAAACACATGGTGAAGCAAATTGCTCACCTCATGGTGAGGATGTGAAATAGAGAGCTGAGGACTTAACCTCTAGCATTTGAGCCCTCGAGGAACATTCCAGATCCAAACTATACCATCAAACCTCAGTATGTTTTAAAGTTCTAAAAGACACTCTAGACAAGAAAAAAATATATACCCATCTTTTTTTTTTGCAGTGTTTATTTGTGCAACATTCTGCTCTGTACTAATGCTAGTTGTGTTCTCGTGATGCAGGATGTGGACCAAGGGGCTAAGAGGGTTCTCCTCCTAAAGCACCTTATTTCATTAATTTGAAAATATGCATTTTCACATAATTTCGATATCTAAAAGTGTGTGTACTCAACGATAGGACTATCAGGCATAATTTAATCAGCAGTTTCCCCCTTCCAAGTCTATAGCTATGTTGAAATAGTGGTCAATTATTAAAACTTATGGTTCTCAGAGTGGATGAAATGTATGGTGTTCCAAGCACCTGGAAAATTCTCTCCTTCCTCTTTTGGATCCCTGAAGTTTATCAGTGAACCTGCTACACAACCTGCCCCAAGCTGAGCCTCACTGGCTTTCCTTTAAGCAGTTGATGTGGGGATAAAGAAGTGAATGTATCCAAAACATCAAGTTTCCACGAGACCCAGGGTGCAACTGCACCAGAGCTCCAGTCAGACAAGTCCAGGAAGAGCCCTGAGTGAAAAAGGGCCCCTGAGAATTGAGAGAGGAGAAGGGATGATGCCTCTCTCCAATCAGGCCAGCGGTGAATCTTGGAAGAAAATGCAGATAGAACCCGATTCCAAATTCATCGTTTTTCCTTATTGCCTATGAGTGTGCTTAGTTACAGTCATAAGTCCTTCTTTTCATCAGATTAACCTTCTGTTCCACCCCCTTCCCCACCCTGTTCTGCATTTGCTAACTGCAGCGGACACTTCCCTTTGAAGGCTAGATAAGAGCAGTCGGAGGAGTCTGGACTATGATTCTTCTTACCAACATTTACAGTTAATGTCTCTTCAGCTGTTCTTATCAGACTCGCAGTGCCCGGAACACTGGCTGCTGACAGGGCTAAATCTACAAAGTGATTCTTTTATTTATTCCTCAGTGGAGGGATGGGACTCGTATTCAAGACAGGAAAACCAAACTGCCTTGCTCTTACGTTTGCTTATAAAAAGAAGTCTGAATGCTCATGGCTCATCCTCAAGTGTTGTCAGCTAGTCCCCGTTAGAATATTTGTCTCCCTGTGAAGGGCCAGGAGCCCAGGTTCTTTCCCACCAAATAACTGCCTTTCTTGCAAATGTCTCCTCTTAGACTCTGGTTGCCCCACGTCTTTCTGTTCACTATTCGGGGAAAGTCATTGCCTCTATTCTTTTCTGTTTACCTTCTAATCATTTTTCAGAGTTCCAAGAAAATGACATCTTTCTCATCATTTTCTTATTTATCAAAACATTTATCAAACAGATAACTTTGCTATGTGTTTACAAAGTCCTGGGGAGATAGGGAATAATAAGACATAATTTCTGTTCTCAGGAGTTTCAACCATCTACTGGAGGAGAGAAAGAGATGGTCATTAACATAATAGATAAAATTTATTCCAGTGATATGACCCCACCACCACCTCAAAAAAAAAAAAAAAAGCCTCTGAAAATATAAAAGAGGAAAATCGACAGGGCAATATGGAAAGTTCAAAACCTTGACCTTGGAGCTCTATTTGGAGGGATCAATAGGGTTTATATCACTTAGAAGGTAAGACATCTTCCTGTGCAGACATGATATATTAAAGGCAGGGCTATGAAAGGAGGTGTTGGGGCCTGTGTGAAAGGCCCTCTTGGTAAGAAGCAAGGAGTGGCAGAAGACAGAACTTGAAAGGGACACTGAGGCCAGAATGTGACTGACTTTGTATGTTAAGCTAAAAGATCGGGATATCTGTGGGCTAGCATGGAGGAAGCACAGGAACTTACAAACAAGAGAAATGTGTTTGTCTTTTTTTTTTTTCTTTTTCACCCAGATTCTGGCAAAGGTTTGTTAATCAGATGTTTCTCCCAATCCCCACAGATTACCTGTTCAGGTTATCAGTAACGAAGATCCCAGATATCCCACATCAGCTTCTTCTGGGATCAGCACAGGCCAGGAATCCCAGTTCTTGGGAGTCCCCTAAGACATGTCCAATGGTTAGTTTTAGGTGTTTATATGACTGGATTAAGAGATACCTAAATAGCTGGGCAAGCATCATGCCTATGAGGATGTTTCTAGAAGAAACTGGCATTTGAAAGGGGGATGGAGTAAAGAACAGTGACCCTCACCCAACGTAGGCGGGCACCATTCAATCATCTGAGGGCCTGACTGGACAAGAGGACAGTGGAAAGGAAAACTTGCTCTTTCTCCCCTAGAGCATGGACATTCACCTGTTCTTTGCCCTGGGACATGGAACTCCGGGTTCCCTGACTGTAGACTCTGAAACTTGCAACAGTAGGTACCTCTTTTCTCAGACCTTCATCTTCAAACTGTGAGTTGTACCATCTATTCCCCTGATTCTGTGGTGTTTGGACTTGAACTGAATCATGATACTGGCTTCCCTGAGTCTCCAGTGTGCAGATCACCTATCAAGGGAGCGTCCCAGCCTCTAAGATTTTGTGCACGCCAGTCCTCATTAAGAATCTCCAATACAGAAAGCAGTATGGAGATTCCTTGGAAAACTGGGAATGAAACCACCATTGGAACCAGCTACTACTACTACTACTCCTGGTTTTATACCCAAAGGGCTTAAAACAGCATACTACAGGGACACAGCCACATCAATGTTTATAGCAGCACAATTCACAATAGCTAAACTGTGGAACCAACCTAGGTGCCCTTCAGTAGATGAGTAGATAAAGAAAATGTGGTATACATATACAATGGAATATTACTCAGCAATAAAAGAGAATAAAATCATGGCATTTGCAGGTAGATTACAGATAGAGTTAAACAATATAATGCTAAATGAGGTAAGCCAATCCCAAAACACCAAATGTCAAATGTTTTCTCTGATGCTGATTCATAATAGGGATGGAGGGGCAGCATGGGAGGAATAGACAAACTCTAGATAGGGCAAAGGGGAGGGAGGGGAGGTAAGTGGCATGGGGGTAGGAAAGAGTGAAATGAGATGGACATCATTACCCTAAGTACATATATGAAGACACAAATGGTGTGACTCTACTTTGTGTACTACCAGAGACATGAAAAATTGTGCCCTGTATGTGTAATACAAATGGAATCACATTCTGCTATCATATATAACAAATTAGAATAATTTTTTTAAAGAAAGATAAAAAAGAAAAGAATCCGCTGTTACACATTTGTATAGATGCTATTGGTTTTGTTTCTCTGGAGAACCTCAGCTAACACAACATGCATGATAAAAAGCTAATTTGGGAATACTTTGGTAAAGGATGGCTTAGCGGAGGAAAATCTGTCAGGAGATAACCGTTGGCAAATGATCAGGCTAACCATACAAAGAGTTGAGAAAGCTCTCCAGGAAGGGAGCAAAAGCCAGCGTCCAAGGCTTGCTGATGACGTTCTCAGACTGTCCAAGGAAACCGTCCTTCCTCCATTCTTATGTTATTTGTTCTTTCTTTTATCCAAGAAGATTTATGGGAAATATTCATTGGTTAGATAAATCTCCTTGGCACTGAAAATGTAACAGTGAAAAAAAAGGACATTAAAAACAAATAACTAAAAATACAAGAACAAGATCCTTTCAACTGATCCTTAGAGTTTTGAATACCTTAAAACAGAGTGATGTGATTGAACCTGATGGGGAAAACTTCTTTGAGAAGATGAAATTGGAGATGAAATGTAAACGGAAAAATGGAATCGTGCATGAGAATACCCCGAGAAAGGAAAGAGGGAGAGACATCTAGGTGAGGTGGTCAGAAAGGGAATAAATCTGAGGCCTTAACTTATGGAAAGGGAAGGAAGTAAAGGAAGTCCAGATTTTATTCTAAAGACTATTAAAATGTGATTTTCAAATCTTTGAATTATAATTATCCTACAAATAAGCAATGATTCATTAATGAGGAAATCATTAAGATGTCAAATGGGTTTCTACAGAATTTGAAGAATAGACACACACACACAAATACACACACACACACATTCTAAATCTGAAGAACACATATACATCCTCAATCAGAAATGTTGAAATACATTTGTTAATAGAAGCAAACTATTAATAACTACAAGGCAATCGAGCACAATGCTTAGAATAATCTTTTCCACCTGATGGAAATTAATTCAATTTCTATCATGAAAAAATTATTTGTATTTCTATAAGACAAGAATCATTTGCATTACTGTCCATTTTCTACCATTTATAAGTTACCAAAGATGCCTAAATCCTATAGGATGGTCAACTACAGAATGGTCCACTTTCCATTATAAGCATACCCAGTCATGTCTTTTGCTATTTCAAATTTATTTTTTATAATTTTATTAACAGAGCATTGGAAAAACTTTTGGAGAGTTCTAACCTGGGGAGTAACATGATCTGACTTGCCTTTTGAAAAAAATCATCCTGACTATATTTTTCTTTTGGTATATTTATTAATTGTTTTTATCATTGAGTGATAATAAGTCTTGATTTTCAAGCTAGACTGTGAGCTTCAACAATTGTCTTCCAGCATATGTTTTGGTGCCTAGCACAGTTCTTGGCAAAATGATTGAGAGCAAATGTTTGTTAAATAAAAGAGGAATCAAGTGGACCTTGTGACTGATATGACATGGCATTCAGGGGAGCAGAATTCCAAATTTCTGCATTGGGGAATTGAGTGGATGATGGTGTTATTTCAGAATAAGAGAGTATAGGATTTGGAGCAGAATTCAGAGAGAAAGTCTCTGTTTCTATGCCTCATTTTTTTCTATTATTTAAATATAAATTCTGAAATGTTTGTTACAACTTTGTTTCTTCTGGAAAGAAAGTCTATAGTCTATTTAACAAATAAAATGTTCATGTGCATGTTCCTGCAATTGTGAATATATGTACATATTGGCCGAAGAATTTGAAAAGTACAGAAAGATAAGGCAATTATTTAACACAATGTTTTTGTTTCTGTATATTATTTAATTTGCTGCAACAGCCGATGTAGCATAAATGTCTTTTATAGTTTGAAAAGAAAAATTCAAGAGGGAGTCTAAAAGCAATTTTAAATCAGTAGAATTGAATTGGAAAGCACAGCGCTTCACTGGGTATGAAAGCAAAGGATGTGGTCATGAGCCCATTTTGACTGACAGTTTTTGGTTTGTATTTTGGGGTTTATTTTGCTTTTAGAGTAGAATTTTTAAAAGAAGAAAATGAGATCTCTCCAAGGCTGCTTGAGAGAAAATGAGAAATACATCATTGTCTCTCAAAACACAAATATGAGGCTGAGAAGAGGATTCTCAAGGAGGGCTGGTTGACAGTATGCGAGGGTGATGTAGGGCCATTTATCCTGGGTGACACACTGGGTCTGGACATAGAGGCAAATAAGCTTAGGGGACAGCACTGTGGTCACACCTTTTCCTTCTTAGGACTTTCTGTGGCCTTGGAGCTAAGAGGACCCCATTTGAGTTTGAGCCTCCATTACTTCTCTGAGTAACGCAAGGTGGGGACAGCGGTGGTAGAAAAAGAAAGAGCAAGTGTTTTGCTACCCACGAGAGAATGGCCTTGGGATGCATGTTTACAATTTTTAAAATCAGGGTTTATGCACCTTGCTTGACTCATATCGTGGCTCTGTCAATATTTATATTTTTTAAGAAAAACAATGAGCAAACAAATCTTTATATCACCCTCCCATCAGAAAGAAAAGTATATGTATCCATATAAGTTTAGGGAAGTGGGATCTTTTACAGTTACAAGAAATACAGGGTGATGCAAGAAGGTGGTCACATAAGAACACATTTAATCAGTGTTGTCAGCTAATTCTTATTTTTTAAAGAATGGGAAGAGATGGGGATATTAGGGAAAGATTGTTACTGTGCCAAAACTCAGAGCAAAGCAGACTTAAAAGATCTTGCTCTATGAGGATGAGATGCCCTGGGTGTAATGGGTCATGTTGCTTAAGGCTTTATGAAGCCCTGTGCTTCTTTGCTACACAAGCACACTACAGGGAGCTTAGCCATCCAATTATCAGTAGTAAAGAAATACTTATCAAATGTCACTGAATATATGCCTGTGCCTTGGGAGTTACTGAGTGCTTAGGCAGGGAGGCTGGGGTACACTGAAGATAAACAGGAAAGTAATTGATTGTGCCCGCCCCACACACTTCAAGTGTCAGAATTTGGAATGGTGACATGCATGTTCATTACCCACCAACCAAATTCCCAGAGCATGTATAGTCTGATGCACTCTCCCCAAAGAGGGAATTGCCTTTACATTTTCTGTGATGGTATTCTGTAGATTCCCTACCACATAGAATTCACCCAGGAAAAGTAGACGTTAGGATGATGTCTAGTGGTAAAAGTGTACCACAGAATCGTCACAGGCTAACTCATTATTCCAAGAGGAGTTGGAAAACTTGTGACTGGAAATTTCTACATTGTGAAAAAAAATGTATTAATACCAAGAAATTTGTTGAGCTCAGAACCTGGGCACTTCCTGTGGATGATAAGTCTGTATTTTTTGTTTCACGACCAGGTTTCTTCTTCCTGGGACTTAATTATGCCATGCATAGTGCTCCCGGCAGAGGCACAGAGAGACACACAACAGTCTCATTTAATCTATTTGATTTCTATTCTCTACTCCCTCAAGGTACAGAGGCAAATTCCAATTTAGTAATCAAGGCCTGAGTCATCGAATAAATAACTCAATTTCTCATCCTTGTTCACTGAACCAGTGGTATAAACAAACAATGTTTTTGGTTGTTTTTTTTGTTTTTTTTTTTTTTTATGCCAACTGTGCGAATGGGCTTACCGGGACATTGCATTCAGAAATTGCATAAAGATACTGAAAATCATTCAGGGTGGAAGGAGCAGGAAGAGTAGTTAAATAGCCAATGTTCAAAATCAGAAATATTTCTCTGGAGAAAGATTTTTTTTTTAAATTAAAAAAAACAGAAATTTCATTCTCAAATTAAAGGACTTAGGTTTCATAACAAATGACCCAGGTAAAAGCAACCTGAAGATTCTAAGTGAGGCATAGGAAAAAAGTAGAAATTATTTGTTCCAGAAAGATAATCTGTTGAATAGAAGCTGGTGCATTTGATTACTTGTTAATTGAACCACATATTTTTGAGCACGTAGAATGTTCCAGATTCATGATCAATAAATAATAGGGACATAAAGATAAATAAATAAAAATTATCACCCAAATCTTCTCATATAAACAAACAACTACAGATAGTTCTATGAGGTGACGATGGAGTTATGCTCAGGGCGTTATGGAATCATCAAGAAGAGACTTCAGCCAGCTGGGAGAGACAATGAGTAGCATCCCACAGAAGCGGATGCCCGGGGGGGAAATAGCCACTAGGGGAGGGGCTGACCAAGTAGGGGAGAGGAAGTAAAGAAGGCAGTGAGAACCATTTTTACTTCCTGCCCTTTCTTGAGGAAGACCCATCCCTTTACTCAAGTTAACAGAGATAAGAGACCATCAATAGGATTCAAGAGAGAATGAACTGATGACATCATTCCTGCCATCTCTACCGTATTTTGCTGCCGTTTCCCCCTTACCTCGCATATTTTATACATATCTCTTTGTTAATCTTTATAGCAACTCAGTTGGTTGATATTTTTATCTTGTTTTACAGATTAGAAAACAAATGTCAGAGCAATGAGGTAACTTCCTCCAAGTCACACAGCTAATGAAGAACACTGAAACCCAGATTCAAGAGACCTTGAAACTTTGCTCTCAACCCTGACACTAAACTCTTCATTGTTTCTTGTGGTGGCTTTCATGTGGGGCCGCATTGTGAGGAGGTCAGATACTTATCTAGGTAACTAAGGTTATCTAAATATTTATATCTGTCCTCCGGACTTGTCAAATTGTGTGAAGACTTTATTCAATAATAGTATGAATCATTATCAGGTAGCATTGGAATTGATCATGTTCTCTATGATGAAGGCATAGACATAGTAAAGACATAGTAAACAAGAGGTAGAAGCTAAGGGAAGACAGATTTGGTCTCAAGTTGTAGAATTTGCCAATCACTAGAAGCTACTAGTGATTCACGTGCTTCTTTGAAAGAGAAATATACATATATACATGCGCACATATGTGTGCATACACGCACACACCCCTAAAGCTAATATTCCCCTGCCCTAAATCTACCCAAGAAAAAACAGATAACAAATAGCTAGGCACAGTCCCTATGCCCCAAACCTGTTGGAATTATTTTAACGAGTTGATTCTCTTTCCCTTGCTCCTACTTCTGTCTCCTAATCTAACCTGGTACTTTCTCATATGGTTCTGCTTGGTGTGGCATGTTCCCTTCCCTCATAACTATCAGCAATACATTCTTTCAATGGCCTTTTCTAGCTTCCCCATGCCATCATATCACCACCACTATAAATTAAGAGCTGGGCACATACAAACCAAGTCCTATGCCCAAATCATGTAACTCATTCACTTTAAGGTGAAGAATAAAACTCTAAACTCTGGGAGGGTAACAAGTACCCTCTCCTTTGCTTCTTCCAGGGAAAATTAGGATGTGAACACTTATCATCTCTAGGATCTATTCATTTTAAAGTCTTTGCTGACCTTTCCAGAAAGAATTGGATCTTACTCTTCCATAGTCTCACAATAGTCTATTAGTACTGTTGTGGGTTGGGGTGTTGCTCTATGATAGAGTTTGCCCAGTGTGCACGAGGTCCTGCACTGAAAAAATAAACAACAACAAAAACCTACCTTTTAATTCTTTTATTTATTTATTTTTCTTATTTAATTAGTATGTGTTTACTGAGAGCTTGGCAATCTCACAAGCTCAGACTCTGCCCCTGCCTTCATGGGGCTCACATGCTGAAGGAGAAACAGAAAGCAAACATATGACAAAAAAGGCACCAGCCCTGTGGAGAAGATAAACAGAATGAGGTGTCAGTATTAGGGAAGGACCATTTAGACATAGGTCTGATGATTAATTTTATATGTCAACTTGATTAGGCACAAGGTGCCCATATATTTGGTTAAACATTATTTTTTTATATGTGTGTGTGAGTGTGTGTGAGTGTGTGTGTGTGAGAGAGAGAGACAGAGAGAGATAGAGAGAGACAGAGAGAGACAGAGAAAAGGTGTCTTATGAATGAGATTAACATTTGGTAAAGCCTAATGCAATCCATGGATGGCTAAATATAACATAGTGGAAGAATATAGAAAGAATCTCTCTCTCTCTCTCTCTCTCTCTCTCTCTCTCTCTCTCTCTCTCTCTCTCTCTGTCTCTCTCTCTCTTTCTCTTTCTCTCTCTCCCTCTCTGACTCCCTGTGGCTAAGAAATTAGACTTCTAATGCTGATTATACTAGACTATAATGATCAGGCTAGAATGACAATGTCCACTCTCCTGGATCCTCAGTTCACTAATTGCACACATTGGGATTTAGCCTCTTTAACCACTAGACACATGCACACACACACACAAACACATACATACTCACATACACAGGATCTATATATACTCTGTGTGTGTATGTATATTTTAAATACATTTCATATATCCTATATTTATATTTTAAATATATATTTTATATTTATATATTAAATATATATCAATATACTAATGTATATATGTATATATTTTGAATATATATGTAGATATCAATATATATTTACCTACCTATATTGTATGTGTGTGTATGTGTGTGTGTGTATCTTGAATATATACCATCTGAGTTAGTCAGGTTTGTGTCATTGTGATCAAAATATCTGACAAGAAGAATTTAAAGAAGGGAAAGTTTATTTGGGCTCACTATTTTAGAGATTAAATTCATGGCGGGCAGCTCCACTGCTCTGGACCCAAGGTGAGGCAGAACAACATGGTGGAAGAGAGCAGCAGAGAGAAGCTGCTCAGAACAGTGACCAGAGAGAAGAAAGAGGGGGAGTCATGGGAAAGGAGCCAAAGGGAAGATAAGCCACTCCAGGGCACACCCCCAGTGACACTTCCTCTAGCCACACCCCCCTTATCTACAGTTACCACCCAATCCATTCAAGCTAAAATGGACTGATAGTTTTTAGCTATTATTATTCAATCATTTTACCTCTGAATATTTCTGTATTAACACAGGAAGTTTTGGAGGATAACTCATATCCAAAACATAACACCATCTATATATTGTACAAACCATAACACCATCTATATATTGTATTTGTGTATTTTAAATATATCAATATCAACATATGTGTATATATATATAAATCTTAAATGTATATATCAATAAATATTTATCTCCATATTATATATAGATCTATATCTTATATTTAATATGTCTTGAACATATATCCAATATTAATATGTATGTATATATATTATATGTACATATAAGATATATATGCTACATATCTTCAATATATACATATAACAATATCAGTACATATCTATCTATGTACATATACACATCTTATTGGTTCTATTTCTGTAGAGAGGCCTAAATGCATAGGTTTGGGAAAAGCTAATTGGAAAATATGACACTTGTCCTGAGCTCTGGAGAATTAGGGGAAAAAATGAGAAAAATACGATTCTAATCAAGTGAAATATGAGAGCAAAAGCCTGAGGCTGAAAAGAGCCAGAAAGAAGAGAGATCAGAAGGGATGCAGGAACCAGGTAAGGAAGGAGCTTGCATTCTTTCCCTAAAAGCATTGAGAAGCTGATTAACTGGCCTTTGATAAATATTTATGAGACAAATGGGTTCATGGATAAGTAGTTATTTCCTAAATGGTAAAAGCAATTTTCAAACTATTTAAAAAAAGAATGGCACTATTTCTATCCTTATTCTTTGATAGTTTTTACTTAGAGAGCCCAGGTAGATGGGATAGAAGGGGAGGATGCTGATAAGAGTTAGTTGTCATCTCAGAACAGCAGAGTACGATGGATGTGCAGTCTCCACACTGAGTTTCCTGACGATTCTGCAGTTTGGCATTTTTATCTGTTGTTACAGAATACATGTGCAGTAATGCAGACTACATTTATCAAATATCATGAGCAATGAATCATTCGCTTAGCAAGGAACAAGGAAACTTCACCTCCTCCCAGGAAGCTGGCTGCAGCTTTGCACAAGAGCACCCTCTTCTGTGCAGTTGCAGCCCCAGCCTTCTGAGAAAGGGAGCAGTGGCCTCCTGCAGCCCTGCTGCTGTCCCCATGATGAAGGAGTCAAGCGAAGCAAAGAATGTCCTTTTTTGCCTCCACCTTCCAGGGGTCATGCAATTTAATCTGGAATTCCTCTAGAATTGCTTCTTAAGAAAGTGGAGAAGATGAGGGAGCTGAGTTTTGGACTTATTGAAAGGGAAAGAAAACACTTTCCACCCAGTAAAATTATACTTCTTCCCCAATATGGCAAGGACTTCCCAGAATGCTCAGGTAGACCAGTCCTGGGAATGAGGAGAAGAAAGTGAAGCCCAGAATCCACAAGTCAGAGAAATGTGAGAAATTAAAAAGGATGCACTCAGCACAGCTCTGCACATGTAGTAAGCAGATGGTGTTGTGCTTTGTGGGTAATAACCTTAAGACAAGGGAATTGGACTCTAGTATAATTCTATACTGCTTTCAATAGACTTCTTTAGAACAGAATCTCCTGTACTATGAAATTGACTACAATTGGGGACCTGGCACATAATACTCACTTAAATATTTATTGAGCAAATAAAAGTATTGGCTTCTCATGTCTTCCAGGGGAGGGAAACATAAGGCCCTTTATATCTTAGTTTACTATTTATTACAGATAACTATGACCACAATAATGCAGCATGTAAAACAGCCACAAAATCTCAGGAGCATACAAAAATGCATTTATTTAGTTTGCAATTGTGTGTGTTGGCTATGCAGTATGTTGATCTCAGCTGGGCTCACTTATGCATCTGTAGCAGACTAGGGTCATTTTGGGGGCTGCCGATCTGGGGCCGCCTCTCTGAGGCAATTCAGCTCCACTCACCAGGATTTGCATCCCTCTCTCAGAGTGAGCTGTCTATTCAGGGCATATTCTCTTCATGGCAATGGAAGAAGTTTAAGAGTGCAAGTTCGAGTGTGAAGACACCTTTCAAAACTGCTGCCTCATGGATGCTGACATCCCATCATTGGTCAATGTAACTCTCGGGACTCAGTTTACCATTTGTGGAGTACAACATTTTATTTTTACATGGAGTCATGGGGGGGCGGGAATATTTTCAACGTGAATCTAATCTGCCACACTGAACCTTTCTTGTACAGTGAGTAGAGGAAGAACAAGTTAGTGTGTACAGTACAAAGACCCTGGGACACAACCCTGGGCCTGGCCACTTGAATTTCCTGAGTACTAACCAGTGAACAAATGACTTATCTCATTTAGTACTGAAAAGGAGCCTGTGAGGTTAAGATCAACCTCTTTCTGTAGCTGAGGCTGGGAAGTGACGCCGAAACTTACTAAAACCACTGAACTGGTAAGATGTGATCAGGAGATGAACCCAGATCTGTCCTGTTATACATCTTGCAGTCTTCAACACTGAGAATAAGACCCTCTCCCCCAGGGAAGTGACCCCAACTGGTCACATGAAACATCACAAGAAATGTTTTTTGTGTATTTTTTTTTCTTTAAACCAACATAGAACAAATTTAGCCCTTTCTCAAAGTCCATCTTTTATGTCGTTGGAAGCAGTTCCCCACTCTGCTCTTCTTGAAGCCAACCAGTTTCCTGCTTATCTTTCCAACCCCATTTCCCAGAGCACTCACTACTCTGAGTGTGCAAGAATTGCAGGAATAATGGAGATGAATGACCTGGACAAACATACTCAGAGAGACGACTCCAATGAAGAAGCAGATCTGGCTGGTGAAAATGTCAGGCTGTGTTAATAGACACTTTGACCATGCTATACCTGGTTATTCATCTAATGGGGATGTATTTTAGGAAAGAAACGAAAACAGAAATAGTTAGAGTTCACCAGTTAGAATGATGAGAAAACTCCAAACCTTATCATTCCAGCTCTTCAGCTGGGGAAAGAGATTTAGGAGCAAGATGAGGGCTTTGTGAATAGATATGAAGGGTGACCATGTTGGGACAGGAGCTGAGGTTCTACAAGCAGAACTAGTACTAAAGGTAGAAATCAAGGACTTTTAGACAACTGGACCATTAGAGTGTGAAATAGTAGAGCTGACCAATGCAGTTCAGATTTCATTGCAAGATAATTAATCTTGTTGATATTTCAAGCAAAGAGTGGAGTATCACTGTAGCAAAGTGGCCAGGTGGTTAAACTGAAATTTTGTATAATTAAAAAAAAAGATTTTTATTATTATAAATGATGATCTTGTTGGTTACAGTAATTATTGTTATTGTGGCTTAGAACCTGTCATCATATGCTCAAATTAATTCTGTGAGGCAGATATACCAGACTTTTTTCCATCATATATGAAGAACTGCAGCTCAGAGAGTTGTGATTTCCCCTACAGTCACACAGGCAGTGGAAGAATTGAAATGAGCACCCAAGAGATGCCAATACATTGTCCTGATACTGCCAAGCCTGATCATGAGGAGAAAGATAATGACCATGTTAGACATTACTGGAGGAAGGTATGGCAGATTTTAGTAAGGTCAGCCAGGACTTTGTATTTGGAAGCCTCAGAGTCATTTCTCCCTTTGATATAGTGGGAATATAACAATGAGCCTCCTTCAACAAGTCTGAGAACTTTCTTGTATGACCCATTCTTTGCAAAGGACTTGCTTTGATGCTTCCTTGAAGCATAACAAGAAATGGGTTTCCCTGTGAATATGTACGATTCAAGGCACAGAAATCCATTTGACAACATATTCTTTATACATTTTCAAACAGGGCTTTGATTTGCTTTACTCGGTTGCTCCCTACTAAGGGCAACACATTCCCAGTTTCTCGTGTGTTTTGCTTTTGCTTCTTTACTTCAGACTGAATAGAAACATTCACAAAAATTCATGCAATCCTTGTGTCCACCTGACCTTCCCCATATCATATCCCGGGGCTGGATGAAGGGCAAGCAGCAAAAGGACTAATTCAGCTTTTCCCCCACCACCCTCCTGACAGCCTTCCCCCCAACCCTCATCCACTTTCCTGAAGTGCGTGGCTCTTTGTCGTATCCTCCCTCCCTGTCCCCAGTGATCCACAGCACCCTGAAGCCAGGACTCTAAAGCTCATTCTGGACACTTGTTCCCAGGTAATTTTTCAGCTCCCTATCAGTATTGAACAGCCTTGGCTTCCCTGACCGAAGAAGACTAATTAAAATGACAAACCTCATGTTGATTGATCACCACCTGGGTGAAAACAATACACAGCCATGACATTGCTGATAGATTTGGTTCTCTCTCCCACACCTTCCTCTTTTTCCCACACACGAAGGAGGCAACAGGAGTGTGTGGTGTGTCCTCTCAGCCTTGCCTTCCTGTTTGAGGCTCCTCACTGTTTTCTCACCCTCTAGTCCCACTCTCTTGAGAGAGAACCCAGGAACCCCTGCAGGGTGCAGCAGGTTAGACCTGACTAAGGGCTCTCTCTTACCTCCTCTCACCTAGTCCCGGGGCAACACAGGGGTGCAGTTGTTACCATCTGTATTTCACAGATCATGAAACCAAGGTTAAATGATTAACTCACAGTTACATAGCTGCCAGACAGACAATTAATTAAACTCTTGAAAAAAAACCAATAATTCTTGCTCCCTAAAAACATTTTTTGGTAGTTAATACTTAAGCACCAGGGACTAGCAACCATTTATTGAACATGAAGTGTATCTAAAATGTAGCTGCCAGGGCTGGGAGACAAGTGAAATGAGTGAGAGGTAGAAGTGGGGCTCTCCTTCCAAAAATGGGCTGGGCCACTCAGGAGGCAATTGTCTTGTATAATTCTCTGCATTTCAGTGACATTCCATGGCATGATAAGTCTGGCACAGGGGACCAGTGTGCTGAAGTGTGACCTCTTTCTGTTTTACATCGTTCTTTCACTTATTCATGTAGACCCTTTCTTGACCTCATTCTCTCCATTATTTCCATCTCATTTCTCTTTCTAACATAATCAAATCCCCACAGGGTGCCCTCATCCTTTTTTTTTTTGATGATGATGATGATTCTTTATTAACATGCATTTAAAATATGCAAAGTTAGATCTCAGCACAAAAGTCCTTCCTACAGATTGCCTAAGACAAACCAATTTAATACTCCTCTCACTGCTCCCTCAGGTCTCTCTATATACTCTTACCTTGCTTGATTTTCTGTACAACACAACCCTTTGGAATTATCTTATTACTCCTTTTTTTTTAAAGTTAATTGTCTGGATGAACTAATCTTGGTTGTTGTTGTAAATTTAAGATTTAGAATAGCAGTGCATTGCAGAAGGAGAACAAGAAATATTTGTTGAATGAAAGAATAAACAAGTGTCCTTCCTGCATTAACTGATGAATCACTGTCCACTATCTTTTTTATTAGTTCTTTTTAGTTATACGTAACATTAGGATTCATTTTGGAATAATTATAAAAGCATGAAATATGATTTGCTCTAATTCAGTCCCCACTACTTCCCCTTTCTCTTCCCTCCACCCTCTTTCTGTTCCTTTCCCTCTATCTAATGATCTTTCTGCTATTTACTCAACATATTTTTAAAATTAGTTTCTTGTGCTGAGACACTGTGTGGTGAGACATGATGGTGAGATTCACTGTGGCATATTCATATATGTACATGGGAAAGTTAGGTCAGATTCATTCTACTGTTCTTCCCTTAAGGCATCCCTCTTCCCTCCTTGTCAACTCCCTTCCTCTACTTCACTAATCTTTCTTACAAATGGTCAACAAATATATGAAAAAACTATCAACATCTCTAGCAATTAGGGCAATGCAAAATCAAAACTACTTTGAGATTTCATGTTACTCCAATCAGAATGGCAATTATCAAGAATACAAAACAAATAATAATAAATGTTGGCAAGGAGGGAGGGGAAAAGGTACACTCATACATTGTTGATGGAACTGCAAATTAGTGCAACCACTCTGGGAATCAGGATGGGGATTCCTAAAAATACTACAAATGTAATCCCCATATGAACAACTATCCCACTCCTTGGTATGTATCCAAAAGATCTGAAATCAACACACAACAGAGATGCAGTCACATCAATGTTTATTGCAGCACAATTCACAATAGCCAAGAGACGGAACCAACCCAGGTGCCTTTCAACAGATGAATGGATAAAGATATATGGTATATATACACAATAGGGTATTACTCACTCATAAAAAGAATGAAATTGCAGCATTTGCCTGAAAATACTTGGAACTAGAGAATATCATGCTAAGTAAAAACCAGGACAGAAAGTCAAAGGTGGAATGTTTATCTAATATGTCGAGGCCAGCCCAAAATAAGGAGGAAAAAAGAAAGGAAGATACTTTCCATCATCTTACCAAGTCTATGTTTCCAAAATCATCACAGATTTCTCTCTCATAATCTTGTAATTCAGGCTCTTGAGGCTTCTTAAGGATTATTGACAATATGAGTATATCAGGGCCAGACACAGAACACAATAAATAAAAATTGGCCATTATGTGTACAGTCCTGCATTGCACTATGACATTTCAGTCAACAATGAACTGCATATATGTCAATGCTCTCACCAGACTGTAGAGTTAAAAAGCTCCTATTGCCTAGCAATTTGCTGTAGCTATCATAATATTGTAGCACAGGGCATTATTCACATGTTTCTAATAGTGTTGGTATAAACAGATCTATTGTGCTGCCAGTCATAAAACAGTGTAGCAATACAATTACATGAAGTACATACTATTAATAATGGTAATAAACAATTGTATTACTGGTCTGTGTATTTATTGTACTGTAGTTTTTAGAATATACTCCTTCTCCTTATTAAAGAAAATTTCCTATAAAACAATCTGCTATGTTATGCCAGCAGCAGCCTCAGATATCTCTTGTATATTGCATCTCTTGATTACATCATTTTCTCTTGTGCTTAATTTAATCTCATGTAGTTTGATCATTGTGGCTCTAGGAGCAATAGGCTAAATTATATGGACTAAGAATATAGTGAGCTATATCACCTGTATTTGTGGAGCTACATTCTATGATATTTACAAGATAACAAATATCACTTAACAATGCCATTCTCAGAATGTATCCCTTTTGTTAAGTGAAACATGATAATAATTAAGAAATAAAGAATGTTTATTCTACTGAGACTTTACTGCTATTCTTAATACTATGAAATGTGATTAGCAAATGAAATTAAATTATTTATTGGTGACAAGTCATTATACTAGATGCCTAGATGAGTCATTCATCTAATCTAATTTATTCTGAGTATTAATAGCCTACTTAGGCTAAAACTCATATGAAAGTTAAATGGCAATATGTGACTAAATAATTTAAGAAACATTTGCTTAATAGAACAATATTATTATTGCAACAATTATTGCACAATTGTAATACCTAACATTTATGGACTCAAGTTATGTGAAAGCACTTTATATGTTGGGTCTCATTTAATTCTCACACTGTCCTATTTATGATTAGAACCTGATGCTTATAGATAATGAAAATAATTTATGGAGATGATGTCAGTTGATGAGTCACAGAGACAGAAAAGAAGAAGTCTGAATTCAAAAGCCCAAACCATTTACCAATTTACCAATAAAGCTATTCTTTTAGCTACTATACCACTCTAGTATAATAAATTGATAATTTGTATGGCGTTCATAATTATAAACAAATCAAATTAGTTGTGGAAGATACAGTGCTAAATCTTCAAGCTCAGAGGCAGCAGGCTTGAAACCCTCTGGGATATATTGTTTGGAAGACTGAGCAAGGCATGAGACAGGACAGAAAAGGAACTCTGCAAGGATTGTCCAAGAAATGCATTTGGGGATGGAGCACAGTGATGGCTGAAGGTTATCCTGCTGTGGAAGAAAGAATAGTTCTCTTATTCCAGGTGCTGGGGGAGTGGTGCTGAGGCAGAAGAAGCAAGTTCAAAGTCAGCCTCAGGAAAAGCAAGGTGCTAAGCAACTTGGTGAGACCGTGTCTCTAAATAAAATACAAAATAAGGCTGGGATGTGGCACAGTGGCCCAGTGCCCTGAGTTCATTCCCTAGTACTCAAATAAATAAATAAATAAATACTCTCTTGCTAGGTCTATACCTGTGCTGATTTTCCTCTAGGGTAATGAAAGTCAACTGCATAGTTTTGAGCTATTATGTAAAGAAATGAAAACTCATTACTAAAATAGTTTATGACTTACCCTTCAGCATGCTTTAGGGGGTATGTACATTTTCTCTTAAGTGCTTAAGATCTGACATAAAGGCAGGTTCCCCTTTACCAGGGAACCACATGGGTGTGGTCTTGCCCTTCAGTCTTTATGAACTTGGCCCTCACCTTTGACAGACAGTAGGATTGAAAGACACTGCCTGGAACAACACAGCCATATTCCAATCTCCCTTTGAAAATGAGGGTGGAACAGAGGGAGAATTGAATATGTTCACTGAGTTTAGAAATGATCTGAAATTCTGACATCACATGACAGGATGTACATTTTTGTTTATTGGAAGTAATTTGATTATACACATGTAACAAATTCCTTTTCTTTAGAACAGAAAAAAAACAAAGCACTTCTGACAGGGCCTGAGGTTTATGTAGGGTTGATCAAGTCATTTTTTTACCTTTATGAGTGCAGGAACAATTCACAAATGTTTGAAGCAGCCTGACTTTTCTTAACAGAGAATGAATAGGAAAAAAAAATTCAGAGAATGAGTGAATAGGAAGAAATTACTGAATAAACTGGTTTTGGTTATCAAATAGTTGATGTTGGAGTGACTCAATCTCTTATCTATGACAGCAGATAATGCTGAGACAGTTAATCACATTTATTGGCTAGAAGTAACCTGAAGGGGAATTTATGTGGGGGTGAAGTAAGGGAATGAAGACAAAGAATACAGAAAAATTCTTTGGAAAAAAATGTTGGCACATCAAGACTTGCCATGCTCAGCCCTGTTTATACAGAGTGACAGGAAGAAGGTAAATTATTAAAATCACCTCCTTACTTGCATCCTCCGTGGAACTGATTCTCATGAAGAATGACTTTGGTTAGGAGTAACAGGGTAATGTCACTTCGAAGATGAAGTACGTTCTCTTCTATTCTAATATTACCCCCCACCCAACTTGCCAAAAATTGAAAGTCTGCTGCTATTAGAGGTTAAATTATCTTCTGAGCTGTGGGATCACTCATCAGTTAGACCAAAGAGGCATAAGTCATTTCCTACCTCAGAGATATTCAGAATTTAATACACTTACCCTACCCGTAAACTTGGGGGGAAATGGAATCCACAAGCTAGTGATTACATGGGAAGAAATTTCCCAAGATCACGGACAACTCAAGGGTATTCCCACATGCACATTTTCTCTGCCTCCCTCATTCACTCCAAGTCACTCACTGTTTAGAAACTTTGACTTCCTAGGACCATATATCAAATTTAAAATGACCTCTAGCATAATGTAGAAATAAATAAAATAAATGTCAAAAATGTGTATTTAGCCAATCAAAACAATTATTTCCCAAACATCCTTCCTAAACAGGATTGCTGTTCAGCGGGCACTTCCCTATTGCTTGTGGATATAATGCTTTACCTCTGACAGATGTTACCATCTGCTAGGCATCCCTAAACACTACAGCTTGTCATGCACCAGAAAGCTGAAACCCCACTGTTCCCGGCTCTCCTGCAGACCACAGTGACCCCCTGATTTGTTTTATTACTGCTAATAAGGATGCTTTAAAAAAAAAACTGGAGGTAAAGACATATAACATTTGCTTTTCAATGTAAAATTGGATAGTACTAGTCCATTTCTTACTCAGTCTTAGTCATCACTACACAGAAATATTAGGTGTCTTTCTCCAGAAACAAAAAGTGTGTACATGTGCTTCAGAATAAATAATGGAGTTCAGTTCCCTTAAGATGTCACTCATGTTCCCCTTTTATTCTCATTCAGGACGAGAGGCTAGGCAGTTCTCCAACATTTATTGTGATGAGCAAGTAAGATCCCATCAGTGTCCAAAGATCTCTGATCCCAGCTAAGAAGAAGAGCCCTTGGGAACCAAATAGTTGTTTATGTCAATCTATATCCTGCATGTGTCTGAGGGATATGAGAGTAGATTCAATTTATTATTTTAATGAGAAAGTTGATGTGTTAATTTATTCAGAACCATCAATACAGTTTTAATCATATATATTGGTAGAGGCTAGAGTGTTATTTCTTTATGGTACCAGCAATTTTCTGTACCAATTCATTAATCAATAAAATCTATCTGCATTATTTGTTGAGCTTCCAGTAGCTTTTCATGGCCATGTGACAAGCAACAGACAAAAAAAAAAAATAGTAGAGTTATTAAAAAGCACTCAAATCCTTCCAAGGATTGCACACTCCAATTCACATGTGCAAAGAAGCCTATGTGACAGCCACTGTAACAGCCAGCTTAAAGAATAATGACAAAATACAAAGAAGTGAGCTGATCCAAGACCCAGATCTAAAATGCAGTACCTCATCGAATGCACAGAATGTATTCAGTTAAAAAAAATACATAATATCAACTACCTATTCGATAGCAGGTTCTTAAAAATATATCAAGAAACAACATAGCTTCCTCACCACATACACCTTATCCACAAAAAGATAAAAATACTGCTCTTATGGAGGCCACAGTCAGGTCAGAAAAGATGGAAAGTAAACAATACATAGAGAATACAAGTGAGCTATATGGCACATGAGAAGGTAAAATGAAATTTAATAATGAAAAGGAAAAAAATCAAACAAGCAGGAGAAGTGATGTGTGGAGGTAGCCTGCAGTTTATAAAAGGGGACAAGGAGAGGGCTGGGGATGTGGCTCAAGCGGTAACGTGCTCGCCTGGCATGCACGGGGGGCTGGGTTTGATCCTCAGCACCACATAAAATAAAATAAAGATGTTGTGTCCACCCCAAACTGAAAATAAATATTAAAAAAATTTTCTCTCTCTCTTCTCTTTCTCTCTCTAAAATAAATAAATAAATGGCGACAAGGAGAATGTCATTAGCAGGATGCTATGAGCCAATACTTGGCGGATGTCTGGGGTAGAAATTTGCAGGCTGAGAGGGTCACCAGTGCAGACACCTTGTGGGTCAGAAAGAAGAAAGAAATTTAATGACTTCTGTGAGTGTGAGGGAAGGACAATAAACATGATATCAAAACTCAGGATGGTTACATTTCATGGGGCACTTTAGACTAATGTGAGGACTTTACTCTGAGTGAAATGGGAATTTACAGGAATGTTTTGACCAGACTAGTAACATTATCTGATTGATGAGATTCTGGTTAGTGTGGAAAGACTGGATTACAGAGGGACAAGGGAACTGGCAAGGAGATGATTGCAGGAATTAAAAAAGAGAGGTTGAAGTTTGGACTCAGAGAGTAGGTGGTAGAAGTGATAAGAAGTAAATGAATTTTTGTTATGTTTTGAATGTACAACCACCAGGAATTTGGAACAATTAGGAATAGGATGTGAGAGAAAGAGACACATAAAAGATGATACTGAAATTTTTCAATCTGAGATACTGGAGGAGAAGGCTGCAGGAAGAACAAAAGGAAAGATCTGTAACTCAGCTTTAACATACCAAGCATGAGATGTTAACTAGATTTCCCTTTAGAAATGGTGAAAGGAACATTGGCTATTGCAATCTAGAGTAAAGGGGGGAAGTCTGGAATTGTGATATAAATTTAGGAGACATCACAAAAAGTTAAGCACCCCAAAACAAATAATCCAATCAATAAATGGGCCAGGGACCTGAATAGACACTTCTCAGAAGAAGATATACAATCAATCAACAAATATATAAAAAAATGTTCATCATCTCTAGCAATTAGAGAAATGTAAATCAAAACTACTCTAAGATATCATCTCACTCCAGTCAGAATGGCAGCTATTATAAAGACAAACAACAATAAGTGTTGGTGAGGATGAGGGGGAAAAGGTATAATCATACATTACTGGTGGGACTGCAAATTGGTGCAGCCATTATGGAAAGCAGTATGGAGATTCCTTTGAAATCTTGGAATGGAACCACCATTTGATCCAGCTATTCCTCTCCTCGGTCTATACCCCAAAGACTTAAAAACAGCATACTACAGGGACACCGCCACATCAATGTTTATAGCAGCACAATTCAAAAAGCTAAACTGTGGAACCAACCTAGATGGCCTTCAGTAGATGAATGGATAAAAAAATGTGAAATTTTACTCAGCAATAAAAGAGAATAAAATCATAGCATTTGCAGGTAAATGGATGGTGTTGGAGAAGATCATATTAAGTGAAGTTAGCAAAACAAATGCCAAATGTTTTCTCTGATGTAAGGAGGCTGACTCATAGTGGGGTAGGGAGGGGAAGCATGGGAGGAATAGAGGAACTCTAGATAGGGCAGAGGGGGGAGGAAAAAGGAGGGGCAAGGGGTGAGCAAGGATGGTGGAATGTGATAGACATCATTATCCAAAGTACATGTATAAAGACATAAATTAGTGTCAACATACTTTATATAAAACCAGAGATATGAAAAATTGTGCTATATACATTTAATAAGAATTGTAGTGCATTCTGTTGTCATTTATTTTTTTAAAAAAAAATCAATAAAAAATTAGGAGACATCAGGAGGTAGATAGCATTTAAACCATAAGACTGAATTAGATCACCAGGGAAGAGAAGGATGATAAGAAAAAAGAGGAGTTCTAAGGATAGATACTAGAGTATGTCAACATGAAGAGGAAAGGGAACTAGCAAAGTCTTCTGAGAAGAAGTGTTTGGATAGTAGGAGGAAAGCCAGGAATGTGTTACTGTGGAAGTATTTACAAAGGTACCATTAACAAATCATCTCCAATGCTGCTCATTGGCCAAGTTAAGATGAGATCAATGATGAGTGACCATTAAACTTCACAATAAAAAGTTCCTGGGTGATCTTGACAAAGAATATTCTATCCTTTCTGTGGAAAGAAACTTACAATATCACAGAGTCTAGCCTTAGTAGTCGCAAGTACCCCAAACCAAGCAACTTAATTGAAACTCAGTTCCAGAGTAGGAGGGAATGGGTTAGCCAGGAGAAGGAATAACTCTAAAAGGGTTTTGTTGCATTGGGGAGCTTAGTCAAGAAGGGGTATTTTATGATAGAAAGAGGGAGGAGAGAGAAGACAGAATTTCTGAATTAAGGCCCTTCAGTAAGCTGATAGAATTACCTTTAAATAGAAATAAAAGTTTTCATTTATTTTTTCCTTTTAAGCTTTCAAATTCTTCATCTCACTGAAGTGTGCTTTCTCCAGACTTCTGGAGAATCTTGTTTGTAGCACTCATTCAGCATACGTAATATGATGTTTTGCTTTAGTTGTGTTGTAAATATTAAGATTTCCCTATCATATTAAAAAGTCCTTGAATGATAAAAACAGTAGAATATAAAGTGTTGTATGCCCTACAGCCTCTTATCTAATTAACAGTACACACACATTTATATATATATACATATATATATATATATATGTATATATATATATCATTTATATACTTATATTTATTTGTCATTTTATTTTTATTTGTGTGTGTGTGTGTGTGTGTGTGTGTGTGTGTGTGTAAAAGTGTGGGAGAAAGGAAAGACAGGAGGAAAACATTTTTCCAAGGATAACAGTGATCACTATTTTTCTCAGTAATAAAAACAAAATCTGCCAAAGGTGATTGTACGTGTGAAATTGAATTT
Organism: Ictidomys tridecemlineatus; assembly: GCF_052094955.1. Classification (NCBI taxonomy): domain Eukaryota; kingdom Metazoa; phylum Chordata; class Mammalia; order Rodentia; family Sciuridae; genus Ictidomys; species Ictidomys tridecemlineatus. Next base: position 47,725,595 of record NC_135486.1, on the reverse strand, counting down.
TATCTATGTAAAATTTCTTACTTTAGCTAAAGATGAAGTGTTTTGAAAGTCCTTGTTATGTTTTTGCACTTCTCTCAAGGGAATACTCATTATTAAGCATCATGAAGATAGCTAACAGTTTTCCCTCAAGTTGTATTTAAAGTTCATTATTTCCACAGTTACTACATGGAAAGTGGGAAGGTGTGGGGAGAAGAAAGTGATGTAAAGAAATTCTCAAAAGGGACTGATACCAGAAACTGTATTAGAAGACCAGAAACCATGGCACTGTGATAATCTTTATTATTCAGAATCATAAAGTAAAAGTTAGTGGACAAGCAGGATAAGGGAATTCTCTTGGGTTTCAGAACTAGTGCTTTCATTCTATTGCCTGTGGTGTCTTTAACAGTGCCTCTTGTGCATGCACAAGTAAGTAAATAAGTAGTTACCATTTACTGAGTATTTACTATGTACCAAATCCTGGTATGAGTACTTTTTAATATGCATAACATATTTAATCATTGCCACAAATATATGAATTAGGAACTGTTTATTACTATTGCATGTTACTCATGCCAAAACTAAGGCATAAAAAGGTTACATAACTTGTCTAAAGTTATAGGACTCGTAAAATGCAATCAGTCCCAATTTGACCGCTGGCTGTAGATGACCCGATAGTTTCCAGCAGCCTGACTTTCCCAAGGACAGTCAGAAGCATGTCAAGAGCAAGCCTGAACATTTGATCAGAACCAGTCATTCTCACCTCTAAACTAAGCCTCCAGGTAATATTTGGGCAAAGGGAGGGGGATTTAAAGAAAATAAACAACAAAACAAAAAAAAATAGAGTAAATAAATAAGGTAAAGGAAAATTAATTTATGAAGGTTAGTGATAGGGAAGCAACATTTCCATCCTGGCCATTAGGGTAGTGTTTAAAAAGGGTGGGTGATGGACAGAGTCAAGGAGACCAAGGAAGATGTGATGTGCACTCTGAATACCCACCCACAGTTTCAAAGGTTGTTAGGTTACTTGTTCTGAGGTACTGGCCACTACTCTGGTTGGATTGTTAATTGTGTTTCCTAGGTCTCTGCAGGAAGGCTCCTTTGAAGGAAAATGTAATGACTCTCAATCTTTTTTTTTTAATTTGTTTTATGCATGTTTTGTGAATTTGAATCCATGGAAGTGCATTATCACAATGTCGACTTTGCATGTAAACATCGTTCAGGTATGTAAAAATATTCCTAAGCCAATTACTTTGTTTAGGAAATGCTGCTGTCTAGTATAGACAGGAACGATTCCCATGACACAGAGTCTGAAGTAAGGATCTGCCACATTTGAATTGTGTGCAGTGGGAAAAAAGGGACCTATTATCAAAAGACTGGTAAAGAGAAAATGTGCTGGGTAAAGGAAAGTTATAAATACCCTGTAGCCTGTTATATCTAATAATCAGATGAGAAGAGCCAAAGGTCCAAACTAAGACACAGGGAGTTGAAAAGTGAGGAAAAGGCTGGGTGTGTTAGTACACACTGTAATCTCAGGTACTCAGGAGGCTGAGCCAAGAGAATCACAAGTTTGAGGCTAGCCTGGGAAAATTAGTGAGACCTTGTCTCAAAATAAAAAAATGAAAAGCAAAGGGCTAGAGATGGAGCTCAGAAATAAATCTTCCCAAAATTTAATTCCCTGTACCCCCCCCCAAAAAAAGTCAAAAGGGTGCTTAACATCCTAGTCCTTGAGGAAATGCACAATAATAATAACCCTGTACATCCTCTAGAATAACAAAATATAAAAGGTTGACCAAAGCAGGTGTTAGAATTTGAAGAAACGAGAATCTCATAGGTGGGTGACAGGAATGTAAAATGGAACAGCCATTTGAGAAAAGGTTAGCAGCTGTTTAGAAAGTTAAACATATGCTTACATGAGTAAACAAAATGTGAAATGCTAACTCGGCAATAGAAAGGATGGAACAAAGCTAGTACACATGCTATTAGGCTGAACCTCAGAAACATCATGCTAACTGTAAAAAGCCAGATGCAAAAGATCACATGATCCCCTTTATAGAAAAGGTCCAGAAAAGGCAGTTCAGAGAGATAGAAAGCAGATTGGTAGTTATCAAACACTCCTTAAGTGGGGAATGAACACAAAAGAGCCCAGAGGAATCTATGAGGGATTATGGAAGCATTCTAAACCTGGATTGTAGTAATTGTTGTGCAGATGTAAAGTTTTAATAAAACTCATCAAACTGTCCACTTAGCATGGGTAGATATCATGGGGTTAAATTATTCCTCAATAAAGCTATTTTGAAATGATGGTGGTGGCGTGTTAGATAAATAGATGAATTCCTGAGTAGCTCAGAAGAAGAATATAGGATATTTTAGACCCCAAGGCTGATTGGATATTAGGGACAAGTGACAAGAAATAGCTTAGGATGACTCCCTGGCTTTTTGATATTTTTTGATGGGAAATCCCATGGTAACAGCAGACCCAGGATAAGAAATATAATGAGCTCAAAGAAATAAAAGCTAAACTAAATCTGTAGTGATCCCTTTTATTTTATAAGTAAAGCGACTCCTTTTTCTAGTCCTTCAAATATTTAGGGCTGAGAGATTTCACAGACTCTTTTACTTCCCTTTCACCAATCCTGGTCCTATAAAAGAAGCACTTTTAGAACGTCTGATAGAAAACTAAAAGCATATGAAATCCCAGGCAAGGCTGCTCCAATCAGTGTGAGATTTTATTTTAGGAGCACAGGGGCTAAGATACCTTTTGAAGCCTTGGCCTATTAGGGATAAAATAAACCTCTTCCTTTTTTAGCCTCTTCCCTGAAGTAATTGAAACTCCTTCTCACCATTACATGAGTCAACCAGTACAATATCTCTAGGAGGAAAATGTCTACTCACGCCCCAGTTAATCCTAGCCATTTCTAGCAATGACTTAGTTTGGGCAAAGACTTTCCCTTTGTTTTAGAAAAATCAACTTTCTAAATGAGTATCATTCTGAGTTTGGGGAGTTTTCTTGTTTAAGAAAAACTCAATACCTGACTGCTTTCTCAGAAGCTTCTCCAAGTTAATTTTGCATTAGCCTATGAACAACGGTAGTGTAACCACAAAGCTTTTTAGATGCATGTTTCTAGCAATGCATGGAAAATAAATTCATCTGGAAAGTTTTACTATAAAATGATTTTGCAGTGTTTACAAATAAGTAAAATGACCTATACCCACAGAGTTTTAGAAAATAATCAAATGGATTATATAGGATATACTTCATATTCATATTACTTATCACACGGAAACATAATATATTAACTCATATCACTAGCCTGCTTCATGCAATCATTGGAAATGATACATCACTTTGTTTTGAAATCTAACTTATTTTCTGAAATTAGAGTTTAGCAGGAGAAAAAAGCCCCAATCTATTAGTAAGATTTATACATTCCGTTTGTCTCATCCAGACTCATTTTTGAACAAAGGCACAACTTCCTGTTCAGGTAGAAATACCCATGAGTTCTTCTGAGACATTGGGATGCAATGGAGCAAATTATAGCCAGAGTAGCTACCTGCCTTATCCTTGTCTGGAAGGATCTAGAATCTCCTCTTTATATACCAAGGAGTATCAAGCCTACAGGGAGCAAAATGGCTATACATTTTATTTAACATAACCAAATTTTGATTTGAGCCATATTTTAGAAATTCAGTGACTGCAACCTTCTGCTCTTAACAACCCCTTCCACGCTCTCCATGAGCTGTCTTGAATAAAATCTTGAATAAAATTTTCTTTTCAGGAGTTCAAGGTCTCAAGGGATAACTCTGATAAAGAACACTGGCATTTTCCTGAACAGTTTGTAAACTATTTTCTTATGTATAGAGAACAACTGGTTTTTCTGAATGAATATTTAAAAAGGAAGCTCTTCTTCAGTCCCCTCCTCCCAACTTCTTTTCCTTTTTTATAAATCTATGGATAAGTAACAATACTTTTTTAACTCCATCAAACATCCAAGTATATGCTAGTTTAATAAGCAGGTCTTCAAAGAGAATAGAATCCTGTATATTAGGGAACAATACGCATGAAAATGTCTCCAAATATCATCTTTCTTAGGCAGTAGGAAGACCAGTAATGTTTGCTAAATATTTGATGGGAAGACTCCAAATAAAGGTTCTTATCTTTAATTCACAGGTAATGAAAACACAGATGTGCCTCACTTTGAGAAAATCCAATGCGCATGAAACTTTAACTCTGTAGTAGTTGTTCAAATTATAAAAATAACTCTTTTCTTTCCATGGAAAGTTTGCAATAGACATTTGTACCGATAGGTACTTGAGAGAGGGTCTGATTCAATGAAAAGCAAGACAAGTTCGTAGCTAAAATAAATAGGAGAATAGACATCACTGCTCATTGGCGATGAGTCTGAAGTCAAGATAAATTGACTCTGAAATTCGACCATAAACTATTAGGAAAAACTTTTTTTTTTTGATTAATAAAAATTGGATTTTCTGTAACTATTTTAGAAAATGAGGCACATCCAAAACTTCTTCCTTTTTGTAACATAATCTGCTTCCATGCCTGTTGCTTCTCCCCAAACAACTGTTAATAGCTTGGTCCCGGGGAAAGCGATACTGTATTTCTCACTTGTGTGGTGGGACTGGTTGCCTAGCATTGCAGTCAATTTTACTCAACAGTTGGCAGAAGGATAAGACTAGCTCGGCTAAATGAATTAAGAGATCATATAATACTGAAGGGCATATTAAGGAAGAATGTCCAAATTCTAGCACTTGATACTCCCTTCTCACAGTCCCACTTCCCCTGGTCTAATGCTTTGGCTGAACAGGCTGTAATTTGATATTAAACGAGGTTCTTATTAAGTAGAGACAATGAAATAATGCTGAGTTTTCGTGGCATTAGTGGAGTTAAATGCATTTTATTAGCACTCATTAGGAGGAGGGAAAACTTGGAGCTAAGGATTCATTAGCCAAAAGCGGCCCCCTGTGAGGTAGAGCGATTAAACAGTTTGGGGCCAGAGAATGGGATCCAGGCCACACACAGAAGATTTTGAAAGTGTGTCCTTTCTCCTCCACGACTGAAATGTCTAAGAAGAGTTTGGGGAAGAAATGTTAGGTCCAACTGCAGGTCAGCTGCAAATACGTGTTTCTTTCCAGAGCTGTTAATTTGACAAAAGGCAGAAGCCCCAGGAAGAAAGCACAATTATGATTTATGTTTTAGATTTAAAAGGAAGTCGTTTACTTTTGGGAGTTGGGGAGAAAAAAAAACACACACACAAAAAAAAACTGCTACCAGCTATCCAATTTTAAAGGCTATATCATGAAAATTGCTTTTATTCTATTCTGGTTGTAGGGGATAAAAACACATATGGTGGAAATATTTATTCATATAACGTACTTTATTTATTAAGCATCTTGTCAGGAATATCCACCACATGAAAAGAAAATCTTCACCATTTACTCAGTCTGAGCAGCCTGACTCAACCATGGCCTAGGTTTCTATTTTAAATTGCATAGTCTTTTCAAGGCCTCCACAGCAGCAGTTTATATTTTCTTCTTTTATTATTAACATTTGATATGTACAGGAATGAGGGCTGGGACACTTCTTCTGAAGTGAAATGCTCTTGCAAAAGTGAAATGAATAATATTTTAAATAGCTACCTTTGTCTAATTAAAACCACTAAATATGCATTTTTGTATTTCAAGGTAAAAGGTCATAATGTTTTAAAAGGTCATAAAATGGCTCTGTGATACAGCCTTCTGTAGTGGTCTGTTTTGGGAGAAGTGTTCCGCTGCCAATCTACAATTAACTATTATTACATCTTGCTGTGGTTTGAATCAGAGTCTCCTGAAATCCAAACCAAACCAAGGCTTGGTTTCCATGGTGGCAATACTGGGGCACTTTGGGAAATGGGCCTTAGTAGGAGGTCCTTGGCAAACTGGGGGGCATGCTCTCAAAGGGGACTGTGACCCCAGTTACCTCCTATTGTTCCTTTTTGTTTCTTCAATCCTGGTGTAAACAACTGGTTTCACTATGTTTCCATCATAATGTACCAGCCTTGCCAGAGGCCTGAAGTAATGGAGTCAACTGGTCTTGGATTAGAATCTCCAGAACTGTGAGCTAAAATGAACCTTTTTTTTTCTTTATAATTACACTGGGTATTTCATTATAGTAATGGAAAGCTTATTAAAACACATCTCTACTCCCCAACTTTTATCTCTTGGGTTGTAGCCTCCCATTTCCATTTTTAATTGTCTGCTGAAGATCTATTCCTGACTATTCTCCAAACCTAGTTTGTTCCAAGTCAACCCTATCATCAATTTTCCCATTCTACTATTCTTCTTAAATACAATAAAAGTGATGCAAACACCATTCTTCTCAGTCATCCATGTTTCAAGTCTTTGCCTCATTTTTTTTCCCCCTACCTCTTACATACAATCAGTTTACTGATCCTCTGGATTCAACCTCTGCAACACACACACTCATTTCCTCTCCTGCATTACAGTTTTATAAGTCAAATTTTCATCAGTTATTGTTTGGACTATTGTCACAGCCTTAACCATGGAGAATGTCCTGTCTCCATTATTCTCCATTACCTCCATCTTGTACTCAGACACCAAATTAATATTCCAGGGTCACAACCCCAAATGAGCATCTGTTCTTGTCTAAAGTGAGTCTCTCCTGTCCCAATCTATAAAGTGATCATGATATGATGGAGCCCAGATTTGTAGAGTTCACATAAGATTGTCCATCAAATCCTCATAGTCAGTGCTCAGTAAAAGTAGTTCTTACTATGTGTTGTCCAATTCTGTAGCCAAGCTGAATTGTTTACTGCTTTTCATACACAGCTCCCACGATTCACTTTTCTTTGTATGTTCAATTCTCCTGACCTAGAGTACAATACCCTTATCTATCCAAATTTAATTTCAATTTATCTTCTAAGATCCAAATCCAGATAAGCCTTCCCATACTCTCCTAGATGTAAAATTTATCTTCTTTATTCTCCACAACCACAGACTTTCCATTGGAGTTCTTGCTATTTTCTTATCAGCTTGCTAAATACTGAAAGTTAAGGACAGGATTGACATCTAATTTATCTCTATATCAATTCTCTCATAATGGCTATTCAAGGTCTCCTTACTACCTTATGGAGTCCTGCATGACTCAAGGAATTTGTCCTTGCCTCTCCTTTTCAATCTTATCCTGTGAGCTTATGAAAAGGAGTGCTTTAGGACTGGAACATTTGTATTTGATAGAGCAGCATTGAATGCTCAGATACTGAAGCAATATTCCAAGTCAGGGACATATTTACTTCCTTTATTATCAACTTCTCTTAGCAATTCAACATAAATAGCCAAGTCTTCCTTGGAATAATATAAAAGGGGTATTTTGGTTGTGAACTTATACTCTTTTTTTTAATCAAGACATAGTTCTGTATTCCAATACTATTTTATGTGCACTTTTCTCTCCTATTAATTCTCTTTTGCATGGGAGCTTACTAGTCACATTTTCTGTGTGCACTAACTATAATTCTGGCATCTCAAACATGACTTTCCTCATAGATGTATTCAGACTGCACTCACTAAATAATAAAAATCACCAGGAAATTTTCCAGTTGCAATCCTTGATCCTTTAAATCTGCTTTCAGTTATTTAGTCTAAGAAAACTATGAATGCAGAGAATGGAAAGGGGGAGGAACTGCAGTGTGAGACTGACCAAATTATGCCATTTGTGTGTATGAATATGTCACCATGAATTCCAGTTTTATGTAAAACTATATGCACTAATTAGAAATGATAAAAATATAAAATGGAATGATTTCTACTTATAAAGTAAAAAGAAATAATTTGGAAATGAAGCAATGGGATTGGGTGAGTAGATTCTAATATTAGTCAATCTGGTAGAAGGAGAAGGAACAACAGAATTTATTGTTCCTGAATGGTTATGATGTCAGTTGCTCTGCTGAATATCCAAAGTATCAGCAGCAAGTGTACCCATTATTCAGATAAGAACACGGAGGATTATAGAGTATATATCATTTGAGAAATTAAGTTCCTTAAGATGTGGCTAAAATGAAGATAATGGTGACTCTTCAATGACCTGGGTATATGTTTACTGGATAGTGTTAAACCAGAAAAGAGAGCTGCTATAGGCAGAATGTGAAGAAACAAAGAAAGTTAGGCAAAACAATAACAACAAGACAACAATATCACAAGTGCTTATCTCCGAAGGGACTGCAACTACTTTATTATTATAATTCTTGGTTAAATATTAGTATGTGATTCACTGTGTGTTTTAAATTTGTGTGAAGATTATGTTATTTTTGCAATGACAAAAAGAACAGTTTTTCTGTGTGTTGTCAATATGTGTATATGTGTGTTTTCATTAAGGAAGAAGCAAGAAGTGTTAATACAGGTTTGTGCTTCTGAATAATTCCAGGCCAGCTCCTAGTTCTAAGGGTAAAATGGTCATGACTATTCTGAGCCTCAAGATATTTTCCACAAAGTCCCAGGCTCTGCTGGTACCTGTGCCACCCCATGACTTTCTTTACAGCAGTCTGTGGCCAGGGCACTGACCCTCCCCTCACCTCCTCGCCTTTGCTGTAACCCAGAGAGGCTCCCAGAGCTGATGCAAGGAGCTCTGACAGCTCCTTTCAGGCATCTGACAGGTCCTCAGACGTCCCTCAGCTTCTCAGGGCCTCTTCAGCTGTTGCTTCTGGCAAGGGCCGGGTTTCCTGGCCTGCCTCCTTTATACCATACTCAGGAACACGGAGGCCAGCAGTACCAAATTACCCAGTTAGACAGCTTAGGGCTCCTTCCCAGTGTTGGCCCAATGACAATCAGAAAAAAAAAAAAAAGTAGCTTGAGGTATAATCTTTCAGGGAGGCATGAAGGTGGCTCTACCACTTTGAACAGCCTACACACAATCAGGGACAAATCCTAGTGACTCTAGCAAATTGAGACACCTTTGTCTCTTATTTGTGTAATATAATGCTGCAACTTAAAGATAAGGTTAGGGTTTGGATATGAACTATCTTTCCAAAAGCTTATGTGTTGCACACATGATCCCTAGAGCTGAAATGGTCATAGGTGAAATGCTTAGATTATGAGAACTACAACAATAATCAATCATTTGAGTGGATTACTGGGTGATAACTGTAAGAAGGTGGGGTACCGGTGGAGGAAATAGGTCACTGGGGATGTGCCCTTGGTGACTATATCTTGTCTGTGGCTCCTCTATTGCTCTCTCTACTTCACAGCTGCCATGACTGGGCAGTTTTCCTCCATCATGTCCTTCCACCATGATATGCCACCTCCCTTCAGACACAGAGTGATGGAGCTGGACCACCGTGGACTGAACCTCTTGAAACCATGAGTTCCAAATAAACTTTCCTTCCTTCAAGTTGTTCTTGTCAGGTATTCTGATCTCAGTGACAAAAAGCTGACTAGCACTAACAAGAAGTCCTATAAAGCCTCAGCCTGAAGTTTCTACAATGAAGAAAAATACAGCAAACACTGAGTCACTATCAAATCTAAGGAGTTCCCTTAGAAAGTCCTCAAGCTCTGTCCACTCCACATATGTACTAATGATTAGTGTTTACCAGAACTTTCAAAAGAAAAGGCTTGGGACATTTGAAAAACCTTTATAATTGAAAGCATGTTAGGAAACATAAGAAGTGATGACTAGAATTGGAGCTGGAACTCAGTAGTAGAGCATTTGTTTAGCACGTGCAAGGCCCTAGGTTTGATTCCCTGGTACTATCCAAAAGAAAGAAAAGAAAAAGAAAACAGTAATGCCTAATCAATTTTCTTATTTGCAGAATGAGAGAGTCAAATCCTTAAGTTCCCTAAAACAGAATTCTAAGAAGCTGTGGATCTCTCCCTTTTCTGGCACTGGGGGAACATTCTTTAAAATAAGGACAAATGAATAGTCCAAAGGGAAAATTAAGAAATTAATCCCATGAACAATAAAGAAGAAAACTGGAATAAACTGAACCACAGAAGTAGAAAAGCATGTACACTAAAAACCATAAAACATAGTTGAAAGAAATTAAAGATACAAATAAATGAAACACCATTGATGTTTGTCATTTGAAAGATTCACTATTGTTCAAATGTCACACTACTCAAAACAATATACAGATCCAATACAATCCCACTGGAATTATACTGACACTTTTGCAGAAATAGAAAAAAAAAACCACTGTAATTTATAGGAAACCACAAATGACCCTGAATTGCCAAAAAAAAAAAAAAAAAAAAATCTTGAGGAAGAAGAATAATGCTGGAGGTCTCACACTTCCTGACTTTTAGACATATTGGAAAGTTAACTTATGAAAATAGCATGCTACTCCAATAAAGACAGGCACTTAGTCCAATATAATAGAATAGAGAGCCCTTAAATGAGCCAATAAAGAAACCCACATATATAAGGTCAAGTGATCTTTGACAAAGATGCCAAGAATACACAATAGGGGAAAAGTTGTCTCTTAATAAAGCTGTGTTGAGAAAACTGAATGTCCACATGTGAAAGAATGAACTGGATCCTTATCTTGCACAATGCACAAAATTTAACTCAAAATGGATTAAAGACTTAAATGGAAAACCTTAAAAAATACGACTCCTGGAAGAAAACATGAGAGAATAGCTTCAAAACACTGGTCTTGGCAATGGCTTATTGGATATGATAGCAAAAGCACAGGCAACATAAGTGAAAATAAACAAATATGACTACATCAAACTAAAAGGCTTCTGCACAGCAATTGAAACAGTAAGAAGGCAGCCTCAGAATGGGAGAAGATATTGCAGACTACATATATAACCTCTCATCTTACACCTGATAAGAGGTTAAAATCCAAAATATTTAAAAACTCTTCTAACTCAATAGCAAAAGGATAAAAAAAAATTTAAACCTGATTTTAAAAATGGGCAAGGAAACTGAGAAGACATTTCCCCAGAGAGAATATACAAATAGTCAAAGATGATCAACACCATTCATCATCAGGGAAATAGATGTCAAAATCACTCTGAGTTATTACTTCACACTTGTTAGGATGGCTGTTGTAAAAAAATAAACATACCATAAAACAAAACTAAAAAAAAATGGAAAATAAAATAACAACCATTGGGGAGAATGAGAAAAATTGGAACCCCGTGGAAATATAAAATGCTCCTTCAGCTGTAGAATATAGTATGAAATTTCCTCAAAAAGTTGCAAAGAAATCTACCATGTGATCCAGCAATCTTCATTTCGGATATTTATCTGAAATAATTGAAATGAGGATCTTGAAGAGATAAAGAACATCCATCTTCATTAAAGTATCATTCACAATAGCCAATCGGTGGAAACAACCAAAATGGGCCACTTGTCAGTTATTGTATATTGGTATTTACACTAAAATACTTACAAACATTTCTATGGGACAAGTGGCAGTGAGATTCTGAGCTAAAGTTCACTTGGCCTCTACCAACACATTTTTTTTTTTTACTAATGCCAACTTCTGAGGAAACCAGCCTGAGATATCTACCTCCTTCTGCTGTTGTCTCAGGTGCATATAGACAAGGACGTGGGAGACAAGTTTGCTGGAAGCAGCCATCTTAGAAGTCAATCTTTCTTTTTAACTTTGGAATAATGCCAGCCACGTGGAAGCAGAGATCCAGGAAAAACCTGTGTCCTTGATGACAGAGGTGAAGCATTAATTCAGTTGTCACTTTAAATACTTCTTTCATTGAACCCCATAAAAGCAAAAATGGCCTTTGTTTTACGTCAGTTTGTATCAGGGTACCTCTAATCTATAAGACAATGCACAGAACAGATACAGGAAGAACCTGTACTGATCCATTTACTTTAATGATCTCTCTTATTCCCCAAATCTATTGAGCCTGGGGAGGAAAACATCTTCCTTTTGAGATAATTTGCATTTGATTCATCTGGGTACCTGGGGCACTACTGGTCCTGGGCTACTTTACACGGAATTCATGAACTGAGGACTTTTGGATCTCCCAGATGATGTAGGCTGAAAATTCACAAGAGAGTAGAACCTCTGGTTCATATCTACTTTAAGGAATAATCCCCAGGGTTCCAGTGGAAATTATGGATGTCTCCTTGTAGACATGATTTCTCATGGAAAGTTCATCAAAACCAAAATTAAAAAAAAAAATTGCTTCCTTCTAAGTTTCTCTAAGATGACATCAAAATGTTTCCCTTATGACTGGTAAAGGGGTAGACTTGGTGACTGCTTTAAACTATTCTGGGTGATTTTATTCTCCTCTACTGAACTACAAGTTAAAAGCAAGTTAAGACTTGATAAAATGAAAGGGAAAAAATGAATAAAGGAAGAATATCCACATGTGCTCCAGATTATCATGATCCACTAGTTGGCCCGAAACATCATCTAATTCACATGTTCTCTATCATGCCTAACTTTATTACATATTTTGGATATCACATTAGGAATCTCATGGTAACCAATAATATAATCAGAAAATCTTAGGGTTGGAAGGGAGATTAGAGATTATCTGATTCAAAATAGTTCTAAGCCATTGCTTTTCCTTTGCAATGAAATCCTTTCTTGAAGCAAATCTCTGCCATGAAAATCAATATAGGAAACAGTGGAACTGCTCCCGTTGAAGGTGGAGGCAGAGGAGGGATCATGCCACACCTCAGCAGCCAGTACCCACTTATTTCTCCTTGATTTCTTCTATTTCAGAGCATCTCCTCCTGATTTCCAACTTCCAGTGCCTGCACATCCAGGGCTTCCCTTGGTTGGTGAAGCCTATAAAGTCATGTGCACAGTAGGTGAGAAGTGCTGAGAAATCTATGCCCCTCTCTGGAGCAACCTCCGACCTACAAATTTCCAGCTCACTAATCCCTCATATGGAAGCACTTTGACACATCTATCCTCAAAGTATGGCCCACAGATACCTGAGGATCATCCAGCAACAATTTTAATAACATTCAAATTTTATCTTCCTTTCCCACAATGTTGGTAAACTTTCTGGCCCTCAGTATGAATTATTAGGCAGTGACGCCTGTCATACTAGTTGTTCTGGAAGTCTTTGTATCCTTCATCATTTTGTACTAATGGGAGGACAAGGGAATTTTACAAAAAAAAAGTCTTTGATAAAGCATTAAAATTTATTACATTTTATTAAATACTAGCCTTTATGCAGAAACTTTAATATTCTATAAAATTCTATAAAGATATTAAATATCTTTAATATTCTAAATAATATTCTATTATACTTGTAATGGGATACAAATGAAATATGAAGTACTTTTCCTGCATTCTGGAGTATGATGGTTTCAAATGAAAGTACTTGTGTGGTTGATTTGAAAGAACAGAACTATGGTTATTTGGACTCTGGTATTTGGCAGACATTTTCTGTGAAGTGAATGAATTGAGGATGTTACTTCAAAGAAACCACTGACAGTATTTGTTGCCAGTAATAAAATCTGAGCTTCTAAGAGAAAATCAGAATTCTGGGAAAATTTATATCCACGACTGTGAGCTTGATGACTTCCCAATGCTCAGTGGTTTTTCTCATGAGTTGGAGATATTAATGAATACACATTTTTAAAGTTGCATAAGAGAATATGTCAACATTTGGAATGTTTGCTTAACTAAGTAAAATCAATAATTTCCGTATGTGCAATATTACAAAATTAAACACTGTCAAAAGATGTATTCTAAGTGTAAGATAAAAATGGATTTTAATGAAATAGAGTACAGAAAAGTTCATGGGTATGATTTCAAATTTGACATTGAAACTAACCTTTAATAATTCTTTACCTGTCAAAATTTGATGTAATATCTAAGAAGGTCAGACACACTATCTGAAGGGCTATTAAAATCCCTTTCCCTTTACAACCATGAATCTGTTTGAAGCCAAAAGTACTTTAGCCAAAACACATAGCAACTGATCAAATGCAGAATCACCTATAAGAATCTAGTTGCTTCCTATTAAACTAGATCTTCAAGAGATTTTCTGAAAACTATGTTAAAACAATGCCTTTTTTCTCTTTTTGTATTATAAAATATAATTGTTTTCATAAAGTATATGCCATTTGTTTAATATTCAATTTATTTAGTATTATTATTTAAAATTAATAAAATTAATAAATATTTTGGTTTTATCATTTTTAATTGCTAATATGATCATCATTTTTAGATACAATCTATCTAATCAATAATTTATTATAGTTCTCAATAGATTTTAAAATGGTATAGGTGTACTGAGGCCCAAAAGTTTGAAAACTAATATTTCTCCATTGTTTCTTAGTTCCATAGTAGCATTAATCTTGAGCTGCTTTCAGTGCTCAGTTTCTTAATAACACTTTTTGGAGTTATATGTATTTCCTGTCTCACTTCTTCAATTCCAGAACACAGTTCCCAGGATCAACTTCCAAATAAATATTTTTTTATAAAAATTCTTAGGCTTCATTTCAGGGAAATAATAGAAAGGGGCCTTTCCTTAGAAAACTTGGTTATTCAGGACATAATTAATAGCATTTGAATTTGATAGTTTCATTTTACAGAGGAGGAACAGGTTGCAGACAGGTAAAATGACATGTAAGTCCATAACACACTAAATAGTTTACCTGACTCTACCAATACATCTTTTCTATCAGACCTACACTTCATAACACCAGTATGGTTCCAAGACCTGTCACATCTATTCAGTATTGTCGTACCCATCATCTCCATAGAACACTGGACAATAAGCATAACCATACCATGTGTATTTCTTTATATGTTTGTCTCTGTATATGAGGTGCCTTTAGGACAGCATCCTTGGGAATCTAGAACATGAGGTTTCTTTTTGCTTAGAACTCTTGTTTCATCATGGGTCCTGTCCTGAATTCTAAGTCTGGAGGGCTTTCCTCTATCTGTCCAGGTTGGCTAGATGAATGAAATACACAATCTCCTTTCAAAGAGCTTAAATTTTCAAATTTATTTTGTTAACCAAGATGCATGTGTACAATGTTCTAATCTTGGGCAAATTTAGTCATTATATCAAATTGTTTGTTCTTCTATTTTCTTTGATTAAAACTTGCTTAAATAAAGATTTTTGAAGATGAATCTGAAAGGTTTTGCAAGTAAAAGAATGGACAGAACAAACAAAAGAAACTGCTGGTTTCTTTTGTTTCTCAGCATTATTTTTTGCATTGTTCTGTGTACCATTACCTATTACTAATGCCATTTGATGTCATGCTGGTCCTCCATACATTTTGCAAGAGACAAAGCTAGAATGCCTGTCATGAATTCTGACTGTAGAGACCATGCTCTTAACCTTTCACTGTCAGAATGAATAAGGTTCACTAGTTTTTCTCCACCACTTTCATTTCTTGGAACCTGACTGACCAGCTGGACACTTTTCTCAAGTATCAAATAAATTTTGTGACCCAACCTCGCCAACTGAGTAGTTTGACAGCTCATTTCACACGGGCAGTCTAGTTGTTTACAGCCTTTGAATTTCCATTCTGATCTGGCACCAACCCCTGGAAGATTTTTACAAAGTAAACTATTTATGTATTGAAGGATTATTCACTACCAATAACACAGCACTACAATACTCTCGTCAACTATAAAAAGAGTAAAAATTGCTCTTTAATTTAAAAAAATATGAGTCATGTCCACTCTCTTTGGACTTGGTCTTTTAAAACCAATTTGGGACTTAGAGTTCTATGTAGGATAACTGTTGGAAGCCAATGCAGAACTCTCTTTCTATATGAGTCTTACTGGGAGCCAAGAATTTTATGTATTCTGTGGAGTTTATATTATACTCAGGAGTTCACAGTGGGCTTCTCTCACACGCCAACCACAGTGGTAGGCTTCTTTTCCTTTTCTTTTCTTTTTCTCTTAAGTTCAGGGCCTTATAGAGCTGAAATGATATGCAATAAATAATATTTTCTAAAGTTCTGAGATTCCTGTTTGAAACCTATGGATGAACACTCTTTCCAATGATCAGAACATTTTATTTGCAACAAGAAATATAGTATGACAAGACTTTTTTTTATTTTTATGGAAAACCAGTCAGGCAAACATCAATACTTGTGCTGATGTTTGGCTGAATGTATTCAGAATTGCTGAAGAGAACACACGTGAATATACTCCATGGCACAACCACTGAGCTGCTTTGGGAATTAGAATTAAGATGTATTACCAGTGCCTAGGATTGGAATGAAGCAGCACTCATTACTTAGTTTCAATGGCAATTTTTAGGGTTTAGTTTGAATAAGATCGCCCAAAGAAAATTCTGGTTTGACGTATAACTTTATTAATTTTTAATTCTGGTTTGAATATCATTTTATTTATTTTTAATTTTTTTGACATGCCATATGTATTTTTCTTCTGGTTATAGATTAAATAACCCTTCACTCACTCTTTATTCCTTTAATAGTTGTAAGAACTTTTTGTATACCAAAATTGGATTAATTCTTGGGATATTAGTGCGAATAAGGCAGGGTTCTTGCTGTCAAAGAACTTTCAATTTAGTGAAGAAAATATGAATTGAAAAAAGACTTTTGTAAAGTAACCTTGTCTCTGGTAACTACGATGGCATAGCACGCCATTCTGCTGAGAGAGTGGGAAAGTCACACACACGGATGGCAATTGGTGCAGATCTGGAAGTTTAGCTGAAGCTGTGGGGTTATGACCTGAAGTCTCCTCTGCACAAGCCTCTCACAGCTAAATTCTATAAGACAGGAAGTAGACACTGACAGTCCTGCAAAGATTTGAACCCAGAAGTCCCAGAATATTATTTCTGCCACATTCTATTGATAAAAGCTAGTCATAATTCTGGCCCAGAATTCAAAAGCATGTACATGCAAAAAATAAAAATATTGTCATTTTTGGAGACTGAGAAGTCACAAATCCATTATTAAGGAATAAGACATATGTTAAATTTCTAACCCTCCAGGATTCTAAGGAATCCCGTAGTAGTTAAGTTGTACTGGCTCAGGTAATCTGAAGTCATCACCCTCTGGGGACTCATTCACATCTTCAAAGTTCCTTTTCCATGCAAAGTAACATTTCATATTCACAGGTTCTGGGATTAGTACAAGGACATCTTTGGGGAAATTATTCTGCCTACCATACTTCCTTTAATATAAAATCTAACAGAAAATTTATTTTTTGGTTATTCGAGAGTCCTAATGCTACATTTAGTTGTCCATAATGCTTGCATAGTGTTCTTTGTGCAGAAAATTGTACACATCTGTGCATCCCAGTTCTATTCTCTGAGGCATAAATCAAATCTGTCTCCATGAAGTCTTCTTCAACTACTTGTTATTGCATTGATTTCCCTCTCCTTAGTGTTCCTTTCACATTGATCAATGTTGTCATAAGATGACTCCTTTCTTTCATTACATGTCTTTTCTTCCCAGGATTTATTGGTCCCTGAAAGTCAGGCCGTATGCACCCAAAACACCACTGCATCCTAATGGATCTTTGTTCTTTCCTTGACTTGATAAAAGCTTCCTTACTGCTGCCATGATTCTAATCTGTTCGTGGTTAACATCCATCCTGTGTATTTCAGTTAAATGCACTTTCTAAAATGCCCTTCCAGCTCTATCATATTTCCCTTGAAAATTTTTACAATGTGTTGTTTGCCTTTACACCAAACATGAAACTCTTTGGTCTTCCAGTTACAGCTTCCTCTCTGTGGTTACAGTCTTTCTCCTCTAACTTGAAACCTGTTTGTCATTCAAAATAGCATTCTGGAGGAGATGATCTTGAGATCTCTCTTGAATGTAGAAGAGGAGGGGAGAAGAATGGAGGAAAGAGGGGGAATGTGAGTTATTATTGCCTTCCTTCCTCCCTCCCTCATCTCCCCTTCTTTTCTCATATGGATATCTAATTGCTACAGAGGATTTTTTTTAAAGGCTATCCTTTGTCCATTAGAAGGCTCTTTTTGAAGACCAACTGTTCAGATAATGTGTACTACTATTTCAGGGGTCTCTATTAACCTATCACAGCTTTATAATAAAGCTTGAACTGAGACATATAAGAACTTCAACTTTGTCTCTTTTAGAAAATATTCTGGCCATTCTGAGTCTGTTGTATTTCTTTATAAATTTTTTAAATCAGCTAAGCAATTCTATGAAAACAAAACAAAATACAAAGAAATTGTTTGCTAGAATTTTCATTATGATTAAACTGAATTCATACATCAATTTGGGTAGAACTGACATCTTAATAATGCTGAGTTTTCCAATTCATGCAGACTCATTTGTTTGGACCTTCTTACTTTCTCATAGCAGTATAGAAATATACCCAAATAAATGTACCCAAATAAATGTTTGGTTAGATTTATTTCTACTTTTGGTTTTTTATTTTGTTTTGCAAATGGTACATATTCTAAAATTTACTGTCAACTTTTTGTCACAAGGGTAGAAATAAAACTGATATTTGTTTATTGAAACTGTATCCCACTTATTTGTTCTAGTATTTTTTTCATAGATTACTTAGGGTTTCCTACATAGATGTATCTGTAAATAAATACCATCTTACACAACCTTTTCAATCTGGATGCATTTTTTTCCTCTCATCTTTTTACATTGGCTAGGACCTCAGTACAGTACTGTACAGAAGTCATAAGGGAAATTTCTTATGTTGTACCTTACCTTGAAGAGAAAGCATTCAGTCCTTTATTACTAAGTCAGATATCAGCCACATGTTTTTTTTTATAGGTCCCTTATTGGTTAATAGTTTGCTGTGAATTTTTATGATGAGGGGTATTGAATATACAAAATCCTTTCCATGCATTTATCAGGATGTTCACTGAACTCTGCCTTTAGTTCTGTCAATATGGTTAGATACAGTAACTGAGTTTTAAAGGATAAACTTAATAATGATGTATTGAAATTTTATAAATTGTTACACTCAACTCACTAAAAATTATTGAAAGATTGTTGTATTTATATTCACAGGCAATATTGCTCAATAGTCTTTTAAATGTCTTTATTTGGTTTGAGTCTCGAACAATAATAGCTACATAAAATGAGTCAAAAAGTGTTTCCTTCTGTTTTCTAGAAGAGTTGTGTAGAGTTAGCATTACTTTCCCCTTCATTAGGAAAATTCAGGGATCTGTAACTTCTCCTGCCAGCACTCAGATGATAAATATTTTAAACTTTCTAGGCCAAACCTTCTCTGTCACAACTTTTCAATGCTACTATAACATTAAACCAGTTACTGACTATAAGTAAGTGAGCAGTCATAGCTATTTCCTTTAAATGCTTGTTTAGGGATCCTGAAACCTGAGTGACATTTAACTTTCATATGTCAAGAAATACTGAATGGTTTTTAAATGGTAGGAGGAAAGTTGGAAAAACAAAACTGTAAAAACAACAGCAACATACAACAAACAAACAAACAAACAAAAACCTTCTTTGCCTGTGAGCTGTAGAAAAACAAGTGGTGGCCAGACCTGGCTCATGGGTCATAGTTTGCCAAACCTGGTATTTACAGTGAAAGCTTTTTGGGTCTGGAATTTTCTTATTAGAAGGGTTTTAACTCTGTTTCGTTATTTAATAGACACAGGGTCATTCGGGGCATCTATGTTTTAGTAAGATTTAGTACTTTGGCTTTTCTAAGGAATGGAGTTAAAATGCTCGTTGTTGTTCATTTTATGAACCACAAGTCTATAATATGGAATTTTTAAAATACACTAGTCACTTTTTTCGTGGTCGTTTTTCCTGACTTCATTAATCAAAACTTTCTTAATGCCATCCTTAATTGAATCAAATTCTTTGTTATTTTTTATCTTATTTATATTTTGGTTTTTAACATGAGGGGAACATGATGTGAGGAAAGAATCCTGGATGGAGGGCTGCAGTTTCAGTTCCACGGGCTGGGTGGGCTGGGGCAGGTCATCAAACATGCATGGACCTCCATCTCCTTACTCATCAAACAAGGGCACTGGAAACAATGATCACAGCCATATCCTTCATCTCTGTACCACTCCATCAGTACTGAACAAACACTGTTGCACAAGTCACACTGGCTAGGCAGGTTGTGGAGCGTATGGGATGAGTCTACCACACAGGTGACAAGGGCCTGGCCCTCAGAAACCACAGTGTAAATACTACCTGGTACTCGCTCTAGTCGATTGTTCATCCAAGTCTAATATTCTTCTTTGTTCCTTTGTTCATCACTTTTACTGGATGTGCCAACACCAGAAATCTCTTTGATCCTCTCACTCGGTCATTCATAGTTTGAAAGATTTTGCATATCTGAAAATTTGCATCTGATGCATGACAGTTGCATTATTTTCCCACTTTAACATAATTATTAACAGCAAGCCTTAACGTAATCACTCACAGCAAGCATATGTAAATCCTTTACTATGGTGATGGGTTTTCTCCCTCATGTGTCAAGACCTGTATGTTCAGAGCTTTCAGGGACAAGGTCTGAGGAAGGGCCAGCCACCTTAGAGTTTTCAGTTAAGCGTGCCCTAAGAGGGATATTAGAAATAGGGCCATTCTTTCTTGTACCCCGGGATAAGAGTAACAGGAGAATGACATATCTAAAGGTTTTAGAAAAGAAGAAATTATGTTTTGGGATTCTAATGCTGAGACTGAAAAGTGATGCTAAGTGTTAAAACTTTTGCCTTTTCTAATGATGAAAGTAAAAACCTACTTGTTTTAGAAGAGTGCAAAGATAAACTATTTCCCCAGGTCCACCTACTATGCTCAGGTAGGTAACTCAACTATAAGAAGGGGGTCCCTGGAGAAAAATGTAAACTTGAGTAACATAGAATAGGAAGGGTTGGGGAGAAAAAAAAAATGTCTACAAGGAAAATGTCATCCTCGGATGGGCTATTGGCTTGTATCTCACAGTTAAAACAATCACAATTTCTGTCATAGACAACTACTGTTAAAAATTTAATGCACGTTATTTCTGTTATTCACTGAAATACATGATGTTGTGTTTATGTAAGTATAATTCTGTAACAAAAATCATGTCCGAATGAACAATTTTTATCTAGTTTAGTTCACTTAATATATTAAATACATGATGTTATGTTTATGTAAGTATAATTCTGTAACAAAATTGATGTCCTAATGAACAATTTTTATCTAGTTCAGTTCACTTACTATACCATGATCATTTTTTCGAGTCATTAAATAAGCTTTAAACACATCCTTTTAATGGCTGAACAATTTTTTAAACATATGCCTTTATTTAATGATTTCCTCCTTCTGGAAATTTAAGCTAATCTCTTTAAAAATGTGCTTAAATGTCAAAATAAACATTTGAAAGGCTTCGAGGAGACTTGGTTCCAAAATGATTATTTCTGTCTTTTTTTCCGCTCAGATCTCTGTGGACCCTGGGAAGCTGGGTGGTCTCTCTTGGAGGCAGAGGGCATCTAGAACCCAAGGTTGCTCTTTGGTCTGGCATTTATGATATCATGGACTTACTTATTGCTGACACAACAGCTTTCCTCTACCCCTGCCCTTCTTCTGTGATGTTTCTGCCAGAGAGCCAGCTGACTATGGACTGAATTCTCTAAAACCATGAGCCAAAATAAACTCTTCCTCCTCTAAGCTGTTCTTCTATTTTGGTCACAGTGATACCAAGCTCACTACCCACTAGTACTCACTTAAATATTTAATAAAATCATTGGAGATGGACCAAGGATGGAAAAGAGCATGGCTTTCTGTCCTATCTAAAAGTTTCTTGATATTACTTTGAATTTTACTTAAAGTAGAATAAAAAAAAAACATTCTAATAGCCCAACAGCTATTTCAATGAACTCTTTCCATTTTCTTAGCAGAACCCATGCAGTAATTGCCAACTCTTTGGCTCCAATTCTGCTCTTCATCCTTCTGAAAATAGTTCCATGATCACGTCACTTGTGTTTGCTGACTGTCTCTGGTTCTTCACTGTTCACAGAAGAAAGCTCAATGCCATAGGCATTCAAAGCACTTTATTTGGGGCTCCAAACTACCTTTGTAAACTTATTACTCACATTCTCCGGTATAAATCGTTTGTTGGAGGCAAACTGACATAATACTAACAAATACCCACCTCTCACCCCCTGCCATGTGTCATGTGGGTTGCATGTATTATGTCAAAAGCCTACAACAGTGACAACTGCAAAGCACCGTCATTTTTACCTTGTGTATGAGCAGACTGGGACTCACAGTGAGGAAGGTTTGAATCCTGAGTTTTCCACTATGCTTTCTTTCCCCCATTTTAGAAATCATGGTGAAGAATACACATCATGTAAAATTTTCATCTTAACAGCTTTGAAGTGTATGGTTCAGCGGCATTAAATACATTCATAACCTTGTGTGTTCTGCACCCCCATCCATCCATCACAATTTTTTGTCTTATGAAAGCAAATTCAACCCACTTTAAACAGTAACTAAACTTTTTTCCCCTTCTCCTAGCCTCTGAAAACTACCATTATATATTCTGTCTCTAGGATTTTGACTAATTTAATGATGTAAGTGGAATCAGACCAAATTCGTCTTTTGTGACTGCTTTATATACTGTCTTTGAGTTTGATCCATGTTGTGCTTATTGTGGAATTCCCTTTCTTTTAAGGCTGAATAATATTCCATGTATGCACATACCATATTTGCTTTATCCATTCATCCATCAGTGGGTACTCTGGGTTGTCTCTGTGTTTTGTCTATGATGAATATTAGACTGCTATGAAGATGGGTATACAAATATTGCTTTTTGAGACCCTGTTTTCAATCTTTTGGGGAATGTTCTTGGAAGGTTCCACTATGCCCTCTTGCTTGTGATTGACTGCTTGGATCCCAGAACCCTATCCTTGGCCTTTTGCTCTCCTGACTCTTAAGCTTTTCCTCTTGTTGCCCGGCCTACCTGTCCTGTCCTGTTTTACTTTGGGGCCTCTTGAAATCTGTTAATTCCATAAGGCCCTACTATCAGTACTTAATCCAATGCATTGTACATAGTAGGTATGTTTTACTTAGACTTTCCATTGCCATGACCAAAGTTCTTGACAAAAACAATGTAGAGGAGGAAAAGTGTATTTGGGACTCACTGTTTCAGGGGTCTCCATCCACAGATAGCCAACTCCACTTCTCCAAGCTCAGTGTGAGGTTGCACATCATGGAGGAAGGACCCAGTGGAAGAAAGCTAGCCAACTCATGGCTGGATCAAGGAACAGAGAAGCTGGGAACATTGGCTCATGATAGTCACCCAAGTGGCTCATGAGGCTGAGGCAGTAGCATCTCCAGTTCAAAGCTGGCCTCAGCAAAAGTGAGGTGCTAAGCAACTCAGTGAGAACCCTGTCTCTAAATAAAATATAAAATAGGATTGGGTTTGTGGCTCAGTGGTTGAATGCTCCTGAGTTCAATCCCTATCCCCACCAACCGCCCCCCCCCAAAAAAAAAAAACAGAGAAAGAGAGGTTGTAACTGTAGGAAGAACTACCTACCAGGGCACAACCCCCATTGACCCACCTCCTCCAGCCACTCCCCATCTCACTCTGGTTACCACCCAGTCAGTCCATTCAAACTACAATGGTCCCATTAGGTCCCAGCTCACATAATCTAATCATTCACCTCTGAATAGTCCTTCGTTAACAGGATCTTTTATTTATT
This sequence comes from Ictidomys tridecemlineatus, assembly GCF_052094955.1. Lineage (NCBI taxonomy): Eukaryota > Metazoa > Chordata > Mammalia > Rodentia > Sciuridae > Ictidomys > Ictidomys tridecemlineatus. Next base: position 47,702,039 of record NC_135486.1, on the reverse strand, counting down.
TATTTATTTTATGTGGTGGACCCATTAACAGGATCATTTGGGAGTCACTCCGTATCCGAAACCTAACAAGGTGATGAATAATTAATATTTAGATAATAACTAGATAAATGCTTATAATAACTAGATAAATGCTTATAATAGCTCTGCTAAAAAAAAAAAAAAAACTTAAGGTAGTAGGAGATTAAAATTGTCTTATCCCCCATATGGTTCATACACGGTGGGCAGCTTAGAAAAAGTGTGTTAAATAAATGAAGTCCCCATGCCTTCTGGAACAAGAAGTATGTCTGGCTAGGTACCTCATGGGGCGTCCAAGACCCCATGTCAGAAATGTATGTTTAGGCAGCAGGAACACACAGAGGCAGGAGACTAGGAAAGTATGCTGGAAAATTTTGCTAGCTGGGTCAATTCCAATTTGGCAAAAGCAGCCCTACTGCTTTTTCTCCAAGGTTCTTTCTCCCAGCATCACTTATTAATGCTAATTAGTCAAGGGTGTGCCATGATGCAGAACACTTGTGACCTACAAGGATTAGGGAAAGAGACTGTCATTTCTCAAAAGACCCCATGAGGCGGGCAGCAAGAGTAAGCTCTGGGGAACGAAAGGTGGGGATAAGGAACTTCTCTCCAAAGAATTACACTAAAGTAAGTGCAAGTAAAAATAAATCCACATATAAAACAACTGTACAAATGTTCCCAGTATTTTCACAGCTGGGTTTCTTTGCTTAAAATACTTAGCACTTACTTTAGAAAACTCCCTTCTAAACAGGAACAGCCTGACTGATCACAGAAGCTGAACCCTGATGGAACTCTGACTTTGAACTTCACTTTTGCCCAGATGGGAATAAAAATCATGACCTCTTCTAAGTAAGGACCTTAATCACCACAAAATTCACACCAGGCCATGGTGTGGGCGATGCTTATCTCACAGAGGAGGAAAATAAGGTAGGACTTAATTTGGGAAGCTGCATTCATAGTGTCCAGGATATTTATATCTAGATCAGGACTCTGGGTTTGGAACACGTTCCCCTGGAAAACACCAACTTGGTTTCCATGGGACTGCAAACACCCCACTTGAATGACTGCCCAGTGGCTTATCATAGCAGGATTAGTGGTCTTCTCAGAGGATCTGCATTCACATTCCTGGTATTTATTTCCTGTAGATATTGAGAGGACAGGCCATCGGCTTGAGTTTCAAACATCAATGCCATCGGGCATGACTAATCACTGTGACTCACTTCTAGGGACTTTCCCCTGGGTAGTGCCACCCGAACAACACAGCGGACGATGCACACATTAATAAAAATACATGTCTCATTTCCAAATGGCTATGACAGAAGCTGTCCTGATGAATATACCCACTTAACCAAATATATATTTTAAAGGCCGGAAATGATTAAAACATTATGAGGTCATCTTTCATTCATTTATATAATAACTATTTCATGAGTGATGGGACACCTACGTCATTGGAATTTATAAGAGAAATTAGACACATATGAGAGGGGACAGTCATTGGAACATACAAGGTGAATTAGACACAGGCCAAGTTTCTATAAGCTTACAATTCAGCAGATACCATTCCCCTTTTTTGATATACTTACTTTTTTTTGTCACAGTAATACAGACTTTTTTTTTTTTTTGCAGGTCAGCCCAGCAATTTCTTCTTTCTTTTATTTGTTCTTTCTAGATGTATATGACAGTAGGGTGTATTTTGACATATTAGGCATACATAGAATAAGTATAACTAGTTCCAATTAGGATTCCATTATGGTGAAATATGATATGGAGTGACGTTGGTCATGTATTCAATATACAAGGATAGAAAAGATATGTCCATTCGTTCTACTGTCTTTTCTATTCCCATCCTCCCTCCTTTCCTTTCATCCCCCTTTGTCTAGTCCAATAAACTTCTTTTTTCCCCCATCCTTGTTATGAGTGAGCATCCATTTATCAGAGAGAACATTCTGCCTTTGGTTTTTTGGGGGACTGGCGTATTTCACTTAGCGTGATATTCTACAGTTTCATCCATCTACGGGCAAATGTCATAATTTCATTCTTCCTTATGTCTGAGTAATATTCCATTGTGTATCTAGACCATATTTTCTGTATCCATTCATCTGTTGTAGAGCACCAAGTTCGGTTCCATAGCTTGGCAGTTGTGAATTGAGCTGCTATAAACATTGAAGTGGCTGTGTCACTGGAGTATGCTGATTTTAAATCCTTTGCCTATAGACTAAAGAGTGGGATAACAGGGTCAAGTGGGGGTTCCATTCCAAGTTCTCTAAGGAATCGCCATACTGTTTTCCAGAGCGGTGGTGCCAGTTTACAGTCCCACCAGCAATGTATGACTGAACTTTTTCCGCCATATCTTTGCCAATGTTGATTGTTACTTGTATCTTGATAATTTCCGTTCTGACGGGGGTGTAAAAAAACACAGTAAACACAAAGTGATTCCTACTTTGGTCAAGTTCACATTCTCTGTGCTTAATGGCCCCTACCAACAAGTGTTTTTTCTGCCTTGAATTTGTGAGGTGTAATTGATTGCAATCTCTTCACCTTTCTATCTCATTTCCCTTGCCAGGGCATGAGCCTGAGAGTGCCAGGCCCTCCTCCTGACTCATCTTTGTACCCACAAGGCCTCTTGTGTGCCTCACTGTGCCTAGTCATGCAAGGAGTGTCAGCTAAAGGTGACGTCATCTGCCAAATAAAGATGAAGTTGATAACAAACTGGGAACATAAAAGTCAAATGAGGATACACTAGCTTTCTAAAAATGACTTTATGTTTTAAACTGACATACAATAAGATTGATTTTTTTTCTTTTGTACAGTTCTATAGGTATCAACATATGTATAGACTTGTATCCCCTCCAACAGCACAATCAGGACATAAGAGTGTTATCACACCCTACAACCTCCCCTGTGCTATCCCATTGCGGTCACATATTCCCTCCACCTTCAGTCCCTAGTGGTTGCTATTCTCCATCACCTCACTCTTGTCTTTTTTATTTATTTATTTATTTTCCTAATTTGTTATATATGACAGCAGAATGCATTACTTTTGAGGCTGGATTCTTTCACTCAGCAAAATGTCTGAGATGCACAGATGTTGTTCTTTTTTATTACTGAGTAGTATTCTGTCAGATGGTGTAGCACAATCTATCTTTTCACTCACTGAGGGACATTGGAGCTGTTTTGAGTTTGGAGTTACCTCAAATAGAGCTACCGTGAACATGCGTGCGTCAGTTTTCATGTGAACATAGATTTTCATTCTCTTAAGGCTGGAACTACTGGTCATGTATGTTTACCTTTTAAAAGAAACTGTCAAACCATTTTCTCATCCCATCATCAATGTATGTGAATTCCAGTACTTTCTATATCCTTTGCAAACACTAAGAATTTTTCTTTTCTTTTCTTTTTTTTTCTTTTTTTTTTTTTTGTTGTGGTGCTGGAGATCAAACCCAGGGCCTCATGAATGCTAAGCACATGTTCTACCACTGAGCTTCTACCCCAACTCCAACCCTAACAGAATTTTTGTATCTTAGACATGCTAATGGGTTTGTAGTTGCATCTCATTATACTTTAAATGTGCAGTACTTGAATGGCTTATGATGTCAAACATCTTTTCTAATGCTTTATGTCTTTTCTGATGAAGTAACTGTTCAAGTTCTTCTTTCATTTTTTTTTTTTTTAGTTTTGATGGACACAGTGCCTTTATTTTATTTATTTATTTTTACATGGTGCTGAGGATGGATCCCAGCGCCTCACACGTGTGAAGAAAGTGCTCCGCCACTGAGCCGCAATCCCAGCGCCCCTTGTCCCATTTTTAATAGGGTTGTGTGTTTCCTCATTGTTGAGTTTTGAGAGTTCATTATATTTTCTAGATACAAAATTTCCTGTTGGATATGTGATTTGAAAAAAATGTTTTCTCTAGTCTGTTGTTTGACTTTTTATTCTCTTGACAGTGATTTAAGAAAAAGTGCTTACATTTTATAAAATCCCACTATTATTCGATGGATCACACTCTTGAAGTCATTCTTTAACTCATTGCCTAACCTCAGATCATGGGATTTTCTCCTAAAATTTGCACAGCTTTAGGATGAATGTATTAACTTTTGCTGTACAAAGGAAAGCAAGTGACCTGAGAGCAGATCCTGTCTTGATGATGTAGATTTTGCCCTGCCGGTTTGAGGAAGTTATGGGAGCCTTCAGGACAGGACTTCACTTCTGTGAATAGCTCTTTAATCACAGAGGAACACAGTCTATCATCCACCATTTTAAATTCAGCAATGTCTAAACAAGTTCTTTCTGTGCATTGGGTCCGAGTGGTAACAACACCTGATCTGAACCAATGCGAGATTAAGGGTAGGTCTTTCTTTATCCTTCTTCATGTGATCACTGCTCATTCTGCCACAAAACTATTCATGTGTTTTATTAAGGGGTCCTTCTCTAGTCTCCAACTGGAATACTATTCAACAGATGGACCATATTACGTGACTGCCATCTGAAAAAAAAAATCTGAATTCTGTAGCACATTTGCTCACAAGAGTTTCAGAAAGAACGCCGTGCACCTGAAATCTAAGTGGGTTATGTGAGATGATAGTTCTCAGAGTTGCCATAGGGATCTTCTTCTGTGGGATCTCCTCATCCTTATCATAAGTTCTCATGAAGGTGACTGAGGATGGGGAGAGGGGACATTACACACACAGCTTCATTTAACCTAAATGAATGTGCTTCTCTTGTAATAAAGGAGGTTTGGGGATATCTTTTTCCAATTTCCTTTTGGGTGCAAAATAAAAATACTGACCAAGTGGCCCCTGAATATCAGAGAAGGCTTCAATTTTCCCATTGTGGTGTGGGTACATTGAGTACATGTGTGAGTTAATAGAACTGGTGACACTCCAGGACGGACACCCCAGCTTTCCTCTCGCCAGGATTGGGATGCTGTGCATCCATCAGAGTCATCCAGAGATAGAAGCAGGAAGGTGGGATATTGAGACATGAGTTGAGCCCATCTGGACACAGTTCCTGGCACTTAGCATCCTAACCACGGTATCTTGTCATTTCAGGAGTGGCAGTGCCTGCAGCTGCATCATAAGGAATTCAGTCCATCTGATGAAGCTGTGCCTTCTTCTGAGGGGGAATGGGAGGATCTCGAGTGCTACAACAGTAGAGATTTTGAACCACTCTGTCTTTTCCATGCCCGCCTTTCATTGTTTACTGCAGCAATGATTCCAGTGAGGACCCATGATCTGCCTTCATCTCTTGGGACACCACATCTACCCTGAGAGTTCAGTGACTCTTCTCTATCACCTCCCAGAAGCTTATCTGAACACTTAAAAATTAAAGAGGAGCCCAGATCAACAAAAAAGAAGAAAGGGAGGTCTTTCAATTCTATAATTTTGTCTTGTGGGGTTTGATTGGAGAAATGCACTTAGACACGGAGGCAGGGTTGGTTCAGGGAAGGGCCATATTTATAAGCTCAAAATACTTGTTTTAGCGATGACAAAGGAATCGGCACTTCTTTTTTTCTTCCCAAAAGAAAACAGAAGCTTATTATCCTGACAGAGGAAGTGCAGACATTTTTAGATGGAGATTAAACCTTATTCCCAAACACTGAGGCTCCTGTTCAGCTTCTTGGCGAAGAGATTTTTTAGTAACTTTTAAAAATTGTTAGCATGCTACATTGGTCAGCTCTCTAAATAATTTAGAGAACTTGTGACCTGGAGCTTTCATGGAGCTGATGTAACTGTTCTGGAAATCCCTTGACTTGAACTTGAGACTTACTTGCACACAGCTGCGTTATGTCCACCGGCAACAGCACTCTGTACCCAGAAAGCAGTGGGAGAATGGGGTAAAAAAAAAAAAAAAAAAAATTAAAAAAAAAAAAAAAGACATCCTCCAAATCTAGGCTATTCCTGGACTGCAGTTCTAGGCATTGTCCACCAGGTGTCCTTCTTCACACGAGCAGCCCTGCTCAGAAGATGGTGTACTGCTTGACTATGGGATTATTTTTAAAACCAAAGCAATTTTCTGGATGTTAGTACAGACGTGTATAAACACGCAAGTGTAATGTCAAATTTTAAAACAAGCTAAATGACTTACAATTATTTAAGTAGGAGTAATCAGTTGGAACTCTTGTCAGTTTCTTAACATGGGAACATTTAACTGGGGCAATAAGTAGCCCATGGATTCAGGAAATTCTGAGGGGGAAAAAAGTCTTCCTCCTAAATCTCATCATCCTTGTATTTGTAAAATCCAAGGTTCTCAGTGTGCAAACAGATTTATTTCCCCATTACAATTTATTTTGGTAAAAATAAAACATATTCTGATCAGGCTTAGGGACTCTGTAGTTAAATTTGATAGCTCATTTTCTACCTAAGCTTGTTTCTCAATTTCAAATCTTTGTTCTAATACACTGAAAAAAAATCTCTCTCAAGAAGTTCAGGAATAATATTATATTAGGTTTATGTTTTCCTGAAATTGAGAGTGACAATTGTAATAGACAACTCAAACACAGCTTAGAAAGTATAACTTATGTCTTTGAGACAATCCAGGGAAAAAAAGTATTGTTCTTGTGGTCTGCAGAAGAGATTGACTAGAGAAAGCAGTTTCAGAGATGTCTCTCTGTATGTTTCCTCCACGTTTTGTTTTGATGAGTCACCCAAAAGATCATTTCTACCAGCTTTGGAACTGTCTTTTTTCATTCCCTTGCTACCCCGCAAAAAAAATGGAAGTTCCTGAAAGCACTAGATGTCCCCCTTTACATTTTTAATTAAATTATGCAAAGACATAACTAAAAAGGTCAACTAGAATTCGAACTTTACTCCAAAGAACCACACTATTCTATACAATTATTGAAACAGGGCCTGAACATCAAAGCACCGTGGTGAGCCTGAAGACCTCCTTTTTCGTTGTTTCTACTCATTTTCATTTAGTTTTGTTTATTGTTCTTGATACCATTAGGCATTAAAATCAGTTTCTCTAGTGACCATGTTCATCAAGAGACTTACAGTAGGGACAGTCTTTCAGAGTGGCATTCGCATCAATGCTGGCTTGCCATTTCGGGTCCTTCGAGTATTTATAGATATGTTCATTAAAACTCAAATTTGAATTTGAACCCAGATTTTGTGTGCCTTAATCTTATTTCTTATAATATGTTTGTTTATGAATTTGATTTTTTATTGCATATTGGGAACTTCATGCTATCAATACTATAAAAATGTTGAGGAATATGTATGTCTGCTATCTCAAGAAGCTGTGAAAATAATTCTAAAAGCTATTTCCTAAATATACTTCTGGATCCTATTGCTGGTATTTGTAGTATAAAATAAATATCTATTTTATCAGTCATGTCATGTGCTTTCAAGATAGTTTTTAGACTTATAAAGCACCATCACTGAAATGCATGAAGTAATGAGTCTGATTACAGAAGAGATGAAAAACAGTGACCCACAAATTTATGTAAAGCAAATTTTCTTTCCGATATTATTTTATTAAACTAATGGATGTAAGCAGAGAGGCAAAGATTGTTATACCCCTTCTATAAAAAGTAAAATAGAAATTCACTTTATAAAATTGTTTTCACTTGACTTGAGCTATCTGGATGTAATTATTTTACTTTTATTATTATATTTAAGTCATTACATCTGTTTCCAAAATGTTCTGGAATGGAAGAATTAACAGGAAGCAAGTTCTGCAACTGAAACCCCTTTCTCTCCAAGCATAGCATCCATGGTGATGAATGAACATGGGGAAGGAAATAAAAGCAGCACAAAACTGGAAAGAAAACCTTTAAATGCTTAGGTTAACCTCAGCTAGAATGAAATGCTGAGGATCCATCTCCCTGTTTCCTCTGAAAACCATTCTTAAAAATCCCAGCGTGCATGTTGAGCAATATTCAAAAGGCCAAAAGAATGAATTTTTTTTTCTCACCAGACAAGAGAAAATGGTGGAAAAATTTGCATTACATTGAGGATGTCAAATATGATCCAGTTACTGTAACTTGAAAAGGAACAAAACCCAGCCATACTGCTCTGTACAACTGTAAAAATAAGTCTGTATCAGCAGATAGAGCTCCCGCAAAGTCTGTACAAGATAGATTCAGGGTCAAAATAGTTTTCTGTATTCTTTCACTTATCGCTGAGGTCTGACTAATTTTCTTGTTATAACCTTTTGCATCCATATTGTTATTGTCCACTTAAAGATTCTGTACGTGAATTCCTTCAATTAACATTAAATAAATGGCAGTCAGCATTTAATAATGAACATACAAATAAACAGACATGTGACTTACCATCAAGGGGCCTCTGTCTAATGAGATAGCAAGTGGATTCTTCAATTCAGCAAAAATACAAAATGATTTAGTTTTTAAAATTTTATTTATTCTAAATTCATATATATATATATATATATATATGACAGCAGAATGCAACTCAATTCATATTACACAAATAGAGCACAATTTTTCATGTCTCTGGTTGTACACAAAGAAAATGATTGAATTTTAATGATGTGAACACAATTCCAGCAGCTCATGGAATTAATCCTGACTTATACACAAAGGCCATTTAAACTTGTACTTGGAGTATAACTAGCTTTGGGATACCCACAAGGTGGTGGAAGGCATTTTAGAAAATAATGAAGAATACATGAAAAAAAATAGGCAGCACATAATTAAATTCTGAAGGACAAAGCATAAAATAATGTGGCTGAACATGCATGAACAGATCAAAAACAACAAAAAATGAAGGTAGAAATAATAAATGGAAACCAGTGTATAATATGTCTTGGTATTATGAGAAGGAGAAAAGAATTTATATAATACCTACATTTAGAGGATGTTTTACATTTAAAAAGTTTAAAAAATCTGTATCATAACTTCATAACTTAGGATTCTTTGGGTTGTAGGCTAAAAAAAAAAAACACCTAGCTCAAATAGCTTAAACAAAAAGAGAATATAGTGTTTGAATAAATTATGAAGCCCATGGGTAAATTTGAGGCACAGCTTAAACTCAATGACCAATGCTGTCACTAAGATGCAGTAATAGTAAAAAGTTGACTCTAGTTAAATTTCATGGTACAAGTTCTACCTTAACTTCTTTTTCATTTTCAATCTTTGGCCTGGGTTGACTCTATTCTCAGGATTCTGGTAGTAATGCCTTCTATCACCATATTGCCATGAGTTTAAAGGCACATTATTAAAAATGACACCAGCAAGAATGAAACCTCAGATCATCTTTCCTCCCATGAAAACACTGATTTGACAATAATACATGGACTGATTCTTTTAGGAGGAATTCAAAAGTCACTGAAGAGGCTCTTACACCCCAAGTTAATCCAAAATCAGCCACATTAAAATCACTGGGAATATTTATGGTACCCTATAACCATAGTCCCTTCCCTAGCACAACACCATGTAAAAGAAAGTTCTTAGCTCTTAGATTCTCTCTGATGTGGGAAAGAAAAGTTCAGACTGAAAATTTGTATTAGTCCATTTTTGTTACTATAATGAGATACCAGAAACAAATTACTTTATAAAGAAAAATGTGCTAAATCTAGAGGCCTCATATGGTGATGGCCATCTTGCTGACCAAGTCTTGAGGCATTGCAGAGTATCACATGGCAACAGAGAGGGACAACCTGTGTGTGTGTCTTTATGTCTCATTTCCCTCTGCCTCTTTTTAAAAAGCCAACAGGATTCAATCATGGGGATTCTCCCCAATGATACCATCGAATCATAATCACTTCCCAAAGGCCCTATCTCTAACGTAGGCATATTAAGTTCCACTTTCTTAATACCTCACAATGAGGATTAAATTGGGGGACACTCAAACCATTCCCAAACCCTAGCAATGTCAAACATCAGACTTGAGGAACTGGATCTTGACTCTCCTATCTCAGAGCATAAAGGGGACCCATCACACTCTAGATGCCCTGGAATCCTGAAAATAAAACAAAAATAAAGAAGAGTGAAGTAGCATCCCTGGTAGAGTGAATAAAGGTTGATACAGCTTGAAAATATGCCATTCAGGACCTTAAAAGAGCATACCATAGGGACACTGCTACATCAATGTTCATAGCAGCACAATTCACAATAGCTAGACTGTGGAACCAACCTAGATGCCCTTCAATAGATGAATGGATTATTAAAATGTGGCATTTATACACAATGGAGTATTACTCAGCACTAAAAAATGACAAAATCATGGCATTTGCAGGGAAATGGATGGCACTAGAGCAGATTATGCTAAGTGAAGCTAGCCAATCCATAAAAAACAAATGCCAAATGTCTTCTTTGATATAAGGGGAGCAACTAAAAACAGAGCAGGGAGGAAGAGCATGAGAAAAAGATTAACATTAAACAGGGAGGAGAGGTGGGAGGGAAAGGGAGAGAGAAGGGAAACTGCATGGAAATGGAAGGAGACCCTCATTGTTATACAAAATTACATATAAGAGGATGTGAGGGGAAAGGGAAAAAAACAAAACAAGGGGGAGAAATGAATTACAGTAGATGGGATAGAGAGAGAAGATGGGCAGAGAGCGGAGGGGGGATAGTAGAGGATAGGAAGGACAGCAGAATACAACAGTCACTAGTATGGCAATATATTAAAAAGTGGATGTGTAACCGATGTGATTCTGCAATCTGTATACAGGGGAAAAATGGGAGTTCATAACCCACTTGAATCAAATGTATGAAATATGATATGTCAAGAGCTTTGTAATGTTTTGAACAACCAATAATTTTTTTAAAAAAAGAAAATATGCCATTCAGGAGAGAAAGGAAAGAGTAGAGTATGAGTTGAATATTCTGACTTTGGGGAGGAGCTTCCTGATAAACTGGTTTATGTCTTCTCTGTGATGAGAAGACCCCTTCTAGAAATCTGAAAGACAGTGGAAAAGAAAAAGGAGGAGGAGGAGGAGGAGGCGGCAGCGGCCACGGCGGCACTGGGCAGTTTATTACAATTTCAGAGGACCTAGAGTGGACAGATACCAGAGGGAGGAAGAGATTATGAGATCCTGAAAAAAAGAAATGACCAAATCTCTACAATAGAGAATCTACACACCAAAGTCTGGACAAATCCAGAAAAGGTTTGAGATTAGACCAAGGGAAATGAAGGGAAGGTAGGGGTAATGGGAATAGGAAAGATAGTAGAATGAACTGGGCATTACTATCCTGTGTGCATATATGATTTATACAACCAATGCAATTCTACATCATGTATAACCAGAAGAAGGAGGAGGTATAACCCACATATGTATAATATGTCAAAATATATTCTACTAATATGTAACTAATAAAAACAAATAAAAAACATTTTTCAAAAGAGAAAAGTTTTGAGAGACCCTTAGATACCAAACCAGACTCAGTGTTGACTCAATCTAACCTGTAATGACTGGAAGAAATGCAGGCTGTTTCAAACATATGAGTGACGGCACAAACTTATGAGGAACATGAAGAAACAAGGAGAAATAACCCAATGAAATAAACAAAATAGATCTTCAGAAACCTAAACTGGAAGTGTATGAATTACCCGACAAAGAATTCAAAACAACTTTCATAAAGATACTTGATGTGTTCAGAGAAATGACTGATCAAAATCAGTACTTCAGTGAAGACATACAAAGAATAAAAAAGAACCCAATGGAAAGTATGGAACTGAAGAATGCAATAAATGAACGGATAACTTTACTTAGAGTGGCAGACCTGGTCAAGCAGAATTTAAAAAACAGTGAGCTCAAAGACAGGCTACTGGAGATTATCCAATCAGAAGAACAAGTAGAAAAAGATTTTAAAAAGTAAAGGAAACCAAAGGGACTTGTGGGATCAAACTAAACAATATATGTAGTGTGGAATTACAGCAAGAAAAGAGAGAAAGGGTCAGAAAACCTATTTAAAGAAATAATGATTAAACATTTCCCAAATATGGGGAAGAAAATGGACATTCATATTCACAAAACTTAACTGAATTCCAACAGAATGAATGCAAAGAATCATTATAACCAATTTGTCAAAAGTCCAAGATAAAAAGAAAAGTTTGAAACAGTAACAAAAAAGCAATTCATCCCATATAAAGGAGCACCATAATACTATAAGCAGGTTCCTTGGCCGAATTCTTAAGGTCCAGAAGGGAGTGGGATGATATATTTAAAGCATTGAAATAAAAAAGAGAAAAACAAAACCCTTCCATCCAAGGCAACTAGATTCTGTAAAACTGCTCATCAAAAATGAAGAGAGTTGATGACTTCCCAAGATAAACAGGAATTGAGGGAATTTATTATCACTAGACCCACCTTATAAAAATGTTAAAAGGAGTCCTTCAAAGTTTAATGAAAAAGTGCTAAATAGTAACATGGATGCAGAAGAAAGTGTAAGCTTTCTGGTGAAGGTCAGTATATAGACAAATACTGTAAAACTGTAGTGTGATGTGTAAATCACTTTTAATTTTGATACAGATATCAAAAGACAGAAACATAAAGAACTCTAGCTATAAAATACTTTAATGGGTACATTAAAGAAATGTAACTTATAATATTAAAATCATAAAGTACCAAGTGGCCGGGGGATAAATGTGTAGAGTTTTGTATGCAAGTGAACTTCAGATGTTATCAGCTTAACCTAGATTGTTACAACCATAAAACTTTTTTATGTAACCCCCCATGATAAGAAATAAAAATGAATGTAGACTTTACGCAAAAAGAAAATAAGAAATGGATCAAAGCATTTCACTACAAAATCAGTGAAACACAAAGGAAAACAGCAAGAGAAGGAGGTAGGGTAAAATAATGATTGGACATAACAAACATTTGAGAAAATGGCAAAAACCAAACCAGACAAACCATGTAAGATTCTGCAAAAGCAGTACTAAGAGGGGGTTTGTAGTGAAACACCTCAAGGAACTAGAAAATGAAGAACAAACTAATCCCCAAAGTAGCAGATAATAAGAAAGAAAGATTAAAGCATAAATAAATAAAACTGGGAATGGAAAAATCAAAAGCATTGTTGTTTGGAAAGGATTAACAAATCCTTGATACTTTTTAACCTTAACTAATAAAACAAAAGGCCCCAACAAAATCAGAAAGAGGAAATCTTATCACTGATGTCACAGACATAAAGAGGATTATAAAAGACTCTAGTAGCTCCCCCTTCCTTATATGCAAGTGATATAGTGCAAGAACTGTGTGGATGCCAGTAATCATGGGCAATGTGAACCCTCTACATACTAGGATATTTTTTTCTATTCATGCATATACAAATATAATGCTTTTTCTGTCTTAACTAAGCATTTATGTACTGTGGTCCCAACTTTATCACCTTGAGGTATGACTGCAAAATTAGCATGAATTTATTTTTCCTTCTTCATAAATTCAGATAGAAGATCCATTTTATATGAAAGAGATCAAATGCAATTTCTTGCTGAAATCTTATTTCAGTATATGATCTTTTTTTTCTTTTTCCTTTTCACTTAAAGAAAGCTTTATAGCTTTTCTGGCATATCTGAATTGCCAGCGTCACCACTCTTGCACTTTGAGTCCATTAAGTAAAATGAGGATTTATTGAACAGAGCACTACAATTTTGCAATAATCTGATTAACTGCACACCTGATAATTGATTAATGGGGCAGGTTGCATTATACAGTATAAATACATGTCTCAGGTGGGACAAAGTGAGACAGCACCAGATTTCATCCGGATGGTGTGCAATTAAAAACTTATGAATTGCTTATTTTGAAGTGTTCCATTTAATACTTTCACAACACAGTTGACCACGAGCAGTTGAAACCATGTTAAGTAAGATTTAAGATAAAGGGAGACTGCTCTACCATTTTGGGCCAACAAACTGAATAACCTAGAAAAAATGGAAAACTTCTTGTATTGTCCTCATTTGTGATATCCATTCCTGCAAATGCTTGCAGGGCAGGCCATTCATCTTTATTGATATACAGAATTTTACTGGAAGAACATATTAGAACTTACCAATTGTCCTGCCAATGAAATAGTTCTTTGCTTTTGTAAATAACATGACGAAGAATGTTCTTGCACAAGTCTTCTGGTCTGTACATGTAGACTATTTTCTAGCACATATACCTAGAAGCAGAATTGTTCAGTGGTTGATCTTAAACTGCAGTAGAGTGTGATAAATTGCTTTAAGAGTAGGTGCTGTACATACTCAGCAGTATAGTGAACAGCCCCCAGTGATCGACCTCCTTGCCAATGCTTTGTACTGCCAGATGCTTTTATGTTCGTGAATCTAGTGAGTGTACAGTCAAATATCAGAATTTTCATCATTCCTAAGGACATTTAGCTTATTTTCTGCCGCAGTCTGGCTTTTTTCTTTTTAGCTTCAAACAGCAACTCTTTATTCCCGAACTCTCACCGGCACTCTATACACACATCCTGGGAACACACTCCCTCCACCGGGCTCCACAAGCCAATTCTCCTGGAACCCCAGAACTCAAGGGGAACTCCAAAGTAGCCGGCCAGAGGTGGCAGGATCCGCCCTAATCCCTGAGCAGACCTATTCCCCCTCCCCCACCCCAGGATCTGCCCTAATCCCAGATCCACCCTAATCCCGGAGCTGGGTCACCTTTCAACCATTCCGACTAAACTGTGGCTCTCAACAATTTTCTACTCTTACATATATATATTTTTTTCAAATAGTGTATATGTATATATGCATAATACATATACATACACCCATATACATACTTACGTATATATTATAAATACAGCTTTTCTGTGAAATACCTGTTCACGACTTTGTTCATTTTCCTACTGATATGTGTGTGTGTTTTTAATTGATTTCTGAAATTTATTTATAGTTCCTTAATATTAACACATTGCTAGTTACATATGCTGCACATATCTTCTTTGTGGTTTATCTTCTTTGTTTTCTTCTTGAAACCTTTGATAAACAGCTGTTCTTAATTCCAACATGTTCAAATTTGTCTGTAATTTTCTTTATGATCACGTATGTGGCTGTTTAATCTTAAGATATCCTTCTCTCCTCCCAAAGTCATAAAGATAATTTCTTATAGTTTGGTCTAGAGATTTTAAAATTTGGCCTTCCACAGATAAGTCCTTATTCCATTTGAAATTTAGTTTTTGCATGATGTGGGGCAGGCATAATTTTTTTACATTTATAATCAGTTTTCCAGCATCAATATTATATAGCCAGGTGTGATATCACACTTGCCTTGTACCAAATTTCTACATAAGTGTAGATCTGTTTCTTGAATGTGAATTGTGTTTCATTGATCTTTCTAGCCCTGTGTCACCAAGACTCTGTGTGGTTACTAAATCTTCCTCCTCTGTCTTCTGCAGGGTCCCCATAACCATTTTTGGTTCTTTGCTTTTTCAGATAAATTTTAGAATCTCTTGGTCAAGTTCTATGAAAAACCCTGTTGGGATATTCACAGGTATAGCATTAAATCAATCAATTAAATTTTGGGAGAATTGACATAGTTGTAATATTGACTATTGCTAACCATGAGCATAGTGTATATATTGATTTGATTGGGAATTTTAAAGTCATTCCATAAAGATGGATAAAAGTGATACACATATTGTGCTATCCATATTCACAGTTGTTTTAATTGGTAGTACAAATGATACCTCAGGATTATATTTTCTAGTTGTAGCCTGTATATGTAGAAAACTTGTAACTTAGATTCTAATACTGAAAACAAGTATTCTTCTAGGATTCTAACATGATATGTTATCTTGAGAACCTATAATGTAACGTTGAATGGAATTATAATATAGGAAGATGAAAGGGAAAGCTTTAAGTGTTTTACTATTTAGTATAATAATTTCTTTAGTTTCTCGTAGTGTCCTGTGTTCATGCTGAAGAAGTACCAACAAGATAAAGTCCTTGATTTAGTGGAGTTTATCTGGGAGAAGGAGACAGGCAGTAATTAAGAAATCTTAAGTTATAAATTCTATACAGGTGATATTGTAGGCTATTTGACAGAGAAGGGGTAGGAAAATGGTATCTTTCTGTCTATTTGTAAGTGAAGTTATGTTGTTAGTCATTCAGTCTCATTAAGTATAGTTTATGGCCATTCTCACCATGTCAGCTCCATCTGCCATGGCATCCTAGGCTGCCATAGACTGTGATGGTTTTATTGGACTTTCTTTTTTTTTTTTGATGATTTTCAAAGTATTGAAGAATATTCTTCAGTTATTTGATAGAACAGTTATTCAACTGGATTTGGTAGTTTTTTCATACTTAAATAGCCATTGTGGATTTACCCGAGAGGATGTAAAGTACCGTTTTCATCACATTGTATATATTAAAGGCATGTGTTAGCGACATGACATACCATCAATGATGTTAACCTTGATCTCTCTTTTAAATTGTATTTATCAGTCTTTTCCACTGTAAATTTATCCCATTCCCCAACTCCGCCTCTTTCACCTTTTTCCTTGGGGGGAAGTTGCTATTATGCACAGTTCACACTTCCAGGGTGGTGAGTTATGCTCCTTCTCTTTGGCAAGAGGACTGAGGGTATCTACATAAATTATTTGGAATTCCTCTGCATGGTAGATTTGTCTCTTCTCCCCCATTTAGTCACAAAATAATTTATATTTGTAGAAACACATGGATATTTATTTTATACATTGGGCTATAATCGAATGTTATTTGTTGTATTTCTTAATACAACAAATAACATTTGATTTTATGGATATTCAAAAATTAAAAAATTGTTTGAAAGCTTTCATTAGGTATTAATTTCTATTTAATGGCATTGTAATTACAGAAGAAAATCTGCACTATGCATATTTTTTTAAATTCCTTACGATTTCTTTTATATCCTAGTAGATATTAGGTTTTGTAAACAATAAAGTACTTGAAAATAATTTTTGTTTTCCAGTTGAGATTTACTAAATATATTTTTAGGGAATAAATTTAATAGATTTTTTTCATCTGTTTTGTACACATACACACATACACATTTATGTAATCAGAAATAGATGTAAAACTCTTGTACTACTGAGATGGTAAAATTTTCTCTTTGTGTACTTGTCATTTTTATTTATATATTTTCCAATCACAATACTTTAGGCATTATACCTAAAAACTTCGAGCCTAAGATCAAACATACTTTCATCTCTGTATCTTTCATCCGTTTTAGAATTTTACATTTACACTTAGATCTGTAATCTATTTAAAGTTAATTTTTGGATAAGGTGAGGTATGTATCAAGATGCTTTTTTTTTTTTTTGTACTTTTTGTTGAAAAGATTACCCTTTCTCCATTAAATTGGCTTTGCATCTCTGGGGAAAAAAAGAATCCTCAAGGTTAACTCTATGTGGTAACCTTTTTCATCTTTAATAACTATTTTTATCAAATTTTTGCATTTTCACAGTAATAACATTACATATAGTTTCTTCTGATTGGTGCTCGCCTATTTTTTTCATTACTTAATACCTGTTTCAGACGTATCTATTGTAAAGAGCAGGTATCAGGATTAAAGACATCCATTACTTTCACAATCTTTGTCTTTGAATGGAAAAACTTAGTTTACATTTTTTCTAATAATGGTATTTGCAGACGCATTTCTACCTTAAACTTTCTTTTTCTGCAGTTTCTAAGTCTTCTTTTTCTCCTTTTAAAAAAACTGATCTGGAATGCTCAGTTTTCTTTATCCCTATTTTTTTGAGTATACATTCTGCTATTTCTACTGATTACCTTTGAAATTTATCATGCATATACAACTTATCAATAATTAATTAATATCTTCCTTACTGCAGAATAGTATAAGAAACTTTGAAAAATATTAAGCTGTTATATTCTTCTCATTTTATATATTATTATGGACTGTATTTCATAAATAATCATTCATGTTTTCAACCTAATGAACTAGACTCATATACACATTTAAAATTTTTAAAGTACAATATATTCTTCAATTTTTTTATTTGTATTTTTTAATGATATCTCACTCCCCACAGTGCTAGAAATGGAGATTCAACCCTAGACTTTTGATTTCCCAGGGAATCCTCAAAATATCTACAGGCTCCATGGCTTTCATAGTACCTACCCTTCAAATGACTGTGACATGAATATATTAATTATCTCTTCTTTTAACAAGAGTCTCTTGACAGGAGTGAATCACCATTAGAGGAAGTAAGTTTAAAAGAATAGCTTTGCTGGGAAGTAAATGAAGTTTCTAAAGCCTGATTTTCTGTGTTTGGTTTAGAGTTAATAGTTTTTCTCTTATACGGCACAATAGTAATATTTCTTTCTACTAAAACTACGAATTTTTAACAACATTTTAATCACCACCATGCATTTGAACAGTCTGCCTTGTTATACATCAATTCCATTTTAAACCAGCATTTTGTGGTAGAAAAGGATCAAAGCCTGCCACCACCCTATACTAAGACATAGTACAACTGAGTTTCATCTGTAGCAGGCACATTTGGTACTTTAAAAAAGCGTGGAAAAATCCAAACGTGCCTGCCATTGTTGCAAAGATTATATATACTCCCCAACATGGACTAGCTAATAGAACAGCACCTCTGGTATGTAGCAACCTTTGTGGAATATAGAACTTATTACTGGGTTTCTAATTATTGATGATTGCACCAAAGTGTCTATGACTCAACTGCACAAGAGAAGGTTTATTCTTGGCTGAATATAATCTGTCAGCATACCTATTTTGAGTCTAAAGCCATCAAAACTCTCAGCCAATTTTTTTTTCCTGAGGCTCTAAAGCTCATAAAGTTTTACTTTAGCATCTTCCTTATAAATATGACTAAAACCCAAAGTAACAGAACCTGGATAACTGAATGTGGAGGGAGAGAGAAAACTCTATTACCCCAGAGCAGGTTGCAACTCATCTCTTCCCAGGGGAGACTACCTAGTGGCCTTGACTATAGGTGCCCAAAATAAGGATCTAGGTCAAGTTCTACTCTTACATATAGGAAGCACACCTTTTGCTGCTTTTATGTTAAATCCTAGGTATTAGTATCATAAATCTTAGAGATTTCTGAGGCAGTCTTGCATATTGGGGTCTTACTGTTAATTTTCCTTACTTGGACCTTTCCCTAATGCTGGCTTCCTTTCGAATTATTTTGACAGGTGTATTGGCCGGCCAGCCATAATTGGGATAATGAATGAAGAAAACAGAGACCAGGCTTTCTGTGACCTGCCCTATTCCTTGTGCTACAAACCAGAGAGTGAGGGCTGAAGTTGGCATCTGAACCTGGAAGTACAAAATGAGAAAGGACTTAAGAATTATATATTCCCCCATTAGCACTGTATTAGCTTTCCATGACTATAATGAAATACCTGAGATAATTAACTCGTAAGGGAAAAGATGTGTTTTGGTCCAGTTCAATATCAAGTGGCTCAGTGGTTTTGTGTCACCAAGGCAACATATCAAAAACATGGTGGAGTTCTTAAAATGTGTAACTAGTAATGTGTCAGTATTAAGGAACTATAAATAAATTCCAGAAATCAATTAAAAACAAACCCCTGACCTCATTCGTCAGTAAGAAAAGAGGAAAGGGAAGGGGCTAGAGTCCCGCTATCCCCTTTAAGAGCACGTCCCTGACACTTAAGAACCTCCCACTAGACCCACCACTTAAAGGTTTCATCACCTCCCAATGGTGACACCCTGTTAGCCAAGAATTTACATGGACCTTTGAGGGACAGTCATCTAAAGCATACTAAAGTATGATATAAAACTTAATTTGTCATTACATTTCCCCACATATTCATAATGATCATATATCTCATATGTTCTGCACTAGCACCAATAAAAACTAGTCCATCCTGTTGTTCCTAAGACAACATGTACACTTATGAAAACTTATGTCCTACATATGGGTTTTGAGACCATTTTCAGAATAACTTCACTTTGCTATGGCTTCAACAAATGGTTTCTATTGTCATCTGTCCTCTTTCAAGTTGAAATTGGTGACATGTCCTTGTGATATGATTTTTAAACACCTAGGTTAGTGAACTTAGGGGGGAAATGCAGTGAGGAAACAAAAGAGATGGGTCTCACATGCAGTCTGTGAATTCACTTTCTTCTCACTAGGAGGAGTCTCTATCCCTCAATAGATAAAAATCTGCCCATGCTAGCCCTGGTCACCTGCTCTGGGGGCAGCATCCTGAGCTTGTGAATTGCTCCAGATGTATCCTCAGCTTGATTTCTCTAGTTTCTTCTCTTCAGAGGTCAGCGCATGCTGATTTCAGATTTACACACAAATTAGAATTCTCAGACTCTTGGCAGCTTTACCCTTTCTAGGCAATGGATGTGGAATGTCCCCCAAAGGCTCATATTTTACAAGCTTGGTCACCAGGATAGTGGGACCTTTAAGAGGTAGGGCCTAAGGGAAAGTCATTAAGTTCACTGGGGGTGTGATCTCAAAGAAGATCTGTGGTCTCTTTCCTCTTTCTCTAGGTTTTTTGGTTGATGAGTTAAGATGATTGCTCTACCATGCATTCCTACCATGATGTGTTACTTTGCCAAAGGCCCAAAACAATGGAACTACTTGATGATGGATTGGAATCTCCGAAAATATGAGCCAAAATAAACCTTTTCTCTTTACATATTAATAGCCTTAGGTATTTCTGTGTAATGATGGACAACTGAGTCATACTGTTATGGTTTAGATGTGGTTTCCCCTAAACTTCATGTGTGAGGCAATGCAAGAAGGTTTGTAGGAGAAATGGTTAAATTATATAGCCTTAATCTAATCAGTGAAGTTAAACATTATGAGGTCAAACATTAGGAACATTATGATGTCAAACATTATGAAGTCAAACAACAATAAGTGCTGGCGAGGATGCGGGGGAAAAAGGTACACTCATATATTGCTGGTGGGACTGCAAATTGGTGCAGCCAATTTGGAAAGAAATATGGAGATTCCTTGGAAAGCTGGGAATGGAACCACTATTTGACCCAGCTATTCCCCTTCTCGGACTATACCCAAAAGACCTAAAAAGAGCATACTTTAGGGACACAGCCACATCAATGTTTATAGCAGCACAATTCACAATAGCTAGAATGTGGAACCAACCTAGATGCCCTTCAATAGATGAATGGATAAAAAAAATGTAGCATTTATACACAATAGAATATTACTCAGCACTAAAAAATAACAAGATCATGGCATTTGCGGGCAAATGGATGGCATTAGAGCAGATTATGCTAAGTGAAGTTAGCCAATCCCTAAAAAACAAATGCCGAATGTCTTCTCTGATATAAGGGCGTGACTCAAAATGGGATAGGGAGGAAGAGCATGAAAAGACAACTACCACTAAATAGGGAAGAGAGGTGGGAGGGAAAAAGAGGGAGAAAGGGAGTTGCATGGAAGATGGAAGGAGAACCTCATTGTTATAGAGAATACATATATGATGTTGTGATGAGAAAAAGAAAACAAAAGTGTGTCACATTAAATTGGATAGAGAGAAAGGATGGAAGAGGAGGGGAGGAGTAGGGAGGATAGAAGGGCAGCAGAATAGAATAGACAATATGATTGATGTATGTACATTCCATGTATGTATTACATGTCAAAATACATTCTGCTGTCATGTATGACTAAAAAAATAAATAAATAAATCATATGGAAAAAAAAAAGAAGGTTCGTAGGAGAAATGGTTAAATTATATAGCCGTAATCTAATCCTTGAATTAATCCCTGGTGGGATTAACTGGGTGGTAACTGGAGGCTGGTGGGCTGTGGCTGGAAGATGTGATTGATTGGGGGTGTGGCTATGGGGTATATATATTTTGTAAATGGAGAGCGGAGTCATTCTCTCTCTGCTTTCTGTTTGTAGTTGTGAGCTGCTTCCTTTTGCCACACTCTTCCACCAGGACATCCTGCCTCACCTGGAGCCCTGAGGAATGGGACTGGCCTTCTATGGACTGAGACCTCTGAAACTGTGAGCCCTCAGGTAAATTTTTCTTCTACAATTGTGCCGGCGGGGGTCTTTTAGTCATAGTGGTGAAAAAGCTGACTAAAACCCATGCAGACAGCATTGAAACCTGGTGTGTCTAGAATTCAACTTGAATTACAGCTTAAGGAGGAACCTGTCTGACACACTCTTCCCACCACGATTTAACCAAGAACAGGCTTTGGCCTGGCTAACTAGCAATTTAGGAAAAGGGAGAGAACTGCTAAATATCTGACCCAAGTATTACGATAGGATTGTTCACTGGGGAGTACTATGTGAATGTGTACATAGTAGTTGAAGCTCATCTCTGGCTCTCATTTTGGTAATTTACTTGTATTATAAGCTACTAACGAAATTTTTTTTTCTGATATACTTTTTCCAAAATGCTTGAACAACTGCTGCTTCTGTGACCACACATAAATTTGAAAAAAAATGAATCCAGGCTGATTTCCAAATGCCTTCCAATTTACATTATCAAAAGGAATGTAGGCTAATATCTTTTTGCCTGCAGTGAGTGTTAGGATCCTTTTTAATTTTGCCAGTATATAGGTATAAAGTGATAGTAAGTCACTACTTTAATATGAAGTTTGGTGGCCTACAGAATTTTAATATATTCCTATATGTTTGCTAGCCATTTGCATATGATTTTTAATGTTTTTTTAATGCAATTTTCTGACAGTTTAAAAAAGCTATTGGGGAGCTGGAATTGTGGTGAAGGAAGAAAGAAAGGAAGGAAGGAAGGAAAGAAGGAAGACTTGTGTCCATCAACAACTAAGAATATTTTTTAAAAGAAGCTACTTAGCCGTCTTACCCCTTCCGGGCGGCAGCCGGCGGCTCCACACTTCCGCTTCCGGTGGCGTTTGTGGTAGTTCACCCTGCGGCTATGGCTTCCGGGGGCCGGGATCCGTGGTCCGGTGACGTTGAAGAGGATGCCTCACAGCTTATCTTTCCCAAAGAGTTTGAAACAGCGGAGACTCTTCTAAATTCAGAAGTTCATATGCTTCTGGAGCATCGAAAGCAACAAAGTGAGAGTGCAGAGGATGAGCAGGAATTCTCAGAAGTCTACATGAAAACTTTAAAGTACACTTCCCGTTTCGGTCACTTCAAAAACAAAGAGACCATTACAAGTGTCCGCAGCTTGCTGCACCAGAAAAAGCTACACAAGTTTGAGTTGGCCTCTTTGGCCAACCTTTGCCCAGAGACTGCGGAGGAGTCCAAGACTCTGATTCCAAGCCTGGGGGCGCGATTTGAAGATGAGGAACTGCAGCAGATTCTTGATTCTATCCAGACAAAGCTCAGTTTTCAGTATTAATCTCCAAACTTCACTCAGCTCCTTGGGGGACTCATGTCCCCCAGCACAGCACCACCCTTTCAGGGGCTGGGCCTGCCTTGCAGAAGCTATTGCAAAAGACATTTGGAATTCTTGAAGAGGACAGTCCTTCTTGGTATGGGTTTAGCTTGCTGCTTCAAATGTGACTCTTGGACCATAATGACCGTATAATCTCAGAGCCAACTTGCAGTGACTGCCTAAACGTGAGGCTGGGAAGGGTGAGGTGGGATGATATAAGCCATGCTGTTGACTATCTCATACTGTGGTTTTCAGACCCCACATTTATTTTGTATTCATAACATTTCATATTTTAAATTAAAAAAAAATAATAAAATAAAAGAAGCTACTTGGATTTTATTCTTTTTGAACATTACCTGTATTACCTGATAAACATTTTACAAAAGTAGACATTTTTTGACAGGAATACTTTCCCACCCACAATTTAACTTATAGTTAAAATTTTAATTTAAATTTAAAGCATATGACTTCTATACATGTTGGGCTTTCTAATTTTAACCAAAAAGATTCTCTTGCTTCTGCATTTATCAGGAATTTACCGAATTCTCAACTACGCACACCCACTTCTGAGAATCCATCCCATTAAAATAAAAACAACAGGGCATAATGATATTTGCCAAGGAACATTAGTGTGTTTTACCATGTAAAAAAAATAACAGAAATAAATGTCCATTAATAGGTGAATGATTGAATCAAGCATGGTAGATAAATACTCCTAAAAGAAGAAAGAGGGTGTATACCGTTTGTTTTGGAAATATTTCTCATGAAATATTTTTGAATGAGAACTGTATGTTGTAGAAGATTATGTATAAAATGAGATTTGCTAAACACCACCAACAAAAAATATGTGTGAGTAACAATAATGCATACTGTTCACTTCTCTAGCTATGTGAACACAGAAAAATATGGAAGGTCATATACTAATTGGGGGGGAAGCACTAACAGGGGGTAAGGAAAGAGGAGGATGGAAAGGAGAGAATTATAAAAAAATTAGGTAAGACTTTTAAAGGCAAAGTATAAAAATAATACCTACCTACCTCAAAAAAAGTCAAGCTACATTTTCAATCTGTTTTCTTGAAAGTCTATTATCACTGTAAAATTCGTCTTTCATTTATCTATGTATCATGTCACCAAGGAGACAATACTAGATTATATATTCAATAATAAGAGTTGGGGTTGTGGCTTAGTGATAGAGCTCTTGACTGGCACATGGGAGGCACTGGGTTCGATCCTCAGCACCACGTAAAAATTAATTAATTAATTAAATGTACTGTGTTTATCTACAACTAAAAAAAAAATTAAAAAAGAGTATAGTGGAGAAGGAAGAACCTAGTCTTAGCTTAGTTTCCATCCATAGTCATTTGCATCTTGAAATCCAAGATGGTTCCAATGAGCCACAGGTCATTTTCAGCTTGAATGGCTCCTTATTTATGATCTCAGGTGTACCTGATGAATCCATGCTGGAGTGGGCTGGAGGTGTACTTGCAAAGCAAAATGCTAAGCCATCAGATTCCTGGCCTCTACTTATTAGATGCCAGTAACAATCCACCCAGTGGTGAGAATAAAAAATGTCCCCAGACATCATCAAATGTCCAATAAGAGAACAAATTACCCCCAGTTTTTTAACCACTAATCTAATCTGCATGATTATTATATCCTTTTCCTAAAATTTGTTTTTTTTAGTAATTACAAAGGACACTCATCAATAATTCCATTGACAATCAACCTCTGAATTATTTCAGTGACCTTTATTTTGATTAAGTATGTGTCACCTTATCATTAGTGTGAGAGGGAGTTATGAGCTTGTTGTTTTCCTCTCTGAATTGCACAAACAAGTTATAATGACTCATTCATTGTAGGCTCAAGGAACCTCAGCATTCAGGTGCTTGGAGAATGTTCATAATAAATCATAATTATCTGCATTGTTTTGAGCTACTATTATACAGCTAAGGAACAATGACTCAGATTTTTTTTTTAAACGAGGGAAGTTCCTTTCTATTCACTTGCTTTATTCCAAAGTAATCACACATACACAGGAACTGCTTTATTGTTTATTGCATTTTTTTTCATCTTAGCAGTTAGAGTAAGTTAGGAACATAAAACTCTTAGTACTTGATGGTTTTGCTTAAAGATAATCATTCTGAGTTTGGGTAGTGCAGAGAATTCGGAAATTCTGAATAGCCCAATTGTTATAGCTTCAAAAAAATTCCCCCAACATGAGGTACATGGATTAATCCCAACGAGAATATTATTGTATTTGCCTAGTTATGAATTTCAAGTAGTTTTCTCAGATAAGCAAGAAGCAGTGAGGGTTATGGAACTTTGTGCCACACTGACAGAAATGATTGTATTTTTGTGTGTATGAGTGTATGTGGGTGTGGGTGAGTATAATTAGGACTTGATTTCATTACAACCTGCTTATGTGGTTGAATGGAAGCCTCCAACCTCACCACTTCCAGTAAGTTGGTATCTAATGAATGATTACTTTAAAATAACTTAATTTTGTATACAAAAGAAGTTAATTGATATGTAAAGTTAAATGGCTTAAGATGGTGCACTTGGGCTGGGGCTGTAGCTCAGTGGTACAGTGCTTGCCTAGCACAGGTGAGACCATGGGTTTGATCCTCAGCACCACACAAAAAGTAAATAAATAAAGTTATAAAAAAAAATATGTTTTAAAAAGACTGCACAATATGAATCATATGTTTACAATAATCTTAAAAACATTCGCTTATTTAATAAAAAGTTTTTAAGTGCTATGTGCCAGACATTGTGCTAGGAATACAATAGTGAGCAAAAACAACCTTATCTCTGCCCTTGAGAAGTTTGAAGTTTAAGGACTAGAGGTATAAAGAGATAGTGATTATACACTATCATAATTAAATGTTACAGGTAGAGAAGTAAGGATGTTTGGTGTTGTGTGTGATCTGTTCTATTCTGGAGGTCAGGAAAGAGTTCACTGAGGAGCTCAAAGTGAGATCTAAAGTATTATCTAAAGTTAACTGGGTAAAGAAGAGAGAGAAAAGCACTTTAAGAAAGGGACATTGCATGTGCAAAATCCCTGTGATGAGAATAGGTCAATGTGACTGAAATAGAGATGGCAATTGGAGAGAGTTTGAGAGATGCACAGAAGCTAGAACTTTCAGTTCAAAACCAGTTTCACCTAAATCCCATATGCAATGAAATGACCAGGAAGAGTTTTAATAAAGTAGTTGACATGGTCAATGTTACTGAAACAAAAGGTTGACACTATTATGTTTTGAAATTTTTCTGGATGAGTTCAAAGAGTGTGTATGAAAGGGGTCAGAGGGCATGCTGAGAGGTGATGCAGGAGGGTGTTTGCCTGGTCCAGGCAATCAAAGATGTTACTTTTCATTAGTGGATGTGGCAATGGTGATAAAGATGGAGAAAAATGAGAAGGTTCTATAGATATTTTGAGGATAATATCAGTTGAAATTTATAGGGTCTGGGGAATATGGTATGAAGGTACAAACCTCATCTAGCACACATAAGACCCTGGGTTCAAGCCCCAGCACTACAAAACCAAATAAAACATTACAAAACAAAATTGATTTGTATTTAAGGTAGGTATTGGTAAGGAGTGAGGGTGGGAGGAAAGAAAATACAAGAATAACCCTGGAAAAACGGAATTGATAAGGTATATAAGTTTTCTTTTCTTGATTGTATGTGCACAAGCCTCAGATAATTAAACCAATGTTTCCAAGTTTGAAGAATTAATCTATGGCACAGCTAGAGTTGAATCCAAGTGAGACCAACAATAAAACCAGGGATGTATTCATGATTGGAAAGATTTAACATACTTTGCAAGAAAATAAATTTGAACTAGGAAATGAGACTCTTCAAAAGAGATTGGTGTCCTTTTTGGTAAAAGAAGAAGTCCTGGTACTTTGATAAACCCCCAACCCTAGACCTCTTCCTGCACTTTTATCTGCTCCACACACTGTGGCATGTTACCTACCCTCAGCCCCCAATAAGCCAGTTAGCACATGGCTCTGGAAGGAGTGTGAAATGTCCACTGCATTGCTTTACAAACTTTCTAAACCCCATCATGAGAAAAGACAAAAGACCCAGATAGCAGAACAGAAAACACAGGAATGGTATTTTAAAATAAAAGTACATAGCAGTTTATCTCCACAACTCTCAAACTACAAAGGGATGAGGAAAAACCACCAGTAGCCACAATTGTCACCAGTAGCCTGAAATACCTGAGACCAAAACAGTCAGAGCAGTAAAAAGAGGCATGGGCCAATTGCAGAACAGCACTGGGAGAGGGACCACCTAATGCAATAGTGTTTCAGTAAAAGGGATGTGGTAAGTACCAGCAGGCTAGAGCAGTTGATGTAATTCTGAAACTTGTACACTCAGAAAAATGAGAAATTATACCCCATTTGATTCAAATGGATGATATGTCAAGATCATTGTATTATCATGCACAACTAATAATAATAAAAAATAGCCACCCAGGTTTCCCTTTCAGGTAGATTAATATGCAAAGGAGAAACTTCTGAAGGTAGAATGAAGATTAGTTAGATGACTAAAATTGTAGATAAAGGGAAGTTTCTTTTATAAAAGCTTTCCACCTAAAATAATAGAAATAAAATTATACCTTATAAAACCCCCAAATTATTACGGGATCCCATCATGAAGCATCAATAGCTTCGAACATCACAAAAGAGAGGAATTCCAACACAATTGCCTCCCACTATAAAAACACACCATGACATATAGTCTGGGGGAAAAAAAATGGATAGCAATTAAGTTTGATCAGAATTTGTCTTATCTGATTCCATTTATAGCAAATACCAAGAACAGAGGAATGTACTGAACCGAATCTTGTGTTGACATTCAGCAAAATCCAGACTGTGGGGGAAATATTCAGGTCAAATGGTCCTCAAACTTCTACAGAAAAATTCCAAAGGAAGAAAAAAAAAAGATCTCTTTAGAACCATAAAAGACATATCGATTTTCTTTAAGTTTGCCAGTCTAAATTGAGGCTCCTAAGAATATTCACTAGGGGGATAAAAGCATGAAGAAAAGTCAAGAAAGTTAATGAAGAAAGTATAAATTATTGGTTAAAATTGGGACAGAGAGGGCTGTGATTGGATGGTGAGTTAGCATTTCATCCCTATGACAAGTGCCTGAGAAAAACAACTCCATGGTTTTGAAGGTTTCAGACCATGTTTGGCTGACTCCAAGGCAGAAACATCATGGCAGAAGGGTGTGACCGAGGAAAGCATCTCAGCTCATGGCAGCCATTATGGAGGGAAGAGGTGACAAGATATACCCTTCCGGAGCCCTTCTGCACTGCTACTTCCTCAAACTAGGCCCCACCAAGTAGTTTCCACCACTTCCCAACAATGCCGTCAAATACAAATCCCTGAATGGATTAATTCAACAATAAGATCAGAGCTTTCCTGATCCAATCACTACCCTAAGTCATTGCCTCTGAACATTGCTGCATTGAGAACCAAACCTTTAACACAGGAGCCTTTGGGGAACATTCCAGATCCAAACCATAATGGGCGATTTCTAAGATTGTGGCAAATTTGATTTCTTGGCCTGGGTGTTGGTAACAAAGATTTCTATTTATAATAACTCAAAAAGCTCTGCATTTTCTTGGTGTGGTTTTATGTATCCATATTTTATTTTTGTAATGCAAGAGAAAGAAAATATGGTTTATTTGGACAAGCCCTAGTTTATTCTAGAAATTAAAATAACTAACTGGAGATATGTTGTCATCCTTGTAAAAGTACTTAAAGTGGAATTTGTATTTTCTAAATACCCATAGTGGCTGTTTCAAAAGAAAATTAACATAAAAAATTATTTTTAAATGTAATCTATAATTTTAGCTTGTATCCAGTTAAGTGATATGGAACCTCCTTTGAGATCTATCTGATTATAGTATGTGTCCTCAAGGGTCCCTCCCAATGTAGTCAAATCTGTACACTCCAAATTGGTTGTCTGAGCCCAAATAATAAACACTCAAGTGAACAAGATCCAACAGTAACCTGACCACAAGGATTAGGAAAAGGCAATGCTGAATGGCAGGGAAAGAACTTTGGATGAGAAATGTGCCTTGACCCCCAAGATCATATGGGCATAAACTCTCCAAGGCAAGGAGTTGGAAGGACGTGAATATTTAGGAGCATCCTTGGGTAGCAGAACTTGTTTAGTTCATGAGGATGATGTTTCTACAGCTGTCTGCTTGTAGAAAGAGCTTCAGGAAATCTGTCATCCTTCTTCAAAACAAGCAAGAGTCACTAAAGCCCCATTATTGACCCAAAGCAGGAAATACAACAAAGCTCCACACAATAAAATCCTACTCAAAGGAATCTGACTTAGGAAAGAGTTGGTGGGGTTCTCTTAGGATGACTAGTCTCAACTGTTCCCAGGCCAGTCATAATTAAAAGACATGCTTATTTAACTATCTGCAGTTTATGACAAATAGCAAAGGCTATCAATGGGAGGAGGAAGTCTGTACATCAAGATGTAATCCTTTTCTGATGTGTCAGGAAATATTAACCACTGATGACAAAGTAAAATAAAACAAAGGTGATTGTTGACATGCGGTATGCGGATGCATGCCAGAACTCTGCTCCTGCTTTAGAGATGGGAAGAGCATAGCAGAGTCATTGCTAAGTACAATTACATTAGTTCTGGGGCAGTATTTTGGACATACAAGGTCCAAAATACCTATGTGATCTCAGGTATAGCATTAAAATGCAAAATAGATGTTTCCTTTTCTAATGGAGAAAAAAGAATGTCAAGTTAATAATTTCCTTGTGACATTTGTTAGCAGAGACATTTGTCACTATAACAAGTCCTCTTTCATAGAAAGTCAAGTAATATGTATCCTAGGAGATGATGGAACCCTTACTTATAGTGCTTCAAAAGAAAATATGCATCTGTATATATGCAAAATGTAAAACGTTGATTTATAGTAATTGACAATATATAATAAGGTCTCTATTTTTATTTAATAATAGATACCTACAAGTATCTAATGACTCTCTTTATCAAAAGTGATTTATTCATTAGTTCCTTCTTCTACCCAAATAAACATTTTTAAAATCTGACAGTTGTCATATATCTCAGCACCCTAGTGTGCTTAGTTCCAATCTCAACTGCAGTATTAACAATCTTTGATGAGGAAGCTGGAAATTTCCAAGCCTTGTGCCTCTGAGAACTGGGCATCTTAGTATATTGAGAAATTCTTCCCCACAAGAAAGTGCAGAATAAAGATTGATGTAGTGTTCTAAGCTCTGTGTTCATTGTCCTGGGGGTAGCAGGGATCATTGGTCCTCTGTGAGCATTGATTCACAGCACAAAAATTCTAATTTTCCCTCCAGTATGTATGTGCATTTTATCTGTCTGTTTGGCCATTTTTCTGCATCCCTAATTCAGCCCTGGAGAATTGCTATTCAGCATCCACTTTCAAAGAATGAAGAAGCTGGAGTCTGATGTCCTTGCGTGATTGAACAACAATCAAAGTACCTGCTCAAGGAGAATGAAGCTTGTGTTTACATAGGTTTCTTCCCCCTTCCCATTTTGCTTCATCCAGGCCACTAGCCTGTTGCACATTCAGAGCAGGCATCACCACTCAGTTGGGTGTCTCCCATGCTAACAGTTACTGAAAACATCAACACATCCCAAAAGTCTTTTAATCTTAGGAATTTATTAATCTAATCAAGCTGATGACTTGGATTAACTGTTACAAATATACTTTGACCTTTCTGTACAAATAGTACCTAAAGATATTGCTGTCCTTGTACTGACTTGAGGGAAATTTGTAGTGATGGCAGCCCTAGTCAAGAGGTCTGATTTCAGAAGCCTTTCCTTCCCATGGCAGTCAATTGGCTCCCAAGAGCTACAGGAGACAACTGGCTCCATGGAAAAGTATGTTTCAAGCTTTGATTTGAATCCCACTTGCCAATATCTCATTGTCTAAAGCAAACATATAGCCAAGGCCAAAACAGTATAGAAGAGCACCAAAGTGCATATATTAAGGAGGGTGCTCCAGGGAGGGAAAGAATCTATGTTTAATTTTGTAACCTATCACAAATTCCCTCCACCATAGAAGGAAATATTGGGAGGGAAAAGACACATTCCCTATTGACATTACTGTCACGCAACTAGAAAGGGGTAAAGATAGAATTTAATCTGATTCTAGAACCTACTCTTCTACACTAATCTAACTTGTCACTTATACTTTCTGACTGATGGACTCCCATGTCTTTTCCAGGAGAAATGGAATCTGTTTATCAGGATGGCCTCAGCCAGTAATACAAGTCTAGAACAAACAGAGGCCGACACAGAGCTGCTCCATTAGCCTGGGCACTTCAGGGTATGTGTAGTAGAGGTCCAGGTTGGCATGGGTAGCTCCCAGAACCAGCATTTCCCATAGCCCCTGATTTTGCTTAAATGGGAGATCCCTATCTTAAATCCTGTCACTGTCCAGGCAGTTTGATGAAATACCACTGAGGTTCAAGGAGAAGAAGTTCACAGATTTATAAGGTGGTGATATCAAAATGGTGAGGGAGGAGAGTTTGGGGAAGGAGAAAGGAGGAGTTGAGATGGGGCTTTGGAAGTTCTATGAGAAATTATGTGATTTAATGGTCTTGGTTAGCATGTGAGCGCTTTTAGAAATTAAATCATACCACCACAAACTTCAACCTGTCCTAATCCTACTGCAGAATGTCTGTATTTTAAGGGGATGAGGAAAAAAAAAGTGAAATGAGGTCTGCAGGAGGTATACACAAGGGGCAGGAAAGCTGCAGATGCCACAGAAGTAGAAATATTGGTGACAGATGTTCTTGGCTCATTGGAGCCCCTCAGTCCAGACAGCATCTTCATCATCTCTCCAACACAGCCTTTTCCTCCAACAGTGTGACAGACCCTGTAATGGCTTTCACAAGTGTGCTTGATGGAGGGGTGCTGTGAAATTGCAGCATCCTTTTTACCCGGTATCTTTCCAGTAGCCTTGTAAATACTATTTTTTTTTTAAATCCAGCCACCCAGCAGGACATTACTCTATTGAAAAAAGAAATGTTAGACCGTAACAAAGGTTTTCAAAAGAAATATTCCAAAGAAGAGTAGACTTCGATCCTATTATGGCTGGGTCATCTCAGCTTCCAGGCTTTTAAACATTTTTCTCAGCCGATCAGCCTACTAGTCAGTATAGTATAGAGAACACAAAACAGCTGTGTGCATGTCTGTTAAGCACATAGATCTCTGATTAGTTCATTAGTTGATTGCATTAATAGATTTTAGAGAGCACCAACAATTCCTAAATTTATGGGGAATTCAGATATTCCAAAGAGATCTTTTTCCAGGTCAAAGGAGCATGATTGATGTTACAAGATTTCTGGGACAAGCTAGAGGAAAGCAATGCGTAAACCAGACGGAAACTAGGAGAATAAGAGAAGAAAGCAAAATTAAAGCACATATTTTAGAGCATATTTATCTTAAATATATATTCTGGGTGACCAACACTTACCAAATAGTCACTCAAATTTATTTTGCAATGGATTTCTGTGTCTGATTGGACTTATGCTTTCACCTATTCAAGCTAAATGACTGAATACATATGTCATGGCAAAATATATTACATAATAGCATTCAGGGATTGGACACCAGGCAACAAAGGGCACTGATCCCTAAATAGAAGAGGTAAACCGCACGATTACTCCAGCTTACTGCATGGATGGAATATTCAAGCTAGGGCCCAAAGAAGTGAAAGCAGAGCAGAGTCCAGTAGTCATGCTGAGTTGAGGAGATGAACCTATAAGTCCAGGGAAGGCAACCAGAGTTCACAGGCACAGTGCCAGAGAGGAGAGAGCAGCAGAGAGGAATCTTCAGCTGAGTACCACTTAGCAACAATGTGACACCAAGTCCCTGGAGTGTGCAGGGGCACCTAAAAAATTAGAGGAAATAATCCTGAGGGTAATGCACAAGTGAGAACAGTTCATGCTCCCTCCAGCCAGAGTAGAAAATCTTATAACTTCTGGGCCATAGGAAAAAACTCAGAAAGATTTTGCCTCAGGAGAGGGACAAAATTAACCCTAAACTAAAATCTCCTCTTTTTTACAACTAACAAAGCCTAAAAGAAAGATCCAAAGGGGAAAATTGTTTCCACATAGCTTATCTATATCACCAAGCAGAGTTCAAGAATATTTAATTTATAAAGGGTACAAAAATGTCCAGTGCCTTCCATGGTCTATGAACACATCCAAAACATCCAATAAATTGAGCATATCCAATAAAAAAAAATTGGTAGACATTCCAGAAAACAGAAAAATATGACCCATAATGAGGAGGAAAATTAGTTAATTGAAATACACACCCAGAAATTGAATAGTTGATAAAATGAGTAGAAAGGACATTAAAATGATTATTTTAACTGCATCTTTAAAAGTTCAAGAATTAGCTCCCTCCCCCCCCCCAAAAAAAGATGTAATGAAGGTCCAAATAAAACTTTTAGAGATAAAAATCAAAATATCTAAGACCAAAAAATACACTAGAAAGAATTAAAAACAGACAAGACATTGGGAAAAAAAAAAAAAGGATTCGGGAACTTGAAAGTATCTATAAAAACTAAAATAAAACTCAGAGTTATAAATACTTTAAAAATAATTAAAAATGCATCAGTAATCAATGGTACAACTCAAATGGCCTAATGTATCAGAGACCCTGAAAGACAGAAAAGAAAGATGTAGGGGGAAGAAATTATATTTTAAAAAATAATTAACAGTTGAAAACTTTCCAAACCTAAGAAGAAGATCCAACAGATCCAAATAGTCCAATGAAAACTAGGCACAAGAAACATGGAAAACTATGCACCAAAGCACATCATAATGAAATTGCTCAAGAGAAGTAATAAATAGAAAAGTCTTAAAAGCATTAAGGAAAAAGAAGGCATGTGATGTACAGAGGTACAAAGATAAGAATGATATCAGACACACCACCAGCAAGAAGATGGATTTGAACATTGAAAGAAGAAAATACTTATTAAACTTGAATTTTGTACTCAGAAAAAAAAAGTTTTAAAAACAAAGTAAAATAAAGATATTTTTAGACATATAAAAATGAGAGGATTTATTATCAGCAGAATGGCAGTGAAGAAATGCTAAAGAATGTCCTTTGGACCAGATACAGTAGCACACACCTGTAATCCCAGCTACTCAGAAGGCTGAGACAGGAAGATTGAAAGTTCAAGGACAGCCAGGGAAACTTAGGGAGACTCTGTCTAAAAATACAAAATAAATTGGCTGAAGATGTATACCCAGTACAATACACACACACACACACACACCAAAAAAAAAAAAAAAAAGAAAACAGTAAATATTCTTTTACTGCATAATTTGAGATATAATTTTGAACATATTTGATCATTTAAAAAAAATAAAAATACACCCCCCTAAAAAATAAGTTGCATGTTCTAAACCATAAAACAATTACTTAGAACAATAAGAGATTGGCTACCAAATCAAAAAGGGGATACAATGAAATTCATAGAAAATTATTAATACTAAAAGGGAAGAAAAACAGGAAGATAGAAAGAATAAAGGGGACAAATAGAAAACAAACATCACCATGGTAGTTTTAAGCCAAACTATATCATAAATCACATCAAGGTAATGGTATAAATATTTCAATTTAAAGCCAGAGATTGGCAGATTATATATGTTCCATACATAATCTATATAGATATGGAAAAGCTCTAATTATTTGGAAACTCTGTAACACTCAGAATAACCCCAGAGTCAAAGAAGAAAGCAAGAGGAAAAATAGTAATGTGAACAGAATAAAAAATGAAAATACAACACTACATACTGTGACAGATGCCAATAAAGCAGTATTTAGATGGGAATCTATAGCATTTATCATCATTATTAGAAAAAAACAAAGTGTTTCAAAGCCATTGCCTTGGATTTCACCTTAAAAAATAAAGTCCAGAGTGGTGGAACACCCCTGAAATTCCAGTGAGTTCCGAAGATGAGGTAGAGAATCCCAGGGTTGAGGCTGGAACTAAGGAACTAAGGGAGACCCTGCCTGCAAATTTTTAAAAAGGACTGGAACTAGGAGTGGTGGCAAACACCTATAATTCTAGTGGCTGGAGAGAATGGGGCAGGAAGATCTCAACTTTATAGCCAGCCTCAGAAATTTAGCAAGGCCCTAGGAAACCTGGTGAGACCCTGTCACACACACAAAAATATACAAAGGGCTGTGGGTGTGGCTCAGAGGTTAAGCACCCCTGGGTTCAATCCCTGGTAACAAACAAACAAATGAGCAAATAATAAATCAGTAAATGGCTAGGAATGTAGTTCAGTGTTCAGTGGTAAATAATTCCCTGGGTTCAACCCCCTGTACTACAAAAAAGGAATTTTGGAAAATACATAGCACTCAGAATCACCCCAGAATTAAAAAATAAAAATTTTAAATAAAAAAAAATTAGAAAGAACAAATTAAATCAAAGGCCAACAGAAGAAAGGAAATAATGAAGATCAGAGATCAATGAAATTCGTTTTCCTTGTTCACCAAAGATCAGAGATCAAAATCAGATAGTGCTATAGGGCTCTTGCTTAGAATTTCATCCAGGAATAAAAATGATTCCCAACACCATTTTATAGGAGAGATGACTAAGGAAATATGTGCAAGCTGCAGAGGAGGGGAAAGTACAAGCTGCAGAGAAGAGAGAACAAGCATTTCTGCTGGTTAGACGTCCAGTTTGGAAAGAGAATCCATTCTCTGGAATTACTATTTAGTGTCAGGATTTATGTAACCCAACAGCCCCAATTCTTCCCTGTCTGTTACTTTCTTTAGTCCTATTTCCAAAGTTCCTATAAAATGAGAACCAGGGATACAGTGCATATCTTCAATAATCCTTTATGGCTGATGTTAATTCTCTTTGTTCTTCATCTTCTCAGATGACTTATCAAACTCTATCACTCTTTCTTCTTTCCTCATTCTCCCCACTCTTAGGATTTAGAGCCTCAGAAATGAAAAACAGAAAAAGCAGAACTCGTAAGTGGAAACTCTTTGCATAAAGTTACCAAGCACATTTCTGGGCAATACAAATGGAAAACAGCTCTATATTCTACCACATGTCCTGCGCCTGCTGTGGTAGCAGCCCTCCCCTGCCCCACCTAGGGCACTAAACAAACTCCCTCATGTTATGTCCAGCAAGCTGCTGCTGTCCTCTGCAATGGGAAAGGAGAAGTGGCTTTGATGTGGTGTTGGCTAAAACTTTGTGAGAGGGGCATTATTATTAATCCCACTTTAATGAAGAGGAGACCAAATCCTAGAAAGCAATTTGGCCCACATCACATAACAGCAAGAAGAACTTAAACACAGACTGACTTCAGATTTCTTGCTGTTCTGCCACAACACACAGGTTTTAAACTAGCCGTACTTTATCCTAGAAAATATTCATTATATTTTTATTTCGTTTATCCAACTTCTTTTTTCAACAAGTGCTTAATGAAACCTGCACAGTCTCTTTTCTCATAAAGGGTTTTGTAAAATTCTAAGGTTTGATTTTTTGAGAAACTTCCATACTGTTTCTTATAACAGGAACTACACCATTTTACATTCTCACCAGCAATGTACAAATGTTTCAAATTTCTTGTCATCTTTGCCAATGCCTGTTTGCATCGTTTTGAGTTTTGTTTTGTTTGTTTATTTTTGATAATAGCCATCCCAAAGTGTGCAAGGAAGAATCATTTTCATTTCCTGAATGATTAGTAATGCTGAGCTTTTCATGTGCTTATTGATAATTTGGATATCTTCTTTTCTTGGCAGTGGTGGGGGGAGGTACTAGGGATTGAACTCAGACCACTGAGCCACATCTCCAGCCCTATTTTATATTTTATTTAGAGACAGGGTCTCACTGAGTTGCTTAGTGCCTTGCTTTTGCTGAAGCTGGCTTTGAATTTACCATCCTCCTGCCACAGCCTCACAAGCCACTAGGATTATAGACATGCGCCACCGTGCCTGGCAATTTGGGTATCTTCTTTGGAGAAAAATCTGTTCAAGTTGTTTTCCCATTTTTATAATTGGGTTTTTGCTATTGTTGAATAATAGGAGTTCTTTACCTAGTTTGGGCACTGCCCACTGGCTGCCCCCCATGCAGTTCTCTACCTCCCATGTGAGTTCTGTCTTCCCATGCATTTGTTCCCTGCCCCTTACCCCATTACAAAACAAGTTACAAGGAAGTTACTCTTCCTTTCCCATGCAGACCAATTCAGCTATTTTTCTCAGAGGCCTTGGCCTTAGATTTACTCTTTGACCCGCAGGGACTTAGAGACTTATCTTTACAAATAAAGACAGTTTCTCCACATAAAGAATTCTGCCAGCTATGGAGAGGGTCAATTTCCATGCCTTAAAGAGGAAATAATGAGGCAGGAGAGGAATACAAAGAAAGAAATCTTTTCTTGGGTGAACAGCAGGATAGTAGTATGTCAGAGACCCAGAGGATTATGGGAACAGCATCCATGCCAGATTCAGAATATTTCAGTTATCTACACTGCAAAAGGCCTCTCCAACATAGTCACAAAACAAACAGCTCATTATTTTCTTACAGTTGTGTGGATCAGAAACTCATACAGATCCTAGTAGGGATGGCTCCTCTCTGTTTTGCTTTGGAAAAGTTCTTTCATGGAAATGCATCCTCAAGACTATGGATAGAATCAAGATTTCTTCCATGGAAAAGTGCAAAGCCTACACTAAGAGTGCACAGTGTTCTCTTTAAATGCCTAAGCTGTGTCTGCAGAACGGTGGCAGCTGCCAGCCAGGATGAGAGACAGGAGTTGATGAGGTGGGGTGCTTTCCCCTGGTGTATTGTGCTTTATTGGTCATAACAAAGGATCTATGCAGCTGGTATGTGGCAGAGATGCTCAGAGAGCCCTTTCTCTAGGTCTATTATGCGATTCTGAGAAAGGAAGCTCAGGCAAGCTCAATACAAATACATCCTCTGTGTAGACGTCAAATGCCTTGTGACGTTGGTTCTTGGGGGCTTTTTTTAGTGAGGATATTCCATTCTTATGAATTTGACTTGAATTTGGCTTTGTTCCCTGACAGAATGCAATGTAGGCATAATTTGATCTTCCTGTAATTGTCTGTTTAACTTGGCAATCCAGACTAATTTTTTCCTGTGAAGTGAGCCGAGAACGTCACTAGGACAGTGGTTGGGTTAATTAATGAGGCATAATAATGTGCATAATAAAATCTTATGATCTGATTTCTCTTCCCACTATTTTCCTCTCTCCTTCCCAATAGAGAACTGCTGGCCTCACCGGAATCTGTGAGTCACGTTTTGTTAAAGAAACCTCTACTTGTAAACAACAGAAAGAGGGAAATAATAACTAAAGAACCATCTGTTTGATTGAGTCCTTGACTTTTTTTTTCCCATTTCCCCCCATTGCATGTTAAAGGAAGTAAATTTAAAAAAAAAATTCTAATAATATTGCTGTTTACTGATTACAGGATAACTTTTATTGTATTTATTTTAAATGCCATTCTGAACCACACCCAAAGCCTTAATCATTTTTCTTCTTACTGTTCCTCCTCACTTATGCTCTTTCTTTGTAGTTTGTGGCTGGTTACATTTAATTTTATTTCCAAGCTTGTTCAAATACTCACAGCCGAGTGTCACCAAAGATAACTGTGGGAGTCATAGCTTGCTTTGACATCAAGTCAACTGGGGAAAAGAAGTTGTCTTCACAAGTGTCAATGACAAGGCATGTGCACACAGAGCACAAGGTCTGGTGTTAAGTCCCAACAGTTTCACCTGATATGTCTGGAGATTTGGAGACATCATTAAACACTCTCCTCATCTGAAAAAAAAAATGTGGATTTAACAATTTTAATTCTATAAATATTTACTAAGTACCTACGTTCTATGCAGTAAGCTCTGAGCAACACCTGAATATGGTAATAGAAATACCAACTGTGCCCATAACAAGGAATCATTATTAAGATCAAATGAGAGGAAGCACATGAAGTTCCCTATAAATTACAAACCACTGCATAAGTGTAAGATGTTATCAACGTTATTATTACTGTAGGACACTTGATGGTTGAATTGGCTCCTTCATGACCTCGGGCCAAGTTGATTACCTTATCTCATCACTTGGCTCCGGCAAGGAAATAACAGTCCACGGAGTAAAGCTTAACTTAAGCATGTCTATGCTTAATCCTTCCTCAGAGGGGGAAAAAATGCCCCCATATTAGGATTCCTCAGTTGATGCCGTTCTGCCAAATAGCTGTCATTGAGGCATGATTTACTTCACTTGAAAATTCCTTGATTTCATAACTCCAACATTTCTCTAAAAATTAGTGCCATTCTTGATCAAAGTCAAAATTCATCTAAAACAACTTGGTTAAAAAGAGAACATAAATGCTGAGAGGCCTGGCACACAATGTGACGTGCTTGCATTTGGCTCTCATCATGGCCAAGAGCTGGGAAGTTCAAATCTTACTAACAAAAGATCTGGATGGAAAGGGTGCATTCCATGTGAGTCAGAGGTGATGAAGTCATAATACAGCTTCTAGCCC
Organism: Ictidomys tridecemlineatus; assembly: GCF_052094955.1. Taxonomy (NCBI): domain Eukaryota; kingdom Metazoa; phylum Chordata; class Mammalia; order Rodentia; family Sciuridae; genus Ictidomys; species Ictidomys tridecemlineatus. Next base: position 47,662,206 of record NC_135486.1, on the reverse strand, counting down.
GACCAACTTCTTGAAAACTAGGCCCCTCAGGAAGCAACAGTAATCAGCAAAGGAAAGATGCAACCCATCCTGCTGCTGATGACATGGATTAAGTCACTTCCAGACATGTGGGCAGAGCACTAATCTGTTATCTTCAGTAATTCACCTCCAACTTTTGGGAAGTTGTGACAAATACTTTTATTGCTTCCCAACTATGTGTATACTTGCTACATATATAGTTGGTATTTAATAAGTATTTATAAAAATAAAGTTGCTAAATCCATATTTTTCACATGAGGAAAGTATTTAATGAAATCTCCAAACTCGGCCATACCAGGTGAAACTGTTAGGACTTCATGTCGTAATTTACACCCTGTGTCCATTAGGAACATTCTCTGGCATGCAGTATTTTTAAATTAATTGAAAAGAGTCTTACTTTGAGAATTGGTTATGGGGACCTACTTGCTACAGTAGGAAAAGTGAATCCATCAAAAATATTACCAAGATATTGCAAAAGTAGTGTTTAGCGTCACTATTCTAATTCAAAGGACAGTGGTGCAAATACACTAATAAACACGGTGCTTATCTTCCAAGAGTTTATGATTTTAGGTTAACAGCTATCTGCATCAACATAAGAATCTAAGATTAAAATAAACATGGCTTAAAAATTCAAGGCAAAAATGGTAATGGTATGTAACAGAAGGAAAAGATAAGAGAGTTGGAATTGGGAACCGTTTGGGGAAGTTACAGAAAAGGATTCAAGGGCATATCAACTTTAATTACTCAAGAATGTTTTGCACACAGTATTTGAGGAATGATTTAATAGGTGTGCCATTTCTTTCTTGGGACTAATCTCAAAAAGAAATTGGGCAAAACCATCTTTCTGGAGGAAATATCAGTTTATAATCCAGTAGTTCAGATAAGAACTGAATGAAAATTATCCAAAACTAAAAGGCAATGCAAGCTAAGTGCAATTTAAATGGCTAACTAAAGTGATCCAGGAAAACTTATGATGGTAGTAATATTTGAAGTGGGCCGAAGGTCATTTTCCTTTCTCTACTCTCTGAAAATTTCTCTTCCTTGATCAATTTCTATAACCAAAGTCCATTCACACTTCTAGGCAGCAACTTGGTCCTTGAAATAGAGGTGTCCCATCTGCTTGTGACCTTGCTGGGGGGTGTTGTACAGCCTGTTTTTCATGCACACAGTCTGTTCCCACAATGCCCAGATGCCTTCCTGTTATCTTCTGCTCAGAGCCATGTCCCTCTCCTTTGTCTCCTTGGCTCTTAGATTCCTTGGCTAATAAGGATGGGATTCAGCTCTGAGCCCACTACTTAGTGCTGACCAGCTTTACCTTCCGTTGACCCTCACCATACTCTTACTACTGTACTACCCTTGTTTAGCAGATCTTCTCTGTGAAGAGAATAGATCTTCCTACCATTTGCATCTTGCCAGTGGATCTGTGTCACCTGGGCTAGCTCAACTGCATCCTTCTAGCTGGGAAAAAGCATTGACCCTTATCAAACAAGTGTGTGATCCATATGTTATTAAATAATTATTTACAGAGCACTCACTTGTGCTGGGCTCTGTTTCACTTATTAACAAAACACAAGGCCCAGTCTTTTGTGAAGATCATGTGTAAGCGAGGGAAACATTATAAATAAACTTGTAATAAATAAGATGATTCACATTTTATAACTAATAAAAAAACAACTGCTGTGTCATAAATAACAGCTTACATCTGTTAGATGTTTTTAATATGCATTGTTCCAAGCATCTGATGTGGGTTATCTCATTTAATCTTTAGAACCTGATGAAATAGGGGTAATTATTTTCTGATTTTTGCAGGTGAGGAAATTAAAGCTCAGGGATGTGAAGAAAATTTCCCAGAGTCTTGCAACTGCTAAAGTTCCACAACTGGGATCTAAAACTGGGCAGCCCAACTCTGGAGACTGTACTCTTAACGAAGATCTTATCAGGAGGCGATTCTTCTGAACAGAGACCTCAATGAGATATAGCAGAGAATACAAATGCTTTTGACTTCTGCATTGTCAAATGGAGATGCTTGGCAACAGCATCCTCAAGGAATCCAAAATGGTATGAATACTGAGACCCCCTTCTCTGCTGGAAACTTGTTCAAAGCCTTTTCAAAGTGAGATTTAATTCTAAACGTGTAAAGTCTCAAGATCTCAGTATATCCCCTTCCATCAGAGCACAAGGCCCTGTGGGTCCAAGCCCAGAGCCTGGGCTTAAAGGATGCCCCCCAGAGTCACACCAAGAAGCAACTCTGTCCATCCCTTGCTTTCCCAGGAGGGTTCATAGGCAACTACCATATGGCTTCTCTACCAGCTTTTCCTCCAGAAAAACAGTGAAACCTCAGTATCTCCTCTGAGTTTATTTTCCTTGCAATGTTATATATGCTCATTATACTAGCTTTGGAAAATGAAAAACAATACTCATACCTATCATCTAAAAACGTCTTTATATCTCCTTCTGTGTATTTCCATCCTTTTATTCCATACAGATTTTATTGTGTGTTAAACTTATACTGTACATTTTGCTGAATGTTACATTATGTAACCTTCTAACACACATTTCCCCATGTTATAGAGCACATTAAAATTCATGTATGACTATTATGTGTGTAGGTCATGATTTATAGAAAACTCCCCCCACTTTTGGACCTCTAGATTGTTTTCAGTTTTGTACTATTGTAAACAACAATAAGGTTGCCATCTTGATAATTAAGCAAGATGTATTTTACTGTATTATAGATTATTCCCTTTGGATGAATTCCTTAATTTAGAATTATTGGATCAAAATGCATGAATGCAATAAACCTATGATGCATATTTCTAAAATGCTTTACAGGGAGAGTATACAAATCCCAACATACTGTCGTACATTACCAGTAATTGCTTTATCATCTCTAGCGCTGGGCATTTAGAAAGGGAACTGGAAAGTCCTGAAGAAAACAACCCAAGTTTGCAATTTTCTACAGGCCCAAGCTTGAAGCATGTATCATAGAAGTTTTATCCAGAGATCTTAGAAATAAGCCAGAGGAGGAGGATTGACTGACTGAATTGCAATAGGGAGACCTGGCGAATGGGTGGGGTCAGTCTACATAAGGGGTCTCACATAAAGAAGGTCAAGGACCTCTGGAATTTATAGATATATGTATTCTCCCAAAGAAGCCAGATAGAAAAAATATGTTACCAGAGGCCAATATGACCCATAAAAAATAAAATAAAATAAAATAAAAAACGAAGCCTCTAGACTTATTTGGCTCTTTCCCTCCAAATAGTTTGTTGTTTTACCTCAGGATGGTTTGAGTCATTCCATTAAGTTGTCTTCAGCTGTTTTCCATCCATAAATTCTTCCTTAAATGTGCTTCTCCTCTGAGCCCCAACCCAGAGAAGCAGTGATTAAGCAGTAGGATGAGAAGGGTCTTAGGAATGGATCCTTTAGTCACTGCTGAAGATTTTCTTTAATGTGCTAATGCCCTGCAGATCCAGGCAAGATTTAGAAAAGGCTAGAAATGCAGAGCTATCTTCATTGAAGCAAACATCTTTATTTATTTTGCCCTTGGCAGCAAGACAAGTTTATTTAATAACTACATAATTTATTATCAACTTTGAGATTAAGGATACCTAAAAAATCTCTTTTGCTTGTTCTTTGAATTAGCCAAGGGCAATTTAGGGATTTTGCCAAACAAGACAATGGGGGAAAATCATCTACAGGGAAATAATAAGGTTTGGATGAGTCAAATTAAAACCATTCACTGTCCTCATAAATGGTTTAGAAAAATGAAATAAAATAGTTACCGCTGCTCTGAGCCATGACAAGCTCTCAGAAAATTTCGAAGGCAAAATGCCAGAACGTTAATCAGTCACCGGGGGAAGCAAGAAAAAAAAAATAGAACCAGCCAACCTGGAAGAGAAGTATAAGAACCATGCACCAGGAAGAAAAGAAAAATGCAAGATCTTCTGACTCCCACTCCTGCCTCCAGAAATAACCATATTCAAAAAGACATGCAGTTCCCAACCAGTAACCTCTAGGGGCACAGTCACCCTAAGAATAGTCCATCAGGGAAGGGCAACTGTTCACCAGATCAGGGCCAGTGAAGGAGAAATTTTGATTAGGAATTGCAAGCTGGTTGTCACCACGGTGGCCACATGTCTTGAGTTGAACAGGGTGTACTAATACTTTAACTTTTGGTCCAATAAAAATATGAAAATAGGTCATGTAATTTTTTAAAAAAAATAAATTTTTAAATTGTTCCCATTTCATTGCCAGGTACTAGAAGGTTAAATCTCAATCATCCTAAAACCTGGATGAGTGGAAATAGCAAAAGGAGTATTGTGAAACTGTAAGATACCAATGCCACACACACCCCCACACTTGACTCTCTGAGTCTAAAGATAGAAGCAGGCATCCCTTGTAGGACAGTCTTTTTAGTTGTTTCTGAATACTCTCCTGTCAGTTAAGTTCTCAGTACCCATGGTATTGCCCCTGGACTTCAATAAGGAAATCCATATGCAAATGTTTCCTATGATGATTTTGTTTAATGATGTGCCCCTAAGGGAGGAGGGATCCTATAGGAAACTTGCCCCACAGTGTTAGCTGGAGGTCTTGTATATTGGCAGAACACATAGGGAAGGATCCCTAGTCTCCCAAATGGTATTAAACAGAGTTGAAGAGAGGAACTAAAGTGAAAGCCAGGTTAATGAAGAGATGAAAGGAAGAGTTTTGAACAAGCTGGGAGAGCTAAGTGGGATAAGGATCAAACAAAAGAAGTCAAAGAAAATAGAAGCAATCCCTGACAACTTGGGATATTTGACATTGTACTTTTTCTGGACTTTATCCCTTTTCATTGTATTAGATTTTCATTTAAGGCAATTTGTGGGAAAATCACAGTTCCTCCTTAATGCAGATGTCATTGACTCAATACAAATCATTGAAGGCCAGTATAATATTTAAAGATAGCACTTGGCAAATTTTTAGGATCATCGTTGTATTTAATTGGAATCTCGTTCAAAAGTGGTTGTGTTTTTAAAATGGATTTCTTAAGAAGTCTAGAATTGCAGGGTGTGGTGGCACATACTTGTAATTCCAGCAGCTCCTAAGGTTGAGGCAGGGGGATCAAAAGTTCAAAGCCAGCCACAGTCTCAGAACTTAGCAAGGCTCTGTCTCAAAATAAAAAAGGGGCTGGGAATGTGGCTCTGTGGTTAAGAGACTCTGGGTTCAAAACTTTCTCTCCTCCTCATAAAAAGTCAAGAATTCTTTGTATAAGCTATAGATTTCATGTAATATAAGTTTACTGTAAATAATAGTAATTTCATTATTCATTAGTATCCATGTTAGTCTCCGTAGATCTCCCAATGGCTACTAAACTAGAATACTCAATTTATTTCAAGACCCATATTACAGACTCTCTACTAAATTATACCATTTCTTTCCCAGTCCCAGTGACAACCACAGCTGGAATTTCAGAACACTGTGAATGTTCTTTTAAGACTGGATTACACTTTCTTTTAACCTTTTACTGTATACTTTATGCAAATCACTAATGTGATCTTACAAAATTTGGGCCTAATTATTGACTTCACTTCCAAAGAAGAACTTTTTTTTTTCAAATTCTTCATTCAAATACTTCTTCCAAACATGAAAAACCCTAATTAACCATAATCACTTCACAAAGTGTGCATAGATTGGAATGTTGAATAGTTGAGGTCTTAGAACAGGATAGGCCTGCCCTCCAGTCTCAGCTCTACCCTTTGCAAGCCCCGGACTTGGGAATCATCTAACATCTCTGTGCCTCAGTTTCCACATCTGAAAAATGGAGATAATAATAGTGCCTACTTCATAGGCTTGTCATGAACAATAAATAAGAAAGCTGATGTCACTTCCATAGCTAGTGCTTGGGTATAGTCAGTCCTCAAAAGAAGTTTGCTATTATTTTCTCATTTTGTGTTTTCCATCAGTGGATTCTGCTGGCCTCTACTTTGCATTCAGAGTTCCAGCCACAATGATACCCACAAGGTTCCCCTCAGCTTTCTGGTTTCTAGAGCACATAATCAAAGGTCTTTTGGACTTCAATGGTAGGTCTTGTTTTTCTGTGTTTTGTGCCCTGGGTAGATCTCGTCTGGACTCCGGTTCCACAGTTTTCTCTGGGTTCTGGCCAGAGTAGTGTAGTAGGAAGACTGGTTCCTAGCACAGAAGTCTCTGCTGTGGATTGATAAAAATTGGTTAAGGGCTATCTCTGCCACCCATTATCTCTCTGAGTTTCACTCCATCCACTGAATGGATAGTTCAATCAGAAATGGTTAAATCAGAAATAACAAAATGGGTATATTTAGGCTTATTAATGAGAAAATTCATATGAATAAAAGGCTGTAGAGATGAAGGTGTTTATTATTACCTACATGTAATTCCCTTATTCACGAACCACGGCAGCATTTTGCTGGTTCTATTGTATAATAAAAATGTAATTATGTAATAATATGTTCCATATTTAGCTTATTATATGTCAGACCCAGAAATCTGTTTGTCATATGTGCCCACATTCAATTATTCCTCTTTGCAAATGTAGCCCCCTTGATTCTGTTCCCGCTCACCACATGTGGACAGATTGCTCTCAATATTGTAGTGCACAATTATGTCTCCCCAAACTCCTTCCACGATGCATAATGTAGTACTTGAAACTCTACTGCTCCCTACTTTATCTGTTCTTCACCCCTGAACCATATCTTCTAGTTCTTGCTTATCACCTCCATTGCCTAGCACAATAATGTCTCAAGGACTCTGCCATTTCTAGAAGTCATCTGTTAATTACATGTTCATAAAAGACTTATTGGCTTCTTCTGGTTGGAATTATCACATAACCTTACCTTTTTTCTGGCTCAGTTCAATCCCAGTGTTCCTAAATTACCCTCCACTTGTACTTACTTGTTTGTATCCATTCATTTGAATACTCAACTGTCTCCCCAGGATGCAGCTGCTCATTACACTGTACTTGTGTTATCCAGCTCAGAAAAGGATCCATCTCTAAGTGTCACTGAATCACTGAGCCGTTCTCTTCTTAGAGAAGAACAATGTAAAACTCTGCTGGGAAAATATTGTGAATGGCTTTTCGGCAGAAACTAGGTATTTTCTGTAGGCTGTCAAGTCATCTGATTTCATTAGGTCTGCATATTTCATTGTCTTTGAGTTATTTTTCAACTCTAAGAAAACTTGTGGATTTGAGGAAAATTATACTTGCTCATAGAAAGGCAGGTGAGTTTTGTCTAATGGAAGTACAATCTTGTGGCCATGTAATAAGCCAATCTTGCATCAATTACACAAAATCTCTACAGCATCCCCAATTTCCTATATATATATTCCTGCTCTTGGGATTCTCCTTTGAGCCATTTTTAACACCTTGCTCATTTTCTCATTAACTACTAAATTAAATATAACCTTTGACATGTTGATTTTATGTTTGTTGGAAAGGTAGGATTCACCCATTTTCAAAAATAAATTTGGAAGTGATAAGCAAGAATTAGAAGATGTAGCTCAGGGATTAAAGACTAATAAAGTAGGGAGCAGTAGAGTTTCAAGTACTACATTATGCATTGTGGAGGGAGTTTAGGGAGACATAATTGTGCACTACAATATCGAGCCTTTCCCACCAAGGCTCAATAATCAGAAAGCACATTCTTGACCTAGAAGAGTCACCTTATGTTGCCCCAACATTTATACTTAGTTGACTTATTGCTAAATCAGGTCAGCAGAAGTAACAAAAGTGGCACTTTATTCTACCTTTCTGAACTTATAGCTGAATTCTGAAGTTGTCATCTTTGAATATCCTCCTCTGTAGAACTGAAATAGATAAGCCCACCTTCTCCTCCTTCGTTATTTTATTATCAGTACATATATATATATATATTAATTAATACTGATATAATATTATCAGTATAATATTAATATATACTGATTATATATATATTAATTAATACATCAAGGAAGGTGCAGAACATTCAATTCTATGAGACGGAATAAAAAAATATAGCCAAACTCCAGCAAGAGAGTTCCAGCGACAGTGGTTGGTGAGGGAAGGGGAAACAGAGCAGACCTAACATGCCTGTCTAGGAGAGCATGCCTGATCTTTGCAAACAGGGCCTGAAAGTGAGTATTATTTTGTTCATATAATTATTTTCCTGTCTGTCTCTCCAAACGGTCTGTAATACCTCTGAGAGTAGAAACTTAATCTATGTAGTTCATTGTTGTAGCCTCAGCAGCTAACTCTGTGCTGGAACATATTAAGTGTCAGTAAATATTTTTAAAAGAACGAATGAAAGACTCAAAAGAATGAAGCAATGAATCAGAGAATACAGATTGTGGGACAATAGGGAATGTCAATCTCCTATGTGATCTGGGGGCTCATGATGATTTTCTATCCCAAGAGTTTCTCAGCTGTAACACTTGGTACTTTTAACCTTGGGCAAGCCACTCCTGTGAGCATCCATGGCTTTGTCTGAAGATTGGTGGAGTGTCATTACAGTGTCAGGTGGAGTGTCATTACAGTGTCAGGAGAGAGTCACTAATAGGTGAGGTGTAAGGAGTGGAACATAGACACCTTAGTTGGGGGATCTAGGGTGTCAGTCTGCCTAAGAGCCTATTCTAGAGAAAAGAAGCAAAGCTGGGCAAACCAACCAGCTGATGTGACAGAGCAATCCAGTAACATGAAGTACTAGGGTAGAAGTTGTCCTTGGAAAAAGAAGTTCTTTTGGATACAGGAGTTCTGCCCCACATTTGGCTCAGAAGTTAAACAGCAAGCTAAATATTGGCTTGACGTTAAATATCTTCTATAATATCAGGACCAAATTACCCATATAATCACATCAATTACTAGCCTTCTACACACCTTGTATGGTTTCATCAAAGGGAACATCTACCTTGCAACTCCCACTCCTGTACTTTTTTTTTTTTTTTTGGAGTGTGCCTTTGCATGGAAAATCCTCCCACAACTTTGACCTATTCAGTGACAGTACTCCAACATATCTATCAGCTACTATGGAAACCCTTTGATGAATCTATTAGATCCATTCTGACAATATGCCCTCCCCCACCCTCTCATATTCAAATCTGATTCAGCTTAATTCATCTCAATGTACCACACATTACCATTATGTTCCTGTGGATCCTCTCTCCTCAAATGAAGAATGAGGTCTTTGAGGGCAAGAACTATCTTACTCACCTCTCTATTCCTTGAAGAGTTGAAAGACCATTTTCTTATGCGTAGGAGGCTCTCAAGAAAACTACCATGAATGAATGAATGAGCAAACGCACACATGGACATATCTATACCATTTGTTGTTGCAAATTATCTCCACCAGATGTTGAGAAGCAAATTTAGACCGTTACTAGAATTTCACAGATTGAAACAAACTTCAAAGTCCTTTTCTGAAGAAATTTATGCTTAGGATCCAGGCTTACTTATTCCTGGGAGTTTAGCCATCTAGTGCTGCTTTAATATTTCCACTTTCCTCTTTTACTGCAGCTAGCAAACATGCACATCTTCAAAGAACTTGCATTGGGTCTTCAGGAGATGTGCCGTTGAAAGCAGCACACTCCCCTCGTTGACCTTTACAGGCAGGGCTGCTGTTCGGGAAGGTTCCAAACGCATTGCGTGCTCGGCTCATACCAGCCCCACATGTTCCACGCCGATGGATGTTGGTTCACAAAGTGCTGTGAAGAATATTGGAAGCAAAATATTAGAACATTAAGTATGAGTTTGGTTTTTCAGGCCATGTGATGAATGAATAGGGTTAATTCTCACTAAACCCTCACTTCACAGTAAGGTTAAGGTTATTTTAAAGGATTAAAACATTGGACAAAAAGGAGACAAGTTATTTGCTCCTCTCACTCAAAATGTTTTCAGTTGGTTGTTTTGTTTCTTTTAGTCACATATGTGAATAGAACAGAGAGAAGAAACACCTGTATACTGGGAGGCCCCAGAACAAATAAAGTAGAGTTGTCCCCTTATAATTGCTACAAATCAGGACTCTCACTTGCAAAAGGACTACACCTCTAATTTCATTATCAAATCTTTCCTCATTGACTTATAGAGTATCTACACTACAAAGGACTTGTTTGTTCAGGTTTTTATTTGGTCTATTTTTAACAATGGCCAGACCCACCTTACTTCATTAGCTGTCAGAGCTGCTACCTAAGCAAGATACGAGAAACAAAGTGGTTTGAAAAATGCAGGTGACACCAATGACTGCCAAAACCCACTTGGAAAAGCTATATATACCTTCTTTTGCAGGAGTCTGACCTCCACTGCAGCTCTCTTAGTAACCCTCTCCTCTCTCATTTCAGTTCAAACTGGAGCAAATGTGTTGGCCTTCTGGTTTTTCAGGGAGTCAGGCTGTGCAAGATGTGCCTAATACATAGGCTGCTGCAAGCTGTCTTCCTGATTTAGAAGACTCAAGGGGGAAACAAAAGCCATCTATAAAGGTCTTTTAATTTTTAACATAAGCTCAGCTTGAGTTGTAAAGTATATCTCATGGTCATCCTGGATCTGAAGTCCATTCCCTAAATTCATCAGTGTGTAACTGCTGCAGCTGCTGGGACTTTGGCACCTGCAGGGTACCCCTGAGAGGGTCTTTGCAAACAGACGGGTTTATGGGCAGTGAGCCTAATGGCCAAGTTTCAAGATTTGTTTTTCAAATAAGTGCATGTTAAGTGAAAAAAAAAAGTTTACAATCAATGAGCCAGAGAACATTTCATAGGTTAAAAGGAGCCTTATGAGGAATTATCACACAGTCTCTGATTTAGAAATGTAAAGAGAAACAGATTGTCCTAGGTTTAAATAGGGGGAAAAAGACAAGGAAAACTAAAATCTTTAATGAATGTCATACCTGTGTTCAAATCAAGAACTCCTTCCAGTTATATTGATTATTTCTAATGAAGGAACATTTCTTAATTTAGAGGCTAATTCTCAGAAATTGCTGTGGAGGCCAGAACATTTCTTGGGTTTAGGCTCTGTGCCTGTTTACTTTGCTTTAAATTCCTGACGCCATAAAATCAAGTGAAGCAGGACTGGATTAGAATTCAGCAGAGCTGAGCTCTCATCTACCTTCTGTTGATCCCTTGCTCAATTTCTACTATCCATGTTGCATTTGTCACATGGGAAGATGGTAAGTTGGTGGTAGGGATGCAGATTAAGGTAGGGATCTGGGTTCTTTAGAGAGAGATATCCCAAGCCCAACATGGCTGTGACAATGGAGGAGAAAGCAAGGAAGGTCTGCCAGCTGAGGCCAGATTGTGTAAAACTTGTCAGAGCACACTCCATCCATGCATAAGAACAGCACCCAGGACACCTAGGGACAGTTCCTGAGGGTAAGAGTTAGTACACCCTTTTCCCTCTGCTCTGCCCAAACGTGAATGGCCACTTATTTCACATATGAAGGCTTGCAAGGAGAGATTTTACTGAAAACAAATTATGGCACAATTTTAAATTTTTGTATTAAACATAAGAATATAGTATGGAGTTAAGTGGAAAATTTAGTTGCATTTCTGTGACAACACAATATTTCAAAGTCTTCTAGGTCTTACCTAGACTTTAAATACAGATGCAAAGTTTTGAGGCTAAGTTCCAAGTATATGTTGGAAGATACCAAGTAAACAGAAGCATCTCTAAACTTTTCATTGCGTTATTGGTATGATTTATATTTGCATCTTTAATAGCTGGAGGATCTAAACCACACACCCATGGAAATGCATTATTGTGCATTTTTTAATTACTGGCCCTGCAGAATAAAGGACAGTGAGTGAGTGTAAAACACAGGGACACTGTGATGATGCTGGGGATATTCTGCCAGCCCCATCAACTGGGTCACCTTAGGTAACTCTCTTAATCCCTTTAATGCCAGTTTTCTCCTCTCTAAAATGGTTTTACTGCCCTTCTTGCCTCTAGGGTTTAAAAAAAAAACTCCTATAAAGTATCATTAAAAATTCATTACACAGCCACACAGAGGCTCAGGAGACTGAGGCAGGAGAATCATAAATTTGAGATCAGGTTCAGCAACTTAGTGAGGCCCTAAGCAACTTAGAAAGATCTTGTCTCAAAATAAAAAAAAAAAATAAGAACAGGGCTGAGGATGTGGTTCAGTGATTAAGCACCCCTGGGTCCAACACCCAGTACCATCAACAATGAAAATAGCAAAAAAATTTACACAGTCTATGTAGACACATGCATATTTCACAACAAGACTCCCTCTGCAAAAAGGTAGATTTGGTGGAAGATTGATTTTATGATTGAATCCTGATTATTTTTGTGGGAAAGAAAAATAGATGCCGAGTCGTGCATTGGGGAACTTCTACTCCAGGTTTCTAGACAACCCATCTCTAGGTGATAAGGTTTAAACAAGCTCATCCCCTTGATTTGCCTAATGCTTTATTATAGTAGCATCTCCTCTTCTACGAGGGACCCTTTCCTATCTTTAGTCCCCTTAGCACCACAAGGGATCCAATCTTAGAGCTGATCATCCCTGAGTAGAAACAAACAAGGTTCTTCCTTCATGTTCTCTTTATGTAACCTATGACTGGCATTCCACTGGGCATAGGCCAGGCAGCCCAAAGACAAGTTTAAAATTATGTGAATTATCCTAACATCATTAAAATGTAGATAAGTTCTCCAGTTGATTCCATAATATATCCTATTTTTTAAAAAAATATCAAAATGGAAAAATATCTTTCAGTAATAATAGTTATTTTCAGCAAAATGAACTATATTTATCCTGTATGTACCTTCTCCCCAACCCATTGTGGTCTTTGAGAACCTGAGAATATCTTTCTTAAGAATTCATTCCCAAAATGACATCCCTCCTTGGGGACCTTGCAGTTCAATAAGAACTTTTAAAAACTAAAAATAAAAAAAATAAAATAAAAATGAATGGTACAGTTAGGGACGGGAGCCTGTGTAGTGAAAACCCTTTTGACTATTTCAAACTCCTTCTGACCCTCTGAGCCTGATTCCTGGCAGTTCTGCTCACAGTCTCAGTCTAGTCAGCTCCCTGAGTACTATCTGCAGGCTGCTGTCCATCTCTCCTAGCTCTGTATGAGTACTTAATCCAGAACAGGGCATTGCCTCTGAAATGTGACTGTCCACTGAAAGATATGTTTCTCGCTTGGCCTTCATCACAGGTGAAGTTCATGCAGAAAACTACAGTTTTATACAACTAATTCCTCTATTCCCCAGGTAGAGACTTTAAGAGTCATCAAATATGCTATGGTTGAAAGGAGGCAAGGATAGAAAGTGTTAAGGGCTCAGCTCTGCCTATTGCCGTGGCAGAAAAGCATATTCCAACCTATGAGGGGTCATTTGTAGTCTCCTCACATACAAAAAAAAAAAAATACCACATGTGCAATGTAAAGGCAGGCCTCCATCTCCCACTGAGGTACTGCAGACAGTGTCTGCCTGCACAATCCATCTCCAGGGCATGTGTGAGGAAGGCGGGGTAGAATGGGTAATGTGAAACATAAAAAAGTACAGCTGAGACAAAGAGTTGCAATTGCAAGTGGCCCTTAACCAACACCAGGCCTCATCTGCTGCTAGTGTTTGAAGTCTGTAGACGGAGGCCTGTGCCAGTCCTTCTAATTTCTCATGCTGGAGCTCATCAGCAGTGGAATGCAGAAAGACAAAGCCTCCAATGAGGGTCTGCTGTCAAGAACCAAAATCAGGACCATGAGACAGGGCAGTGGGTCCCCTGGGTGACCCAGCTGTCTCCAGGGGCAACTAGGTGACTGTAAGCAATGCCCACTCAGGGGAGGGCCAGCACTGGCCTTTCTGACAGAGGAAATGAATAGCAGAATATGAAGAGGGAAAACAAACAGTGCCTGATGAAGGAAGAGCAGTGAAGACCTAAAGCAGCAACTTCTCAGGGATGTCCTTAGAGCTCAGGGCCTCAGAAGGGAAGGGCAGTTACTTAGTTTCACTGAGAAAAGTATGTTAAGCGAGGTTCATGTTTATCTTCCTACTAAAGGCTGCTATAGGCAAACTGGTGTTCTAGGAAAAAAAAAAAGTGGTACTCTCTTGGGAAGGGGCAATCCGTCTGAACTCTGTTCTTTGTTGATCAGATAATAGTGCCTCAATTGCCTTTCTGCAATGCCAGAACAGTGGGAACCCGGATGGTTAAGGGAAACTTGACAGATGAACTCTCTGATTCAGGCCACCCTGAATTAACATTACAGATCGACTCAATCCTGAATTGGACCAATCTGTAAAAAACACAGATGCTCTTCAGTCTCTTCTGTTTTAAGTCTGGGTGTCTCTGGGATCTATGCTTTTCCACTCATTTTTCAAGAACTTTCAGGTCTTTAGTACAAACGATGACACATTCAATTCTCTCATCTATATATTTCATTCCAAACTTGATAACCTTTACTTAAATCATGTGAATTATTAAAAAAATCGGGGAGAGAGATTACTTAATTTTCTTCCATTATTTCATTCCTTTAACAAGTATTTATGAGGACTGACTAAGCATCAGTTCTGTTCTCATTGCAGACCAACACCTGGCAGAAAGTGGTCTGTTTCTCAACAACCAAATCCTTCACTCAATTTCTATGTGGAATTCCCAACAAATATTTTTTTTCCAGTCAATCCTACTAAAGATAACTCAACAAATAATCTACTTATTCTTAGGCATGCAGTGAAAGGTATTAATTAGAGACTTCTGGTTCAGATATGATGACAGAGCCTTTTTTCTCTTCACTAAGTACAAAGATAAACCTTGGAAATGATTCAAGGGACAACCAAGAAAGAGGAAGGCAAACTGTTTAGGGACCCCAGCACTGGAGGAACAATACATTGTCAGTGCCTCTTAAAAACACCCACTCAGTAGAAAACTGTGACCAGACCCACGGTTGCTGACCCCAGGCTAGCAACAGAAGGTAGCTCAGGTGGATTTATTCCTCCCCTGTACTGAATGAGAGGCTTGCCAACATTTCCTTGCAAGCCTGGTAGCATTGGCAAGGGGGATGAATGATAAGTGCCCAGGAGAAGCCCTCTTCTCCCCCACCAGGACTGAGACTCTTCTCCTCCACCAGAGACACCAACCAGCAGGTAGGGGAAGAGGAAAAGAAGGAAAGTTGCCAGCAAGGGAAATTCTGCCACATGTAGACTGAAAGACTGCAAGTCCCCTTCTTCATCCAAAGATACCAACACTCAGGCACCTGTCAAGGGGGATCCTGACCTGACAAGCACCTTAGTCAGAAAACATTCTAGCTTTCTGCTGGGCCTCAGAATTTCCTCACCACAAAGGGATACCAGGCATCCTGGGAGTACCTGCAAGGGACATTCAGCCACAAGTAGAAAGCCTAGGAGACCCTTGGACTCCATGTGCCTGAGATTCCCTTCCACTTAGAGCCAATAGGTGTCACCATTAAAAGGGATTTTTCAGGATAATCAGTGGCCTGAGCCATCAAGACCATTCCTCCCAATGGACCAGACGCTCCCTTCCCCACCTTGATATGTGAACCTGGAAAACTCCTTACCGCAGGAGCAGGGACCAGTAGGAGTTTCACGTTCACCAGAGACACCTAACAGAACATAATATATGAGATTATGAAAATAAACTTGTCACTGTAGGCCTGGATCTGCTGAATTTGAACAATGGAAACTGCTAAAATAAAAGATTTAAATAGGATCCAGCATTGTCCTCAAAACAGCCAAACTGCCCAGGACACAACTGAAAATCACTTATGACAAAACCAGAAAAATTGCAACTCAAACGGCGAAACAAAATCAAAATGGTGCCAACACCAAAGTAATGGAAGTTTTAGAATTATCTAGCAAGAATTTCAAAATAGCCATCATAAAAATACATACATACAATTACAAATTCTCTTGAAACAAATGAAAAGTCTTAAAATTTCATAAAAGAAATATAAGTTGCACACAGAACCAAATGGAAATTATAGAGCTAATGAAACAAAAACAATTTTGTGGATGAATTCAGCTGTAGAGTTGAGATGACAAAGGATAGAATGGGAGAGCCTGAGTACAGGTCAATAGGATTTACTCAGTTTGAACAACAAAGAGAAAACTTTGTGGTAAAATGTGAACTGAGCGTTAGGGAGCTGTATAACAATAACAAAGATCCAATATTGGATATTCCAGAAGCAAAGGAGAACAATACTGAGGCATAAGGAATATTTGTAAAAATGATATCTTAAACTTCCCAAATTTGATGGAAGAGATAAACCTGCTCATTCAAGAATATGAGCAATCTCAAACTTGTGCTAACCCCAAGAAATTCATAGTGAGGCACATTATAAGGTTCTGAAAATGAAATATAATGAAAAACTTCTTGAGAGCCTTGTAAGAAAAATAATTCATTACCTAGAGGGAAATTAATTCAAATGATAATAAGTTTTTTCCTCTGCAACTGCAGAAAACAAAAGAAAGTAGAAAACTTTTCAAGTAATGCAAGAATAGTCAGCCACAAATATATGTCCAGAGAAATTATCCTTCAGAAATGGAAAATAAATAAAGACATTCTTGGGTGAAAGACAACTGAAATAATTTGTCCCTAGAAGACAAAATAGTGTCACTAATTTTATCTTTTTTTGTTGTGGTGGTGGTGGTGCTGCTGGGGCTCAAACCTCAGGGCTTTGTGCATGCTATATAATAGACTTGACTTTAAATAGTGGCCAAAGAAACTCTTCATAAGAGCAATAATGAATGTTAGAACATTATTAAGGAAGAAAAAGCAATAGAAAAAGAAGAAATATAGGTACACAGAATGGAGTATCCTTTTCTTCTGGAGTTTTATAATGTGTAATTATTTGAAACAAAAAAAATATTATTATGCCACCTAATATTCAAGGCAATGAAATCCAAAGGTGGTAAACTTAAAGGAAAATAAATGGAACAAGTAAGATTCATGCTTTACAGGAAGAGTGGAAACATGCTGACATCAGCAGAGTGTAACAAGTTGCTCGTGCGCACATGCGCACACACACATACACACACACACACACACACACACACACACACACACACACATACACATAGCATGAAGTTATTGTAGCACAAAAGCAAGAGAAACCTGTAAAAGCACCATGGGCAAATTGAGATGAAATCCTGAAAAATGTTAAGTAACACATGGGAAGCCAAGAAAAGAAAAAACAAAAGAGTAAGTATCAGAGAGGGAAAAAAGCAGAAAATAATAAAGCAGCAAAATAAAATTAAACATATTAATAAATGTCTAAAATGTAAATGATCTAAATAGGTCAATTAAAATGAAGAAATTATAGAATAAATTATAAAAAATGACCCAATTATATGATGATAACAAGAAACTGATTACAAATTCAAAAACGTAAGTTGAATATAAAAATAAAAAGATACATCACACAAACATTAATCCCTAAAATCTGATAAAATTTGCTCCAAGGAAAAGAAAACTGCTAGTGTCAAAGAGGAACACAATATAATGATGAAAGAATTTCTCTGCCAAGAAGACAAAGCAATCCAAGTTATGTGTCCATCAAACAAGGGACTTTCAAAATATGGGAAATAGAGTTTGATAAAGCTAAAAGTAGAAAGAGACAAATGTACTTTTATAGCAGGGAATCTCAACATTCACCTCTCATCAGCTGATAGAACTATGAAAGAGAAAAGAAGGACAATCTATATCTTAACAGTCAAACAACGGGATCTAACTCACATATGTAGAACAGCAAAACACCTGTTGCCACCAAGGAACTATTTTATGTTGTCATGATCATCTGAGTTCTGGGCCTAAAAATAAACTTTAAAAATTTAAAAGAATTTAAATCAGATAAAATATGTTACTGTAACTTAATTGAATAAAATTAGAAGTTAAGAATAGAAATATACTCCCGCCCATGCCCATGCTGGCTTTCCGTCAGCCAACGCAGGGATCCTCTGGCTGCCTCCATCTTGGGACACTGCTACTACTGCCATATTCCCCTCTATGTGGTAGCCTGCACCTGGGGACACTGGATAGAATCTGGAGACTGTCCCTCTGCATGCCACAGTGCTAAATCTCCAAATGTGCCACATAATACCACCACACGGACCACCCTTGTGGCCCCATCTCTGAAAGCAGCCACCTCCATCTTGGGACACCTTCTTGGGTTACCTTGGCTTCCACCATCTCCATCTTTAGTTGGCATAACTCCCATCTTGGGACACTGCCTAGGGCCTACACCCCCGGTTCTCCCTTTGTCCACCATTAGAAACTGTAGACCCTTTCACAAATGCATTGTTTATATTATAGATAATAATCAAACACGTCATTTCTGTCTATTGTGACAAAACTGTAAATGTCTTAATAGGAGATATTTGGTTTAAGGCTATATATTGTTTGCATTGAGACCAGTTAATATTGATCTTCCCCTTAAAGGAGAGGTATTAAAAATCTTCAGGGATACTATAAGTCTGTAAGGTAGAAACTGTAATACCTCAGATCAGCATTCCTAGAAAGAAAGATACATGAATAACAAGAAAAAAAGGGAGGAAATTACCCTCAAACAAGCCAGTATACTACATTATTATAATCCATGGCCAGCTCAACAGAAGAAATGTCAGAGAAGGAGTTCAGGATGTATGTGATTAAAATATTCTTCAAATTAAAGGATGTTATAAAAAAACAAACACAGGAAACAAAAGATCACTTTGATAAAGAGCTACATGATCAAATACAAGAAGCAAAAATAACTTCAATAAAGAGACAGAGATTCTGAAAAATAAATAGAAATCCTTAAATGAAGGAAACATGAACCAAATTAAAAACTCAATAGATAGCATCACCAACAGACTATATTACTTGGAAGACAGAACCTCAGACAATTAAGATAAAATATATAACCTTGAAAATGAAGTTGACCAATCAATAACCATGGTTAGAAAGCATAAACAGAACATCCAAAAATTATGGGATAACATCAACAGATCAATTTAAGAATTATTGGGATAGAGGAAGGCAGAGAGATACAAACCAAAGAAATGAACAATCTATTTAATAAAATAATATCATAAAATTTCCCAAAACTGAAGAATGAATTGAAAAATCAAATACAAGAGGCTTACAGACATCAAATGTATATATACCAAAATTTGAGAGAAAAATGAAGGACCAACCAAGAATATTAGATCCAGCAAAATTAAGCTTTAGATTTGATGGTGAAATAAAAACTTTCCATGATAAACAAAAAGTTAAAAGAATTTACAACTGGAAATCCTGCACTACACCCCTGGTAAAATATTCCATGAGGATGAAATGAAAAATAACAATGAAAATCAGCAAAGGGAGAAACTACATTAAAGTAAAAGCCAATCAAATGAGAGACCAAGTCAAGTTAAAAACCAAAAATAAATAAAATGACAGAGAATACAAATCATGTCTCAATAATAACCCTGAATGTTAATGGCTTAAACTCATCAATGAAAAGATATAGACCAGCAGATTGGATTTAAAGAAAAGACCCAACAGTATGCTGCCTTCAAGAGATTCATCTCATAGGAAAAGACATCCACAGACTGAAGGTGAAAGGTTGGGAAAAACCATACAACTCACTTCTATCCTCATATCAGATAAAGTAGACTTCAAGCCAAAGTTATTCAGAAGGGATAAAGAAGGACATTTCATACTGCTTAAGAGAACCATACATCAGCAAGACACAACAATTGTAAATTCATATGCCCAAAACAATGGAGCATCTATGTACATCAAACAAACTCTTCTCAATCTCAAGAATCAAATAGACCACAAAACAATAATACTAGGTGACTTTAACACATCTCTTTCATCATGGGATAGATCTTCCAAACAAAAACTAAACAAAGAGACTATAAAACTCAATAATTCAATCAATAATTTAGACTTAACCGACATATATAGAATATTTCATCCATCAACAAGTGAATACATGTTCTTCTCGGCAGCACATAGATCCTTCTCCAAAATAGACTATATGTTATACCACAAAGCTACTCTTAGCAAATACAAAAAAAAGTAGAGATACTACCCTGCATTCTTTCAGATCTTAATGGAACGAAATTAGAAGTCAATGATAAAATAAATAATCAAAGCTCTTTCAACAACTGGAGACTAAGCAACATGCTATTGAATGAACAATGGATAGCAGATGACATCAGAGTGGACATTAAAAAATTCTTAGAGGTAAATGAGAACACTGATACAAATACAAAAATCTGTGATGCTATGAAGCCAATGCTAAGAGGAAAGTTCATTGCATTGAGTTCATTCTTTAAAAGAATAAGAAGTCAACAAATAAATGGTGTAACATTACACCTCAAATCCCTAGAAAAAGAAGAAAAAATAAACAACCAAAAGTAGTAGAAGACAGGAAATAATTAAAATCAGAGCTGAAATCAATGACATTGAAACAAAATAAACAATTAAAAATTGACAAAACAAAAAAATTGGTTCTTTGAAAAAATAAATAAAATTGATAAACTCTTGGTCACACTAATGAAGAAGAGAGAGAAAACTCAAATTACTAAAATTCATGATGAAAAGGAAATATCACAATGGACACTATTGAAATACAGAAGATAATTAGAAAATATTTTGAAAATTTATACTTCAGTAAAATAGAAAATCTTAAAGACATTGACAAATTTCTGGAGTCATATGATTTACCCAAACTGAATAAGGAGGATAGATACAATTTAAATAGAGCAATCTTAAGCAATAAAATAGAAGATTCCATCAAAAGCCTTCCAGCAAAGAAAAGTCCAAGATCAGACAGATTCTCAGTTGAGGTCTACAAGACCTTCAAAGAAGAACTAATACTAATACTCCTCAAATTATCCCATGAAATAGAAAACTCACTGTATGAGGCCAATATCACTCTGATACCAAAACCAGACAAAGACACATCAAGGAAAGAAAACTTCTAGTATCCCTGATGAACATAGACACAAAAATTCTCAATAAAATTCTGGCAAATCAAATACAAAAACATATTAAAAAGATAGCATAACACAATCAAATGGGGTTCATCCCAGAGATGAACTTATGGAAATCAATAAATGAAATTCATCACATCAATGAACTTAAAGAAAACACGATCATCTCAATAGATGCAGAAATAGCATTCAACAAAATACAGCACAACTTCATGTTCAAACAAAAAGGAAAAGGAAAAAGAAAAAAACTAGAAAAACTAGGGATAACAGGAACACATCTCAACATTGTAAAAGCTATCTATGCTAAGCCCAATGTTAACATTATTCTAAATGGAGACAAATTTGAGACATTCCCTGTAAGAACTGGGACAAAATAGGTATGCCCTCTTGCCATTTCTATTCAATGTAGTCCTTGAACCTCTAGCCAGAGTGATTAGACAAATAAAATAAATTAAAGGGATGTGAATAGGAAAAGAAGAACTCATAATTTACCTATTTGCTGACATTATTCTATACTAAAAGGATCTAAAAAATTCCACCAGAAAACTTTTCTACCAGAAAAATTTATTAAAGAAACTAATAAAAACTAATAAATGAATTCAGCAAAGTAGCAGGATAAAAAATCAACACCCATAAATCTGTACATTAGTGACTAATCTTCTGAAAAAGAAATTAGGAAATCTATCCCATTAACAATAGCCAAAAAATAAAATAAAATACTTGGGAATCAACCTAACAAAAGAGGTAGAGAACCTCTACAATGAAAACTACAGAACACTAAAGAAAGAAACTGAAGAAGACCTTAGAAGATGAAAAGATCTACCTTATTATTGGATTGGCAGAATTAATATTGTCAAAATGGTCATACTACCAAAAGCACTATACAGATTCAATGCAATCCCAATCAAAATCCCAATTATATTACTCATAGAAATAAAAAAAGCAATCATGAAATTCATTTGGAGAAATAAGAGACCCAGAATAGCCAAAGTAACTGTTAGCAAGAAGAGTGAAGTAGGAGGCATCACAATACTAGACCTTATACTATACTACAGAAACTATTGTGACAAAAATAGCATGGCATCAGCACCAAAACAGACACGTAGACCAATGGTACAGAAGAGAGGACACAGAGACAAACCCACTTAAATACAGAGTAATCTCATACTAGACAAAGGTGCCAAAAATATACATCAGAGAAAAGATAGCCTTTCAACAAATGGTTCTGGGAAAACTGGAAATCCATATGCAGCAAATTGAAATTAGACCACTATCTCTCACCCAGCACAAAACTCAACTCAAAATAGATTAAGACCCTAGGAATTAGGCCACAGATTCTGCACCTAATAGAAAAAAGCAGACCCAAGTCTTTATCATGTTGGCTTAGGACCTGACTTTCTTAACAAGTCTCTTAAAGCACAAAAAGTAAAATCAAGAATCAATAAATGGGATGAATATAACCTAAAAGCTTCTTCTCAGAAAAAGGAACAATTAATGAAATAAAGAGAGCCTACAGAATGGGAAAAAAATTTTGCCACACACACATCAAATAGAGCACTAATCTCCAGGATATATTAATAATTCAAAAAACTTAACATCAAAAATCATCATCATCGTCATCATCATCATTATCATCATCTAACCAATAAATGTGCTAAGGGAATGAGCAGACACTTCATAGAAGAAGATATACAATTGATCAACAAATTCATGAAAAAATAGTCAACACTCTAGCAATTAGAGAAATACAAATCAAAACTACCCTAAGATTTCATCTCACTCCAGTCAGAATGGCAATTATCAAAAAAATTAAGCAACAATAAGTTTTTGCGGACATGGATATGAGGGAAAAAGTTACACTGATTCACTGCTGGTGGGATTGAAAATGGTACAGCCACTTTGGAAAGCAGTATGGAGTTACCTTAGAAAACTTGGAATGGCACCACCATTTGACCCAGCTATCCCACTCCTTGATTTATACCCAAAGAACTTAAAATCAGCATGCTACAGCAGTGCAGCCACCTCAATGTTTATAGCATCTCAGTTCACCATAGCTAAACTGTGGAAACAGCCTAGATGCCCTTCAATAGATGAATGGACAAAGAAATTATGGCATATATACATAATGGAATTCTACTCAGCCTTAAGGAAGAATTAAATTATGGCATTTACAGGTAAGTGAATGGAGTTAGAGAATATTATGCTAAATGAAGTGAGCCATTCCCAAAAAACCACAGGCCAAATGTTTTCTCTGATAAGTGGATGCTGATCCATAATGGGGCGGTGGCAAGAGAAGAATGGAGGACGTTTAAATTGAGCAGAGGGGAGGGAAAGATGGGATGGGAGAGGAAGGGAGTGTGTATGTAGGGAAGATGACAGAACATAATGGACATTATTACTCACATGTATGACTATGATTGCTTGAATGGTGTAACTCTACATCATGCACAACCAGAAAAATGAAAAGTTGTGCTCCATTTGTGTAAAAATAAAAAAAAGAATAGAAATAGCTAGTGGGAAAATCCCCCGATTTGAGGTAAGTTCTCAAATTAATAATTTGAATGCCTTCCTCAAGAAGCTGGAAAATAAAAGCAATGGAACAAAAATTCAATAAAAACAACAAAACTGGTAAAACTGATGAACAGAAAGAGAATGTAAGTCACCAAGAAGAGCAAGGAGAGGAGATTGATTCCTATAGATCCTGCAGCCAAGATTAGGGTAATAAAGTCATACTATAAACAACTTTAAAATTATAAATTTAATAGCTTCTAATAAATAAACCCAATTCTTTGAAAACCACAAAATATCAAAATTCAACCACAATAAAATTGGAAGGAGGATTATAGATTTGAGGCCAGCCTCAGCAACTTAGTGAGACCCTATCTCAAAAAATATATATATTAAAAAGAGCTTGGGATAGAGTTTAGTGGTAAAGCACCCCTGCATTCATCCATATCACCTAAAAAAATGATGTAACTAATAAAAAAATTAATTTATGATTTAAAATTTCCCAAAAAAGAACCCTCTTGGCCCAAATGATTTCACCGGACAATTTTAACAAAGTTTTATAAAATCAATGCCAATCTTATTCAATCTCTTCCAAAAAAATAAAATAGAAATGAACAATCCCTAATTTATTTTATCATATTAAGTTAAAGAAATCCTATAGAAAAAAAAAGAAAGAAAACCATAGATCAATAATTCTTATGAATTCAGAAGTGACAATCCTCAACTAAGTATTACAAAATCAAGTTCAACAAAGTATTTTAAAAATAGCTCATGGAGTCATAAAATATGTGGTCTTTCAAGACTGGCTTCTTTTAATTAGGAATGAATTAGTGGTTGCCTAGACTGGGGTTTGGTGGAGAATGAGGAATGTCTTAGTACATTTCTCCTACTATTAAAAGAATACTATGCATTTGGTAATTTGCAAATAATAGAGATTTGTTTCTCACAGTTCTGGATGCTAGGAAATGTAAGCTCTTGGTGCCAGCAGGTTTGGTGTCTGGGGAGAACGGCTCTCTTGCTGCCTCCATCTGGGGAAACAGATGCTGTGTCTTCACAAAGCAGAAGGCAGAAGCACAGAAAGAGCACAGCTAGTTCCCTCCAGCCCCTTCTTAAGGCACTAATCCTAAAGGCCCCACCTTCTCAATGTTACTGCATTAGGGAAAAGCTCCAACATGTGTTCTGAAGGGGATACAAGCATTCAAACCATAGCAGACGATGACTATTAATGTATATAAAGTTTCTCTGGGGGATGGTGAAATTGTTTGCAATTTCAATTGTGATGACTTTTGCACAATCCTGCAAATATTTTTGAAACTATGAAATTGTGCGACTTAAATGGTAAACTCAATGGTGTGGAATTATCTATCAATAAAGATATTCTAAGTATACACTATGACTAGGTAAGATTTATTCCAGGTATTCCAAGCTAATTTAATAGTCAAAATTTAAACAAAATAATCTACCCTGTCAATAAACTAAAGAGAAAAGTCAACTGACCATATCAATTGAGAGAGAAAAGACATTTGACAAAATCCAACATCCATTCCTGACAAAAAACAACATTCAACAAGTTAAGGATAAAAAGGAACTAACTCAATATGATGAAAGACATTTATTTAAAAAAATCTTTCAGCTGTCATCATTCTTAATGGTGAAAGACTGCATTTCCCATAAGATAAGAGAATGGATGTCTACTCTACCTGCTTTCACTCAGCATTAATACCAGGAAAAAGGCATTAATTTCTCTGAATGTCTTAATCACCACAGCAATAAGACAAAAAGATGAAATAAAAAGTGTACACAGTAGAAAGGAAGAAATGAAACAGTCCCCATTTACAGATGTTCCGGTCATTTGTGTTGAAAATCCTAAAGAATATACAAAAAGAAATTAAGAACTTCTAGAATGAATAAGTGAGTTTTGTAAGGTCAGCAGGTGCAAGGTCAACATGTAAAAATCAACTTCATTTCTATATATTAGCAATAAACATGCAAAAACTAAAATTAAAAGTTGGTCATATCTCAGTGGTAGAGCGCTTGCCTAGCACGTGTGAGACCCTGGGTTCGATCCTCAGCGCTATGTAAAAATAAATAAATAACATGAAAGACATTGTGTTCATCTACAACTAAAAAAATAAAAATAAAAATAAAGTTATACCATTTACACTTGCTCCAATGAAAATGAGTTTGTTAGGTATAAATTTAACAAAACAGATACAGGATATGTACAAAACTTTAATGGAAGAAATTAAAGAATTAAATGAATGGAAAGACATCCTATGTTCATGCTTTGGGAGACTCAACATTATAAAATGTCAGTTTTACTCAAATTGATATATAGCTTTAATGTTAGTTCCTATCAAAATCCCAGCAAATATTTTGTAATCATAATAAAGCTCATTTTGAGTTTGTATGGAAAGCACAAGCTTTATAATAATTGAAACAATCTTGAAAAAGAAGCATGAAGTATGAGGAGTCAGACTTCCTGATGCTAAATGTTTTTCTACAGTTGTAGCAATTAAGATAGCATGGTATTGGCAGAAGGAGAGACACATAGATCAATAAATGGAACTGAACTTGGAAACCAGAAATAGATCTACATAAACATGCCCAATTGCTTCTTGAAAAATGTGCAGAAGCAGTACAGTAGATGATGGACCAAATTGTCAACAAGTGAGTTAAACAGTGCTGGAGGAATTAGATATCTACAGGTCAAAAAAAAGGTCAACTCAAAAATGGATCATGGATATAAATGCAAAATGTAAAACTACAAGATGTTTAGAAAAAGAAACATAAAGCATATAATGGCTTGAATATGATTGCATCCTCCAAAACTCATGTTGAATTTTTATTCCTTTTGTGGTAGTGTTGGGAGGCAGAGACTTTAATAGGTGACCAAGACATAAGGAGGAACTAATGCCTTTCTCCTGGTACTGAGTTAATTCTTGGAGGAGTGGATTAATTCCCCAAGGACTATATTAGTTACCACAAAAGCAGACTGTAATAAAGCAAGGGTGCCCCTTGTGTTTTGTACCTTCTGACTTCTGCCATATTGTGAAACAAGATGCCTTCTTTCCACATTGATCTGATCTTGGACTTCCCAGTCTGCAGAATTATGAGTCTAAATGACCTTCTTTCTTTTATAAATTACCCTGTCTCAGATATTCTGTTGTAGCAAAAGAGATAGATGAAAATAGGATAAAATCTAGAGCTCTGCAAAGATATTTTTAGATTTAATACCAAAAGTGTGATTCAAAACATTAAGTAATGAACTTGATCAAAACCTTAAACTTTGCTCTGTAAAAATGATTTAAGAGTATGAAAAAACAAATTACACACAGGGATAAATTATTTGCAAACTATATATCTGCCAAAGGAGTAGTGTCTAGAATATATAATGAACTATCAAAATGTCAAAATCAAAAATTTGAATTAGAAAATTATAAAAAATATGAATAGATATTCACTAAAGAGAAATTAAAGATGTCAAATAAGCAATTGAAAAGAAAAACAACAGCATTAGATATCAAAAATGCAAATTAAAACTATAATGAGTTACACACCATCAGAATGATTAAAATAAAAAATAGTAGCAACATCAGGATGAGGATGTAAATAATATATCAACTCTGGAAAACAGCCTGTAAAACTAAACATGCAGTTACCATACAATCCATCAATTGCATTTTAATGTATTTATCCCCCAAAATAAAAACTTTTACTTATACTAAAGCCTGTGCACAAATGTTCACAGAAGTTTTATTTATAATAGACCCAAGCAGGAAGCAACCCATGTGTCTTTCAATGAATAGTGGTTAAATAAACTATGGTACATCCATGCCATAGGAATACTACTCAGTAATAAAAAAGAAATATTAATACATGCACAAATTTGGAATAATCTCAAGAGAATTGTGCTGAGTGAAAAATTCAGCCCCCAAAGTTATATAGTGCATGTTTTCATTTACATAATATTTGTGGAAATAAAAATATACAAGTAGAGAACAGTTTGATGGTTATCAGGGTAAAGAATATATATGTGGGAGTCATATTATAGAAGGCCAACCTAAAGCAGTTTGTAGTAAAGGAAATATTTACTATCTTTACTGTGATGATTGTTTCACAATCTATACATGTGATAAAATGGCAGGGAATTAAGTATGTGCACATGCACAAAGTATAAGACAATTTGGGGAAATCTGAAGAAAATAGTGTAAAAGACAATTACATGGACCTTACAAAAACATACAATTTGGAAAGTTTGTTGGAGGAAAATGAGGTGATTCATGTCTCCACTAAGACATAAGGAAGGCTACATACATGGAAGTATTTTAGGTGAAATGTCCAGACTACTAGGTAACAGGGAAGAATGGGAGACAACAGTAAAGAGGGGCAGCTGTGGAATTAGTGGAATTAGCTGATTAGTGGAAATAGCCCCTGCCTGAAATTTGTGCCACTAGAATTAAACTTGAGGAGACATGGAGTATAGGGCCACTTGGGGTATTGCTTTAGGGGGTATGTCTCTAACCTCAGCACCTCCCTCTCCCATAATGGTATCAAGAATGTTGTTTTGTGATCTCCAAGCCTCTCAGAGCCATCATTGGCTGGGGAGCACCTTGGTGACTGAGCAAAGCTGAAGGGGAATGAGGTCTTGTTGTTTGGGGATGAAGTATGTACATTGAGTAAAGAACTGCTAGGGTAGACATCTTGGAGACATTAACATGGCAAAGGACCATGAAACTAGACTCCAGAGCTCTGAGGAAACCACAAACTATAAGCACAAATGGTGGAAGAAGAATTTATTAAATGAGCAATTATACCAATGAAATGCTCAATCTTTTATTTTAGTCTCCCACTATTCCTCCCCAAATTGTACATATACATAGACATATTCAATATATATATATATATATATATATATAGTCATATATAATTTATATGATATTATAAATTTACAATATATTACATATAAATTACATATTATATATTATATATTAATGTATATGTAGATAGATACATAGTTACGGTAGATATCACAGAAAAAAAATGAATGGTTGAATGATTTAATTTCTGACTTTCAACTCCATAAGTTTCAAAAATCTAGACAGAAATTCAGGGTAGAAGTACCAACACTTGATGCTCTGTATTAAACTACAATATATTTACTTATGTAAACATTTATTGAATTGGTCTTAAAAGGTGAACCAATATGGGCCAATATCAAAATCCCTTACCTTGCAAATGGTTTATCAATTTTATTTATTTTTTCAAAGAACCAACTTTTGTTTTGTCAATTTTTTAAATTGTTTCTTTTGTTTCAATTTCATTGATATCAGCTCTGTTTTTAATTATTCCCTGTCTTCTATCGCTTTGGGGGTTGATTTTTAGTCTTTTTCTAGGACTTTGAGATGTGATGTTAGGTCATTAATTGTTGACTTTTTCTTCTTTGAAATACAAAAACATATTAAAAAGATTGTGCACCATGGTCAAGTAGGGTTCATCTCAGGGATGAAAGTTTGGTTCAACATATGGAAATCAATAAATGTAATTCAACACATCAATAGACTCAAAGATAAAAATCATATTATCATCTGAATAGATGCAGAGAAAGCATTTGAAAAAATACAGTATCCCTTCATGTTCAAAATGCTAGAAAAACTAGGGATATCAGGAACAAACCTCAACATTATAAATGGGCGTATGCTAAGCCCCAGGCCAACATCATTCTAAATGGAGAAAAACTGAAAGCATTCCCTCTAAAAACTGGAACAAGACAGGGATACCCTCTTTGACCACTCTATTTAACATAGTTCTTGAAATTCTAGCCTAAGAAATCAGACATATGAAAGAAATTAAAGGGATATGGATAGGAAAAGAAGAACTCAAATTATCACTATTTGCAGACAATATGATTCTATAACTAGAAGACCCAAAACATGCTACCAGAAATATCCTACAACTAATAAATGAATAAAGCAAAGTAGCTGGATATAAAATCAATACACATAAATCAAGGGCATTTCTGTACATCAGTGATAAATCCTCAGAAAGAGAAGCTGGGAAAACCACCCCATTTACAATAGCCTCAAAAAAAAAAATAACTTGGGAATCAACTTAACAAAAGAGGTGAAAGACCTTTATGAAGAAAACTACAGCATGCTAAAGAAAGAAATTAAAGAAGACCTTAGAAGATGGAAAGATCTACCTTGTTCTTGGATAGGCAGAATTAATATTGTCAAAATGACCATACTACCAAAAGCACTGAACAGATTCAATGCAATCCCATCAAAATCCCAATGACAATTCCCATAGAAATAGAAAAAGCAATCATGAAATTCATCTGAAAAATAAGACACTCAGAATAGCCAAAGCAATCCTTAGCAAAAAGAGTGAAACTGGTGGCATTACTATTCCAGACCTTAATCTATACTACAGAGCAATAGTAACAAAAACAGGATAGTATTGGCAACAAAATAGATCTATAGATCGATGGTACAGAATAGAGGACACAGAGACTAACCCACATAACTACAGTTATATTAGATAAATGCACCAAAAATGTACATTGGAGAAAAGATAGCCTCTTCAACAAATGGTGCTGGGGAAACTGGAAATCCACATGTAACAAAATGAAATGAAACCCCTTTCTCTCACCATGCACAAAACTAACTCAAAGTGGATTAGGATCTAGGAATTAAGCCATAGACCTTGTACCTAATTAAAGAAAAAGTAAGCTCAAATCTCATGTTGGACTAGGTCCCAACTTCTTTAATAAGACTTCTATAGCATAAAAATTAAAACCAAGAATCAATAAACGGGATGGATTCTAGCTAAAAAGCTTCTTCTCAGCAAAAGAAGTGAGGTGAATAGAGAGGCTACAGAATTCGAGCAAATCTTTACCACAAGCACATCAGATAGAGCACTAATCTCTAGGATATATAAAGCACTAAAAAAACCTTAACACCAAAACAAAACAAAACAAAACAAATAGCCCAATCAATAAATGGGCCAAGAAACTGAACAGACACCTCTCAGAAGATGATATACAATGAATCAACAAACATAGAAAAAAATGTTCAACATTTCTAGCAATTAGAGAAATGCAAATCAAAACTATTTCATCTCATTCCAGTCAGAATGGCAGCTTTTATGCATACAAACAGTAAGTGTTGGCGAGGATGTGGGGGAAAAGGCACACTCATACATTGCTGGTGGGACTGCAAATTGGTAAAGCCAATATGGAAAGCAGTATGGAGATTCCTTGGAAAACTTGGAATGGAACCACCATTTGACCCAGCTATCCCCCTCCTCGGCTTATACTCAAAGGACTTAAAAACAGCATACTACAGGGACAGAGCCACATTAATGTTTATTGAACACAATTCACAATAGCTAGACTGTGGAATCAACCCAGATGCCCTTTGGTAGATAAATGGATACAGAAACTTTGGTACATTACTCAGCATTAGAAGAGAATAAAATCATGGCATTCACAGGTAGGTGGATGGAGTTGGAGAAAGATGCTAAGTGAAGTAAGCCAATCCCAGAAAACCAAAGGCCAAATGTTTTCTTTGATATAAGGATGCTGACTCATAATGGTGATGGAGGGGGAGCATGGGAGGAATGGAGGAACTTTGGATAGGGCAAAGGGGAGGGAAGGGAAGGGACGGGGCAAAGGGGTAGTAATGGTGGTGGAATGAGTTAGACTTCATTACCCTAAGTACACATATGAAGACATGAATAGTGTGAAAATACTTTGTGTACAATCAGTGACTTGAAAAATTGTGCTCTATATGTGTAATATGAAATGAATGCATTCTGCTCTCGTGTATAACAAACTAGAATAAATAAATAATAAAAACCAACTTTTATTAATATCTCAATAATAAAAAGACCTGCTACAACATGGAGATCCTCAAAATAAGTATGCTAAGTGTAAAAATCCAGACCAAAAGAGATTATCCACTGTGTGATTCCGTTTATGTGCAATTGTGCAAAGAAAGCAAACTCCAGTTATGGAAAGTAGACCAGTGGTTGCTTTGGCTGTCCAGGCTGGATGCTGGCTAGAGTAGGAGGAATGTGATGGGCCTGCCTCTTCTATGCCTTAATTATGATGGTAATTACATAACTATGTAAAAATACTAAAATTCCTTAAACTATACACTTAAAATTTAAAAAAATTCATTCCTTTTTCTCCTGGACTCCAGTACTCTGCTGTGGTCATTCTTATAGAGCCCTAGGGAAGGCAAGCACAATGGTTGGGTTTACACCTCTGCTCTGCTCCAACTTTCCAACCTGTGTGGTCTACCTGAATTGCTTATATTATTTCTCTGAGTCCCATGATCTGAATGGTTTTGCCCTTCAAAATTCATAGGTTGAAACCTAATCCCCCAATGTGAAGGAAATAGAGGGTGATGCCCTTGGGAATTAATTAGGTCATAAGGCCTCCACTCTTGTGGATGGGATTAGTGTTCTTATAAAAGAGGCCCTAGGAAGCTATATTGTCCCTTCCACCATGCAAGTCCCCAGCAGAAGGTGCCATCTGTGAACCAGGAAGCACCAATCTGCTGTTGTCTTGATTCTTTCCAGCCCACAAAACTGGAGTAAATAGATTTGGGTAGTTGATAAACCATTCAGTTTGTAGCTGCCAGTTTTGAAATAGCAGGTTAAATGGACTAAAAGTAAGTCTACCACTTTCAAATAAAAATTGTTTTTACTAGTCTACTATTTGCTTAGTTTTGACTTTGATTTCTGCTTCAGATCAGCTTCTCATCCCAAACTTCCCTAAGGCTTCCTCAGAAACCCTTAGAACAGGGCAAAATACCTTGCCCTCAGCCCACTCCTGACTCTATAACCACTATATACTTTCTGTCATCAGATAGTCTTTTAACTAAGCTGCTTGCCCATTATTCAGCCATGTTGAACAACAAATAGAAAACACCTTTTAATTCCTTTGTATCAAATTATCTACCATAGTGCAGGTCGGGGACCAAAGCAAAAGTAAAAAGACCAGAGAAATAAGTAAAAAAAAAAAAGGTCATAATGCAAAAATTATATGAAGCAATATATTATCCATTGTAACATGTGTCCTAATATTTCTTCAGAGGACAGCCATAATAAACAACACTCTCCCTGAGGAGCTGCGACACCTGCTACTGATTTTTTTTCTGCTCTCAAGTTGGAAATTACTGGTGGAATTCTACAAACAGAAGAGGTCTCTGGCTGTTGCTTTGGGCATCTGGGAAATGTGCTTTCAAGATGTCCACAAGCACCCAGATGGTAGCCTAAACCCAGAGACTGATGGGGGAACAGAACCAAGAGAGACAGACCGACAAAAATAGTAACAGAGAAGGACAGAGACAAAGAAACCTGGAGAGAGAGAGGAAACAAGAGGATAAAATTCAAATTCAATTTCTCATGGTAGCCTGTGCCATTTTCTTAACTTGCTGCTTCTCAAACCACTGCTTCCATACTTGGGATTTAATAAAGCCCCAATAAGCCTGTTGCTCCAAGCACCTTTTTGTGTTTAATTGTTAAACTCATATGCAATTGGAAGGAAATATAATCCATATGTTTCTGCTCATTTATGTTTAAATCATCCAAAGATGGTGTTTTAACCCCAATTTGTCATTCACAGAAACTTTGGAGACTTAAATAAATCTCTAGATGCATGTTTCAATCCCTCTTCCTCTCGTTTGTGGTCCCCAAGTAAATACATATATTTGAAATCAAGAGTTTGAGGGTCAAATGGGGATTTACAGGAAGTTACAAAACAAAGTTTTCCTCTCTTTATTGGTTTCCCACCAACCTCAGTAAGCATTCATTCTCAGATTCCTTTATTGGCTTGGCCTTTTTTCCCCTAAATTCTTAATGTTGAATGAATCCAGGACACAGTCTCAGTCTTCTTTAGCTCCACCAGCTTATCTTCCATGATTCTAAGGACCACCTATGTTAGTATCAAATTTATATCTCTTCCATTGACCTTGCTTCTGAGTTTCCCTCTTGTATATCCTGATTCCTATTTAATATTGGCACTTAGAAACCCTGTAAGTAGCTCTCAGGTTTAACTTTGCAAGATGAAAGTTGTGGTACCATTTTGGCAACCTTTAATGAGTCTTTAATACTTTCAAAATAAAACATTTATAAAAAAGTATGCTGACAAAATTAAATATTTGACTTTAGCCTGCCTGAAATAGTCTTTCCTTACTTTTCTTCATCTTGGCAAAAGGTACAACCTTCATCTGAATAAAAACTTAAAAGAGTTTTTCTGGATTTCTTTTTCCTTCTGTGTTCATCTAGACCATTAGCAAATTCCTTTGGCTCCACTCTGCATTTGTCTCCATCTCTCCATTACCACTAGCACTATCCTATTCTATGTCACCATTATCTCTTATCTGGATGTACTTATTTATTTTTATTGCTGCATAACAAAATTAGCATGCATTTAGCAGTTCAAAACAGCACAAATTTAATAGATTTAATAAGTCAGTTTCTACAGGTGAGGAGTCCAGCACAACTGGTTTCTCTGCTCAGGGTCTTACCAGATTCAAATCAAGGCATCAGCCAGAGCTGGATTTTCACTCCGAGCTCACAGTCCACTCATTTCCAGGTTTGCTCAGATTGTTGACAGAATTCAGTTCCCTGAGAGTGTAGGACTGATGCCCCAATTTGCTTCTTGCTAAAGCAGGAGTCGGTTCTCAGCAACTAGAGACTTCCCCCTGGTCTGAGCTACAGGATCTTTGATAGGGACTGTCTCACACTTCCCATCTTTCTGGTTTCAGAAAGGGGCCAGTCTCTAGTAAGGACTAGTCTGAGTAGGCCAGGCCCATGTGGATAATCTGCAAAAATCTCTTAATTAATTCCAAGTTACACTGCTTAGTAAACTAATGACAAGAATAATGCTCCATCCTATACACAAGGGAGAGAATTATACAGGGCCTGCTCACCAAAGGGAGGAATCTTGTGAGTCATTTTAGAACATTGCCTACTATACTGAATGCTGTCTATATTGCTCCACCACTGCTTCAGTGTTTTCTTATTTCACTTAGAACGAAGTCTCCAACATTTTTTCCTCATCTATACCTGGCCCCTGCCCAAAGGTGGATTTACCACAAAATCTAGTACCCTCATTTGTACAACCCCTTGTGAGAACAGGAGGTTGTAGATTATCCTAAGTGAGGAGAAAAAGTCAGGTTGCAATCAGAGAACATTTCTATGTAAATATTATTGACAACTTACTTGCAGCTATTTCAGAGGAAAGAAACCTAAATATCCAGTCTTAGTAATTTCATTATTTTCTTCTGCTGAATGAGCATCCATGAATATGTAATTTCACATTTGTGACTCTGATTTCTTTCTCTTAAAACTCTTCCTTCAGTTTTTGAAACTTCAGTGATTGCCTCCCCCCAACCCACCTGTTTTTAGTCAGCTTGTTTGCAGCTGTGACTAAAAGATCTGACAAGAACAACTGTAAAGAGTTTGTTTGGGGGCTCATGGTTTCAGAGGTCTCAGTGCAGGTTCCATTCGTTGGAGCTCAAGGTGAGCCAGAATCTCATGGCGGAAAGGTGTGGCCGAGGCAAGTGGCTCACATGATGATCAGAAATCAGAGAGAGACTCCACTCACCAGATACAAAATATATACCCTGCACGTGCCCCCAATGCCCATTTCCTCTAGCCACACCCTATCCACTTACAGTTACCATTCAATTATTCCTATCAGGGGACTAACTTACGGATTGGATCAACATGCTCATAATCCAATCATTTTTTCTCTAGACCTTCTTGCATTGTCTCACACATGAGCCATAACATCTAAGCCATAACACCAACCAAAAACATATTTATCACTGCTTTTATTTACTTATCCAGTCATCTATTGAACTGTTTCTCAGAAGATTCATCAAAAGCAACTAAGAAATTCAGTAGATTAGACAAAGGGAAGTTAAAGGAAGGTAGGGGGATAGGAAAAGGAAAGACAGTAAAATGAATCTGCCATAAGTTTTTATGTACATATGCAAATACACACAGAGAACCAAACAGACTGGCTTCTGAGACATTGACTCTAAAAGGGTTTCAAAAAACAGGAATGATCAGCTGAGTTCAATTCTACTGACACAGTAAGGAAGATCAAGACAAAATCTGCCATTGGATTTAATAACTAATGATCTTAACAAGGGAAAATGTTTTTGGAGGTTGAGGGAAAAAGCCAGACTAGAGAATGTATTTAAGTAGAATGTATGAGAAAAACTGAAAGCAGCAATTTTTGACAATTCTATTGGTGTTATTGTAAAGGAAAGCCAAAAGGTGGGGCTAGGAGTAACTGTAAAAAATATATAATTTAACATTCTCTTCTCTCCCCTAACACTCTCTCCTCTTCCTGTCCCATCCCACTGCCTAACGACATTTGCACATATTCCCTTGAGACAGCATTGCCATCTTGCAGGAATCTAATATATAGACATCCCTCAATATCCTGGGATATTGGTTCCAGGGTTCCCCGACTGATACCAAAATCTGTAGATGCACAAGTCCTTTATACACAGTGATGACATCCATGCATAGCCTCCCATACATTTTAAATCACCTCTAGATAACTTATAATACTTAATGCAACATATGTAAATGGTACCTATACTGTGATGTTTAGGAAATAATAAGAAAAATGTCTGTACATATTCAGTGTAGATGCAGTTTTAAAAAGTATTTTTGATCTGCAGTTGATTGAATCTGAGGATATAGAACCCACAGGTACAGAGGGCCAATGCACATTGCAAATATACCTAGAAATGACTACTTTAGTGACTTTTGGATGACTTAAAGGCTTTGTAGAGTGGTTGATAGAGCAGATAGGGTTTGAGATCAGACATAATTGGTGGCTCTGTGACCTTGGATAATTACGTTAATTCTATGAGATTCCATTTTCTCAACTGTAATCTCACAGCAACCATAAAATATCTATAAATCAAATAATGTTAACCATATCAGATGCTTTGTTTTTCTTTGGAGTAGAAGATGTGGAACCATATTAGACCTGGGAAGTGAAAAGGGGTGTGTTGTATGGTGTGTCATGGTTCCTTTAGGAAGCAACAATTGTGCAACCTCAGAGTATCCAGTACAAGTATACACTATTTTTGTTGTAAAAGGCCTAAATCCCTTGACCGAACTCAGCCTTCATGAGCACCACTTATTCTTGTATCTAGGACAGTGCTTGGCATATATTGGGAGCTCAACAAACATGGAATAAGTGAATTCATCCTAACCTTGCCCATATGTCTTCCTGTTCATGATTTAGCAAACAGATTTTGCATTCTTTCCTGAACCCTCAGACTACATTAAGTCAACTTCCCCCTAGTTTTATTCTTTCCATATTTGCCTAGGGCCCAGGTTTCCCAGGTCCACTTGGCCACAACAGGGAATCTGTGAAAATATCTACTTTTAAAATTTTGTCACAGGCATACCTTGGCCTCATCATTAACTACAATGCAACTACTTACTATTTCTATAGTAAAACAGACAAATTCATAAAGAGATTGCAGGTTTCTGTAATAAAAGGAAAATATCTTTATTAGGGACACTTGTTTGTCACTTAATGGCTCCTTTTCATCTCTTTTGACCTATCTTCTGGTAAAGAAGGCAAAGTAAGAGTTCTTTTGCTAAGTTTATCTTTTTTTTTTTTGATAAAATTAAGAGGCCAAATGGAATGAGGCTCATGGAAAATATGACTTTTCTGAGAAAGTACTTGAAACTTAACATACCCCCTTTGGCGAGCCCACAGCCTCCATGTACTGGGTGTGGAAAACATACTCCTTTATTTTCATTAAAAAAATCAATTTCTTGTGTTCCTTCAAAGGGAATTTTCTGTTCATGGAATATGTGTGAACACATATATAATGTTCCAATTCAACCTGATTTTAAGTACTCCTGGATTGGTGTTTGGCGATTAGGTAATCATTTTTATTATTAATGTGTTTTGCCATCAGCTTCAACCTGAGTTCACTTCAAAGCCTACTACTAAGTTAATGCTGTTGTTGTCTTAAATCAGTTCCTCTCCAGGAAGCATGGGAGCCCCCTCCTGATGTTCTATTTCTGACCCAATACCACACCCTTATGCAACTGTACCAGAAAACATACAGAATAAAAGATCATTGGTTACACACCTTTGTGTCATCCATTATTTGCACACTGTCGCACAGATGTCATGAGACACACAGAGGCACTCAATAACATTTGTCATATACAAGAACAAATCTGCATGAAAACATTTGCCTTCTTTCTTTGTCAATTCTAAATACTTTTTTTTAGAAAATATCAGATATTATAAAGCCCCAATTTCCTGATCAGATTTGCAATAGGGAATGAGAAGTGTGCAGATTTTATTTAGTCACCCACTGTCACTTACAAAATTTCCATTCAGTTCAAATCCCTCAGTCATTTTAGTTCCTGAGTTGGGCCCTGCCCTTACATTGTGGGTTAGAAAAACTACGACAGAGTTTGGGTGGGGTTGGTTCAGATATCCACTGCAAAAGTAAATGTTGGGCCTCTCCGATAGACCTTGGTGGTCTGTTCCATTTTTCTGCATGGACAAGATTGTGAATAGTGTCTTTTATATATTCATCTGAAGATGGACTTAACCTTAGTTTGCTTGTATCCTGACAATTCCAACTGGACATAAAAGTGTGAATTTTTATCTTGTACACAGTTAAGTTTGGCTCTGCTTCATTATTACACATAGAATGTGCACGTGGACTAAGAAAGGCAAATCTTTGCATTAGATTTTTGTTTCCCTAGGATCTTCTGAGCAG
Organism: Ictidomys tridecemlineatus; assembly: GCF_052094955.1. Lineage (NCBI taxonomy): Eukaryota > Metazoa > Chordata > Mammalia > Rodentia > Sciuridae > Ictidomys > Ictidomys tridecemlineatus. The sequence goes on along the minus strand of NC_135486.1, from coordinate 47,623,968 downwards.
GGAAGGGGATGAGAAACAGGGTCCCCAGGACAATCTCTTGCACTGGATTAACTATTTGCACAGTTCAAAAGGTTAATGCAGAACCACTGATCATGACCACTACAGTGAATAAGTAGATATCTAGATACCTATTGTTATGGTTCCGATGTGAGATGTCCCCCACAAGTTCATGTGTGAGACATTGCAAGAAAGTTCAGAGGAGAGATGACTGGGTTATAAAAGCCAATCAGTGAATTAATTCCCTGACAGGATTAACTGAGTGATAACTGAAGGCAGGTATGGCTGGAGAAGGTGGATAATTGTGGGCATGCCTTTGGGGTGTATATTTTGAATGTGTCATGTTTGCTTTCTGACTATCATGTGAGATGCTTCCCTTCACCACACTCTTCCACCATGATGTTCTGCCTCACCTCAAGCCCCAAGGAATGGAGCTGGCTGTCTATGGACTGAGGCATCTGAAACCATGAGCCCCCAAATAAACTTTTCCTCCTCCACAATTGTTCTTGCCATGTCTTTTAGTCACAGCAGTAAAAGAGCTGACTAAAACACCTATCAGACATGCGTTATGATCAATGTTAACATCTACTGATGCCTGCTATTGCCATTGGATTGATGTTACTTAAACGATATAATCCTATTGCATCATCCTAATTCAAATCCAGCTGAAAAATAATCCTGTTGAACAAAAGGTTCTATGTATGTAGCGTTAATGTTTTTATTTTTTAAAATTCAATGTTAGAAGTTTCAAAGGAACACGATTAAATCTTATATAGATAATTATTTATATGAGTACGATTTGGTAAGAATTACTATTGAATAATACTACTAATACAGGAAACGCCCTCTGCTTGACAAACTCTTCCTTGAAACTCTTATCAATATGTTTGCCTGGCAATCTTTAAGTCATGTTCCATTTTCCCATCCAGACATTTTGGTCTTTTTATAATCCTCTTGTAGGCACTTGTGTTTAACCCTATTAAATATATTACTTCATGGAGTTTTAGTCATTATAATCATTCATTTACGTCTCTGCTCTCCTACCGTACTACCAATGACATGAGGCCAGAGAGTAGGCCAATCTATCCCCAGGCCCTAGCAGAGTTCCTGCCACAAAAATTGACTTAAGTTAAATGGTTTGTTAAGTTTGAACAGCACTTCTATATACTTTATCTCACTTCATGCTCGTAAAAATCTTGTGAGGCAGGTATCATTATCCCCATTTAAGAGTTGAGGAAATTAAGGCTTAGGGAGAGTAAGTGATTGGGACCTGGGTACACAGTTAATAAACACCATAAATTTAACTCTAGTCCAAAATCTTCCAAACACCAAATTCCATATTATATTTCTAATATGCCACAGTTCCCTTTTGAGATGCAGTTCTCTCTCAGTGGAGGAAGTGACCATTATCACCATTTTTCAGGTCAACGAAAGCAGACCTTAAAACTCTGCCAGGTAATTCAGTTCTCATCTCTAGCAGCAACAGGAACCAAAACTAGGAAAGCAGCATTACTATTCCGCCTCCTAGCCAATTCATGTGCACGTAATGAACACCATGTGTTTCTTGATCAAATAAGCTCACAAATAAGATGAACATGGACCAACACATCAGTCTAAACCTTCCTCACAATTGATGGTAACAAAACTTAGCAATATGCTGAATGCAGAAGAAGTACTTAAGTGTTGTTTTCTCTATATCCATCATATGTAGGAAAATAGCAATCATATGCTTATGATGACATTTCACTCCCGTGTTATTAAGCTTTTCATTGCTATGACAAATATCTGAGAAAAGCAACTTAGAAGAGGAAAGATTTATTTTGGCTCAGGTTTCAGTCCATGGCCAGCTGGCTCTGTTGCCTTGGGCCTAAAGTGAGGCAGAACATTATGTTGGAAGTGTATGGCAGAAGAAAATTGCTCAGTTGATAGTAATCAGGGAGCAGAGGCGGACGGGGAGGAGCCAGGACCAAGATATTATCCCTAAGGACATGCTCCAGTGACCTACTTCCTCCAACCTGCCCTGCCTGCCTACAGTTTCTACCATCTTCCAGTAATCCATTCAGATGATTAATCCACTAAGTGGATTAATCTACTGATAAGGCTAGACGCCTCATGATTCAATCGTTTCCTACAAGCCCCACTTCTGAAATTGCTCCTTCATGGATCAAGTCTTCAACACATGAGCCCTTTGGAGGGTAGCACTATAGAGCCAAACCATAACAACTTCCAGGATACACATGTTATCCTGTCCTCATCCCACTAACTACTCTTTCATATTCTTTTATCTGGGCAGAATTGAACAAAAGGAACCCCAAACTAAATTTCCAAACCTCTGAAACTAGCTTCTGGATTTCTCTGTTTGATTTGAATTGGGGTTTACAACAAAGCATGTCTATTCAGTTGTTTATTTGAGAGATTCTGAGGGACCACTCATGGGTCTTGAAATACTCTGGGTATAAAAAACATTACTTTTGTGTGAGCCACTAGAGCTTCTTCTAGAGTAAGTCAGAACTCCATTAGAGATCCCAGATCCAGATGAACCCACTTTTACCTCAATATCCTTAGCTTTGCAGTGGTGCTTGGCCCCTGTCCTCTACATTTCTGTCTCAAAGTGGACTGCTTGTCTTGTACCCACTTATATAACAGTTCAAAGCACTCGTGCCAAATCACTTCTACATCAGCAAAAAAACAAAACAAAAAAAAAAAAAACAAAAAAAACCCCAAAGGGACACTAAAAACAAAACAAAACAAAAAAAAAGCATGTTAAAGTAAAAAAGTGTTCTCATATCTCTGTCTCCTTGGCAACCATTTTGAAGATTAGACACTCCTAAATGAAGAATTTGTTTAGCTTTGGGATCAGAATATTGCCAGTAAAATTCAAAATTAGGTCTTCATACCATAAGAGGCCCAAGATTTCATTATATTTTTTCAAAGTAGGAATGAAAATTGGCAAAGGTTAGCCAGAAAATGGAAATAAAAAAGAAGCAAAGAATAATAAATGTACATCATTAAGGAAAAATAAGAAGTCATCCTGCCTATGATGCTAATTTTTACCAAAGACAGCTAGAAAAAAAATTTGAAAGAATCCTGGAATCTTCTAGAAGTTTTGTAATTTCAAAAATGGAAAGATTTGAGAACTTACCAAGAATGAAAATGATAGATGAAAACAGAAGGAAGCCAAGAAGCATTTGGAGAATTTCCACCACCATAGCTTAAAGGTAACATCATTCAGAATAAAATTATAAGACCTCTCTACAAGACCTTGAGAAGGACCATTTTATTGTACCTGATATACAAGGACCTTTGGCCTCCTTGGCTAGTTTAGGGAACTTGTTGGCCAAGATCCAATATCATGAAAATATAAAGTCCATGCTGAGCTACTCATAAAGATTACTGGTTCTAAGTGGTCTTAAACCACCACCACCACCACCACCCCCCAAAAAGTGGAAATACTTTCAAAGAAGATCAGGAAAAACTATTGTAGAACAAAGGATCCATCCATCTGATTTGTTTCAGAACTTGGTAAAGATTTAATAACTGTCTACTGGATGAATGAAGGATTGAATGAGAGCAGACAGTTTATTCTTTTCAACCTTAGGAGGACTAGTTTAAATATTGGAACTTGAGTAGTGATCATCAGTCCACTTAGTACCCGCTATGGTCTGAACAACAGGCAGTATTTCCCAAAGGACCATCTGTTAAAGAGTTGGCCCCAGGGCAGCACTCTAGAACTCAGGGCCTCACGGGAAGTCCTTAGGTCATTGGGAGTGTGCCTTCAAAAGGGATTGTGGAGTCCCACCCATCCTCTCTCTGCTTCTGGCTCGAGATGTGACCACTCTGATACACACTTCCTCCAATGCCACCCATTGCCTTCCTCAGAGGCCAAAGTAACAGGTCTTCCCCAAACCCCTGCTTCTCTTGAACTTTGCATTTCCCAAACTGACTTAAATAAATCTCTCTTAATTTCTTAAATTGCCTATCTTGAGTATTTTCATGTAATCACAAAAGCCAACTAACACAGTATCTAATTTTAACACAACCCATATTGTTTTGTATTATCTTCATTACGTGCATATGTTTCACATGCTAGACAGCAAATATCTAAGCAGGAAAAATTGCTTCTATTCATTATGACAATATTCACGGATGACCTTTTATTTGGTAGTCACTGCCCTAGTCACTAGTTATCCAGAAATTCACCTTTATCTTCATTGCATCTCAGTGACTATCGGCAGAGAAGAGGTAAATTCTATAACAGCATTAGGACCACTGAGCAATGCAGACCAAGAAAGAAATTCTCGGCCCATCATCTCACTCAGTTTTGTTTCTCCTGTGCTTTGCACTGGAATTTACTAAATGTTTGATGCATGAATGGATAAATGAATCAGTATTAAATTTGGACAAGTCACATGTTCATGCAAATATGGGTAAGCCAGTCTTTGTTGGGGGCTGCTGGGAATTTCCATTAGACATGAAGTCAATTCTGAAGCCTTAAGACCCACTCTTATCTTTTGACAATATATCAGAGTAGGGGGCATTATTCTTTCCTCCTCTTATATGACCCCAAAGCCGAGCAGATTTCTCAAAGGAAACTCAAAGTTCATCACATTCTTACCTCTCTAGAGAAGGAAGTCAAGCTGAATTTATCTTGGAGAATCCTCTTCCCTTTAGAACTCTGGATGACACAAAGAGAATAATAGTATTCATACTTTTCAGAAATTCTACAAGATATATTATGGTGGGGATTGTGTGCCAGGCCAAGGCAGAAACCATATGCTGGAAACCATTATAAAACTATAGGATCACATGGAAGTAAGTGAGGTGCCTGGAGTGGACTTTGATCAATATGCCTTTTATATCATCTGGGAGATGGTGGGGGTGGGACTAGATCAGCAGCTCTTCATATTTACCAATACTTCCTGGTAAACTTTTAAAGATATCCTGGAATTCGGCTCACCATCCCCAGCACATATACTCATATACTCTCTCTCTCTCTCTCTCTCTCTCTCTCTCTCACACACACACACACACACACAAAAAAAAAACTATTCCTTTTCTGTATTTATAAAATCAGTAATACTTCAATATCACAATGTAGGAATTTCAACAAGGCTGTCATTAGTTGGCTTACCTCATCCCTGAAACTATATTTAAGACCCCAGTAATAAGTTGGTTCTAGGCACATGTCCTGGATTACAGCCTTCTCATGCTCATCCGCTGCATTTATTCTATTCCACTCATTCATTGATTCAATGCCCAACTCTTCTATCCACCCTGCATTTTTGGTAGGTACATTATCTCACCTTATTGACTTTGGAGACAGTCACTGTTCTCCTTGGGTCTGTGGCCTTCTGTTCCCTTCTCAGCTTAGGTTCCTGATATCTCTCAAAGTTTTAGGGGCTTATCCCTCCTCCACTCTTGCCCAGCCTCTGCTCTGCCCTGATATCTGGCAAGAAGGTCTGAGACATGAAGAACCGCGTAAATGCTTCCTTAGCAGTCTATCAGCAGAGCTCAGATCCTAGACTCTCAGAGTCAGTCATAATCCAATCCAATAGAATCCACACAATCTCAGGGCAAGATAAAGGACCTGATTTCAATTCCCAAGTGAATAACTATATAACCTTGGGCAGAGTCAATCTCATTGAGATTGTAAAATAATAATGACAGAATAATGATATTAAGTCCAAAGAGGCCTGCTAGGTATAAATAAGGACATGTATGAACATTCCCTAAAAGGAGTATTCCCTACCATTTTGGTAATTTAACCACCTAAGAATGAAGTTTATGAAAACAAAAATCCCTAATCTTGATAGGGAAGAGTAGATAGTAGGATACCGCTCAGCAGACTGTTGGTTTATTAAAGTGAGATTAAAATGAATTACACCTACATTGAAATATTTCATATATGACTACACTGAGTAGTCATATATGAAAGGTGTGAAGCAAACTAAAAGAAATGATCATTATAAAGACTGAGAAATGAGAAGAACTAAGCAAACATTTTACATCGACTTCTTGGAGAGACATCAGAGCTGCAGTAATTGTAGTTCAACTGTAGACCAGTGGCAGAAATCACCAGGACCTCTTTCGACCCCGCCACACACACACACAGACACCAGCATGCAGTCAGTCACCTGAGACAAGAGCTCAGTGATGGTGGATGAGTGAGTACTACGTATGCAGCCTGGGCTGGGCTCACAGGGGCCAGTTTCCAAGTAAGCACCTGCGCTCATCATGCGGGGCTGCTGCCAGGCCTATCAATCATCCATTTCAAGAGGTCTGGATTCACCACCAACTTGGAAAAAGAATTAGCATGATGATGTTGCTGCTGATGAAAATGCACTGGCAAGTTTGAATGATTTCATCTCAATTTGCCTCTATTAAATTCACATGTGCAGCAAAGCAGTTGGAGCCTCATATCGGTTACAACATATGGATTTTGCAAAGTGAGAGCATGACCAAAGGGCGGGGGGGGGGGTGAGCTAATTGTAAATGGGCTTTGTAAGCAGCCCTAAATTATCAAGGAGGATTATTTCCCTATTGGGAATGTGTACATGCATGTATACACACACACCTTAAAATGTACAAACTCTCTCTTTATTTCCCCAATGCCAAAAAAAAATTTAAAATTAAAAAACAAGGAAAAAAAAACATAATGGATTGCAACTCTGACCTCCCTCTCAGAAAGAATGTATCAAAGCAATATTCTTTTCCTTATTGCATACTTGGTTCAAAGTTTCCAAGCAGTGTCCTGGGGAGAAAAAACTCTAAGCACTAAAAGAGAGATTCTATTTTCATAATGGTTACATACCATCTACACTGAAGTTTATATGCTTAAATCATCACATTGTTTCAATTCAGACTCCCCCCCCCCTCAAAAAAAACCACCCTTTTTTCTCCACCAGAAAACTATTCTTGGTGATTGGTCATATTTCATGAAGCCTGGAAACATCTACTTATCTCACAGAAAAAAAGGAATGCTAAATCTGATATTTAACTGTAGGAATACTTCTATTCAAAAGACCTAATAGTTTCCATGTTATCAGGCCCCTGCATAAGAAGTGAAAGGAAATAAATTAGTGGAAGAAAATTCTGTGAACCTGGGTGGGATTATGTCCATGTAACTGAAAGGGAGACAATTAAAAAAAATGGCTCTGCATTTGGTCAATGTTATTATTATATTCCTTAGGTTCTTAGCCTCTGACAAAAAAGAGAAAATACATTATCATATGGACTGAAACACCCTCAAAATTTGATACTTTTACATAACTATAAAATGTCAACTTTTACATAACTATAAAATATTAATAATAGAAACTAAATATCCTCAATGCTTAATATGTGCCCCGCATCATGCTTTCATTTTATATATGTTATCTCTTTGAATCTTCACACTAACTCAGTAAAGTAGATGTAATTAGTAACATCTTACAGATGACAGAATGAAGCTTAATTAAGGAATTTACATCTGGCCACAAGGCTAGCAAACAGAAGGAGATAAAATTTGAATGCACCAATTTCCTACTTCAAAGCCCAGACTTTTAAATACTATATGATTTCACTAATAAAATGTGCTCACTAATGATTTCCAGTCAATCACAGCCATCATATAAACAACAGTCAAAAATGAGCAGAGTGCAGAAGCCCAACCTGTAGCTGTGTTGAGGGTACCAGTACCCATTTAACATCATGATTCCATGATGGCAGCCAACCATCAGCTGCTAAAGACAGAGTTTCACACTTTCAGTGTCTAAGTCTGAAACTCTGGGGAGGACACTGACCAGGGGAACAAGGGCAGAGATTCCAGCAGGGCAGCAACAGTTCTGAACCATACACCTTTCTTTTTGTTAGTTATCTGTGCTGGAGGGATATCCCCTGGCTTGTGGTTAATTCCACTGAGTCCTCATAAGCAGCTGACATTCTGATGATGCCTGTCCCAAATACAGAAGCTGAATGAATCCTTAACTATTAACTGAAGTTGTGTGTATTTCACAACTGGGCAAAGGCAAAAGAGTAATGAATAGAGATGAAAGCGAAACACAAATATTTAATTATTCTGAGCCTGTGTATCTGTAACAAAGATGCTATCGGTCCATGGTTTGTGTGTTTATGCTTTTTTTGTTGGGGAGGGGGATGGGAAAACAGTGCATTTCCTTAGCAGGGCAGGATTTGAATCATTTCATCATTATCCTGTAGCCAAAGGCATCTAGCATGCATTGGAGAAATATAAAGGCACTGGCAGAGAGAAAGAGGCTGAAAAAAATGAAATGGATACAGCCAGTTTGTGCCAACCCCCAGCTCCCCAGCTTCTTGATGGAAAAATCAGCCAAATGACTCTCTGTTGACCTACTATTTGAGAGGGAGGTATTAGGTGGCAGTTATTCCTAAAAAGAGGTCACGATTAAAGACGACGAAAAGCAGCTGGTGGAGTCATTAACCACAGTGGTTTCAAAGCCTCGGTATTAATATAAAGCCTAGTGTTTGTTTCAAATGTAACCCAGAGTTCTAGAAAAGACTAAACAGGCTCTGCAGATGGAGGAAAAGTTGGTTTGAGGAGATACATAGTCACAAATAAGAGGGATAGTTTTTACATTTTGCAAGCTTTTCAGACTCATGGATAGCAGGTGTGTCTGACTATTACTTTTTCGACAGGAAGAGAAACTGAAGCCCAGGATTCTAAAATCACTGCCTATGGAGCTTTTGGTGCCTGAAGATGCTTCTGGCAATGGATATTTGATAACAGAGCTTGGGGCATCTATGAGACAATCCTGATTTTGAAATTGAAGACAACATAAAGAAAAACACTTTCTTCTGTAGAACATCAAATAATTTTCAACTCTTTTTAAATGTTGAATAATCCCTCAAGAAGGAGGTGGGCTCCTGGGGGCACCTGTCATTCTGATATGGTTCCAATTCCCAGACATCAACATGTCAGGTGTCAGATTTTAGCTAGACCCTGACATAAGAAACAATGTGCAGTGATGGAGGGAGGCAGGAGGGAAAGAAAAAAGTCAAGATGAGTAAATAAGAAGGAAAATAGCTGATGACTTTTGGATTTGAAGAATCCAATCCACTCGGCTATTGACCAACCAAGAAAGTGGAGAAATTTGTCCCTATAATTAATTAGTAGGGGGACTGAGCTCCCCAGGATCCCTGATCCTAACTGAAAACAGCTTCCAGTTTCCAACTTTGATCATTTAGGATACTTGCCTAGGTAAGACAATTCATAAAATGACCCAGAACTAATTCTTTATGGGTGATGGGACCATTCCCTAGGTCTCAGCTCAAGAACAAGTGATTTTCTAAAATCATGCCTTTGCTTATCCTGTTTCAAACAACCAGGTTGGAATTTGCTAATATGTGGAGCTGGTCCCTGAGCCTGAGCCTGAGACCTGATTGCTTCTCAGAGAGCCTTTGCAGCCCTCTTCAAACAGGGAATGCAAATCTCCTGGGGGACTGGGGGACTGGGGTTTATGATTGTTGTTGTTTTTCAAAGTCCTAACCTTTAGGCCACTGACTGATTTATCTTCCCGGGGCAGCACTTTCTAGAGGAACAGTGACTCTGGCCAGAAAGAAGAGGGGCTGTTTCTAAATTGGAATGTTGGAGGATTCTCTGTCACTCTTTACTGTAATCTCCATTAACCACAAACATGTGGTAGCTTTGATTTTCTGATGCTATCTTTCTAGATCTCCCCACACCCTTTCAGGAAGGAGACTTGAATTTCCCAGCCTGAACAGCAGTACAAACTCACTCCTTACCAGAGTGGATTTTGTAGTCATTTTCTTTTGGCTCCATGCAAGCTTCCTGAATTAGGATATAGGGATGCAGACATTTTCCCATTTCTATGAACATTTTTATAGGCTATCCTACTGATGGCTTTGTGGTAAGTCCCAATGCTCTAATTGACCATCACTGCTTATCAGGCAACAGCAATTTGGGTAAGAATATGCAGAGCCCTCACTGAGATCCTGCCAATGTAAGCATGCATGCACACTCACACACAATCACACTCTAGTTGCTACAAGCTCTCTTTGTTGTACCTCTCAATAGCCCATCGTTGTGATAGCTTTTGTATCACTAAATGGGTAAGACAGTTGCAAGACATCCTCTACCTGTTCCCCAAGGCATAAGCTGCTCCCAGGAAAAGAATCAAAAAGAAAACCATTTGTATTCAGCAGTAGTTCCTCCCTGAGTTACCAGCTTCCCCACTTGGGTTCAGGAGCTGGCTTGGCTTTCTGCTACCAGGCTGATTGGGCAACTCCATTCTCTCCAAATGACTCATGAAGAGGAGTATGTGGCTTTGTAGAGACCTGTCTTGCTCTTTTTCCTCCTTTGTGGGTATGGCAGAACATTGCCGACCTGTGGTTTTAAGAATTTAGACAAGCTGGTCATGGTGGCACACACCTGTAATCCCAGCAGCTTCAGAGGCTGAGACAGGACAAACTCAAGTTCAAAACCAGCCTCAGCAACTTAGTGAGGCACTAAGCAACTCAGTGAGACACTGTCTCTAAATATAAAAAAAAGGGGGGCGGGGTGGCTTAGTGAATAAGTGCCCCTGGGTTTAATTCCCATTACCAAAAAAAAAAAAAAAAAAAAAAAGGAAAGAAAAGAAAGAAAGAAATTAGACAAAAAGCTTCCAGCCTGGACACACATTCAGTTTCCCTTGGAAAACTGCCCAACAAGCTACCTAGGTAGCTTCCTAGGGCAAAAGGGGTATCTTAGTGATTTTACTGTCCAAAGCCCAGCATGATGACAACGTGCTCTGAGTCCACTTACGTCCCCTTTACTCCATTAAAGAGCTCTTATCCCTGATGATATGGAAAAGACTTTTGTTTTGTTTTGTTTTGTTTTAATAATTGCTACAAACCTATAATTCACCAGCATGATGAATGACTAGAGAAAACCTCCCCTGCCCCTGGAGAGCTGTGCCTCAAGTCTTAATTGTTTATCCAAATATTTGACATCAGCTTCCTTTTAGAATATACTCTGTCCCAAAGAGAAGGAAAAAATAAACCAAAGAGTTTGTTGCTTATAAATTGGTAGGAAAAGGCTTTCACATGATAAGCCTGGACTTCTATTTTAAGGTTTCAGCTTTCCAAATAAATCCATATAAACAAGGATTTTGAACTAAATATTAACTGAAAAGCTGCTCTTCATTGCCTGTTTGGCTAAAATCCAAAGCTGGGTTCTGATAGGACAAATTTTAGGTTGCAAAACAAAAAGCCAAAAAATAAACAAATAATGGAAAACAAATAAACAAACAAACAAACAAACACCTTTCTCCCTACATGTGAGTCTTTCCCTGACACTGGCAGAGAATTCTGCACAGGTAGACCAGAAGATGTCCCAGATCTTCTTTTCCTTGTGCATCTGCATGAAATAGTGCATCTGTGTGGGGTGCTGCTACCCCTTAGGACAAGTAATGGGGTGATGGGAAAGGGCATAGGGTGACTTACCACAAAGCCATCAGTGGATTGCCCATAAAAATGTTTATAAAATAGGAAAATATCTGTATTCCTGTATCCCTTTTAGTTCTACCTTCCCGATCTCAGTGAAGTTTTAAAAATTTAGCTTTGGGAGACTAATTTTGTTGTATTTTCAAGCTTCCTTTTTTCTTTGTTGGTGCTGAGGACTGAACCCAAAGCCTGTGCATGCTAGGCAAGCACTCTACCAAGTAAGCTACATCCTCACCGTTGTTGGATTTTAAAATGTGTGCATGGTTTAAGAAAAAATTAGAAAGCTATTCATGTTTTCACCTGAGGAATGACTTTAATGAGGCTTCTTTTGTTCTTTGATTTATACAAAAATTTCCAAAATAAACTTCTAAAATAAAAACTATAATTTTCCTTGAACTTTCAAGCAGTGTTGGACTGGAACCTTCTATCAGGAGGTTGCCACATAGAACATGTCCTCTTTTTACTGTCTCTCAGGTGATTCACATGCATTTGTTCATTTTTTCCATTTTAACTTGGAAGAAACTGAGGCTCAGAATGAATAGTTATTTGCTAAGATGACTTAGCTACTATAATTCAAAACGTGAAACTTAAAACTCATGGCGATTTAGTTCCAAAGCCCTATTAAAAAAAATATTCATGACAAAATACATATAACATGAAATTTACCATCTTAACCATTTTTAAGTATACATTTTGATAATGTTAAGTATATTCACATCATTGTGCAACCAATCTCCAGAACTCTTTAAACTTACCAAATTGAAACTTCATGCCATTAAGAACAACTCCAATTCTCCCATTTCAGCAGCTGACCATTCTACTTTCCATTTTTAGGAACTTGAATGTTCTATGTTCCTTATACAAATGGAAACATACAATATTTGTCTTTAGGTGACTGGTTTATTTCACTTAATACAATATCCACGAGATTTACCCATGTTGCTGCATGTGTCATAAGTTACATTTGGAATGTCACCAATCACATCTTTACATGTTGTGTACTGATTAACATAGATTTGTTTTATGACTTTTGCCTTCTAAATCCTATAAAATACTAAAATGTTGAATTACAAACCAAAATTATGATAATGCATTTTTTATATTTGTCCATGTATTTACTTTTTCCAGAAAATTATATTTTTATATAAATTTAATTACTGCCTAGAATCCTTTCATTTCAACTTAAAGGACTCCCTTTAACAATTCCTATAAGGCAGGCCCCGTGGTAATGAACTCCCTGAACATTTTAAAAATCTGAGCATGCCTTGACTTCTTTTATGTTTTTCAAGGATAGTTTTGTTGAATATAGAACTTTCAGTAACAGCTTTTTCTTTCATTACTTTAAATATACCACTGCTTTATTATCCACAAGTTTCTGCTGAAAAATCTGATTATGATGTTATTGAGGATCTTTTGTATTTGGGAAGTGGTTTTTTTTTTTTTTCTTAATGTCTTAAGACTGTGTTTGACTTCAACAGTTTGATAATGTTTCTGTGTGGGTTTCTTTGGATTATTCTACTTAGAATTTGTTGAACTTCTCATATTTGCAGATTCGTGTCTTTCCACAAATATGAGAAGTTTTTGGCCATTACTTCTCCAAGTAATTTCTCTGCTTTTATTTTTTTTTTCTCTCTCTTTTCTTTCTGGGACTTCATATTGGTCCACTTGATGACATCTCATAAATCTCTTATTTTTTGCCCACTTTGCTTCATATTCCTTTTGCTCCTCAGTCTCAATAATTACCAATGACCTGTCTTCAAGTTTAGGAATTATTTCTTCTACCTATTTAAGTATGCTATTGAAACACTTCAGTTCACTTTTTTGCAATTCAGTTATAGTGTTTTTTAGTTCTGTAATTTCTATTTAATTCTTTCTAATAATTTATCTTTGTTAATATCTCATTTTGCTCATGTATTTATTTTATAATTTTATTTAATTGTCTGATTGCGTTCTCCTTTAACTCATTGAACATATTTAAGAAAATTGTTTTAATGTCCTTTCCAAGCAAATCCAAGGCCTATTTCTCCTTAAAGTCGGTTTCTTTATTTTGTTCTTTTGAATGGGTCATATTTCCTTGTTTCATTGTTATTCACTTATTATTTTTTATTGGAATTTAGGCATTTGAAAAAACAGTCACCTTTCCCAATTTTTTCTGGTCTTTCTGGACTAGGTTTGTGCAGGAGAAGATCTTTATCATTTATCCAGGCATAAAAATGTAAGCTCCTCTCAGAACTTTCCTGATGAGTCTATGTGTATGCCCCATCACACTCCCCCAGTTCCTCACGATACACTGTTGTTTCTAAATATCTTAATTTTCATTAGTCTCACACTTGCTTCTCCTCAGAGACTTAGATGTTATATCATATTCCTCTGCTCATAACCTTTTGGCCACAGTCACCCAGGCATCCACAGTCCACCTGCAGCATCACACTCACCAATACCTTTGGCAGTCTCCAACCTGAGGTCCAAACAATGCCACTCTTCTCCTCAGAGCTCTGAACCAGATGGGACAGGGACCAGTCTCTTGATCAGTTTCCAACTAAGCCAGAACACTGTATAAAAGTTCAACTAGTTTCCTTCTAACCTGAAGGAGGAACCAGGAATTGGGAAACCTTCCAACTGCATGGCACTGCACAAATGAGCAACAATGCCATAAAATGCCCTGCCTTTTCAAATGGGTCTTTTTCCTGACCAGGCATTTACTAGTTGGCTGAAGATTCCTGATTCATTTCTAGCATCCCCACAAAGTTACTTTGGTCCTTTTTTTTTGCTATTTATTGGTGTTTCTGGGCCACAGGTGGGGTTTTGATTCAAGGGACTAGAGCTCCTTATCCACCACCTTATTGACATTACTTTCAAGCCCATAGTTTTTAATACACATATTGCTCCCAACCTGAAAACACACACACACACACACACACACACACACACACACTCACACATTCACACAGAAATACTTAAGTCAGAATACAATTAAGCCTAAATCCATGCAGCAGAAAGGTTGAGGATAGAAGGAAATGATTAAAAATAGAACAGTAAGAACAAACTTCAGGGAAGAAAAAGGAAATTTGACTGGGTATTACACACATGCACATGCACACATGCACACTCACACACACACCCACACACACATACACACCCCACACATTTCAAAGGAAAAATTTTAAGTTTTGAGAATCTTCCATAAAGGAAGAAATCCAGAGTCTCCAGATACAACTAAAATGATGCTGAAATATTTTCATCAAGTCTAAGGATAAGGAAAAGGAAAATGATCTCATCATAATATAGGATAAGACCCATTTTTTTTCTTTTCCTTTAGACTGACAGTTAACATCTGGAAATAAGTTCTGGGGTCTTTAGTACCTGTAAGGGATGCGAATGTTATGAAAACTCACCACTCATGAGGCAAGAACCACTATCATTAGAAGGCAAGAGTGTCTGTAACATTTGGGTCTGGCCTAACTCTCAAGCAGGAGCAAATTGAGCTACATTAGGAGTCTTAGATGGTGCTGTGTCTGAGGTTCAGTAGCTGGTTTAAAAGGCTTATGTTTTGCTTTGCGTTGTTTTTAATTTTCCCATTTTACAGATGTTTATTCCTACAGCATTTCCCACAAACATGGGGAAACTTCTTTTGAAAACTTGGATGGTTCAGATCCCTTTGGGCCAGGGGTTTTAGACTAAACTAAAAAAAAAAAATCTGAGAGACAAAAGGTGCTGGAAATGTGTTTGAAGATTCTGAAGAAATCCTCTATAGGAAAACAACAAAGGTAGGACCAGGAAAAAAAAGTATTGATTTCATGTTCCCCCCATTAGCTTTCCACCTGTTCTGTCTGATCCTTACTCGGCACAGAGAGGCGAAAAGGCTAATCTGTAGCACATTTATATCAACAAACTTGCACAAAACCCTGCCTAATTATCCCATTGAACCTGTGTCCTCCCCATCGAAGGCAGTTTTCCAACCTGGCTGACAGCCAACTCCTGCAAGCTGGAGTCCATAAGTGTGGCTAATGACAGCCCACTTTCACTCCAGGAGTGCCATAATTGCCCAGAGCAGTTTACAGATTCATTATTTTATGGCAATATTTCAGAAGGAGGGGTCAGAGGTTGGCAGAGCAGGATTCCTGGTAGAGCAGTGTATAGAACCAGCTTTACTTTTGATACCAGATCCTTCCCAGTGAAAACCTCAATAGGGTTGCATCCTTAATACAGCTACTTTTCTGATTAAAAGCTCTCCAGGAGACATGGTAGTGGGAAGGAAGGTGGTGTGGGAGGACAGAAGGAGCACTGGTCAGGAAGTCTAATACTCTTTCCTCTCACCAGCCCTACACTACCTGGTCCACAAAACTACAGAGCTGAGAAGTTCCTCTATTTCCCAGACTGCAATTCTGTCTAATGGTATCCTCCTAGCTTAGGGGCCTACAGAGTAGACATGCAACATGTTTCTTGTAAAATCCATGATATACCAAAGACTGATTTCAATAATCAGACTATGACTTTAAATTAAATAAAGTCCCTGTTCCTGATGAAGCCTATAATTTCATAATAGGCAGACAATAAATAAGCATATGTGGTCATGCATTACTTAGCGACAGGGATAGACCCTGATGAATGTATCAATGGGTGATTTCATGATTGCATGAACACCTTAGAGTATACTTACACAAACCTAGATAGAATAGCCTTGTACACACCTAGGCTGTATGGTATAGCATATTGCTCCTAGGCCACAAACCTTTACTGAATGGCATAGGCAATTGAAATACAATGGTAAGGATTTATGAATCTAAATATATCAAAACAAAAAACATACAGTAAAACTATGGGATAAAAGATTTAAAAATGCTGTACCTCTATAGTGAACTCGACCATGAATAGAGCTTGCAGGACTGGAAATTGCCATGAATGGTGAGTGAATGTGAAGGCTGAGGATGGTACTATGCACTATCATAGATTTTATAGACACTCAGGCCACACTAAAATTTATAAACAAATGTTTCCTTTCTTCAATCATTAATGAACCTTAACATACTCTAGGTGTTTTACTGGTAGCAATAGGTTTATTTACACCAGAATCACAAAGAGCAAATATTGAGCATATGTTGAGCTATGGCGGTGTTCCAATGGCTATGACATCACCAGGTGATAGGAATTTCTCAGCTTTGTTATATTAGAGGACAATTGTCAGGTATATCATCTGCCATTGACAAAACATCATTGTGTGGTGCATGACTGTAGCTAACATGAAATCAGGAATTACAGTGCTAAAATTAGTACTTAGAAAAAAGTAAAAGAAGCTAGGAGGGGAGTAGAGAAAGAGAACGGGGCTGCGATTTTATACCTGGCTATGAGGGACAATCTTCCAGGAGAGAAATTTGAGCAGAGCCCCTGATGGTATATAAAAACTACCAAAGGAGTCAAAGAGCCATATGCATATACGAAACCAGAATGCTCTAGCTGAGGGAACTATGGAGCATAGACTGAATACAGCAAAGGGATCACTGTGCTTGGAGCAGAGAAATGAAGGAATATGCCAGGAGGCAAGAACATAGAGGAAGCCAGGGTATGACATATAGGGACTTCCAGGGCTTTTCCAGAACTTTTGATTTTCTCTGAGATGGGGCCACTGAAGAACCTTGAGTGGAGGAATCGCACAATCCTCTCTTGGATCTCGAGTTCTCTCTGGCTGCTCTGCAGACACAGACTGCAGTGGGTGGATGGCAGAGACCAGGGGAATCTGGCTGAGCTGGGATCCCTGATGAGGTGTGATAGAGCCTGGACTGCCTATCACATTAGCAGTGATAGAGCAACACAAGAAATGATGCCAAAAGCCACCAGAACTTGCCCTGTTATACCATGCAGCCTGGTGTTCCCTAACACTTCCTCCTTTATTTGGTTTAAACACATTTTTTAACATATGTATGTCTCATCTTTTTCTGCTGGTTTTTATAGAGATTCCAGGTGAATCAACATACTTCTATGACCTTTGCTGCCTATGATGGTAGTTGCATACCTATTTGGCTTTCCCAAGGTGTTTCTATGCTATTTAGATAATAATATGATAGCCTCAAGTCCCAAGGCTATAAGCATAGGTCCTGGGTTCAGGTCCCTATTTGACACTTATTGGGTTGCCCTAACTCAGCTATTTAATCTCTCTGTGCTTCCATTTTCTCATCTGTAAAATGGAGGTTCTAATAGTACACTCCTCCTGGGACTTTTCTTGTGAGAATTAAATAAAATAATGTATGTAGAAGTATTATAACAGTATCTATGATACAGTAAGTATTCAAGAAATCACATACTCATGGAATGAACCTGCTGCCTTCAAACTCAGACTCAAGTACATACAATCTTAGAGAAACACAAAAGGACAAACCAAATAAATAATCCCAAATATAGCCTCAGAGTTTTGGAAATAAAACATGCCAAAATCTTGATTTCCCTTTGTACTCATTAGAAATCCATCCTTCACTAATAAATATAGATTAACTTTTTTTCTCAAGGTAAGTTACACACTACATAGCATGAATTTGGGGAACAGGTATTCTTTCATCAAATAAATGCATAAAACTCAGGGTTAAACAAAGCTAACCAGGTTACTTTCTTCAGAAATTTCTCACAGTCTTTAATATAATAATTTATATTATCATATGTGGCTTTTTTTAAAGTTTGCAAGCCATAGAAAAATTTTGGTTGTTGCTTTCAAGAAAAATTGTACCAATACTTTGGAAACACACTTAGTAAAGTGGTAGTCTCAGCTATAGCAACCTTATCTCCATCCTGTGCCACTTTAGTATATAATTAATTTTAAAAGTCAATAGTGTTTATTCTGCAAACCAAAAACAAAACTTGAAAATAAAATACTATATAGAAGTATTTGATAAACTGTGCTTGTTATTATTATTGGCTCCCTCAAAATTTAATGGGTGCTTCTTAATTCTATTCTTTGAATATAAGAGGAGTTATTCAATTCACATGCAATTTATGTTCTGATGCAATATCTTTTCCTAAATCCTTTCCATCTTGTGCAATGAAAAGTCTTGTTATAGACTTTCTCCAGGTTCACTGTCTCTGTCTTAAAGCAGAGCTGACCACAGTACCCAGAAGTATTCCAGCTGCACACTCACCACAGCTTTGATTGAGGTGCTATCATTTTAGTTCAGCACACACTTGTGCACTTGTTGAGGAAACATTGTGTGGGTTTTAGACTGAAGCCCTATTTGAGCATATTTCTTCCAGGATGGTCTTATAACTATAACCCAAACACGGTCCTGAGTTGCAGCTGAGAACTCAGTATTAAACCTAGAGAATTTCCCAAGATGCAGATGATCATGGTGCCATATTCCTACCCATTCAAATGGTTGCTAGTGGCTTGGCATTTCATGAGAAAAAAACAAGTTTATGGACACCTTGATCTTGATCTAAATGGAGTTGCCATTTGCTATCCACCAAAATGACAGTGATTATAAAGTATAAAATATGCAAATTACCCTTTATCAATGAAGGAGAAATAACTCAGGATGTACATCTTATTAACAACGGCTCAGCCATCATCTGTCCACTGAATAAGAGGTGCAGTATGTTTGCCACATGAAATTCATCTTTCTCTATCAGAATATATCTATGTTATTTCCTGACAATCTGATCTTACAAACAATATTCATTCACAAATATTTGTGTGGATCTAGATACTGGGTGGGTATACTGCTAGATAAATCTGAAATATAAATACAGCACAGAGTCTATCCTATAATAATAGCAAATTAGATCATTTGAGAGCTTTATTTCCTCTACCCTTCCCTAATGTTTATTCCACCCATTGCTAATTAAAATCTCCAAGAAAATAAATCCAAGTTGCAGACAGAGACACTAATTTTTATGATGCCCCCTGTAAACAAACTCTATCTCCACCTTTGATTCAATTTAAGTCCCCAAATCATGGAGGACAAGATGTTGTAGAAATAAACAACAACAAAAATATTGCTACTGGATTCTACATAAAGTCAGGAACATCCAAGTTCCAGGATGGGAATGTGACTGGTTTGCAGTCTCCTGAGTTAAAAGGTTATGAACAGGATGTTTAAATAAACTGCTAATTCTTTTTTTAATGTGTGTAAAATTTACATTTCTCAAAATATCAGAATTCCTTAAAAAATAATCCCCAAAGATGGAATCAGAAGGGCAAAGTGGTTGGGCTGGGGATGTGGCTCAAGTGGTGGCGCGCTCACCTGGCATGCATGCGGCCCGGGTTCTATCCTCAGCACCACATACAAACAAAGATGTTGTGTCCACCAAAAACTAAAAAAATAAATATTAAAAAAATTCATTCTCTCTCTCTCTCTCTCTCTCTCTCTCTCTCTCTCTTTAAAAAAAGAAGGGCAAAGTGGAAACTTGTCAGAAAATAGGGAATCCATGTCCTAAGGTAAACTTCAAACTTACTCCAGAAAAAAGAGATATAAAAAGCAGCTAACCCAAGAGTTGAGGCAGATGCTCAGTAAGCCAGCAGTTAGTCATTTCACCCTGCTCCCTTGAAGAGGCCAGCCTTCACAAAGAAAGCCCGGTGAGATAAGGTATCATCATCTCAGTCTGTTAAGCATTCACATTCCCACTGAAGGCAAGCACCTGTTAAATTCATTAATACGTGATAATGCAGTGGCATGAAATTAGTAAGACCCCAAATAAGTACAGCAGAAATTCAGAGGAATCCACGGTTCTCCTAAAATGTACAAGGTGCTCCTCTGAGCCCCTGCTCCTGTCATCCCTGTTGTTTCCGGTCAGATCCCAGGCAAATCAAGTGAGTAGCCACAGAGACAGAGAGCTGTCCTCTAAAGGAGGTGGCTGCTGGCACCTGAGGAAGACGACAAAATTAATAGGAGACAAGATAGTACTCTCAAAGAGTTTGTGCTTGGTCAATGAAGATAGGTCCAAAAAAGCAAATTTCAGCTTGCCTATTGATTTGGAAACAATTAAGGGGAACAAAACATTTATTTTCAAATTTTTGAACCCCCAATTCCATGGTCCAAATATGCAAATAGATAAGGAAAGCAAATGTGATATTGATTTTCATCTGAAGTCTGTTCCTTGGGTTAATGTTGGTTGCAATACACTGAGTCGCAAGCATATTATTTCTCTCCTGGTAATTTCAGAGATAGAAGTAAACCAAAGCAAATCTCTACTTGCAGCAGACTAGTAATAAATTGACAGTTTCTCT
This sequence comes from Ictidomys tridecemlineatus, assembly GCF_052094955.1. Taxonomy (NCBI): domain Eukaryota; kingdom Metazoa; phylum Chordata; class Mammalia; order Rodentia; family Sciuridae; genus Ictidomys; species Ictidomys tridecemlineatus. Next base: position 47,603,306 of record NC_135486.1, on the reverse strand, counting down.
GGTTATAATCTATTCAAGTTAGATTTCAAGTCAAGTTAACCCAGCATCAACTGGGAGCCTTCTCAAGAGTAACTGCAAAGCAATACAACAGAAATCATTTTCTAAACTGCATCAGACACTAAAATGCCCAAATCACAAGCTTAAATGTACCACTGAGTATAGGAAAGTCTGCAAAATACATTAAGATCTCAGAGGTCTTCTGAAGTATTTTCTCTCCTTCCAAATACCTTTAGCCAGTGCTTGTACAAGAAGTTTGGGAGCAGTGTGAAGAAGTGTCACTTTCCATATAACCCATCTTTTTTCTTTGGTTTCATTCCACACAGATTCTATTGAAATCATAATTTTACTGGTGAAATATGCAGAAGTTTCCAGAATATTTTTAGGACTATTATTATAGAAAATACCTCCATTAGGAACTGACAGATGAAATATTATTTTCCTTGAATACTTATTTAACTTTTTTTCAAAAGTCAAAATGCTTAGTGGAAATTACCATTTTTAAGAAATGTGTCTTCAGTTCTTTCTGTTTCAAAATATCTACATCCATCAAGATCTCTTCAGTCTCACATATGCTGAGATTATAGTTCTACAGTAAAACCCCAGGAGTTATGTACTGTACATAATAAAACTGATAGTTTATTAAGTTTAATAATAAAGCTATAAGCGACACAAAGGCTAACATATTAGGAAGGTAAACCATCCTGACCCAGGCCATAGCTTTATAGATTCCTAGCATCTGCACGTAGTTATTCAGGATTTTACTATCTCCAATTCAATATAGTCTTCTGATTAAAAACCTACTTACTACTTATCTGGTTATTCTTTTATTAGCGTGCAGCCAGCATGTGTCACAGAATGCAATTTAGTCAGACACCTTGTCTAGGAGCAGATGGGAAGAATGCTTTGAAAAGATGAACAGCTATTCATTAAAAAAAATATAAAGAAGAAAGCTGAGAAGTCAAGGAGAGTTATATTCCTTTGAGAGCTTTGGGTATGGGGAAAATCTATCCCTTGGATGAGGGATCTGTCTTCTAGAGCATGAACAAGCCCTTTAACCATGTACCATGAAAGCTAGAGAGATGCAGCTGGTCTAAAGCAATGACTGAGCCCAAGGGGTGTGTTCCATGCTGGAATTTGGCCAGACGTAGCTCAGTGCCTCTACGCCTGTCCTTCTTCCAGTTTTTGCTGATGCAGACTAGAGTGGAATGAGGGAGACTCTCAACTGTGTTGGAAGGTACCAACTAAGACTGGATAATAAAGAAATGAAGTTCTATGCCAAGGTAACTTTCAAGGACAGTGCAAAGAGGATGGTTAGTTCAAAAACCCTCTGTGCCAGACCTGGAGATCTTTACTTTATGTGAATTACAACATAGAGGTTGTCCGTAGGCAAAGGGGGAAGCATCTGGAATGAAATGAACTTAGTGCCCCTTGTCAAATTTTCAGTGCTCATTTTAAATAGATATTGAGTTGGAAGGTATCCCGAAGGATGATGTTGTATGTCTCCTAAATTCTGGGAATACTGGCAGCATATTAGGTTGGTGCAATAGCATGGCAGAATTTAAAATATATATACCTTTCCATAAATCACACTGGGAAGCTTGGTTTTATTTTTGGGTCGGTCATTTGCAAATAGCTGTTGCAGGAAAATTCTTAAAAAGAGCCCTAAATTTTATTTCTTGGCTATATCTAAAACATTGTTTTACCTAAAAGCAAATATCCAGCCAAGTTCTTTATCTGCTTTAACTGAAATATTTAATTTGTGGGTACATAAGTCAATGGTGACTGGAGAACCTTGGGAGGCAGCCTATTTCTGCTCTGCTAAAAGAAAAAGGAGAGACTCTTTGGATATAATAGTTACCTTTATTTATATAATATTTCACCCATTATAAAGCATAATTTACATTCACTCTTTTTTAAATTTATTTATTTATTATTGTTGGTCGTTCAAAACATTGCATAGTTCTTAATATATCATATTTCACAGTTTGATTCAAGTGGGTTATGAACTCCCAATTATACCCCGTATACAGATTGCTGTATCACATCAGTTACCCTTCCACTGATTGACATATTGCCATTCTAGTGTCTGATGTATTCTGCTGTTTACATTCACTCTTTAATACTGGTATCTGTCCTTTGAGCAGAATAATTTCCCATTTTAGAGAAAAGAAAAAAACTGAGGTTTGAGTTACATATGCATAAGCAATATTGGTTTTATACGATTCCAGAATTTTTAAGCTAAGAAATTAAATTATCTACTTCTGCATCCTCATCTTAGAAAATTGAGCCTCTTCTTCAACCCCACTCCAGGAGTTAAGGATGTATGACCTGATGGCCTGTGAGTCTTCAGTGACAGAGAAACAGATCAAGAATGACTCCAATCCCTCTGGCTCCCTGCGCCAGAGACAAAGTGATGTGCTGACAGTATGGATAACTGAGAAACAGCAGAGACTTTATTAGGAGAGGGTGCAGAGATGGTTACAAGCTAGGACACCATTCTGGGTTCTATATCTGCCACCCAGTCAGAAGGGGTTCTACAATGCTGACACCAAGGCCACCTTAACTAGAATCCCAGCTTTGTGATTGTGTCAGTCAGGTTCCCTGAGAATCTGATTCAAAGGTGCAACTTAATATGCAGGAAATGCTTTCTGGATGAACACAGCTGTGGAGAAGAGAAATTAGCAGGATTGGGTAGAGGGAGAAATTGTGCTGTGATATAGTCTCAACCAAGGCCATTCCTGATCCTGCCCAAGCTCTGCTGAGCTGGGGTGGGCTCAGAGGGTTGTCCCAGTTGGGATGCAACCCCTACTTTGTGTAGTCATTGGATATAAAATATGCTGGTAGACGCAGCAGATTTCCTTCCCTAACATCAGTTTCCAAAGAGGAGTGATAACTGCAGGTAGCAACCAGCAGTGCTCACTACAGGCAAGGAATAACCCTGTCAGTCCTGAAGGGGATTCTGGATTTTGCATCTCCATGTCTGCTACAGCTGGAGGAACAAAAAAACCTGAGCGTGATCCACTGTCCTGGCCCCATACGTCTTTCATGAACTTGACTCCAGACAGTAAAAAACACCTTGAATGCTTTCTTTGTTCATTCCATGACATAGTACAGATTAAGTACTTAGACATGTTCCTAGCAAGTTATACACATTCATTAAATGCATTATTATCATTACTGTTGTCATTAATAAAAGCCTTTTGGGGGGCTGTGTGTTGAGATGAAGGAAGTACGCAGAATTCACTGATAACCCTCTTTTATTTCCTTTGAATTGGAGTGGGGGATGTGAATCACAGCTTGTGTTTAAAAGTATTTTTATTTTCTGGGAAAGTTGATTAGTAAAGACAAATGGATTCATTCTCTGAAGTTGCAATCAAATATGTGTCAGGGAAAGCACACACTTCACTAGTTCAAGCTTCAAAATCCCATTTATTACCAAAAAAGAATATGTTCTTGAGCAAGCGTGGGCTAACTCTTAGCATGGAGGGTCATATACCATCTTTAAAACCCTGTCTAGTTTTTGACACCCATCATCCAATCTCCCTTTTCTGGGGGTACCAGTGCCTAGTTTTTCCGTGGGAACAAAGCGTCCCTCCATTCTTTGTCGTCTGGCCCATCACAGTGTGCGTACCCTCCCCAGGCTAAGGGCAAGGTGGGAGATATCCAAGTCAGTCTAACCCATTTCTCGCTCCAGGGAATTTAAATCTGGAGATGAGTGTGACAAGGACAAAAAAAAAAAAAAGATTTGGAGCTGATTCCTCCTGTTAGTTGTTGCCCAAATAAACATTGCATTAGTTTCTGCTATCGAAGTGTTTTGTTCCTGACCTTTCCAAAGCCTAGTTGTCTAATTCTCATTGGTTCTATAAGAGACCCTAGGACCTACCAATGAATTCTTTTCTTTTTTAAAATTTAACCAAAGTTAATTTGTATTGCATGCACCCAAGACATTAGTTGGTGAAAGGACTAGATCCTTTCAACTAGCCAATTTCTTCTCTAATGCTATGATCATGAAAAGTATAATTGCTTTCTATATATTAAAGATACATATAGCTTTAGTTTGTGATTTGTTTCTTCATCTGGAAGATTTTATAAGAACAGTTGGAGTGAAATTCCTCCAAAACATAGGACACCACCACCAAATCCTTAAATGAGGTATGTTGTAACTATACAAAGTTTTGTTTTATTTTACAATATTTTATTTTATTTTATTTTAAAGAGAGAGAGAGAGAGAGAGAGAGAGAGAGAGAGAGAGAGAGAATTTTAATATTTATTTTTTAGTTTTTCGGCAGACACAACATCTTTGTTTTGTGTGTGGTGCTGAGGATCGAACCCGGGCCGCACGCATACCAGGCGAGCGCGCTACCGCTTAAGCCACATCCCCAGCCCCCAATATTTTATTTTAAACAACTCAGGGATTTACATATTTATCTACAGAATTTCCTTTTCTTGCTATATGTAGATTAATGGATATTAATTTTAAATGCCAAAACAGTCCACAGTGATATTTGGGACACAAAACTTGTACACAAACTAGCCTATTAGGCTAGAAAATTTTTGTTTTTTTCTCTTAGAAAGGGTCATCTTTTTCCAGAATTTCATTTGCTTAGGTATGTGCTTGCATCCTGCTGTGGATTACTTAGTACGCATCAAATAGCACATTATTGAAGAACAGGCAGAATGTAGAGGGGACTTCCAACAACAAAATGATCTTTGCAAACCCATAACTTGGAATAAAATTTTATTATTCAATAATTCTTTACTGAGCATCTACTATACTTTTTTGACTATCTAGTACTTGCTATACTAGCTTCTTTGCATTGTTTGTTTTTTGGTTTGTTTATGTGTTTTTCCAGTCCTGGGGATTGAACCCAAGTATGCTTTAACACTGAGCTATGTTTCTAGCCATTTATTTATTTATTTATTTTGAAATAGGGTCTTTCTAAATTGTTCTGTTTGGCCTTGAACTTTCAGAGGTTGGCCTCAAACTTGTTATTCTCCTACCTAAGTCTCCCAAGTCTCTGAAATTACAGCTGTGCATCATCACATGAGGCTTTTTGTATGATTTTAAAGTAAGACAAAGAACTTTTGTAAAAAATTTACAAGACCCATATAAAGAGTCAAGATTATTAGACAAAATAGGAGAAGTAAAAAATGTAGGTTTCATTAAAGAGGTACTGTTTGATCTATGACTTGATGGATAAGTATGTGACTAAAAGATAAAGAATGGAAAGTTCTAGAAATTGGGAATATCATAAGAGTTACAATTAATTACTATTCCTTGTTATTCTTATGATTAAAAAATATTTTTAAAAAAAGCAATTCATTGGATGTTGAGACATCCAGTTCTCTGGATTATCTTTTGTATGCAGGAAAGTGAATGCACCATCCTGAATAAGGAAAGGGGGGGGTGTGTAGCATGGACTCTACTAGAACAACTGATTTTCCCCAGAAGTGGAAGTTGGGCCATAAGAAAGAGACCAACCCCTTTGTTACCACATACCAAAATTAATTTGACATATATTATAGACCTAAACATAAAGCTATAAAGCTTTCAACAAGAGAAAACAGTTGTTTTTTCAAAACCTTGGGGCAGGTAATGATTTTTTAGACACCGCACACACACAAAAATACACACATTGAGTGATCAAACTTTATTAAAATTAAAAACTTCTGTCACCAAAAGTCACCATTAAAAAATAAAAACCAAACCACAGACTTAAAGAGAAAATTTGCAATACAAATTCTTGACAAAAAAAGACTGACAACATTAGAACATGGATAAAAGTCTTGAACTGCCACTTTTTCAAAAGAAGATACAGCACTGGCCAATTAGTATATGAAGTCACTCACCACTTTTAGTTATCAGGGAAATGGAGATCAATTCCACAAGGAGTCACTCCGGGTCCATTAGAATTGGTTGAAATCAAAAAGACTGATGACACCCAAAGTAAGTAAGGGCATGGAGGAACTGGAACTCTCCTGTGTTGCTGGTGAAAGTGCATTAATTTTCTAATGATACAATCACTTTAGAAAATAACCTGGCATTATACAGAGCCAAAAACACATCTTCTCTGTCACATAGCAATCATACTTTTCAAGACTTAGCACAAAAGAAAGCATTCATTCATAAAAAGATATGAAGATGTTTATAGATCTTTATTTATAATTGCCCCAATTGGAAATAACCCAAAAGGAGAATACACAAATAAATCTGATATGAAGTGAAAAGCTACTCAGTGATAATGAAGAATAAACTTCTGCAGTAATTACCAAACATTTTGGTCTCAGGACCACTTCCCCCTTTTAAAAATTATCAGGGATGCCGCAGAGATATTGTATATGATTTATACTTATTGATATTTAGCATATTATAAATTGCAAATGAGCAATTAAAAATATTTCTCCACTTATTCACTTTAGAAAATTAATAATAATAATCGTACTACCTGTTAAGATAAATGAACCATTTTTATGATAATAACTGTATTTGCCAAAACAAGGACATATAGCAAGAAAAGAGATATACATTATTTTACCTTTGGGGAAATCTCTTCAGTGTTTAGCTGAATAAAAGGCATTTGTGTTTTCATATATGCTTCTTTATTAAATCTATTGTAATATCAAACTTCATGTAACCTTGGGAAGACTATACTATATAGTGATGAAGTGCACATAATACATTAGTTAAGTATACAAAATACCTTTGTCCGAATGGACACCCAAAAAGGGCCTTGAGTACCTTCAGTAGAACACTTTGGGAATCACTAAACTTGACTTGGATGAATTTCAAAAACATTTTGAGCAAAGCAAACCAGATACAAAAAACAATAGAATAACATTCCATTTATATGAAACTTTAGACTAAGCAGAGCTAATTTTTTGTGACAGAAATCAGAACAACTTTTGTATAATGGGGAGCAAGTGTAGAAATTGACCCCGCCCCCAAAAGAAGGGAACCTGATAGAAATTTTTATATCTTGATTTGAGTGGAGTTTATGCTAATGTAAACATCAATTGACACTCTATTGGATTAAACCACATAGAATCATACATTTAAACTCTGTGCATTTCACTCTAAATTTTAACTCAATTAAAAAAAACATGATTTAAAATAGTAAACAATAATAGACTATACAGTGAATGAAAATATGACTGAAGCTAAAATTTTCACACTTTATAATCAAGATAAAGGCTGGGAATGAAGCTCAGAGGTAGAGCACTTACCTACCATATGGAAGGCCCTGGCTTCCATCCCCAGCCACACACACACACACACAAAATGAAGGCAAAAATATTTGATGAATCTTATTATTTTTAAAGTTAAACAGGCATGCTAAAATATTTAATTGCTTAAAGAATGGAAGTAAAAAGAGCAATTTTTAAAACAGCAGCCAGAGCAGAATAGAAATAATGGTTGTGTCATGAGAAGAAGGTAAAACATTGGCATCTCTTCAAATCTCTCTATTCTAAATAATGAAGACGGCAGGTAGAAGGGAGAAGAACTTAAAAAACAAACTGGACAAATAGAAAATGCAAAATCGTGTGGAAGAATTACATCACGGTGGCACAATGGCACGGGGTTAGCCCATGTCCACTTCTTAACCAGAGGTACGTTCATTACACATTTCCTTGACAATGAATTTACAGTTTCCCTTGGAAAATGAAGAGTTTTAATAAATTAATATCTAAGATTTTTCCAGCTAACTCAGCTAGCTCAATTTGGGATAAAGTCTTACTTAGGCAAAATTACAACATCGACAACTATGCAATCATAACATATATAAAATTATTCATTATGAGACTCACATTGCCTTTTTCCCCCCTCTTTGAAATGTAAACTCCAGAGCCCTAGGTTTATCTGAGATTCCTTAGTGTAGTTGAAGATTGAGCTTGAAAGTGTTTTCAAGGGAGAAGAGAGATCCTCACATTAACACTCATTTGAGAGCCAGATAAATAAATCCTGCACTTCCTTTGAGCTCATTCCGCCTCTGGGCCTGCCATACCCCTCCTCCCTCCACCTCTTTTCTAGTGTTTGTCTCATTAACAGATTTATTTGATACTTTCCCTGGGAATTTGCCACCTTTGTTGGGTGACTTGGGGCAAACAACTCATAGGAGCCCTCCCTCCCTCCCGGATGATCCTAGGTGGTGTTAGAGAGTGTTCAGTTCCCCTGAGGACCCTAATAGGTCCTTAATTAGCGTGTTAGCGGAAAGACTGCAAGCACTCCCGGATGGTATCAGGAAGTTAAATAAGTACTTTGAGCTGCTCACCTTTCAAGGCAAACTAGGGAAAGAGAAATGGATCCCTGCAGGCAATTCAAAGGAGAAACTTCCAAGTGTTTAAGAACCCTATGGATTTTATTGGATTTTTCTTTTTAGTTATTTCTTTATTTAAAAAATAATGCATGCACATGGGGAATCAGAATGGACTGCTACCTGAAGTCGTCACACATTTTATTTTCTTTTTATTTGTCTTCCTGAGACAGCACATCACAGGGCTTCCTACCTGGATTCCTACAGAAAAGATTTACAGTAGGGTAGCTAAGAGATTCCCCAGGGATCTGTTGTTTTCAGAGAGCACTCCAGGGAACATGGAAACTACCAGTGTGAGTCTCCTCACCTGGGTGGTCAATAGCCTGGCCTCCAAAGGAAATAAGGCATATAAATTCTAGTATATTCCATATAGTTCGAAATGAGTACCACCTAATCATCTCATTAATGGGGAGGCAGGCAGTCCATTCATTCTGGTAAGAGTCTTAGTGGTGACTAGATCCTCCCAGGGGATAGGTGCCCCAGAAAGTCTTTCCTCCTCCTCACAAAAGTAGCCTCCAAACCAAAAAAAGGAACAAGTACCAGAGTCTGCAACAATAAACAATAATAGGGTATCTTACATGAAGCTAAGGGGTGATTAAAATTTATAACAATGGGTGGTAGCTTGCTACCATTTCTTTAACATTTTTTTTAAAGAGAGAGTGAGAGAGGAGAGAGAGAGAGAATTTTTAATATTTATTATTATTTTTTTTTAGTTCTCGGCAGACACAACATCTTTGTTGGTATGTGGTGCTGAGGATCGAACCCGGGCCACACGCATGCCACGCTACCGCTTGAGCCACATCCCCAGCCCCCATTTCTTTAACTTTTTAAAACAATGCAACATGCTTACAAACATTCAAAAGTCAAATTACAATGCAAATTTCAGAATGAAAAGTGTATATCTCAGGGACAGACAATTTTGTGACCAGCAAATTAATTTGAAGAAAATATAGGGATCATTGAGGTTGGGGGTACAGCATGGCTGCCCCTCAATTTTCAGTGTGGGGAGTAGGGAACTAAAGGGTACAGGGCAGTTTGTTTATAGTATTCAGATACACCCAACCACGAGTTCAACTTTCAGATTCAGGACCAAAGGGAGTTGCAGACATATTTTCTTCTCTTTTGTTTCACAGGAAAGGAACAGCTTATCAAAAGCCAGGAGATGTATTATCAAAGAAATGTCTACACTGGCAGTAAAGTGGAAAGATGTCTGTCAGACTCCATCTGAGTTGTGCTGCTCCACACCACCGCACACCTCACAGCTGGCCAGTCGGCTGCTGGATTCTCAGCTTCACCTCCATGTGGCAAGCAAGTTTTAGGGGCTAATAAACTATACAGGCTAAACTCAGCATCTCACTGAATCAGTGAGGACCTGGATTCATGGAAAAAAAAAAAACAAAACAAAACTATGTTTCTTTTCACAGGCAAAATGAGGTTTTATTTCTCATCACATATGACCTAATCCAACAAATACCATTCCGTGTGGGAAAGATAATCAAAAATTTTTACCAAATACATTTTCATCTGAGTGGATTTTACTGTCAGAAGATGTATCTTACCTTGGAAGGCTTTGCCTCCCTTCTCTTCACATTCCACTCTATCTCACATATCCATATTTTTTATAGGCCCACAAAGCACTTAAGGTGCAATGATAAATAGATCCCTGTCCAAATGCATTCCTTTCTATTTACATCTGCTTCTACCCATTCACCTCTAAGGGTTCTTTCCACCAGCTGATTAATTTTGTGATTTTTAGCACTATGGTGCAATGCAAAGCTGCCTAAACCAATGATGGATTTATCTACTCTCTGATTCATACTGACAGGTTATTGTTCATTCCTGATCCCAGTGATCAAGGCAATGAGAAGAAATCTGAACATAACAGCAATATTCAGAACCCACCTATAATAACTATAGGTATCTGCCTGATTCTGGGTTCAAAAAGAGTCATTTCTAACAGACCATGAAAAGCTACTGAGAAGGTTCTTATAAGCAGGTTCAGATATCTGTGCATGAATTCTGTTCTACACCAAAACAGAACTGGCAAATTACTCCTCAAGGAGAATTCATAGTTATTCCAAATCTCTGTGGTTTCCATGTAAACATAAAGACAACCAAGACTCCAAAGGAGTGTAAAGGAGTTGAACTTCCTGTCCCTTGTTGACTGAACTCCAATCCAGGTTTTAAGCTTCCAGGTCATGTAGTTTAATTCAAGTGGTTTCCTGCCGAGTCAGGTAACAGCAATCACCACAATGTGTACCTCTTCAGAGTATCCAAACTACTTTCGCTTGGATTTCCTCATTTGCTGCTGTTAACAGTGCTAGAAGGTCAGTGTTATTACAAGGAGAAGCGAAGAGGATAAAAGGTTTAATTGACTGCCTGATGTGGTTTAGATATTAAGTGTCCCCCAAAAGCTCAAGTGTGAGACAATGCAATGATTGGGTTAGGAGAATTTGAACCTAATTAATACATTAATCTCCAGAGAGGGATTAACTGAGTGGTGACTATAGGCAGGTAGGGTGTGGCTGGAGGAGATGGGCCTTTGGGGTCATGCGTTGGAGGTACATATTTTGTGAGCTGAGCTTAGTCTCTCTCTACTTCATGGTGTCATGTCCTGGTTTGCTTTCCTCAACCACACTCTTTGGCCATGATGTTCTTCCTCATCAAAGGCCAGAAGGAATGGAGTCAGCCATCTGTGGATTGAAACCTTTGAAATAACCCCCAAATAAACTTTTCCTCCTGTAAAATTGTACATTAGGTCTTTTGGACACAGCCAGCAAAAAAGATGACTAAAACATCACCTAAGTTTGTGTATCTTCTGAGAGGCACTACTTGGGATCCCAACCTAGGACATTTGAGTTCAGATCCAGGTATCTTTCAATTGCACCAATAATTCCAATAAGATTTATCAAACACTAAGGAGGTAACATTCACCCTATGGAGTGTCTCCAAAAAGACATTTCTCAAATTTCCAAACCCAGTGGCTCCCTAACAAAGACCACAGACTTTTGTTGTTGTTGTTGTTGTTATTGTTTTGTTATGGGAATTGAATCCAAAGGCACTAAACCACCAAGCCATGTCCCCAGCTCTTTTTTAAAAATATTTTTAGTTGTCAATTTATTCACAAATTTTATTTTATTTATTTACATGTGGTGCTGAAAATCAAACCCAGTGCTTCACACATGCCAGAAAAATGCTCTACCACTGAGCCACAACCCCAGCCCCATCCACAGCAGCATCCCCCTTTTTATATTGTATCTAGAAACAAGGTCCAACTAGTTACTGAGGCTGGCTTTGAACTTGCAAATCTCCTGCCTCTGTCTCCCGAGCCACTGGGATTATAGGCACATGCCACCATGGTAGGCCACAGATCACATTTTATTAAGACACAGCATATTCTACATGTTGGGTAATTTTCATAGCTTTTCCCATGACTTATGATTTTTATGACCTTGTGATTTCCTCAAAATCAGGCACCATATCTTATTCAAATTTGCATCTTCAGCAATCAGCCCACTGCCTGGACTCTAGCAGATAAGGTACGTATATAACAAATGAACAACTCTACCAATAGCCCCAAGATAAAGAGTGCCAAAATAGAGGCATAAACAAAGCTTTGTGAAAACAGAAAGGGCAGACTAAATCAAGAAGATGACATTTGAGCCAGACCTTGGTGGAGTAGAATACTTCCATGAAATATTAGTAAATATCTCCCCATTGGGGGGCACTATATGAAGATAGCCCTAAGTGGGCAGATGGAGAAGTAGTGCAGAGTGGCTGGAAAGACAGTACTTATAGAAGAGATGTGGAAGATCACAAAAGTAAAGAAATTAATTAAACAAATTAATTTTTTTCTGGTTGTATACAAAGTATATTCACACCATTCATATCTTCATACATGTACTTTAGATAATGATGCTCATCACATCCCACCATCATTAATAACCCCATGCCCTGTCCCTTCCCCTCCAACCCCTCTGCCCTATCTAGAGTTCCTCTATTCCTCCCATGCTCCCTCTCCCTATCCCACTTCAAATCAACCTCCTTATACCAAAGGAAACATTCGGCATTTGGATATTTGGGATTGCCTAACTTCACTTAGCATTATCTTCTCCAATTCCATCTATTTACCTGCAAATGCCATGATTTTATTCTCTTTTATTTCTGAGTAATATTCCATTGTGTATATATAGTACATTTTCTTTATCTATTCATCTACTGAAGGACATCTAGATTGCTTCCACAGTTTAGGTATTATGAATTATGCTGCTATTATGTTGCTATAAACATTGATGTGGCTGTGTCCCTGTAGTATGCTGTTTTTAAGTCCTTTGGGTATAGACTGAGGAGTGGGATAGCTGGGTCAAACAGTGGTTCCATTCCCAACTTTCCAAAGAATCTCCATACTACTTTCCATATTGGCTGTACCAATTTGCAGTCCCACTAGCAATGTATGAGTGTACCTTTTTCCCCACATCCTCACCAACACTTATTGTTGTTTGTATTCTTGATAGCTGCCATTCTGACTGGAGTGAGAAGAAATCTTAGAGTAGTTTTGATTTGCATTTCTCTAATTGCTAGAGATGATGAACATTTTTCCATATGTTTGTTGATTGATTGTATATCCTCTTCTAAGAGGTATCTGTTCAGTTCCTTGGCCCATTTATTGATTGAGCTAATTGTCTTTGTGTGTGTGTGTGTGTTTAGCTTTTTGAGTTCTTTATATACCTTAGAGATTAGTGCTCTATCTGATGTGCAAGTAGTAAAAATTTGCTCCCATTCTGTAGGCTCTCTATTCACCTCACTGATTTTTCTTTTGCTGATAAAAAAGCTTTTTAAATTAAATCCATCTCATTTATTGATTGTTGATTTTAATTCTTACGATATAGGAGTCTTATTAAGAAAGGGCCTAATCTGACATGATGGAGATTTGGGTCTAGGTTTTGTTCTAATGGATGCAGGGTCTCTGGTTTAAGTCCTAGGTCCTTGATTCACTTTGAGTTGAGTTTTGTGCATGGTGAGAGATAGAGGTTTAATTTCATTTTGTTGCATATGGATTTCCAGTTTTCGCAGCATCATTTATTGAAGAGGCTATCTTTTCTCCAATGTATGTTTTTGGCAGCTTTGTCTAATATAAGATAACTATAATTCTATAGCTTACAAATTAAATTTTAATTTAAATACTTTTTATTATTTTATTTTATTGAGAGAGAGAATTTTTCTTTTTAATATTTATTTTTTAGTTTTTGGCGGACACAACATCTTTGTTTGTATGTGGTGTTCTGGATCGAACCCTGGCCGCACGCATGCCAGTGAGCAACCTACTGCTTGAGCCACATCCCCAGCCCTTTTTATTATTTTAATTCCAATAAATTACAACTAATCAATCAAAGTCAGAATTTTTTGTCTCAAGCTATATCTTCAAAGAATATTGCTTTTTCCAAGACAACTACTAAGGAAGAAATCCCCACTGTGAGGTTAAAAAGGCTGATAAGAAGCAGAGGCCTGGGTTGGCTTTGGTCCTCACGGAGCCCCGCCCCTTCCCTGCCTGGTAGAAGCTGGCCCCGCCTCCAGCCTGGTGCTGGCAGATGGGGCCACACCTGGCATGCATTCCCAGTGCAGGCTGCCTCAGCACCTCCAGGGCAGGCAGGCAGGCCTCTGAGGTGCAGCGCCTTAAGGGATCCCCAAGGCCTCCTCAATCAATAATCCCCAGGGTTTTTTATGAGGCTTGGATTATGAGGATTTGGAAAGGGGGCGATTAAGCTGTACTTCAAAGCGGTGCACCAGTCGCACCTGCAGCATTTATGAAGATCTATTAATAGAAAGCACACGATTTAGCAGTAATCCCTAATTCATAGAAAATCGATGATTTATGCCTCTGGGCCCAAAAGAAACTGAGAATTTAGGTTCACAGGCTGCTTGGAGGCGGGGTGTGCTGGCCCCACATCTGGTCAAGAGTGACCTAGGTCACTGGGGTTGCGTAGGACCCTTTTGACCATACCAGTAAATGAAAAATAATTTTGCAGATCAGGATCTGTTTCTTTTCTTTTTTTTTTTTCTGTTCCAGGATGTCAATCCATCTAGCAAGTTAACCTATTTAGTCCTGGTAAAATCAGTTTGCTGGGGATTCCCTTTTAAACTATAGGCCTGTCCCTAGACAAAGTCTCCATTCTCCCTCTTCCTCACTCTCTGTTGTCATTGGGAGAATGACAGAAGTCATCAAACAGAGTATTCTGTGGGCAGCTTGGAAATTTTGGAATCCTGCTGTGTCCTATTTGATCCCAGAGGTTTCTGTATTTGAACTTCTCAATAAAAGAGTCATAGTGCAGATCCATTAATCAATGTTTTTAGCTCACCTGTGAATGCCAGAAGGATCAGCTCATAGGAGATACTTTTGCTGAATACACACACACACACACCTACACACGCACACACACAAAAAAAACATGTTTGACCCCCCCCCAGAAGGATTCAGATAATACAAAACTACAAAGAAAATTCCATAAATATTAAGGATATTTAAATAATCTTTTGTCAGTCTTTTAGAAAGAGATATTCAACAGACAGGGTCAGAAGGGGTAGATGTTTTTTCAGCAGGGATTCTGAAGCTGGATTATCTGTATTTACAGCTGTATGATAATTAATATGCAAAAAGCAAGAGGTGTATTTCCATCGATAATCCATTCATCTGTTTATAAATGAACAAGTAGGTACAGACATTTCTATCATTAAAAGGATTCATGTTTCTTTCTTTCCTTTTTTTCTTTCCTGGTTCAATCATAAATATATCATCTACCTTTTACCAGTTGGGTCAAATTCTTCAATTAAATCATCCAGCATATCTTAATGCATTCCTGGGTAAGGCCTCTGTCTTTTGAACAGAAACCTGATTCACAGAGCCAAAACTTCAAAACATCATAATTTAGGGAGTGAATAACACCATTGCAAAGAAGTCTATATCATCCCAGAGCTCCTGCTAGGTTCTCTTCCATGGCCAAGATGAGTGTTTACAGAACACTGATAGAAGATGTTGGGGGAGGAGTCAGGGGTGCGTGCAGGGGATTGGTGTTAGCAGAGACACCTCCATCCCAGGAGGAAGAGCAGCTAGCACTGAGAACAGTGTGTCTCCGGACAGAATGTGCTTAATGGGCAAGAAGACATCAGATTCAAGTGCAATGTTTCCCTTACACAGTGAATTTTTTTTCTTTATTATAAATATTATATGTAGATTGTTTTTTAAAACTGATAAGTAGCAAAAGTATATAAAAGAAAATAAATTATTCCATTGATTCTATGACCTGGAAATGATTATTGTAAGTATTGTGGTATATTTTTTTCTTTCCAGTATTTTTTTCTATGCGGAAATGGATAATACAGATATAGGTATAAAAAAGTCTTTGTTGCTAAATTGTGTACATACTGTGTTATTTCACAGTGACTCCATCTCAGGAAGACTTTCCTACATGACTAAATATTTTTAAATGATTTTTTATACCTTTTAACTTGGGTTACAAGTTTGAATCCCAGCCCTCCCACTACCCATGTACATTTGGGCAAATTACTTAACTTCAGTTTTCTTACCTGTAAAACAGGGGCAATCATAGTACTGAACATGAGAGCTATCGTTGGGAATTAATAAGTTAATTAATGAGTTAATTTATTTTTACAGGTGTTTAGAACCTTAAAACAATACCTGATATCTCATAAGAACAATGTAGCTGTTGGCCATGCGAGGATAGCAAGGCCAGCTGGCTCCGGTTCTCACTTACCCAGGGTCACCTACCAGTGCACCCACATGGGCACTGTGGTCAGAGTAGTTATTGCTCATGGTTCATCTCCTGCATTGGCTACATGGGGCACGTTCACCTGGACTCTGCTTCTCCACAACAGTCATCCTTTTCATCCTTTTGGTGATTAGTGCCTTCACAGTCCAAAATTCTACCACTGAGATGGAATCCACAATTCTTTCTTCCTTCTTTCCCTGTTCCCTTCTTGTCTCTCCTGTCCATATCCCACCCGCAACACATGACTCTTCCTTCCCACTGAGGATTGCTACAGTGATCCTCAATCCCAGGAGACCCAGGGGAAAGCACTCCATCCTAAGACATAAACCCTGTCTTTGGAGTAATTTTTATCCAGAATATACAAATGTGTGTGTGTGTGTGTGTGTGTGTGCGTGTGTGTGTGTGTGTGTGTTTTGTTGTTGTTATTTCTTTTTCTGTATTTCTTTTGTTCTCCTCGGGACTATGACTTATGCTTAGATTGCTTTCTCTCTGAAGGCACCCTTCCCCTTTCTCTTGAAGGGATTGGAGGAATAAGGGGAAAATACATAACACGTGTATCTATACACAAAATTAGGATCTCTCTGTTTCCCTTCCTTTCTCTCTTCCTTACTCACACATTCCTCCCCCCTTCTCTCTCTCTCTCCCTCTCTCTTCCCTCCCCTTCCCTTTTTTTATTCTCAGAGCTTTAGCTTGGCAAACACCTCACCTCAGGATTTCTGACACTAATGAGGTAGCGGGGAATGGAGAGCTGCCGGCTGAGAGACAAACTTCAGGAAGATTGTACAAAGCAGAACTGATAAGATTAAACCAGCCATAACCTAGTAAACAAACCACAGGGGAAAGACCAGAAATTTTCTATGGTTTTGCTCCAAGAAATATAACTTTTATGCTGTGTGTGTTGGACAAATTGGATTATGTGGAAGAGGACTAGGTCAGAAAGCAAACCAAGGGGCTGGGTTCCTACTTGAAAACCTGTGGTCCGGGGTTAGCTTTTGTAATTTGTGGAGTAAGACTCACAGGAAAGAAGGTTCTTAAAATAGTTCTTGCTGGGATCACTCTTTCCCTATTGCATGGTGTCGTCTTCTTTCCTTTTCCTTGGTAGAGTTCTTCAGGCCCTCCTACAGGCCTAAGGCTAAATCCCCAACTGGCCATTATCCAAGCAAATATATTTTATAGGGTAATCTTACACTCTGAACCTTCCTTTGTCTGTTCGCCATCATTCTCAACAAAATGAGCCACTAAGGCTTTACTATGTTGTGTTTGTGCGCTTACTGATAAGGGCACTTGTGTTCTCTCATAAAGACAGTGTGTGGATGTCTGCAGGGCACCAGAGTATCTTGAACTCAAGCACTGATTCTGCCAATGATGTTCTTCTAAGAGGAAGCCACTCCACCTTAGTTTACTCATCTGTAAAATGAAAATCCTGCAGCCTTGCTTACTGCACAGGATAACTGCCAGGAGTAAAGGAGAGAATACTTTCATGAAGCACTTCATAAATTGGAAGGTTTTTTTTTTTTTCTGTAGAACATACCAGTGTTCCCAAAACTGGCTGTTTTCTGGGGTAAGCTAGTCCTCAGAAAAAGTTTAAATCACGTTTCACTCCTGGCCAGGAATCAAATTTCACTTGCCCACTCTCAGTCTTCATTGTCTGGTTCTTAGAATGGGTTTTTCTTTTGTTTTCTGAAATTGTTGACATATATCACTTTTCAGATAATTCTTTCATTGTTTCAGATCTAATTAAAAGGCCACCAGAAGTCAGTTAGGTCTACATTAATTTTGAATATCAAATTGGCTGGTTAACTAGAGGATAATATATGTCTATACATCAGAGAAGAAAAGTTACAAGCGAATGTGGATAGCTACTTATGTTCATTTCAATCTAACATCCCTTTGCCACAGTATACAAAACTCTATAGCTTTTTCTAAATTGTTTCATTCTTGGAGTTTGCTTCTTTCAGTGCAAAAACTGATGTAAGTCTACATTTATAACCTAAAACTCCTTCATGTATGTATAAATATTAGGTATGAAGATTGGTTCAAACCAACAAAAACTTGATTTATTTACCTACAGTTGCTATGGGAAAGTGATTAATTGCTTTTCTGTGCATTTTAATTCTCTTTGCTAAGCATTGGTATTGTCATTGTTATTTTGCCCATACTGTTGTATGTTGTCATCTATGCTATTGAGGTTCAAAATATTTCTTACTTTTAAGGGTAAATTGTCAAGCTTTTAAACTTTCTACCCTTACATTTAAATATATGTAGTTAATAAGTAAGACATGGCTATTTTTCATATCTAGTCTAAAACCTTAGTCTTTTATTTGTGACATTTATTCCATTTATGTTTAATATAACTATATGTATTATTTATATTCAGAATACTTGTCATTTAAATGTGGGGATTAGTAAAAAATATTCTGAGGCATAGGGACTTAACAAGATTTTTTTATATTAATTTGTACCTTGAAAGAAATTACAAAATTATTAAAGAAAATAAGCAAATAAAAATAAAAAATTAAGTCAGAGAATGCTGTGAAATATATAGGAATTACAGATTACTAAATTGTTTGTCTAAATGGCAAATCTTTAAAACAGGAAGAGAGAAAGATATACATAACAAAACTGAAATTTTAGACAAATTAATATAATGAAGCAATTATATAGGTAGGGAAGCTTTTTCCCAAGGTAGATAAGATAGACTAAGATAGTTACTTTGATATAGTTACTAATAGATATACAGAGATTGATGAGCTTCAGAAATTTATAAAGGAAATTAAACATAAGACTACATCCTAAGATCAATCATTTAAAATAATGTAATAAAAGATTACGTAACATTTAAACCAGAAGAAAAAAATTAAATAGAGCCAATGACAAGCAGGATTTTCACATGAAAATACAGTAAATAAAAAAAATATGAAACTAGATAGCAGAAACGTGTTCTGTCATAATAATAATTACAATGACTAAGCTTAAAAAGGAGATCCTCCTGCAGTCTAAAACTCAGTAAGATCTAACAATTTATGCCTACAAGGGACCTGGTTTAAATAAAAGTGATAAAATAGTGAAAATAATAGAATGGAAAAAGACATACTAGCCACAAAAAAGAAAAGGTGGGGTGACAAACTTTGATAAAAGAAAATATAAGGCAGCAATGTCATAAGGGACAAAGAAAATGTTAAAAATAATTAAATAAACAATTGAACAGAATGATACAACTAACACCCAGGCACATCTGACAACACAGTGCCAACATGTCAGAACTCACAACTGTCTGAATTGAAATAGGAAACTTTAACATGTCTCTCAGAACCTCATGACTCCAGCAGACAAAATATAGTTAGATACATGGAAGACCATGAAATATCAGGCAAATAGTAACTATGAACTTTGTACACATAATATACATTCTCATCACACCCTACATGTATAGGTATATATATATATATATATATATATATATATATATATATATAGTATATGTGTGTATAGGTATGGATATATTCACATCATACACTAATATATACATATGTGTGTACACGTATGTATATAGTTCATGCTATGTATATATCACACATGGATATTTACCAGAACTTACCATGTACTAAAACCTAAAAGAATTTTCTATATTATATCAAAGAGCAAACATCACACAGATAATTTAGTAAGACCATAATAAATAAACTATGGCTTTAAAAACAACCCCTATGCCTAACAACTACATATTACTAAATAATTCTTGAGATGAAAGGGAAATCACAAGCCATTTCACTCAGAATAAATGATGCCCTGCTGAGATAACAAGGAACTGCCAAATCTAAGTCTCCTGAACCAGCAAAGGCTGATTTGGGCTCATCTTTTGCCTATCTGGCTGGCAAGGGTTTCTTTTCTAAGTCATCCTTATCCAGAAAACCAGGTTGAAGAAAGGTCTCACCTTCACACTCCTTTCTGGCTGTGGCAGGTACAGAGGTTGTAGTGGCTCATACCCTCTTAAAATTTCTGCCCAGAAGTCCTATCAGTTCTGTTCACAGTTGACGGGGCCAAAGCAAGTCACATGACTACAGCTAACTTCAGAAGATTTGGAGAAAAGCAATTCCATCATGACCTCAGAAGGAAGAGAGTCAGAAATATTAGATGGAAACAGTAGTACTTACTACATGACAGCAATTACAAAACACTTAGAACTCATCAGTTGTGAAAACCACCAGATGTGTGAAATGAAGGTAAAATATTAAAAGACAAATTTATAGTTTTACAAATAATTATCACAAATTTAACATATTGAAAACGTTAATCAGACATTTAACCAAAATAAAGGGGAAAATAATTTTTAAAAGATGGAGATAAGAATTAGTTAAATTGCCACAGTCCGGCTGCAGCAAAATAACGGGGGGGGGGGGGGGGGTGACGATCGACTTGTGTAGATCAATACAGCAGGAGTGGGAGCCATTTATTGTAGGACAAGAGGGGTATATATACATTCCACACAGCTTATCTTAATTAACATAAACTAGATACAGCAGTCAACCAACAAGGAATCTCCACACTTAATGGCTTGCTGGTGTTACTTCACAAACCACTCCCTCTGCAAAATGCCAGGCTCCATCTTGACTTGTTTACAGACTCTAACATTAAAAAAATCAGTGAAAATTGAAAAAAGATCATAGAATTAATTAATTAAAATAAGCTAGTTCTTCAGAAGAATTAATAAGATAGACTCTTCTCAAAATTAATAGTTATATAAAAGAAAATACACCAAAAAGTAAAAAAAGTGGAAATACAGGCCTAACCAATTTTAAAGTAATATTTAAAAGTGTTACATATACATATTAATAAATTTCTGAAAAATTATGATATAGCAAAATTTACAAAGGAAGAATACAAAACATAAATAGTTTAAAAAAGACTAAGGATAATCAAATGACATTTAAAGACCTTTTCTTCAAAACACCCTCAAAGGAAGACACCTCTACAGATGAGCTCTAACAAATTCTAAGTAGATGGTTTATTTTTGTCTTATGCAAAATTTCCAGAAATTAGTCAACTTACAGTTCATTTGATAAAGTAAGTCTTGAGCCCAACCCTAAATGAAGAAAAATAGGAAAGAATATCATAAGCCCATTTCCCCTTGAACATTTATAGAAAAATTCTAAATAAAGTATCAACTAAATACAGTAAAACATTTTTAATTACCTCAGGAGTAAATAAATTTTATTTTGTACAGAAAAGGCTGATTTAACAACAAAAATTTATCATTAAATTGATGAGGGAGAAATTCATATGGTTTTATTAACTGGTTCAAAAAAGTATTAAATAAGCTTTAACTTATATTTATGAGTTCAAAACTCCCCAGATTAGAAATAGAAAGATTTCACTTGAATCAAATGTATGAAATATGATATGTCAAGATCATTATAATGTTTTGAGCAACCAATAAAAAAAGAAATAGAAAGATTTATAAACATTATGTAGCTGAAATATACCAAAAATGCTATTTTGTGCAGAAATGCTAGACACATTTGATCAGGGACAAGAATAGAATGGTAAATATCCTTGCTACTATTAATAGATATTTATTGCCCATTAAATATGTAGTTTATCACTAATAGCACATTTGTAATGAAACTTAAAAAAAAGAAAGGAATGTTATCAAGATGGGTAAGAAGGAGATCTAACTGTCATTCATAGCAGTCACTATATGCAGGAGGGTAACCTTTATGGGCATGCCACCTTTGCATCACACAGCACCCTGGCCTTAGTTTAATGCTGTTCTGCTACCATTGTGGAATTATTTCTTTACATAGTTTTATTGGTACATTATAGCTGTACACAATGATAGGATTTGTTATTAAATATCCATGCATACACACAATATAACAACATAATTTAACCAATATCACTCTTGTTACTAGTATTTTTAATCATTTTATTTTTAACTTGTGTATTTTTAAAGTGAGTTCTCATGGGCAAAGGAGCATGTGTACAAGCAGAGGAGAAGCATGCCACATGCGTCTCTGTTCCCTGACCCTCTGTTTACATATAAGAGGTCACCATGCCCCTGGGCACAGAGTTTGAATAGACCCAGCATGCACAGAATTGAAGGGTACTCCAAGCAAGCAGGTGTGGCTAAGTGGGGTCCTGAGAGCCTGGAAAGAACATGCTTTTGATTCAAACCAGAACTTCCTTCATATGCAAAAAAGAAAACAATGATGTTCTAAGAAACACAAACAAGCAAGGAAGCCTATCACAGTCTTTCATATCCATGCTGCTTCCCTGTGTCAGCCAGTCACTTACACCGAGGAGTCAGACACAACAAAAGGGAGGATTGGGAACCCATCATTCCTTCACCTTTCAGTTCTTTACTCATTAGAGAGCAGAAGGCTGGGTGTTGGGTGATGCCCATCACAAATTAAGAAGTAAAATAAAAACAGTGGAGCTTGGTTTGTGCACCATTTCCACTGTTTTGATAATATATGAATTATTAGCATAAATGGTACAATTCTGAACACAAGTTAAATGTTCTTGCATTCGTATAACACAAAGATGAATGGTAAAATTCATGCTAACACTTTAAAATTTTGATTTTACCTTTGCAATATTTAATATCAAATATAAAATACCAGGATAAATCAAGATTGAGTCCACTGAAAAGGTATCTTTGTATTTTGGTGTCAGTAGCAGACCCTTTTTTTTTTTCTGCCCTTTGAACAAAGGGGTATGAGTTTGAATTTTGCACTGGGGATCATCTACATAAAAGAAAAACAGATAGAATTAAAGCCAAATTCTTAGAGCTAACAAAAGAATATGAGGTAAACAGTTGGTCTTTTAAAATCAATCTACTTTCTCTAAACTACCAATAACCTATTAGAAAATAGATGTTTTCAAATATATAATGCTATTTACTAAAACTAATAAAATATTCAAGATATAATGTATCCAAAAGCACACCAGCACCTCTAGAGAAAACATCAATTCTCTAGTAAAGTATCTTTTAAAAATCTGCTTAAATAGAATCACAAACAAGCAAGGAAGTGGGTAAGCCTCCTCACTTGAACAGTGCAAGTTCTTGGTGAACAAGCAAAAAGTGCATCTATTTATATAGTAATCTACAGATTAATGTAGTCCTTATTACAGTTCTTGCTGGAGTTTCCTAATGGTAATGAACTTATTATAAAATTGTATATGAAAAAAAAGTTCCATGAATAGCAAATGCAACTTAGAAAGGAACAAAAGGAAAACTAGCTACAGTAATTAAATACAGACACACTTTTGAAAAAAGAGCACATCTTATCATGTATTAGGTTTTACATGGATGTCATGATAAGGATGTTACCATGAAATACTAAGTAAGGAATAGACTGCTTACTAGATGACTTGGAGAAAACTGGCTCACTATATAAAGGGAAAAATTACTAAACCCTTATTAAACATCTTATACAGATACATACTGCAGGCAAATTAAAACCTTAAATACGGAAAGTAAAACCATTATATTCATAGAAGATGGTATAGGAACAGAACCAGCATCACGGGTGTGTGACACTCATGAAACACAAACCTGAGAAGACCTAGAGCTTGGTTGAATTCTTTATTGTTGCCAACTTAAAATTCTTATTAATTTTTAATAAAGGGTCCTATGTTTTTATTTTCCATGGGGTTCACAATTTATATAACCAGTCTTGTGTAGGAGTATATCTTTGAGATATACGAGTGGGGAAGGATTTCTGTAAAATAAAAACCCAAATTTTAAGGAAAAAATTATTTCTCCCTGTAAAGAGTAACATGGATAAAGTAATGAGGTGTCATAACATATTAGAATTTTGTAAAGTTTCCAGATTGGCAAGACACTAACATCTAGAATGTACAAGCCATGAATCTTGATGAAATTTTCCAAACTTGCAACTTGATTTTCATAGGAACAAAAATTCTTTTTCACATTACCTGTTTGTATTTCAATTACATATTTTATAATTAAAGTGCACAGATTCGGTAGCAATTACAACAGATACAAACATGTTTGGGAATAAACACAAAACCTCGTGGGAATCATTGAATTCATTTGATGAGAGCATCCACCTGAAGAGCAGCCCACTACCTTAGGAATCCATCATGCTTTGGGTTTCAGAAGTTATATTTCATGGAGGAACTAGAGGGTCAGTGAATCCCATGAGTTAGTTAGGTGGAAGCAGTTTAACCCTTCTTCAATTATAGGTCAAAAAATTCTTAGTTCCCTGAAAGCTTTTGCTGGTTCTCAAAACTCCCTACAAGAGAACTTGTCTTGTTTTTAGTTCTTGGTAACGGTGTGTGGATGCCCAGCATGATTAAGTTAGGCTCTGTTTTCTATCCTCATTGTCAGTTTGAATGGCTTCCATATTACATAAAAGCCCAAAGAAACATCTAATGATGCATCTGTTAGTCAACTTTCTGTCACTTTAATGGGTACCTGAGATAATCAACTTATAAGGAGAAAACATTTATTTTGGCTCACAGTTTTACAAGTTCCAGTCCGTGATTAGTTGATTCTATTTCATCATGGGGGAGAGCACATGGCAGAGCAAAATCACTCACCTTGTGGCCAGAAGGAAAGGAAGGAAGGAAGGAAGGAAGGAAGGAAGGAAGGAAGGAAGGAAGGAAGGAAGGGAGGGAGGGAGGGAGGGAGGGAGGGAAGGGAGGGAGGGAGGAAGGAATGGATGGGAGAAATGGAAGAGGAGGGGATGGAAGGGGAGGAAAAAGGAAGAGGAAGGGGCCAGAGTCCTACAATCTCCTCTGAAGCCATGCCCCCCAAAACCTAAAGGTCTCCCACTAAGTCCTGCCTCATTTAATAAGTGCCACCTTGGGGAACAAGCCTGTGGGACATTCAACATCTAAACTATAGCAATGTATTTGAATTATTTCCTGTAATAAAACATGTACTTCAAGCCAACTATTAAATTTTTCATTCACTATCATTCCTGGTCTATGAGCTATGCTTCATAAGAATATGCCTAGAAATTTACAGTTGTGTAAAAGAAAATTGTGCATTGTCCAAGAATAGTTTTCTCATCCGGGCATGGTGGCACATGCCTATAATACCAGTGGCTTAGGAGGCTGAGACAAGAGAATTGCAATTTCAAAGCCAGCCTCAGCAACTGTGAGGCACTAAGCACCTAAATGAGATCCTGTCTCTAAATAAACTACAAAATAGGGCTAGAGGTGTGGCTCAGTGGTCAAGTGCCCCTGAGTTTAATCCCTGGTACAAAAAAAAAAAAAAGAATAGTTTGCTAGAATACATTATTATAATTATACACATAATTATAATATTATAATTATAATTTCTGATATGTCTGGGCTTATGACAGTCATTTAAAATTGTTGTTATGGTTGGACACAGTGGCAGATGCTATAATCCTAGTACTGGAGAGGCCGAAATAGAGGATCACTTGAGTCAAGGAGTTTGAGACCAACTTGGGTAACACAGTGAGAACTGTCTCGAGTATAAGTAAATAAATAAAAGGAAACAAATTTCATTGCTATCTTTTCTACCAAGTATAGTCTTAATAGCTGATATTTATGAATATTTTACAGTGTCATATACATGTGGTGATTTCATTTGCATGCATCTAAAATTATATTTGTAATTTTTATATTTGCAATCTATTTGTAATTCTAATATAATTTCTTATTTATCTTTAGTTTTTTCATGTTTTATGTACTTGTAAACAGATATAATTTTTAGCTTTTTTCAATGCCTGCTTT
The DNA here is from genome assembly GCF_052094955.1 of Ictidomys tridecemlineatus. NCBI lineage: Eukaryota > Metazoa > Chordata > Mammalia > Rodentia > Sciuridae > Ictidomys > Ictidomys tridecemlineatus. Next base: position 47,577,475 of record NC_135486.1, on the reverse strand, counting down.
TATTGTATTATAGTCAGAAAATATTCACCTATTGATTTGCATTTGTAGAATTTATTGGTACTTCTTTGTAGTTGATATAATTTGTAATGTAATTCATACATTACAATGTACTATATTCCCAGTATTTGGAGGGGGGTTACCTCATTTAATGTTCAAAATAACCTTATGATTCACATTGTAAATGAAGAAACAGGTTTAGTAAAGTTCAGGTTCTTTTTCAAGACCCCATAAGAAATAAATTGGCAAACCAGGACTCAGATGTTAACAATTTGTTTCTAGAGGCCATGGTCTTAAACTTCAAGTGACACTACTTCTCTTGTTTGAAGATCTTTTCTATCTTTCTTTCAAATGATTTGAATGTTACACTTTCTACCTCAATTTCTCTAATAATAAGATGTAAATTTTAATTCACTCTATTTCAATACACATTCAAACAAAATGGATAATTATTCAGCATTTTCTACTCATCCCTCCTGAAAAATGCAATATTACCACATGCTTCAACTACTGCTCCTATTCCCAAAGTTTTGTTGAAATAATCCAGAACTTTCATTCTAGAGTACTAAATTGTTATTGATTTTATCTTGCATTATGTTTCTTCAAATGGTTTGCCAATCATTTTTGCCTTATATTTTGGAAAATTTTCTGCACTTACTTTGTATATTACTAATATGTTCTTCATTCGTGTCCATTCTATTACTTGGCTTCTTTTATTTAGTTTTTAGGATGGGGTAACCAGATCATTAATGTATTAATCTCCTAAATTTTCTTTTATTCTTTGATCGATCCCTTGTCATTATAATCTGTTCTTGGTTCAGCTAACATCACCTTCTAAGTCTTCCCAAAGTTACTTGGTTAAATTATTTTCTACTTTTCTTCTTTTTCATGTACTACTTCATCTCTCCAATGACAGTTATGTTTTTTGTTGTGCCCATCTGATATGTTCTTGATTTGTTATCAAATAATATTTCATAGTTCATTCAGATTATAACTAGGGTAATTAGCATTAATATCTGTTCCTTGTTGTCTTCATCATGGTAGAAGTCTGTTTCATTAGCCTGTGTAAGGAAAGAAAGACCAGCATTTGTGGAAATGGATGAGGGTCAACAGGAAGGCTTTCTTTTAGGTACATGAATAGAGAAAAGGAGAGAATCTAAATGAAAAAGCCTTTGTTTTGGGAGCATAGTTTTAGAGTATTTCATTCCTGAATAAAACTGAGTTGCCTTTGTCACCCTCTGGGTCATTTTGGGTTCTTAAAATGAATTTGAGCTCTGTTCCACTTTGCTAAGTCCCTCTAATAGAGTTATGGGAGGATCTTCTCAGCTAGTACAAGATATTAATCATCTTCATGATAAAAATGTCCTTTATCAAACACTTTCTCAAAAAATATATTAAATGCTTCAGTTGGATTATCTTATTTTATTCTTAAAATCACTCTGTGAAGTTGCTACTTTTATTACCCATGTTTTACAGATAATGAGACCCAGAGAGATTAAATGCTTTGTCTGAGGTTAGGCAACCAGTAAAGGAAGGAGCCAGGATGCAGACCCAGACAGGCCCACTCACTCACAGGTCCACGGTGCCTCTCTCTGCTATGCTGCCACTTTTTGCTAATGGAATTTGGGCTATGGAATCCTCTTTAACCCTCCATCAAGTCACAGAGCTTGGAGGAAAATTCCAGAGGGGGAAAAAAAAGTCTGAATGAGACAAAGGAATGGATTATAAGGAGGTGTTCTTTAAGCACTGGGGCATGGAATTCTTATATCTGAGAAGGTGGATTTCTCATAATGGCTTACCCAGGCCACACTTTGGAGATTTAAGAGTCAATGATAGCTCCGTTTCAAGCTGTTGTTACTATGATTTATAACCAGGATTTGGTCCTTCACATAGCAGCCGTGTGGCATTCTGTCCAAACTCTGGTGCTCAAAAGATTGCCCTTGTCATCTCAGCCCCAGTTTAATAGGAAACATAAGCCACCCTTGAGACAGCAGACCTATCTTCCAACCATTGACTAGTTGGATGTTCAGCTCCTCATTGCAACAGAACTTGAGCTTTCTATTTTTAGAGTGGTGAGGCCGGAGACATGCTGCCTGAGCTTTGTGTAAGACCTCCTGCCGGACTCCAGGGCTGAACAAACCAGCCCAGAAGGTGATGCCGCAGGCCAATTAACCAGCAGCTGTCTGTCAACTGAATAAACGAGGTGAGTGGACAGCAAGAGGCTGTCTTTGCTACAGACAGTAAACAGAACCCAGGATTGACTGTTGAGGTCTTATAGCTCTAAGGGGTAACATACCATTTATTCTATCTGTATTGTCAGATTCCTTGATTTTTTTATTAGAGGAACTTAAGAAAACTACTTTGGAAAAGCAAAAGAATCTCACCTATTTTCCCATGAAGAAAAATCTGCTTTTCAGGTTTTCATGGGATAATGCTAACATGAACTTGCTATCTAAAGTTTTTGATAAAAAAAATAATTTTTATCAAAAGTTGCCTCAGAGTCATGCAATATTATAGATCAGATGCTTTAAGCCCAGGAACTCCGCAGTCTGTATGCCTGGGCCGATGTCTCTCAGCTCCTGTCTTCTTTGCCCTGTGGTTTTAGACAAATTACCTGACCTCTCTGATCTCAATTTCCTACTTGGTAGATGAGAATAACAGTACCCATGTAAAGAAGATATTGTAAAGACTAAATCAGAGAACCTACCTAAATTGATCAGAACAGCGTGAGAGTTCAATGATGCTGATTACTGCTCTTATTAGATATTCTGTGTTTAAACTGAAGCACAAGGTGAGTATTATCATCCTAGTTTTTACAGATGATCAGGCTACAGAAGAGGAAGTAACTGAAGTGAATTCACGCATCTTGTCATTCACTGATACAGGATTCGGTCCTCAGCTGTTTGATTCTAAGATTTTTTGATTCTAAGATCCTCAGCTGTTTGATTCTAAGAATTTTTGGTACTGCACATAAACTCTGTCCTGGTAGAACAGCTTTTACTGACTTGTTCTCTGGCATTATGCCAACTGCCCACAACAAAGGATATTAGGAGGCAGACTCATTATGTCTGTGATTGTAGCTATTGAAGGGATCATGTTAAGAACGTTGCCCACCACATCACACGCCAGTTTCTGCATTCATGGGAGAAATTCCTTGGGAATCAGTTTTCAGAAAACTGTGCTCCTTTCTGAACAAGTGTTTTGCTTTATTTTTCTTCTGGAGAACTGTGACTAATCATGATCCTTTTTTTGTTTGGGCTGTTAAGCAGCTTAGAATAAAATTTGTGGTCTTTTTCTAGTACTTCCAATGTACTAATCTCAACCCAGATTTATGAGATTCCTTTTCTAATTTCCCTCTGCTTTCATTCCCTTGATAATATATTTTATCCCGTTGAACAGTATATGTTTTCATAAACTTCCACAGTGCCTTTGTGGAATAAAATAAGAATGGATATATTTTTGAATTCTAAAAATAAAGCTTGGTACATGTTCATCTCTTGAGTTTGGTGTTTTCTCCTCTTCTTGGGTCAGATGTGCTTACTTTCCCAGGGCTGGATAAGCAATATTAGAACACAATTACTCAGTTTCCTAATATCTCCTACATCAGAAAACAGGCAGAGGCTAAACTTACTTAAACTACAGAAATTGATGAACATAGTCAATTTTATAACCAAGCAGATGCTAGTCTCTTTCCTACATAAGTGATTGGCTGGTAGGAGACAAAGGAGGAGGATACCGGAAGAGGGAGCAATCACATCAACTTATATATAAGCTTTCCCCCAAAGCCCTCTCTGTTCATACAAGAGACTGACCTAGGTTCACCTTCCCTGCGGTCTTGGCTCTCTTTGTATTTATTACATTGCTGTGCAATATGAATTGTTTCCTGCCTTTATTAATTTCCTGATGCCCAACCAAGGGCCATAGTTCCTACAAGATAGGTAGGTAGGCAGGTAAACAGGAAGGTAGGGAGATGGTTTGGACTGAATATGTGCCTCTGGAATAAATGGATGAAAGGTGTCAGAGAAAGGGTGCCCAACAGAATGGAGTAAGATAGAAGACTTAAGAGGATTTCTGGCAAAGCAACATATGCATCTTGTCTATTAAGTGAAAATCTGTAAGCTGGGCAAAGAAGTAAAAGGAAGGAAATTCTGACCAAATGAAACCCCATGTGTGCAAGGTCACAAAGCTGAGAGAAAGCATGATAGGCTTTGGGAATTGCAAATATTTCAATTTGGCTCCAGACTGGGTAAAGGGGGAATAGAATGAGATGAATTTGGAATGTGAATTTTATCTTGTGGACTATAGAGAGTCATTGATAAATTCTAGGTAGGGGAAGGGGGCAGGTTATGAGATGAGCACATATGTGTTTGAGAGAGATTACTTTGACTCCAGCATGGACGGTGAATTGATGGCAGACGCTGAGGAGGCGTCGACATTAATCCAAGAGAGAAATGATGAAGCGTTCCATTAATTAGGTAGTGGGAGTTGCGGTGGTATGGAGTAGGCTTGGGAGGTTTCAAGGTGATAGAATCAACAGACTTGGTGATCAATTGCATGGGGAGGATGTGGGAGGGAAGGAGTCTATAACGCTTCCCATGTTTCTGTGTTGGTTAACAGGATGGATGTTGGTGTCATTTTCCCAAACAAAAAATAAAAGAAGGTAGGAGGAGGGTGATTGAGTCAACTTTAAACACATTGAGATTGAGATGCCATGGGTACAACCCAAGAAAGAATCACAGATCCAGAGCTTCTGGGATTTATTTGGCTAGACAGTGCATAACTTGGAAAATTTTGGTGTTTAGTGGGTAGTTGAAGGCAGGAGCAGGATGGGTTTTCCAAGCAGGTTAAAAGAGGGTAATGAAGGGGAAAGGAAAATCAGTGAGGTCCCAAGCCAAGGATGGGGAAAAAAAAAATATATATATATATATATATATATATATATGGAGAGTCTTGCATTTTCTGTAATTAAATTAGACATCCTGACAATCCTTCTAAAAACGAATGCTGCAGGATCAAATATTAAATAAAATGCTGAACTGGTAAGGAAGTAAGGAATCCTATGAAACAAAATCATAACGAAGGTGCGGATCAAAAGGCAAGAAGGTTTCCCAGAGGAACATCTGTTGAACTCTGAGACCATGAGCTTTTCTTTTCAATAGCCATGGAGGGTTCTTAATGTATGATGGGCTAAGGCGAAAAAAAAAATCTGCAAAAATGTTAGCTCTGTGGTTTAAAAGTGGAAAATAAGTAAACCAGCCCAGCAGAAGAAAGGAACCAAAAATCTAATCTATTTTGACCCAAGGAGGGAAAACTACCTCTCTCCAAGAAAAACAAGACTCCCAGAAGAATCTAGACCCATAACTCAGACCTTAGATGGGTTTAATATAAAATCAAAGCTTTAAAAAAGGGAAAAACATAAAATACGATAATAAAAAAAGTGGCACTGACACAATAATTAACAGCAACAGTAAACAACTGAGTCACAATAACAAAGACTACAGACTCCTGAATTATCACACAAAGAAGAGAAATAATATCCTTCAAATGTGAAACAAATGAGCCTGGGTTTTGAGAACAGAGTAAAATTCCAAAAGATTGCTAATCAAATTCATGGAAGGAGGCAAGAGATTGAGAGAGAGGAAATATTCTAAGATGTTATGACAGAATTTTAAGAATCAATGGAAGAAACCTATCTTTAACTTTAGGCAAACTAACAAATTCCAAAAAGATGTGCTCCAAGACAGTAGCAATGTGCCGTGAACCAAGGACAAAGAGAGTATCTCAAATGCAGAGAGAAGTGTCTCCTAAAGAAACAGTGAGACCCAATAGCTAAACTATAGAACCAACCTAGGTGCCCTTCAACAGATGGATAAAAAAAGTGATATATATATATATATATATGATGGAATATTACTCAGCCTTAAAGAAAAATGAAATTACGGCATTTGCTAGTAAATGGATGGAGCTGGAGAATATCATGCTAAGCGAAATGAGCCAATCCCTCCAAAATCAAAGACTGAATATTCTCCCTGATAAGTGGATGCTAATTCACAGGGGGGAGGGGAGGGGGAGCTAGGAAAGAATAGAGTTACTTTAGATTATTTCAAGGGGAGTAAAGAGAGCAGAGTCGGTATAGGGGTATGAAGGATAGTAGAATGATATTATTATCCTATGTACATATGTAACTATATGAACAGTGGGATTCTACATAATGTATAACCAGAAGAATGAGAAATTATACTCCATTATATATGATGTATCAAAGTGCATTCTATTGTCATGTGTAACTATTTAAAACAAATTTTAAATAATAAAAAAAGACAGCTGGATTGTTTATAACAAATGGCTAAAAAAAAAAAAGAAACAGTGAGACATCTGATTTCTCAAAAAAAATAGACAGTAAAATAATATATTGAATGTGCTGAGAAAAAAAAAAGGGCAATGAATCCAAAGTGTTTACCCAGAAAACCAATGTTCAAGAATGAGGACACAATACAAAATTTTCATATGAACAAACTAAGAGTTTGCCATTGACAGGTCTCTACCTAAGATCCTCCAGAGTATGTACTTTGAAAAAAAATGAAAGATTGGCTGAGGATGTAGCTCACTGGTAGGGAGCTAGCATGTGTGAGGCTCTGGGTTCCATCCTCAGAACTGAAAAATAAAAATAAAGGATAAAGGTGTCCTTCCAGATGGAAAGCATGAAATACAAAAACGAACAGGGTACAACGGAATTGACAATCGTGAGTAAACATAAATCATTGATTCCACATTTTTTTAATTCCATTCACCCACTGAAGGGCATCTAGTTTGGCTCCACAGTTTAGCTATTGTGAATTGTGCTGCTATAAACGTGGCATATATATACACAATGGAATTTTATTCAGCAATAAAAGAGAATAAAATCATAGCATTTGCAGGTAAATGGATGGCACTGGAGAAGATAATGCTAAGTGAAGTTAGCCATTCCCCCCAAAAAAATGCCAAATGTTTTCTCTAATATAAGGAGGCTGATTCATAGTGGATTTGGGAGGAGGAGCATGGGAGGAATAGATGAATTCTAGATAGGGCAGAGGGGTAGGAGGGAAAAGGAAGGGGCAGAGGACTAGCAAGGATGATGGAATGTGATAGACATCATTATCCAAAGTACATGTATGAAGACACGAATTGGTGTGAACATACTTTAAATACAACCAAAGATAGTGGTGTATATGTGGAATAAGAATTGTAATTCATTCTGCAGTCATTTATTTAAAAAAAAATAAAAAATATAGAATTTCTTTTGCTAAAAAATAAATAAATCATTGATTCCTTGAAAATAATAATATCCATTTATAGATATAGAAATATCAACTAAAGTAAAGGACAAAAAAGCATATAAGTTATAAAATGAAAGGGACTGGGTGGAGTTAAGGTGTTCTAAGGTCCTTGTATTATCCAAAGATTGTTAACAGTATTCATTACCTTTAAGGTCTCTTAAGTATATATATTAAAAGCTGAGAAAAACCACTAAAACTTCTTTGAATTTTATTTTATCTTCTTATATAATTTGTATTTGGATAAGACACTTTAAAATCATTTCTGAAACAATGTAAGAAATGCATAAATAAACCAATACATATTTAAAAATAAATGTCAGTGCTCTGGAAGGTCAAGGAAACCAAAGAGAAAAGTGTTCTTTTGATTTGGAAACCAGTAGATTCTTTGGCAACTGGTAATCTTAGTGAAAGGAGTCTCAGTGAAATCCCAGGGATGGATGTCTGACTGTGTGTAGAGGCAATTGTTGGTCAGGAGAAAGAGACAAGAAGTATTGATCATCCTTTTAAGAATGTTTACTACGAAGGTAAAGTGCAATGGGGAAGTGACCAGAAGTAGATACAAGATCAAGGAAGGACTTTACTTAAGTCCTCACGAGAAATATGATTTTGTTTGTACTCTGGAGCTACAATCAATTGATTAAGAATATTTGAAGATTATGGAAAAAGGCAATTGAAGGATCCAGGACAAAAAGTGGGGATGAGATTTAGAGATCAGAGTGGAGAGGACAGACCAGGAAGTTGATAACACACCACTAATTCAAGGTTAGGGTAGATACATGTAATAACAGTACGTACAAGGTTATATGTTTAGTGTCTGTATACATGTACACACATGTACAAGTACATACCTGTATAAAAACAAAGAATATATAAGTCACATTGAAATGAATGAGATATAAAGCAGCCTAGCATAAGTGTTTTAAAACAGTGAGGAATATTCAAAATAGCTGATTAGGGAAGTAGAGGGAGGACTAATTCAAGACTTATCCAACTATTAAACACCATTCAGAGCTAGCTGAGGTTCAAAATACTAGCATTTGCCAGGGGAACATCATGCACAGTGGTAACATGGTAACATTTTCTCCATCAGGTGGAACAGGGCATTCCTGGAGGATATGGAGGATACGTAATTTTGGATTCAGAGTTGGGACTTCGCTGGGCACTGGGTCAGAAGCACAAGTAGCCTGAGCATAGCAGAGGTGCAGTCCAGTAAAGCTAGTGAAGTGCAGCCCCAGGCCTCTGCTGCACCTGCCTAAGAGGACCCAGCAGAGTGCTCACGTGATTAGACAGTTTCTTAAATGGTGGTAAAGTAAGATATTTAATTAAGGCCACACTCTATTTCCACTCTAAGTCTGTCATACTTCCCCTCATGTCAGATCACAGGCATTTTCGTGATTCTCCTTAGGGGAAGTTGAATTAGGGGTTAGTTTTCATAGGATATGCTTAAATGATTTGCAGGCACTTCCACATATCATTATGGTACAATTATGTTGAATGACATGACGCTAAGTGAAATAATCCAGGCACAGAAAGACAAATAGCGCTTGCTTCTCACTCACCTGTAGAAGCTAAGAAACAGTTGGTCTCACAGAGGAAGAGAGTAGAACAGTGGTCACTAGCAAAAGGAAAGATTGAAGGGGGATGGAGGTTAGGTAGGTTAGGTAACCAGTACCTAAATACAGTTGTGCAAGAGGAATTAGTTCTTGTGTTTAAAAGCACAATACGGTTACCACAGTCTATAGAAGTTTATGCTATATTTCAAAATAACTAGAAAAGTCAGAAGGTTCCCAGCAGAAAACAAACGACAAATGTTTGAAGACATGGAAATGCTAATTATCCTGATTGGATCCTTATACATTGTATTCATGTCTAGTGATGTACTCTACCCCTAAATAAGTAAAAATATGTCAACTAAAGATTTTCAAGTTATGATTCTATAGTTAATTCCAGCAGAGAATAGGTTCTCAGAGAATGCCCTGCTCTGTCACCTCACACTGTGATGTAGATTAGGGATAGGGGTTTCCCAGTGGGAGGCTTGCATCCTACAATGCCAGGCACCAAAAGGATGTGGGTAGTGGTTACTGATTGCTGGAAATTCAAAGAACATTGAAGATTAGTCATTGCACCAGAAAACCAGGAATGCCAGGAAATCTTAGGCCCCTTAATAAAAGAAGACTGATGGAAATTTCCTCAAATTTGGCAATGATCCCCAAATTTATATGACATTACCACACCAAGTGGTGTGGTAATGTCATATAGAAATGTCATAAAGAAAAACTGTCTAAACTGGTATTGAAAATAACGTTGTGTTCAGCAAACTTAATATCAGTCTAACAGAAATCTGTTAGTCCTCCCATTTGCTGGCAGTTGGCTATTTCATTTTCTCCTCCATGTAACTTTGGAACTTGTGATATATAGAGATATAATCACAATTATTTGTGAATGTTTCCTTTTGATTACAGTGAAGGTCCTATATTAATTTTTATATGATGTGTTCAGATAGACCATATTAACTACAAGGAACTTAGGATAATGAAAGGATCTTATAAAATATTTGCCATTAAAGAGGCATCGATGCTAGTCTGGGTGAGAACCACGGTTCTAGACCAACCACGTGGCTGGGGTTTTGATTCCATCTTAGCATTCTGCTGTGTCTGTCGTTACCACATGTTCTCTCTTTCAACTCATGACCTTCAAGCTGCTCACCAATTTGGAAGAGGGTAGGGATGTTTTGGGCCATTTTAGTCCTCTCTTCAGGTTGACATAAATTCATTTTAAATCACTTTTCTTTCTGCTCCTTGGAGCCATTCATTTATTGCTGCCCCAGGACTTTTGCATCTCCTCTTCCCCAGATCTTTGCATGGCTAATATCATCTCCTTTCCAGGTCTCAGTTCTAATATCATCTCTCCAGAAGGCCTTCATCTGAACATGCTATCCAAAGGAGCCCAACCTCACCCTGCTCAGATTCTTTCACAACCCCTTCCTATGCTCTAAAATGCATGTGTGCATGTGCTTACTTTGTTAGGGACCTTCCACACACACAAATATAAGCTCTTAGGACAGCAGGGATCTAGTCTATCTTTAAAATGAGTTTATTTTCTTCCAGTTCTAGAGGCTGGAAGTCTGTGATCAAGGAAACAGCACAGTTGGGTTGCCCTGAAGCTTTTCCCATGGCTTGCAGATGGGCATGCTCTTGTGTCTTATGCAGTTGTCCTTCTGTACACATGCACCCCTGGTGTCTGTCAGTCTGTGCCTGATACGTGTGTAGTGGATTAGGAGCCCATCTAACCACCTCATTTAAGTTCATCACTTCTTTAAAGACCTTATCTCCAAATAGGATCACATTCTGAGGCACCGGCGATGGGGACATTGACATATAAATTTGGGGGGACACAATGTAGCCCCTAACACCATGCATGGCATGATTCTCATCCTTCTTGTGGGAATGACTCTGGCCTCAGGAAGCCTCCAAAAATCAGCTGGGGTCAGCTCACTACGGAGTCACCCCAAGTCTCTAGGATGAGCACAATGAAAGATTTAGTGAGTTTCTTACTCACCTGAATCATAGGAAAAAAATATTATTTTCCAGAGATGGTTCTAAATCAAACCAAGGAGCACTACCCTTACCCCTACTTTCCCCCAACAGGGGTTCCTAGGTTGGAGCCTATAGATGTCTGCACTGGATGGCTCTCTGTGCCTGGCCACCATGGAGCAAGTTGGGCCAGGTCACCAGGCAATAATAAGTTGGGGTCCACACACTGCAGAAGCTGACAGTGGTAGGGAGGGCTGGCTGGAAGAGTGCAGCCAGCCTGTACCATCTACAGCTGTCTGGGGATCGGATTTCCGAATCACCTGCTTCAACCCAGATCTCAGGAACTGAGCTGTCAGGCAGAGCCCAGTAATTACCCCCAGACTCATCTACACCTTCCCTGTCTATCTCCTAATTGAGGTTTAATGGCTTTGGTCACAGGAGGGGTCTTTTCCTGCCTTAGATTCTTTCATCTGGAGTATCAAGCCAATTAGTTTAGCATCTGGGGTAATTGACAGAAGTCAGACCTGACTGCATGAAATTCCCAGGCCAGGGAGGTCTTTTTGGTTGCTGGTAGTCGATGGTAGTGTGTGTGTGTGTGTGTGTGTGTGTGTGTGTGTGTGTGTGTGTGTATATATTTTTTTTTCAATGTTTTTTAGGATGCACTTTAGAAAATGGAGACTGAGATAGAAGTGAAAGAAGTTAAAGTCGATGACGCTTTATAATTTACATTGCATATGATCTTTACTAAATACCTTCTACCTCAAATGCTTCTTGTATTCATTTAAATGCAATAGGTTCACTATAAAAAAATGAGATACCATGACAGATTTGAGTTTCTGTAGATCTTACCCACCCAGCCTAATTTAGAATCCATATAGAGACATGATTCAGAGACTTGATTATCACACGGAGAATGTTTCTTCTTGAAATGACTTTTCTTCATTATTCTGACCCTTGTCTTTCTTTTCTGCTGCTTTCCTCCCTCTGCTATCCAATCACCAACCCCAGCAAAGGCAGTTCTACTAAATGAATTCTTGATAGGAGACAAACTAAGCTCAGGACAAACTTCTGCAGAAACACTTGACTTTTTAGAGCTCTAGTGATTGATGGGGATGTTGTCTCAGTAGTTGGCAAACATACAACAGGGGTTCAGACCACTCTGGTGGGCCCCCTTGCTTGTGTTGGCACTCCACCACAGAGGCAGGCAGCAGCTGGGGACATGGGTTACTTCGGGGTAAATGGACGCTCTGAAGTCAACTCCTCATGTGATTTTTAGCTCTGGCCTCAAGTCTGGAGCACACAAGGTGGATTTAAGAGGCTCCTGAAACAGTCTTGCCAAGAGCAAGATGATTATCACCATTAGAACTTGGCTGTGGAGCAACTGGTTAGCTCGGGTTTTCTTTCAAGTGTGAAACGGGAGAGTAACAACTTTGAGAAATACTGTTTGGAGAAGGGGATGTGTGTGCACCCTTATTGAATTATTGGGAGGTGTTCCAATACTAAATGGAAAAGGGAAGTGGTGGTGGTGGGTACTTTGGAAAACCTGTGAATGAACCTGTCCTCTACTGGTTCATATATTTCAAGCCCAAGGTGGCTGCCTGTAGGTCATATCCCAGGAGGAAAGTAACAGACATGCACAGGTTTCTGCTATCGATAGTCAGTTATAGATGAGTAAAACAACATGGGGGCCTTATATAGTTAATCCTTGAAAAGACCATTCCCATCAATCAAACTGTACACGTTTATAAACCTATCAGCTACCCTCAGCACATGCTAGGGTACCATGGAGCATAGGAAAAAGAATAACACATGGTGCCTGCCATCCAGAGAAGAAAAAAAAAACAGCAAAAATTATAGAACCAGGAAGGGTCCAATTAAATATTAATTTATATAATTGAGAGAAAAATACTCTAGAGAGTTCCAGATGTAGAGAGAGTTGAAGCTAATAACTAACATTTATGGAGTGATTACTGTATGTTAAGCCCTTTGTAAATACCTGACAGGCATAACCTTACGTTATTATCCCTCATGACACTCTATTAATTGGGTTCTGTTATCATTTTCTACAAATGAGGTAACTGGTGCATAAAGAAGCTAAGTCACTTGCACGAGGCAGACTGGACCTATGCCTTTTCTTTAATGAAATAATTCAGTCAATCAAAAAGATATAAAGAACAGTGCTTTAAAAATACCTTTGTACCCATCACCCAGCTTAATAACTTTCTACTAATGGATGAAGCCCCTAACTTCTCTCCCTAATTATATCTCTTCCTGGAGTTAACTACCCCCTATATTTAGACCCAGATGTTGAATGATTGCCCTAAATTATATCTCAAAGAAATTAATGGGTGCTAGTCATCAGAAAGATCCCACAGAGCCAGGCACAGTTAGACACACACAGGTAGGCTGAGACAGGAGGACTGTGAATTCAAAGCCAGCCTCAACATATTAGTGAGGGACTTAGCAACTCAGTGAGACCCTGTCTCTCTATAAAATGTAAAAATAGGCTGGGGACATGGCTCAGTGGTTAAGCACCCCTGGGTTCAATCCCCGGTACAAAAAATCAACAACAACAACAACAACAACAACAACAAAAAACCCACCTATTCTGCTTATGGTGCCAATGAACTTGTCTTCTACCTTTTCCCCATATAATGGACAACACTCTCATCTGCTTGGAAGCTCCAGATGTAGCCATACATTCTTCTTCTTCTTTTTTTTTTTATGGAAAGACAAAGTTCTTTAATTACAAACACATAAGTTCTTCCTGGTGGCAACTTAAATAGAGGGCTGTATAATGGGAAGGACATGGTACACAGAATACAGATCATCTCTGATTTACAGTGACCCGTGAGCATAGTGGACCCTGGAGCTGTTTTTATTTTCTCCTTCTTTGCCTCCAACACTGCTGAATCCTTTACCCATCCCTGCTCCCTCTTTACTGACTCAGCAGTAATAAGCTGCAAACTGTGAAGGCCTTTGGGACTCAGTGCTGTCAGGACAGAGGGTCGCTTAGGAAGACTGGTGTCTGTCGTGAGTTAGTCCATTTCAGCTTTGCCTGCAGTGGACTTTCACAGGTGGTCTGGAGAACCTAACCTTGACTTGTAGGACTATCCCTAATGGAAAGTACATTCTCAGTCGTGAACAACAGGCTTATAAAATAATCTTTTAGACATAGCCCATTTCTAAGACTGCCTGCAAGCAATTCATGTTGAGGTGCCAGATAGGGAAATAAATTCACAGATCTGTGGCACCCATGCTGCAGGAAACCGTTCACAATAAGACATCAGGTTAGCTGACTCCTGCAGGGCATTCCCATATGACAGACAGTTGTTCACTTTGACAACAGTTAATATTTCTTCCCCAGGAACAGACTTTTACATTGCTAATGAGACCATGATGTACTGTCGAGGTTCCCAACATTTCAGTAAGGCAGTGACTTGTTATATGGCTCAATGTAGGTTAACCAGTTCAAGATGAATGATTCTATTGCTCTGAGAAGATCTGCATCTTCAGAGGAAGATAAATGGTCATTTTAAAAAAGGATGAAAACATCTGGGCATCTGATTGTCCTTTGGGAGCTTTATAAACTTCGTAAATAATTGTGGCTTTCAATTCTCAATCAGCAAGAATTTAAAGATAAATTTTCTGTTTTTCCACATGGGGATGGGAATAATGGGGTCAAATTTGTTTACTCTAAATGTTTCACCTCTGTCAAGGTTTTCCTGGGCATCGATGGAGAAGGCTGTGCAATTACTTGGAATTTACTTTCCTTGTGGTGGAGGAAGAGAGAAGGTGAGTCAAACATCTCTAATCAGGACTTCCAAAAGGAAAATTCTGAATTATTTTGCTCAACCTGGATGTCCCATTGCTTCTTCATGCAGTCTTCATGAATGTCTAAGAAGGCAGAGAAGAAAAAAAAAAAAGAAAAGAGGTAGAAGAAAGAAGAGAAAAAATAAGAGAGGAAAAAAAAAAAACAAAATGAACCCCAAGTAAAAATGATTCACTCTAAACTTTCTCAAGTTCTTATCTGGAAGATGTCTCCAAATAAGGTAATGTTCCTCACTTTTCAGACTCCAGTTATTTTAAATATTCCTATGAGTTTGTGATTTTTCTATATGATTCTTGGATAAAGAATCTTGATTTGTGGCTTGCAGGGTTAAGGTCTGGTGAGTTCCAACTCACCCATTGGTTATAGAAGAGGTGAGTCCCTTATTTTTAGAGAGGGACATTAGAGAGGGACAGTATCCTGAGTGAAGTCTTACAGTTAGCTGGTGACGGATAATGCTCCATTTTTCTCAATTAGGTTGTAAGTTTCTTGGGGAAAGAGGTGTTCCACAAACCTCTAACCTATCCATAGTTAACCCTGCCTTTTATCTCTTGTATATGACTGTGCTTCACTGAGTGAATGGAGACCCATTTTTGGTTTTCTGCCCTTTCAGTTACCTAACAGGTGACTGACACGGGGAGAGTTAGCCTTCTGGAGCAGAGTGCAGCTCCCTCTGGCTCATGGTGTCATGGTACTTGCCAACACATCCTACATTATACATACTATACATTATACATACATGGTGTGTGTGAGAATGGAGACATCCTCAGAATCGCACTGCCACCCACAGCAAAACCTCGAACCTGTGAAAAGGAACCTACTCCCAATGAGACATGAGTGAGTGCCCAGAATTTGGGTTCTCTCTGTCAAATTTTTCTGCTGGAGCTCACATCTGTTATTGAGTTTGTGTGTTTGTTTGCTGGCCAAATTTTGCTGAAGTGCCCAATATGTACAAGGCTCTGACCACATTCTAAGTGTATTCACTGGGGAAATGGGGCACTAAGTGAGGCTAGCAGTTTAGGAATGCAGACAATGCCAGTATGCCAGGCAACCTTTGGACAGGTTGTCTTTTTCCAAGAGATAATTTGAAACACACACACACACACACACACACACACACACACACACGCATATATATGTATATATATATTATATGTACAAATAGTCTATACCTCCTAGATGCTGAGTTTGCACATTTCATCTTATTCAGTCCACACGAATTGATAGAATTAGTAAATAGTGTAGCCAAGACTCTCTGGTTCCAGCCTCTGGGTCCCCAATAACCATGTGGCATGGTCTTGGTTAGTTGGTTAGCAGCCCCTCTTAGGGATCTGACCTCTGGGAGCCCAAGTTTTCTCATGTGTGCTTATAAACATATGTACCCTGCTGCATTGTTATGAAGATTGTATAAGACAAGATGGGGAAACATTTAGCACATAGGAGAAATATTTTAGTTCACTTTATTAAAAGTAAGACATTTAAAATTCCTGAGGATCTTACTTTATCTCCAATGTCTCCATCTTTCTTGCCACGTTTTCTTCCTTGAGGCCGTTTACAGTTTTTGAAACCGCCCCCTCCCCCATCTTAGTCCTTTCCTCCAGTATGACTTTGAAGACACAAAAACCTCAACTGTAGAGCTCCAGAAGATGGCCCACAACCCCATCTTATCCAAATGCCAAGACTTTTCCAAAGTGAGAAATTCAATCAGTGGGTCATAACTCATGAGTGGGTCACAAAATTCATTTACTGGAGAGTGAGCATGGGAGCACACACCTGTAATCCCAGCATGCCAGGAGGCTGAGGTAGGAGGAACTCAAGTTTAAGGCCAGCCTCAGCAATTTAGTGAGGCCATAAGCAATTTGGCAGGATCCTGTCTCAAAATAAAAAATTAAATGTCTGGGGATCTAGCTCAGTGGTATAGCACTTCTGGGTTTAATCCCCAGGACCCCTGCACCCACCCCAATTTATTTTTTGGGTTGCAACCAGCAGTTTTCTAAAATAAAAAAATGAATTAAGCATTTATTTCAAACAGATTTGGAAATATTAGGGTTTACTGCATTCTGGGAGGCAAGATTTTTGTTCAACTTTTACTCCAGTTGTGTTTAGTCTGTGCATATATGTCACAATGTGTGACTTACTTCAATGCATCATTGTATTTCTTGGAAAAGTGTGTCAACCTCAAGGGACTTTAAGGAACTTCTTTGGTAACCTAGGGCAATGTAATTTGATGCCCCGATATTAATTGTTTAGTAGTTAATTCAACCTTTTTAGCTGTACTGATCTACATATGGTGGAGTTTGAAACCCAAGTTAGTTTATCCAAGAATTGGAATCCCAAAACCCAGAATGATTGATATCTGCTGCCTTCATTACTGATTTCTGGTATAGTTGATGTCTGTAGTTCCTGTCACTTTGTCCTCTGTATTCTTCAGTAAATTTGAGAAGGCTTTACAACTTGATGGACTTTACAAGAATGTGAGAGGGAGAGCACCCAACCTCAGGGTTTTTTTTTTTTTAAGTGGTTCTTTGAAACTCATGACTCTTAAGTTTTGTGAGGATAAGGTCCAAGATTTTCTCAGTCATCCTGTGTTCCCAATCCTCTTACTCATCCTGCACTCCCAAAGCCCAGCACAGCGCCTGTTACGTTCTAAGAGCTAATTAATATTTGTTGAATGAATTAACAGTAAATCCCACTCTAGATGTCAAAACAAAACAATGATTCTCCCCGTTATTCTAATCCAGTTATCTTCTTAAGTGTGTTTCCCTTTAGGAGGGAAAAACTCATTCTTTCCCTCTACCAGAAGTAGCCCTAACAACACAAGAACAAGGTCAAGGACACCACAAGGAAACAATCAATCCAATCTATAGTATGAGACATTTCTATAGAACTAAAATCTGGGAGTCTCCAGTGAATCTGCAGTACAAAATTGAAGGAGAAGAAAGAGGAGAAGAAGAGTGGGAGAGAGTGATGGAAGAAGGGGAGGGGGACTCGGAAGGATCTGTTGGAGAACAATGGAGACTTTTTTTTTTTTTTTAGGGACAAAACAAATGGCAACAAGTGAGCTTTGTGTAGCTATAGTTCAATAAAAAAAGACAAAAAGGGAATCAGGGAAAATCATAATAACTGCCAACACTCCTTACATTTCAGGAATCATGTAAAAATAAATATCAACTTGGTATTAGATGAGTCCAAACAATTATCATTAATTTTGATTACTGTGACAATGGCAAAGTGTATGTTAAATTAGAAAGGTCTTATCAGTTAGTAAAGCATTTCAGAACTGTTCCTGGGGGAAAAGGATGTAACATCTGTGATTCAGTTTTAAATCTCCAAGTGCAAAAGACGTGCATGTGTGAGAAAAGAATTAGATAAAATATGATGGGTCAGACGCTGATTAGTGAGAGCTAAACAAGAGGTACATTATTACCATTAGCTCTACTTTAGTGTATATTTGAAAATTTCTGCAAAAAAAAAAAAAAACAGTTAAATACCCTTAGCCCCAGAAGAACAAATATATGATGATGTAAAACTTCAAGATGACAATTTTGTGCTTCTTAGACAATTGTATTCCAGGGGGACCCAAGATGGTATTTACTGGGCTTCCCACACTGACTTTGAACATTTTCCAAATGTGGTAACCTGATATAATTTATTCATTATTTTTAAAAAATATACATATTTATAAAAGATCATAGCCCTGCTAGAAGCATCAAAATTTCATTCTATTCATCTCAAGCAAAATGTTCTCCCAGTACAGCTTTTTCCTTGAAAGAGGAGGAGGGTGGAGAGGCTGGGGTGACAGGTCAGGGAGGAGAAACCACCACTGAGTTTTCCACTTTCGGTAGAATGGCAAGGTCCTCTGGGAGACAGTAAATTGAAATTAAGGCTGTTCCAGACAGTCTACAGGATGTGCCTGCAAATGTAGACATATCAAAATGGTGAAAAAGTCTGTTTGTGCCCATTCATGTGAAGTGAATGCCTTGTAATGTGCTCCAGCCCCTGGGAATAGTGGCTGGACCGAGGAGTGGAGGCCGGAAGGATGGGATGGATTTGACATAAGCACTTTAAGTGCTCTGAAGGTTCCGCTCCTCCCTGTGGTTTCATAGCCAGGTCCACTGGGAGCTACAAGGAAAGAGTCCAGTGCATCCCTACAGCTTTTCGTTTTAAGGATAACAAATCTTAAAACAGGTGTGAGCTCAGAAAGATCCTTTTACTCCTGGTTTTGAGAGCCTTCTTGGCCAGCCAGCTAGCTCTCTGTGTATTATTATCATTCCACAGAGTGAGGCCTGGAGGAAAGGGAAGGGAGGAGAGAAAGGAGAAGCTGAATAAACAAAAACGGCTTCTAGTGACTAATATTCATGAAGTCCACTGGTCGTGCGCTATGAAATTTATTAAACTGTGGTTTCCAGGAAAATGTATTAAGTGGAGCTAATGAACACAAATAAAAAAAAAATTGAAAAAAAAAAAAAGGAGGCCTCCAGGAAATGATTTCCTGGGGCCTAGATGAGACCAGTGAGTGATGTGACAAGAGGTTAGAACGTTAAAAGCTTCTATTATGGTGGAGGAGGCCAATTATTGATGGAGGAGGGGAGAGAGGAGGGACAGGAAAAGTGACTTGTCTGAGGAAGGGGTCTAAAGCTCCTCATTTCTATCCCTTAAGCAAGGAGGCTCTGTGCAGAAGGCCTGTTAGTTTCAGGGCTGCCATCTGCTGGAGAAGGGGCGGGAGAGACCACTGAGAAAGATGGCAGCCACCAACTCCAAGAGGTCAGGCCTTCCAAGGCAGGGTGCCATTAAAGACTTTGCTGTCTCCTGTGTCGTAATGGTGGAATCCTTTTCACCATGGTGAAACATCTCTGTCTCTTTCTTCCAGTCTCATTATTCTTTCTTTCCTCTGATTTATTTTTTTTTACAATTTTTATTGTAATGAAATCTATAGAAAATGCACCATCTTAATCATTTTTAAACATATTAAATATGTTCTATTATATTCATAGTTGAATACATTCATGATGTTGTGCAACTGTCACTACTATGATTCTCCAAATCTCTTTGCATTTTGTAAAATAGAAATGATATATTTATATTAAACAGTAAATCTCCCCTTCCCCTTTTCCCCAACCCCTGGTAACCACCCTTCTATTATTATTCTTTATGATTCTGACTACTCTATATCCCACGTAAGTGGAATTGTGTAGTATTTGTCCAGTTGTGCCTAGTTTATTTCCCTTAGCATAATGTCCTCATAGTTCATTCATGTTGTAGCATGTGTCAGAATTTCCTCCTTTTGTAAGGTCAAGTAATTATCCACACAATGGAATATATATTTTGCTTAATTGAGTCATTCATGATGGAAACTTGGATGGCATTTATGTTTTATCCCCCATTGTGTAAATAATGCTGCCGTGAACATAGGTGTAAAAGTGTTTTTTCAAGACCCTGGTCTCAATTTTTTCAGTCATATACCCAGAAATGCACTTGCTATATCAGATGGTATTTCTATATTTAACATTTTGAGGAGCTGCATACTGTTTCCACAGGGGCTGTGCCCACTTTACATTTCTACAAACAGTACACAAAAGTTTTGGAAAAACTCCACATCCTTGCTAACACTTGTTTTCTGTTTATTTGTTTGTTTGGGTGGATGGGGGGTAACCATTCTTATAGAACTGAGGTAGTTCTGATTTGGGTTTCCATAATGATCAAATATCTTTTCATGTACTTACTAGCCATTTGTATATCTTTTTTTTTGAAGAAATATTTATTCAAGCCCTTTGCCCATTTTTGAATCAGGTTGTTTTTTTGTTATTGAGTTTTATGAGTTCTCTGTATCTTGGATTAATTTTTATTCATAATATTTACCTTCTAAAATGCATATACATATGTTTTGATGTTCTTATTCTCTATCTCTCCCAATCCTACAACAGAACATAAGTCCCATGAAGGGGGAGAATCTGGAGTGTATAGTATGTATAACATGATTCCTTTATTTCTGAAACTTCAGAAGCAGATGATGCCAACCTCTTTAAAATCTCTTCCTATTTGTAAACAGCATGAGGACAGGTTGTTTGTCTGACTTAATCTCCTTCTGCAGTGCCTGGTAAATGTTCTATATGCCACAAAACCTTTTCTTTTTACTTTAAAACTTCATTAGATATAATTTGTGTATTAAATCTACTCATTAAAGGTATAACTCAATGATTTTAATTTTGTTTTACTTTGCTTTGCTTGTGGAGAGAGGGTCTCACTATGTGGGCCAGGCTGGCTCGAAATTCCTAGGCTCAGATATTTCTGCCTCAGCTCCCCAAGTAGCTGGGATTATAGGCACATGCCACCATGCCTGGTTAGCTCAATGATTTTTAAATCTAATTTATAGACTTGTGTAATGAAAAACATAATCCTGTTTCAGAACATTCCAACTTCCAAAAAGTACACTCATGTCCATTTGTAGTTTGTTCACACGTGAACTACACATATATGGAATCCTACAGTACGTAATTATCTACATATGGCTTCTTTCAATTTCCAAGGTTCATCTATGTTGTAACATGAATCAGTAGGTATTTTTTTTTTAATTTTAGTGCTGAATAATACTCCATTATATAGATAAACCACTTCCTAAAAATTCATTTATAGACATTTGGATTGCTTCTATTTTTTGTCTATGAACATTCACGCACATAACTTTGTGTGAACATGTGTTTTTATTTTCTTGGATAGGTTTATAGTGGTAAAATTGTTGAGTCATGTAAGTTTATGATTAACTTTTTAAGAATCTACCACACTGTTTTCCAAAGTGGCTGTACCATTGATATTTCCAACAAAAAGGCATAATAGTTGGGCTGGGATTGTGGCTCAGAGGTAGAGCACTCGTCCAGCATTGGCGGGACCCTGGTTTGATTCTCAATTCTCAGCACCACATAAAAATAAAGGCATTGTGTTGTGTCCATCTACAAAAAAGACTCTCTCTCTCTCTTTCTCTCTCTCTCTTTCTTTCTCTCTCTCTCTCTCTCTCTCTCTCTCTCTCTCTCTCTCTCTCTCTCTCTCTCTCTTAAAAAAAAGGCATAATATCCCAGTTCCTCTGCCTTATCACTGAAACTTGGTATTGTTATTCTTTTCATTTACAGTCAGTCTAGTGGGTCTGTAGAAGTGTATCATTATCATTTTAATTTGTATATGCCTTGAAACAAATGTATTTGAACATTTTCATACACATGTCTACTCAAAATGTTTCCCCATTTAAATTGGATTGTCTTCTTTTTATTGAGTTCAAAGAATTCTTTTTGGGGGTGAGAGGTGGTATCAGGGACTGAACTCAGGGACACTCAACCACTAAGCTACATCCCTAGCCCTATTTTATATTTTTATTTAGAGACAGGTTCTCACTGAGTTGCTTAGCACTTCACTTTTGCTAAGGCTGACTTTGAACTCACAATCCTCTTGCCTCAACCTCCGGAGCCGCTGGGATTATAGGTGTGTGCCACTGCACCTGGCTCAAAGAATTCTTTACATATTCTAAATCCAAGTTCTTTATTTTAAAAAAGTAACTTACACATGTTTTCTCATGTATGTGACCTATCTTTTCTTTGGCTTAATGGCATCTTTTGTAACAGAAACATTTTAAATTTTGATAAAGTTCAATTTTATCAATTTTTTTGAACCAGGCATTTGGTGTTATAACTATGAACTCTTTGCCTACCCAAGATCACAAAGATATTCTCCAATAATTTTCTTCAAGAATTTGTATAGTTTTCACTCTTGCATTTGGGTCTATAATCTATTTTGAGTCGATTTTTGTGTATGATGTGAAGTAAGGTTCTAACACTGCTGTGGAAAAGACTGTCCTCTCCTCATTGACTGTCTTGTCTTCTTGGTTGAAGATCAATTACCAGTTGATGAAATAATGTATTTCTGGACTCTCAATACTGTTCCATTGACCTACTGAAGTGTATCTTTGAATCAATATCACACTGTCTTTTTTACTTTAGTGCTGTAGAAAGCTTTGAAATCAGAGAAATTCTTCCAACTTAGTTCTTCTGTTTCAAAATTTCTTGGTTCTCTAGATCCTTGTATTTCCATATACATTTTGGAAAACTTTGTCATTTTTTTTTTAAAATGTTTGCTGGTACTTTGATAAGGATAATGTTGATCATATATACCAACTTGGAGTGAATTACCATCTTACCTATATTGAACTTTTACGTTACTGGAAATAAATTTGTTGTATTATGTTTATCTCACACTATTCATTGTTTTTTGAACAAATTTAACATTTACTAAAAACACTCCTGTTAATTCTAGTGTTTTTTTTCTAAATTTCTCTAAATTTAGAAATTTCTAAATTTCTCTTAGAATTTCCCATATTTAGAATCATGTCATCTGTTTGAAAAAAAAAAAAACGTGTTTTTGTGGTTTGGGGGTAGAATCTCCTTTTAAAACAGAGATTGAGTTGGTTGAAAGTGCAGTTCAAATCTTCTATATGTGATGAATTTTTGTCTAATTATTCTCTCAATTTTTATGTTATTCATTTATTTGGTATGAGGAATTGAGCCTAGTGCCTCATGCATGCTAAGCACAAGATTTATCACTGAGCCCCTTACCACCTATCAATTTTTTTAAGTAAGATATTGAAACCTCCAACTCCTGCTAAATTATTGATTTTTTCCTTTCAATATTTTTGATTTTTTTTATTTTGAGATTCTGTTGCTAGGTATGTAATATACTTTAAATTACCACATTTTCCTGATGCATTAATATTTTAAGCACTACAAAATGTCCCTTTTTGTCCCTAGAAATGTACCTTATTTAAACTCAACCTTGTGTGATGATAGGATGACCACTCCAGATCTATTATGGCTACCATTTGCCTTGTTTATCATTTCCATTCTTTACTTCTAACTTATTTCTGCCTTTAAATCTAAAATGTGTTTCTTGTAGTCATTATTTAGTTAGATCTGGCTTTTGGGACCATTTTTTGAAAATCTCTACATTTTGATCAAGATGTTTAGACTTTTCACATTGAGTACAATTTTTCATATAGTTGGATTTACATTTACCATTTTGCTATTTCCATATGTTTCCAATATTTTTGTTCCTTGGGTCCTCTTTTAATACCTTCTTTAAGGGTAAAAAGAAAAATTTTAGTATACCATTTTCATTCCTCTGTTGATTTTTTATTACATTTCTGTTTTATTAGTGACTGCTTTAATGATTACCATATGCATCACAATCTGTCACAATAAACTTCATAGACTAATACTAACTTAATTCTGCTAAAATGTAGAAACTTTAATATAGCCCAATTCCTTTTCTGTTTTTCCTTGTTTTTACGTGTGTGTGTGTGTGTGTGTGTGTGTGTGAGAGAGAGAGAGAGAGAGAGAGAGAGAGAGAGAGAGAGAGAGAGAGAGAGAGAAAGAGAGAGAATGAATACATATATATTCCAAACATAACATCTGGACATATTCTAAGCCTAACATGTATTGTTAAACATATTGCTTCATATAAGTGTGACAGCTACTTCAGCCTAGTGAAGATGGAGGTCCTCCCACTAACTATAAAATAACCTCTACCATCTTCATTATGGGCTTTGCCCATCACAGCAAATCAAATGATGCTCCTTTAATTGTGGCAGTAAAGGTACATGTTGTCATGGCTGCCTGGCTCCTCCCAAATGTGCAAACTTGGCTGGAAGGAAGATTGCATGGAATGGGAGCATCCCTAGGCAAGAATATTACAGATTCCCACTATTCTTACTTGAAAGTCAACAGTTGTTCAAACATGTGTGTGGGGGGGGGGCTGGTGATTATTGCATGCTTTTGCTTGGGTTTTAGAAGCAGTTATTTTATCAATTTTTGTCTATCTAATGAAACGTAAACCTAAATTTATAGCTGTCTTTGGGGAGGGGATTTGCAGATCTCCACACTCAGCCATGCATGTGAATCCTCCAACCCCAACTAGAATTAAGCTCTAGGAGGCAGCTACCAAATTTACTTCTGTTTTTTTTTCTCTCGTTAAATGAGGCGAATTGCTTTTTCATTATCATCTAATATCCTGTGGTTTAAAGGACATAATATAATCTAGTAATACTGGGGACTATATTGCTTGGAGACATAGCAGGAAGTATTCCAAGGTGAACACTGTCAGAATTGTTATCTTTGGAAGGAGATACATGTCTGACAAGCTTCACTGACAAAGCTAGAGCAAAGTCTGGACAAAAAAGTCAGGGATTCATATCCAGTGGTCCAAAATTTGCTTTCTCCAAAGACAGGAGAAAGGAAAACAAACTTAAATTTCTACAAAATGGAATTTGGTTTGTTTTATGAAAACCTCTGTAGAGGAGAAAACAGGAACATTTTTCTAAGACATGTTGAAGAATATTTACTTAAAGTTATATTTAAAAATGGGACTATAATTATTTTTGTCATGCTTTATATTGAGACATGTCTGAGGTTTGGGAATGGATTAGAGGGCCTTTCAAAAGTACCTTGTAAGACTCTTCAAATCTTGATTTATGGATCCCCCTACTGCATCCGTAGCCATACTGGTATTTTCTAAGTTAAAGCATAAAAGATTTATCAGTTTTCAACAACAAACCTAATACATTTATCTCTCAAGTGTCATGACGGTAGATTTTCACAAGGCCCAAAGCTTTGCACAGACTTTGAGTTGTGTTTTTATTTTTATACCTTTCCTATATTGAAAGACAAATAGTAGAAAGGAAAATTAATTCTGTAAGAGAGGGAACACAGTTGATGCCTAGGCTGGGCCACCCAGAATGCACCAGGATTAATGATAACCTGGCCTGACAGCATCCTAACCACAAGAGATGAGGTCACTGTGGAGTGTTTTGTAAAGGAAAATAAAATCAACAAAGTGAAAATGAAAAAAATAAAAAAACCATAAAATCTGAAATACACATTGTCCAAGAATTTTTTCCCCATTAATTTTGGAAGCCCTTGAGTGTTTCCAAGGAAATTTAATCTGCAGGTTTCTGAACCATTTACACTTAACTCACCACAATGTTGTTTTGTAACAGTCATTTGTTGTCCAAGAAACCCTCAGATCCTTGTTCATAAAGATTTTCATTACAGCGATAGTTTTCTTTTTCTTTAAAATAAAATTATCCTTTTCTAAATTGAAGGGAACATAGAAATGAAACCTAAATTTAAAACCTGTGAGACACAAAATGGATTCACTTTTGATCAAAGTATGTCACCCATTCAAATTTTCAACCCAAGGTACTTTGGTTTTGGCAGCAACACAATAAGGAGTTCAGTTGCAAAGATGCAGGTTTATTACTCCTTCGGTAGTGGAAATGAGCCCTTTCAGGCCTTTCAAAACAACAAGGCTTCTGAGGAAGTGAGCCAGTCTAATAATCAACTCTACTATAACACCCAGTAGGAATGAAGCTCTAAATTGTGTGAAGTGAGGTAACAGAAATAAGAGAGAATGCTTCATGATTTTAAGGACTCTGTAGTCCAAGGGACTAAAATGTTAAATGAGAGCCATATAGCTCCTACTTCATGAGATGGCAGTGATGATTAAACTGTAAGGTATTTAGCATTTCCTGGAATATTGCAAGAAAGACCTCAATATAGTTGCAATAATAATAATTTATCTTTCTGAGGGTTTGCATTGAAAGTCAGACACTAAATCAGGCACCTCAAAATGAAGCAGTTGATGAAATGAGAACTCTGTACATTTACCTACTTGCCAGCTCCAAATAACCCCTGTGAGAAGGAATGACTTCTGGTGCTGAATTTTTGTACTGAATTTTTAAGTCATGATTGCAGGCCCATGTTAGAAAACTACCATGATAGAAGTCATTCCTGTATTATGAGAATCAGGGTGAGTCTGACTCATGAATCGGTTGATGCGATGTATACTCTATATGGAAAGATTTTGTGAATTTAAGATTGTTATCATTTAATCCTTAACACCAATAAAGAATATTTCAAAAAACCTTTGTTGGTCAACAAAGGCATCCTTAAAAATATGGTCTTTGCCAATTTGGAAAGCAGTATGGAGATTCATGGGAAAGCTGGGAATGGAACCACCATTTGACCCAGTTATTGCCCTTCTTGGTCTATTCCCTGAAGACCTTAAAAGAGCGTACTACAGGGATACTGCCACATCGATGTTCACAGCAGCACAATTCACAATAGCTAGACTGTGGAACCAACCCAGATGCCCTTCAATGGATGAATGGATTAAAAAAAATGTGGCATTTATATACCATGGAGTATTACGCAGCACTAAAAAATGACAAAATCATGGAATTTGCAGGGAAATGGATGGCACTAGAGCAGATTATGCTTAGTGAAGCTAGCCAATCCCTAAAAAACAAATACCAAATGTCTTATTTGATATAATGAGAGCAACTAAGAATAGAGCAGGGAGGAAGAGCAGGAGGAAAAGATTGACGTTAAACAGAGACGCGAGATGGGAGGGAAAGAGAGAGAAAAGTTGAATTGCATGGAAATGGAAAGAGACCCTCATTGTTATAAAAAACTAAATAAAAGAGGTTGTGAGGGGAATTGGAAGAAAAAACAAGGAGAGAAATGAATTAGAGTAGATGGGATAGAAAGAGAAGATGGGGGGAAGGGGGATAGTAGAGGATAGGAAAGGTAGCAGAATACAACAGTTACTAGTATGGCATTATGTAAAAATGTGAATGTGTAACCGATGTGATTCTGCAATCTGAATTTGGGATAAAAATGGGAGTTCATAACTCACTTGAAACTAATGTTTGAAATAATATGTCAAGAGCTTTGTAAGGTTTTGAACAACCAATAAAAAAAAGTAAGCTAAATTGGCACTAAAAAAAAATATGGCCTTTGGGTAAAGATAGTATCTCAATTATGCTTTTAACATTGCTAAGTATTTGGGTTTTTATTATTTTTTTTTAATTTATATATGACAGTGGGATGCATTCCAATTCATATTACACATATAGAGAATAAATTTTTCATATCTCTGGTTATATACAAAGTATGTCCACACCAATTCGTGTCTTCATACCTGTAACTTTGGATAAGGATGTCCATCACATTCCACCATCATTTCTAACCCCATACTCCTTCCCTTCCCCTCCCACCCCTCTGCCCTATCTAGAGTTCATCTATTCCTCCCATGATCCCCCTCCCTACCCCTCTATGAATCAGCCTCCTTATATCAGAGAAAACATTTGGAATTTGGTTTTTTGGGACTGGCTAACTTCACTTAGCATTATCTTCTATAACTCCATCCATTTACCTGCAAATGCCATGATTATTATTCTCTTTTATTGCTGAGTAAAATTACATTGTGTATATATGCCATGGTTTTTTTAATCCATTCATCTATTGAAGGGTATCTAGGTTGTTTCCACGGTTTAGCTCTTGTGAATTGTGCTGCTCTAAACATTGATGTGGCTGTATCTCTGTAGTATGCTGTATTTAAGTCCTTTGGGTATAGACCAAAGAGAGGGATAGCTGGGTCAAATGGTGGTTCCATTCCCAGTTTTCCAAGAAATCTCCATACTGCTTTCCATAATGGCTGCACCAATTTGCAGTCCCACCAGCAGTGTGTGAGTGTACCTTTTTCCCCATATCCTCGCCAACACTTATTCGTGTTTGTATTCATAATAGCTGCCATACTGACTGGAGTGAAATGGAATCTTAGAATAGTTTTGATTTGTATTTCTCTAATTGCTAGAGATGATGAACATTTTTTCATATATTTGTTGATTGGTTGTATATCCTCTTCTGAGAAGTGTCTGTTCAGTTCCTTGGCCCATTTACTGATTGGGCTCTTTGAATTTTTTGGTGTTCAGCTTTGTGAGTTCTTTATATACACTAGAGATTAGTGTTCTGTCTGATGTGTGAGGGGTAAAAAATTACTCCCAAGATGTAGGCTCTCTGTTCACCTCACAGATTGTTTTTTTTTTTTGAGAAGAAACTTTTTAGTTTGAATCCATCCCATTTAACTTCTAGAATTAGTAAATGAATTCAGCAATGTAGCAGAATATAAAGTCAACACCCATAAATCAAAGGCATTCCTGTATATCAGTGACAAATCCTCAGAAAAGGGAATGAGAAAAACTACCCCATTTACAATGGCCTCAAAATAAATAAATAGATAGATAGATAGATAGATAAAATACTTGGGAATCAACTTAATGAAAGAGGTGAAAGATCTATATAATGAAAACTACAGAACCCTAAAGAAAGAAATTAAAGAAGACCTTAGAAGATGGAAAGATCAAACTTGCTCTTGGACAGGTAGAATTAATATTATTAAAATGACCATATTACCAAAAGCATTATACAGATTTGATGCAATTCCAATCAAAATCTCAATGATGTTCCTCAGAGAAATAGAAAAAGCAGTCATAAAAGTCATCTGGAAAAATAAGAGACCCAGAATAGCTAAAGCAATCCTTAGCAGGATGAGAAAAGCAGGTGGCATCACTATACCAGACCTTAAACTATACTACAGAGCAATAGTAACAAAAACAGCATGATATTGGCACCAAAACAGACCAATGGTACAGAATTTAGGACACAGAGACTAACCCACATAATTACAGTTATCTTATATTAGACAAAGGTGTCAAAAACATGCACTAGAGAAAAGCCTCTTCAACAAATGGTACTGGGAAAACTGGAAATCCATATGCAACCAAATGAGATTAAACCCCTGTCTCTCACCATGCACAAAACTCAAAGTGGATCAAGGACCTAGGAATAAAACCAGAGACCCTGCATCTAATAGAAGAAAAACTAGGCCCTAATCTCCATCATGTGGGATTAGGCCCCAACTTCCTTAATAAGACTCCTATAGTGCAAGAATCAAAATCAAAAACCAATAAATGGATGGATTGCTAAGTATTGCTATTTAAAAATAACATAAAGGAGATTCAAAATGGCTTAAGCAGGGCTGAGGATGGAGCTCAGTGATAGTGTTTGCCTAAGTATGAATGAGGTCCTGGGTTTGATTCCCAATACTACAGAAGCCAACCAAACAAAATGGTTTAAGCAATAAGAAACTACTTTTTAACATAATAATAGCTAACTGTTTTTTTTTTTTTTAGAATCTATGGTATGCCAACCACCCTTCTAAGCATTTTACATATATTGACTCAAAGTTTACAACAATCCTATGAAATCAAGTTGGAGAAGAGGTGGCACAATAATCTCAGCTACTTAGGAGGTTAAGGCAGGAGGATCAGAAGTTCAAAGCCAGACTAAGCAATTTAGTGAGAACCCTATCTCAAAATAAAATGAAAAAGCCTGGGTATGCAGCTTAGAGATGCAGTGTCCCTAGGTTCCATCCTAGTACCACACACACACACACACACACACACACACACACACACACACACTCACACACATACACACATAAATTTCCCAGAAGTTGTGTGATTGGCAAGGGGTATAGCTCTGTAAGTCTGTCCTTGACTCATGTTCCTGCCCACCAGGAAGAGGCAGACTCCAGGTTCAAAGGGCCAAGGCTCTGACTCAAGTCTTCATTGTTCTCTCCTAGCTCCCATCTCCTCTTTATGGCCTTTATCTTCACTGTAGTGAGATAACTACATTATTTCCATGGGCCTCAACTAGTTGAAGGAAAAAAAAAAAACCCACATCTTTCTTATGTCTTTTCCTGGGAAGGAGAGAGTCTCCCCAGGAGGCACCAGCCCACTTCCCTTCACAGAGTAAGAGCTAGCCATGGCTCCCACTCCCATTCGAGCACTAATCACAGGTTTGAGTCAACCTACTTCTTTGGAAGGGTGGAAAGATGTTGGAAACTCAAATGCTCCAATGATGTTTTGCTTTAATCAGTTGAGGCCCAAATAAGATAGGAGAAGAAAAGCCACATAGCTGAAATGCATGCATGGCTATTCTTAATGACCTCTGGGAAGAATATAAATGTCTCATCCATTGATCCTCTTAGTGGATTTTAGAGTTGAAAGGGTAAAAGGTAGTATCACATGTAAAAGACCACCAAGAGATTTTTTGGTTGTATGCTAAAAGTCAGAGCAGAGAAAGGCTATTGAGCATATTTCTGAAGCCAAAATTGAGTGAAAAGGAAATATTCAACTGGAAATTATTTTGAAACTTCTCTGAATATAATACATGATTATTTCAATGATAGCTTAATTTATAGGTTATGCCCGATAATGTTTATCTGCTCTATTATAAAGTCAACTAAGTGAAAATGGCTAACTGCCCAATCCAATTTCACTGCATATGAAATATAATAGGGAGATGTTCATTATCAAAAAAAAAAAACTTGGGTTTAACCCTGTTCAGCATTTGTCTCCAATCAAACTAACTATCTCCCTTCTCGATTTGGCATAGGAGTATGGGTATTACAAATATCTATGTTGTCCCAGCACCCTATAATGGTATTACAATGACAATTTTATTAGATCCATAAAAATTTTGCAACTTCCCTGCAGTGCACTGTAATTTCACCAATAGTTGTAAAAAGTCTTAAGTTATATTTGTGCAAAATTGAGATGAATGAGCTTGAACAGTAATGCGTTTCTCATTGTGTAATGGGGACTTTTTCTTCCCTCTTTCTTTGCCAAGTGCAGAGAAAAAGTTATCCCATTCAACTATTTGTCAACTCCCATTAGAAACATTTAATACTAATAAAATTTATGGATCCAGTTTCCAAAGGATACTGCCAGAAGACTTCAAGATTACTACATCAGTACTTAAATACAACCATTGTTCACCTTATAAAAATCTATATGCAGCTTGACAGGTATAAAATGTAGCTTTGTATGCTGAGTCAGCAACAGAGACTTTTTTGGTTGAAGTGGAGTTCATGAAATAAAAGTAAATGTGTTCTCAAGTCAGTGAGGAAAGATTGATCTGAAAATATTCCTCCTATAAATATGAAACTGACAGACTGTGATGCTATATGCACATTCTGGACAGAAAAAAAAATAAAGCATGATTCAATCTATTCCATGGGTAGGAAATAGGCTCATTCATTTTAAAGATTTTATATACTAACACTATAAATATAAGTACCATTATGTAAATTACAAACTTTAAATAAAGTTCCATCTTTCAAATAGGAAGATTTCCTAACAAGTCCTTTGTGTTGTATTTCTGCAAGTAGTGATGGGTTTGTACATAGCTGTACTCTCTTACAGTGTCATCATTAGGATCTGGTTCTTCAAGCCAGAACTAATTATTTTAGCCTCTAGACTCCTCACATGTTTAGTTATTTGTGTACAAGTCTCTTGATTTCTACAAAATGTAAGCACCTTATTTTATGTCGTCTTTATCTTCACCTTAGCCAAAATACCTTGCAAATGGTAGATGTTTATCATGAATTTACTAAAATTATAAATTAAAAAATGAATGAATATAATATTTGTCATATAAAAGTATGCAATCTATAACCCATAAAACTAGTTTATAATAAATAGCATCATGAAAGTAAGGAATTGATCACTGTTACCTCATCATAAATACCAGCAAGTAGTGAGGACACAGAGAAGTTTAAGACAGTGGTTTCCAAGCTATCTTCTGTGTACCCCCAGAGAGAGATACATGCTTTCCCAGGGGCACATGAAATGGGTAGGTTTTAGATAATACATTTTCTGATTGTTTTAAAATTTATCTATTTGAGAGAATGCATGGAGTTGAAAGTTCCAGTCGGTTTTCCCTTCTGCCTTTAATAAAGACACACACACACCTCTCATCCTAAGAACCTTTTTATAGAGCATTGTCCTGAGGTGTAATCTTTTCCCCAATACACCCGTCAAAAGGACCATTTAGTGTTGGTGAAGGCTCTGCAGTCACCAAGGGCCCCATAACCCATGAGAGGCATTTGTGTTCCCCAGTGTTACGCATTCGTTCATAAAAGCAAAGCATGGCAATAGAAACAAGATTCATCAGTCTATGCTGGGGTGTTCTCAATGTGAATGTATTTTCGAGTGGGATGACAATGATCACTTAATGACTGTTTTGCTGAGCTTTTTTGTCACAGTGACCAAAAAATATGACAAGAACAATGTAGAGAAAAAAAAATTGTTTTGACTCACAATTGCAGAAGTGCAGTCCATGATTGGCCAATACCATAGCTCAAGGTCCAAGGTGAGGCAGAACATCATGGGGGAGAAAGCAGCTCAGAACATGACATCTGGAGGCAGAGACCTCTACTCACCAGGGACAAAATACAAAACCCAAAGTCACACTCACAGTTACACCCTACCTTCCTACAGTTATCACTCAGTTAATCCATAGCAGTGGATTAATCCACTGATTAGATTACAACTCTCACAAATCAATTCACCTCTGAAAATTCTTGCATTGTCTCACCCAATGTCTAAACCATAACGATGGCCTTGTCTTTTTTTCATGCCCCAACTATTTTTTTTTTTAATCACTGCACCTGAGAGAAGTCCTTTGAAAACAAAGCAATGGTGGTGATAAGGAAAAATAATGAAGGCAACTGCACCTTTTTTTATACCCAGATGTAAACTCATGAAAAGTTTTCATTATTTTTATCTATTTATCTTAAGATTGAAATTCAGAAGCAAAATTATCAAAGGGAAGTAAACTAATACATTCACTAGAATTGAAATATAAAGTTGGGTTTCCTTAAATAAAGTTAATCTCATCCGAAGAATACATCGGATAATGAGAACTGATTGGTCAATCATTGTACATGGAATATTTCACAAATTAATAAAACTATGTATGAAAGCCAAAGGTTTTGATTAAAATATTTAAATTTGTGGTAAGATAAAATGATTCTATTCTTTCAAAATATGGTATTGGGGAAATATATCATTTACCTATATATTACTTTTTGCTCTAATATTTTATAAATATATTAGGTAAAGCTAGATGCCTCTAAGTAAAAGAGCAATGGGTGCAACTTATTGACATTTTCTAGGCTCTTGTAAAGATATTTTCAAGAGAAGTTCACCTTCAAAAAAAAAAAAAACCCTAAGAAAATGAAGATGGGCCCAATTGAATTTCCAGCTGATGAGTTTGAAAAAATAATTTTTGATGATGATGTTCATTTCCATCCAAATAACTGTGTGAATAGATACTACATTTGTTAAAAAGAAAAATAGAAGTAGAAATGATTCTGTACATTTTTTATTGTCAATAAAAAAGTTTAATATTTCAAAATTCTTGTCTTAATGCACTTCCTATAAACTTTTATATTATTATATGATATAGCAGTATAATTATAAAATCATGATATAATTATGTAGTTTTGACTGACTGTACACTAATGATTGTGATACTGAATGATGATAATTTAATCCAGCAAAAATTGTTTCTAGCATTTAACCTTATTGTCACAGAAAAGTAAAACTTAGAAATTTTAAATGTATAGTGTTGCCAAGAAGAATGAAAAGGTGATCAACAAGTGACTTTCAACAATAAAAATATTGTTGAATCAAGACAAAATTTTGTGAGGAAAATGGAATGAAAATATACGTTAAGGGGCAAAAAGAAATACTGTAAAATTTTCAGCTGTCATAAGAGAGGTTGTTTATTGTTGAATAAATGATGGTGGAATCAAGTTGTTATCCTGTATCAAATTCCATTTGATATATTTAAGAGTCATGTAGTAGTTTTAATTTTAAAGTGTCAACATTTGCAGCAATTCATTAGCATTGCTTAATTTTACATGTAAAATTTCACATCAATATAAAAATGAGCAGTGTTATTTTCAAACATCCTTTTTCAAAAAATAAGCAAAAATGTTCAAAATCCACTAATTTTAAACTGATAACTATGTTCAGGAGATAACAAATCTAGTGAGAAAGAAAAACAAAGCACAGATAGAAGTTAATAATAAATACACTCAACATTCTAGCTTTAATTTCCTTTTTCTCTCAGGTACTGAAAGTACAAATCAGATAAAAGAAAATCTGGTCAATTCATTCAGCAACATTTGACTCAGCCTCATCTGGGCCAGTCTCCACACCATGTGCTGGAAGGTAAAGGTGAATATGACAAGAATGTCACCCTCATGGAGCTTCACAGTGGAGTAGATGAGTTTCCCCAGCATAAAACAAAATGACCAGGAAATGGCATAAAATTTTCAGCTATATTAATGGACTTGAAGAATTTCTAAGGTATGGCTTCTTATTAAGCAATATTTCATTTCTTATGAAGATGGTAAAACTTGTACCATAGGCCACATTCATAGAAGTACTATTCATAATAGACAAAAGGTGCAAAAAATCCAGATATCCATCATGAAAGAATGAATAAATGAAATGTGAGTTATGTACACACGAATATTACTCAACCTTATAGGAAGGAAATTCTGAGGTATACTACACATGATTTAGATGAACCTTTAAGATATGCCAATCAAGTCAATCATGAAAGGATAAATATTGTGATTCCACTTGTAGAAAGTACTCACAGTAGTCAAGTTCATAGTGACAGAAAGTTGAATGTTGGTTACCAGAAGCAGAGTGGGGTGAGGTGGGGGTGCAGAATGTACAGTAACTGCTTAATGACTACAGAGTTTCAGTTTGGGAAGATGAGAAAGTTCTGGAAATGGATGGTGGTGATGATTGGGTGACATTGTGAGTGTTTAATGCCACTGAGCTGCACCCAAAAATGGTTAAAATTGTAAGTTTTAAGTTAGGCATACCTTATCACAATAAGGAAAGGTGTTAAAAATGAACTGACCAGTTATTCAATTATATGTTTTATTCCAAAATACATTAATTAAGCTACTGCTATACTTAGGCACCGTACTTACTTATATAAAAGGAATAAAACTGGATTCCTGCCATTCAGGATTCCTTAGACGGGTCTCACTTGGGTATAAATACAGGAGTATGAATTTTAATATGGGAGCAAACACATAAATCAAGTCCCTAAACCAAATATGAGCCAAATTCCTGCAGTCTAATTATTCATTTTGAGCAAATTAAATCAAACACTAAAAAAGGCATATTTTATGATCATATATTTTTACCAACTACAACACTGTTTAAAAATGAGAAATTAGTTAACTGAAATTCTTCACACATTTATGCCTGATTCTTAAGCTATGGGATAGAATTCAATCATTTGTCTTCAAAATTATCAGTAATTTAGCTAATATTAACTTTACTAAGAACTATGATTCACGTCAAGCCAAAAATAAAACATAAAAAATGAGCCCCTGTTTAACTCAGATCAAATGAGCTGGAGAACTGCCAAATCTTGCTTTGTTGTATGCTCTGTGGAGACAAATTCAGTCCCACAGTCCCTCATCTTTTTAACATTTGTTGAAAATGGGAAGTAGTTTGCTCATGAGTATTATTCTCTCCACTATGTGGAGGAAAAAAATAGTTTTGTGCTTTACCCTAGTTCATTGAACATGTGGTATTAAGAAAATCCTACCCAATAACCCTTTCAAACCAAGAAAACAGAGGCTAGGGGAAGGGAAATGGTAACAACACTGATGACTTTATCAGTCAGTCTCCTCATGCCCAGTTCTGTGCTTTAACAGTTTCTTCTTGATTACCCGAAGGCGTAAAGTGGAAAATTCATCTTGTCCAGCACTTTATAATCACACAGAACAAAGCACCTAAATAACTGTGGCGGTTCATTCTCTTTAAAGCATTTAGCATCAACACCAAGTCTGCTCAGAGTCCAGATGACTGTTCCAAACCCTTCCTATTGCTTTCTGGAAGGATGGTGAGGAAAATCAAGAATGACAGCAGCTAGCAAAGACCACTCTTTGTGCTTCTGAAGCCTTTCCCAGTGAAGAACTCTCCCCTGAAATAAGCATGTTGGCCAGCTGTGTCAGGCTTATGGGAGAAGACAGTGGTCAGCCACAGAAGAGCCTGTGGAATCCAAACAACTGTAACCCAGATACAAGGAGGAGGAGAAAGATGGGGTAGGAGGATTGCCAGTACCTCCACAAATCTGCATAGGCCAGAAAACCTGGAGAGAGAACCCCACCTTCCAGAACACTGCAGAGAAAAGAGGGAGGTCAAAATTTTCTGCATTCCCCCCAAACTAAATCCCATTTGCAAAACAAAGTTGCTATAAAAAATAGACTTCAGGAAAATGGGGGCCTTGTCCTTAGGGGAACAGGAAGATAGAGCTGACCAAATTTAGAAATAATAAAAACATTCATAGTGAGGTTTTTCTATGTTTTTTGATTATCAATGACTTATTTTTTTTTCCTTCTTAATATTCTCCACAGTAAATCAGAACCCACATGACCTTCTTTTCTCCAGCTGGAATTTACACAGGCAGTCTAGCAAGAAAAACAAATGATATTGATGCTGATTCCAAAGGACCCATAGGATCAGATTTCCAGACCATAGTTGTGAACAGCATTTATCCAGCCCTTATAATTTTTTCAGTGTGTAACTCTAGGTGTGAGCAAAAGAAAGAGAGAATGAGCAGACACAGACAAGGAAAGAGAGATTAGGGAGGAAAAAAAAAGGGTAAAGAGAAAAATATACTTGGTTGTTTGCAAAGAAGTCTTTCATGCTCTACAAAAATGCTATAAATCCCATGGTGTTTAATTGGGGCAGAAAGGAGAAAGGGAGGAGAAAAATGCAAACTGAAGAAAGAAGGGAAGGAGGGACAGAGGGGGAAGGAGGAGAGAAGGAGGGAGGAGAAAGAAAGAAAGGGGAGAGGAAGAGAAAAAAAGAAAAGAAAAAGACTCACACTTAGGTAAAAATCACTACTTGAGAGAAAAAACTAGAAGCCACATGTCCAGGAGTAAATGTGTTTCCACATGTGAATGCCAATATATTATTGACTTACCCTGAGTCATAAATATGACAATTTGCCTCATTTCATAGTGAGGTCAGGCTCAGCCCAAATAAGCAGCCATCTTCTTCTGCTTATTTAATGTTCCTAAATATGAGCTTTC
The DNA here is from genome assembly GCF_052094955.1 of Ictidomys tridecemlineatus. Taxonomy (NCBI): domain Eukaryota; kingdom Metazoa; phylum Chordata; class Mammalia; order Rodentia; family Sciuridae; genus Ictidomys; species Ictidomys tridecemlineatus. The sequence goes on along the minus strand of NC_135486.1, from coordinate 47,539,934 downwards.
CCCAAAGCTCTCTGCGCATATAATATAACACCATGTGCATCTGCGGTGGGGAGGAAGGATCGTAGAGGTGACAGAAAGCAAGCTGTGAACACAAAGATACTTTTAAGCTGAATGCTTGTACATGATATATAGAACAGAAGATCGTCCATCATGGTTATTGAAACTGTGACCAGCAAAGCTATAAACCTGACACGAAAGAAGAGAAAATATGACTTGTTAGGTTGAAAAAGTACCATAGAGGGAATTATAAAAGGGAAAATTTCATGACAAATTAGTTTGTATTTTTTGTTTTCATTTCTGACACATGGAAGGAAATGCTATATGTTTGCTTAAGGAAGTGAAAATTTCTCCACTTCATCCATTTAAAATCCTCACCCTTAGGCCTTTTGTATTGAAGCATAAAGTTTGGAGACCTTAAATAGTCATAATGTTCCCCTGAAGAATTTGGCCTCAGAAACATGCTACAATTCAGAAGGGCTAAAAAGGAAAACCATTTTAGAGCAATCTGACCGGTGTCTGCTGAAGACGGCTCTCAAGGAGCATCAATTCAATCTCATGGCTTCTTTACCATATTTGATGAAATATTAGATGCAATTGGAACAAGTGGTTCAAGGGAAAAAGCCATAAACTTGGAAGCAATGTTGTAAAACAAAAGAGTGTTAACATGAAATAAGTTTCAGATTGGAGAAAAATGCCCAGTGGCCTGCTCATAGACTAGGTGTACAAGGGACTGGAAAATTACAGATGTTGAGGGCCAGGCTGGTGTTTCCATGCACATTCCCCTTCTGGGAACTAAGATTCAGAGCTGATTAATAACAATTTCCCAGCTCTGGGGAGCAGGTAAAGCAGAGCAAGCAAAGGAAGAAAGTTCAAGTACAAGAGAAAGTACTCAAAAATCCCTATTTTAAAGTAATTTTAAATGTCCATATGTTGTCGAGAGGATATGGGGGCAGAGAAAAAACAAAATGATAAGGAAATACCCTCAAAAGTATTCCTTATATTAGAATTCCTTAGAGTATATTCCTTGTAGTAGTTATAATAGTAACAATAAGACACATTACTAGTAGAAAACATCTTTCAGTTTCCATTTCAATTTAATTTTTAAAGATGTCATGTCTCTCTCAATTGATCCACAAAAGACATGTAGAATTCTGCAGTCTCCATCAAAATGCAACAAAGTCTTTTTAAATTGAAAAATGATTATAGAATTTAGCTGAAAGAATTCCTGAGCAAAAATATCAAGGAAAGATTGGGAAAGGTAGTTTCTACCTACCTTAGTTTGTTTTGTATTGTCGTAACAAAATTCCTGAGACTAGATACTTTATAAGGAAAGGAGATTTATTTTTGGCTCATGGTTTCAGAGGCTGATACATCCATGCCCTGGAAGCCACATCTATTATCAGCCTCATGCTGCTTCATAGCATGATGGATATCATCACATAGTGGTACTACATGAAGGAACAGTGAGCCGCACGTATAAAAAAGACTGTGTGAGGTGTACTCACTTTATAACACTCCACATCCACAATAACTAATCCATTCCATCAAGATGCAACCCATTCTCTCAAGACCAGCATTAATTCCTTCCAAAGATGGTGGTCCCATAACCTAATTACCTCTCCTTAGGCTTCTCCTGTTAAAAGTCTTAGAACCTCTAATAGCATTACACTGTTGACCAAGCTTCCAGCATATATATCTCTGTGGGACAAACTATATCCAAAAAATAGCATTATCCTAACATTATTAAGATTGACCATAAAATGATTAAGATTAAGCAGTCTAGTTGTTAACAGAGCCAAGTACAGCATTAGTAAGAGTGAAATATTCCTTATCTGAAATGCTTGGGACCAAAATTGTTTCAGATTTCAGTATTTTTTAAGATTTTGGAATATTTGCATATGTGTAATGAGATATCCTGGGAATGAGACCCAAGTTTAAACATACAATTCGTTTATTTCATATATACCTTATACATGTAACCTTATGCAGTAACTGCTATGCACTTTTGTTTTGACTGCGATACATCACACAAGGACAGTTGTGGAATTTTCCATCTGGCATACCATGTTTCAGACTATGGGTTTTCAGATTAGGGATTCTTAGCCTGTACCAAGAATATACCTTTGACATATATAAAAATTGGAATTTCTCTTCAGTGCAAAAACACTGTTTCATGCTTGATATAAATGTTGGAACAACCTGTTAGCCATAATAAAATAAAATAAACTGTATTACTAGTCATTCCAGATTCCAATATAAATCTTATATAAATCAAATATTTAAATGAAAATAAATGTTATCATAAAAGCACTAAGAAAACATGAATGAATACTTTTAAAAAATTTTGTGACTGAGAAAACTTTCTAAACGCAACAGAAAACATAATGCAATTTTTTAAAATAAAATGAAATGTGTGAAAAAATTAACAAAGTCAAACGACCAAAGACAAACTGAAAAATATATAATTGTGCTTTGTATTTGTATTAGAAAATTATATTTGTATGAATAAATAAATGTATAAGTCAATATACCTAATATAAAAAGAGCACTCATAAATCCACAAAGGACAGCCCCACCAGTAGCATGTATATGAGAAATATGTACAATTAGCAGAAGAAATTCAAATAGCCAATATAACTAAGAAAAACATTAAATCTCACTAGAACTAAATAATACAAGCAAAATGCCAGGAAGACATCACTGTCATCAATAAGATTATCTGTGAAGTTTTTAAATGACTAAAAGAACACTGAGACTCTACCAGGGTAATCCTTCAAATCATTTCTCACCACCTATACAGCTACCAATAAGTCCAACAACTCTCCTCTAGGCTCCTGCCTATAGTGCAGCTCCACTCTGACACTATTGTTGTCCATTTTTTTTCATAAGGGGCATCGCTTTGCAACATACATCACACTGTTCCAGTATCTAGAGCCTGATTTCCTGGATTTGAACTCTGGCTCTGTCTCCAAGTCTCTATGTCAACCTGAGCAATTCATCTAGCCCTTTTGTGCTGGTGTTATTTCATTTATAAAAACAGTACGATAGCAATACTGCTTCCCTCTTACAATAGGATTAAGTGAATTACTGTGTGAGGATATGATGCATGCTTAGAACAGCATCTAGGCCAAACAATAAGCATTAGTGATGAAGAAGATGCTACTAATGCTGCTGCTTTGGCTAAAGTGTTGATGGTGACACCACTCCTCTGTGCTGAGCCTTACAATGGCATCTCTTCCCATTAAGAATAAAATGCAAAATGCTTTCTACATGGCTCTACAGGGATCGATCTAGTCCCTGCCTATCTGCAACCTAACTTCTGTGTTTCTTTTGCTCGGTGGCAGCTATGCTAGCCAACAACCCACATGCCTTTTATTCTTAGTCTTTTATCATTTGTTTTAGATTTTCCTGCATAATTCTTCCTCAAACGTCATATGTCTCATTGTTTCATTGAATACAAGATAACTGCTCAGAAAACTGCTCAGATAACTGAATCTCCTTTCCTTGGCTTCTCAGACCACTATATCTAGAGTCACCCATACCTCCACCCTAACATGGTGAATGACCTTGTTCCTGATTGATTAAAACATAAACTAACCTGGGAGTAATTTAGCTCTATGTGTCATAGTTTAAAATGAGCTTTGCCTTTGATCCAGTAACCTCACTTCCAGTCAACTGTAGTAAGAAAATAACCTAACTATTATGCAAAGATTTATGCAAATGTTTTTCATGAAGGCATGGTTTATTATAAGGAAAAATTAGAAATAATATAAAATTCCATTAGTATATAAATCAATGATAAATTTGCTACACAAAATCATATCCAAAGGTTAGTGATTTTTAACAATAACCAATTATTTAGCTAGTGATCCTGTATGGGTAGGCAGCTTGAACAGAGCTCGGCTAGGTGGCTCTTCTGCTTTGTGTTGGCCTCACTTGTAGGTCTGCAGCTAGTTCACAGTTGGGCTTGTTCGTAGGGCAGTTGGGCAGGATTTCAAGAGAGCAGGGAAGGTACTTGAGGCCTAGGGCCAGATTTTGTCTCAAATCATTTCTATTTCATTCTTTGAGCCAAAGCAAATTTCAAGGCTCACCCGGATTCAAAAGGTGGAGAAATAGAAACCACCTCTTCATGGCAGATCACAGATATAGTGAGGAGTAGAAAATTGTGGTCTTTTCTATAACAGAATGAAGAACGGGTTGAAGAAATTATGGTAGGGATTACATTAGATAATTGTACGGCTATTAAGAAAGAGGCTTCCTATATACTTACAAAGAAAGCATTTATAGAACTTCTGGTTTATATCCTATATGTAGGCATCCCTAAGCCCATGAAAGGTACTAGGAAGGATTTTATTTTTAAAAAAATTAATAGTACTTAGTTCTCAGTGACAAAATATTTGCTTTCTTCTTTTCTTCCTTGCTTATTTCTTTCTCTTTCTTTTTCTTCCTGAACCCCTGACTTATTCACACTCTTTCTAGTGTGAGGTGACTAGACTCTGTTCTTATGTCCCTTTCTACTGAAGATTAATTAGACATTTTCTTATGATAGTCAAAGAAGAGCATGAGCATCAGCAGAAACTTGCAGCCATTCTTCAATTCTCTGTTTGCATCAAAAATGCCAAAGCACGTGGAGTGGGGAGAGAGTCTCCACACTACAAAGGATACAGATATTTGTGCATTTATTTGGATTTATTAAAGGATTTATTTATTAAAGAATTTATTTATTAGTGAATTTAGAGAGAGCTAAAGGATATTATATAAGGTAAATAAAGCACATATCTACCTACCATGGTGTGACATAAATGTCTGCTCCAAATATCACTATAAACATAAGAGGAGGGACTGGGGTTGTGGCTCAGTGGTGGAGCTCTTGCAAAGCATGTGTGAGACACTGGGTTTGATCCTCAGCACCACATAAAAATAAATAAATAACATAAGGTATCATGTCCATCTACAACTAAAAATATCTTTTAAAAATTTAAAAAATAAAATGAGACAAAGTTTAAAGGACTTTGAAGATTTGAAGCTTTGTACCAATAACTATTGCATATAGGTTTCTATTTTCCATTTAATATCTTCTGGGCCTCCTTCCCTTCCCTTTCAGTATTCAAGCAAGGCAAAAACCATTTCAAAGACAGAGTAAGCCAACTTGATTAGACAGATAAAGCTATTGCTGCGACACAAAGACAACATCCCACCAAGTCTACCAAAGACGAACATAAATTATTTTGAGCAAATTAATGACATTCGTGCACACAGTCGAAATACAGCTAGAATATTATCATTATTCTTTCTAACACTTGCATCTTATGGCTCTCAAAGTTCTTGGTGAAATTTAAAAATCATATAAAATCCATCAAACCCTTGCTCTCATTAACATGAGTCTCTTTGCCTACAGGGATTCTAAAATGAGTCATTCCTCCTTGAAATGCCTCCAGTTGCTGGAGCAGCTGTAAACTGTAGGAGTTGATGCTTTTTAATATTGGGGTGAAAGAGTCACTGAGCCCCACCCTTTGGAAACTACTTTGGCTACAATGCTCATACAAAGTTCAAGGCTTTCTTGATGAGACTTAAAGCCTTTAATTAATCTATTTGCCTCTGCAGCTCCTGTGGTCCCAGAAAACTCCACCACTGCATAGCAACAACCCTTTATATTTATTTAGTCGCTCTGTATCTCTGTGTCTCTCTCTCTCTCTTCCTCTCTTCTCTTCTCTCTCTCTCTCTTTCTCTCTAACAGTACACATTTTTAGACACCATACCCAGAATCCAGCTGTGGACAAATAAAACTTAGCAAAGATATCAGTGGAAATATTTCTGCCTCGGGATAGATTCTTTATAAAGACCTCCTAAGATGTAAAAGGTCTTTCCCTTTCACCCAACTAATTATCTATTCCCTCAAACACTTGTCTTTTTCATTCACTTCTTTTGCCATTCCCTAATTCAACAAATATATATTGAGCACTTTCTTGGTGCTAAACATGGTAGTAAGAACTGGCAATAAGGTCCATGTTGTCATTGAAAGCCTATATCTTCAATCAGTCCTATATATTTTACAGTTTAATAAAAAACAATGATATTGCCTTTTCTTCATAGCATATTTGCTTCTGCTTTTGTGTAATAGAATGGGTAAAGGTGTGGCACTCTCCTGTTCTTGTGAGAGTGACCAAGATAAGCTCTGTTCTATGTAATGCTACTGCCATGCTCTCCTTCAACATCTGGATCTACTTATTTTTGTTGTACTTGCTTTACCACAGCATGATAGACAGATGAATAGGAAGAAAGACAGACACAGACCAATGATCAGATGTGAGCATTAAAAGTAAAGTGAAATAAATTGAATAGGCTAAATGGCTTTCTTTGTGATTATTTTGGACTAGCTAGTATATAGCAAAAAAGATCCTCTTAAGCAGCCTAATTTTCTGATTCTTCTATGAAATTTAAGGCTAGATTCCAGCTAATAGCAAAGCACTGCTTTATTTCTTTACTTGTCAATGTTCTTGCTACTGATTTCACTTTAGAGATATTATCTGAGTTTTAAGCAATTTTAAGTGTTGTGGGATAATTCTATCTATAAAGGAAGATTCTACCATCATTTCTAGTATGTCCTTTTCCACATACCCTTGTATTCTACCATCACTTAATTCTAAAATGTATTTCTTTTACTTTCACTAATACATGAAAAATTAGCAATTCTAAATTAACAGGGCTTTTAAACATTTTGTTTCATATTTTGAAGATTACATCTTTTTCCGGCTTCCATTTATGACTATGAAAAATCAGCTGTCAGTATAATTGTTTAAATTTTATAGATTATCTCCTTTTTTTTGTAGCTGACTCCAAATTCTTTCCTGAAGTTTAACCACGATATATTTAACTGATATTTGCACATACATATCTTGCTTGAAATATTAATGCTTATTCTAACTAAAGAACATTCTTTTTTTATCTTTTAAAATATTGCCTCTCCTGTGTGGTGTTTAAATTATTTATCTCATCTTCTGGGTCTCCTTTTCCTTTTTTCAATTTCAAGTTCTTCTCTCACTGTGCTGCTTCTGGGTAATTTTTTCACCTCTACTTTCCAATTTATCTATTCTCTAATCAGCTACATCTAATCTACAATGTAATCTAGTGACTATGTTTTTAATTTTTTTATTTCTGAAAGGGATATTTTTGGCTCTCTTAAGACATTTGCCTATTTTGATAATGCTGTATATGTTCATATTCTTAATCCTTTCTTTTTAAGGTCTTCCACCATCCAAAATATGCTGATTTTACAATCTCTGAAAAGTGGTCTTGTTATTTTTATGTCTAATCCTTCTTCTATCTAAAAAAAATCTGATTCTTGGTTGTGGTGGAATGTTCTTTCATATGCATTTAACAACTTTAAACTGTGTGCTGATCATCCTCAGGGATTTTTATGAAAATTTTATATTGTTTGAGAACATGGTTCTCCAAAGAGGTATTTTACCTTATGTCAATTGAAGTATATCGCCAGCCAACTATATGTTTTATGTCTTAGCCAGTGCCTCACTCTGACTCATCCTTCTTTCTTCCTTCCTTCTTTCCTATCTTCCACCCTCCCTTATTCATTCATTCATGCATGCATGCATTCCTAAGGATGAAAAAGAAAATTGAACAATAATACCACGTAAAAGTTTCCATTATTTTTCAAAAGAGACATTTTTGAGACTTTGGTTGTTTTGTTGTTGTTGTTGTTGTTGTTGTTGTTGTTGTGTGTGTGTGTGTGTGTGTGTGTTTATTCTCTCATGGACTTAAAAACCTCTAAGGGGAGTGGGTACAACTGAGTGGTAGAGCAATTGCCTAGCACACATGAGGCCCTGAGCTTCATACCTAGCACCTTAACAGACAAAACCCAAAACCCTTCAGCTGCAGCCCCACAGTCAAGGTTACCTGTCCAGAGCAACAGCTCACATACATACTGTTAGTCAACTTTCTATTGCTGTAAAACAAAACAAAACAAAACAAAAAAATACCTAACATAAATACAAAGATTTATTTTTACTCCCATTTTCAGTAGTTCTAGTCCATGGTTACTTGACCCTGTTGTTTGGACCCGTACATCATGGTGGGAGTATGGAGTGGAGGAGGCCTGTTTACTTCATGGCAGCCGGGAGGCAGAGGGTGGGGACAGGGTGGGGGGCAAGGCCTCAATATCCTTTCAAGGGCACACCCTCAATGACCTAACTTCCTTCTACTGAGCCCTACTTCTGTGCCCAACAGTGGCACAGTCTAGTGACCAAGCCTGTAATATGCTGGTCTTTGCATGACACTCCTTAATTCAAGCTATATCACTGATTCTCTTGTTCTTATTAACTTCCATTATTGTTTTTTATTTTTACAGAAATTTCCTTCAAGTAAACTTCATTATTCACAAAATTCTGGATGTTTTTAAAAGAAGATTTTCATACACTTAATTCAAGATATTTCATAAACCAAGTTCTCCACCATTATGTTGATAAGATCAATTCAAACTATCACCCACACAGCTCGCCCTACATATGAATTTTAATGTAGAATATTCAAACCTGTGAATTAATGAATGATTTTTTTTTTTTTAGTTAGCAACAGCGTTGTGGTTTAGATATGAGATATTCCTCAAAAGCTCATGTATGAGAGGTGGCAGGGATATTTACCGATGAATTGATTAGATTATGAGAGCTGTGACCTAATTGGTGGATTAATCCCTTTGTTGTCTTAATAATTTGAAAGGACTATTGTACTGGGTGGTAACTATAGTCAAGTAAGGAGTGGCAGGAGTAAATAGGTCATTGCCGATGTGCACTTGAACTATATTTTGCCCTTGGATTCCTGCTTCTTCTCTGTTTCCTGGTTTCCATTAGCTGAGCAGTTTTCCTCTGCCACACAGTTCTGCCATGATGTTCTGCCATGAGTCAGGCCCAGAGCAACAGAGTTGGCTGACCATGGACTGAATCTCTCAAACCATGAGCTCAAAATAAACTTTTCCTAATCTGAGTTGTTGTTGTCTGGTATCTTGGTCATAGCAATGAAAAGCAGACAACAGAGGTGGTGTTTGTGTCCTAGTTAAATTCTTTGTTTGGTGCTTAATAAATACATACTGACAGCAAAATATTTTCACTGATAAGTTGCTGGTCTTTTTTGGGCACACTTTGTTTCTCTATGGCAATAAGATTTTTTAAAAAATTCTTCATTATTTAAAATGTTTTTTAAACATATGAGTGAGTGAATCTAAATTACTGAGGCTGTGTCCACAAACCATCAAGCATGAAAATTGATGCTGGTACTTTTCCAAAGTCATTCTTTATATGACGAAGACTTAAAAACAAACCACTGAGTCATAATACCCTGTTGCTGTGACAAGGAGATGTAGAAATAGAGATCAGATTTCCAGTTTTTCATTTATTAAAATATCCCTAAATATATCCTAAAGCTTGGCTGGTTTTCAAAGTCTACCATGACACTCAGATTTAGAACTAAAAGATCACTCATTGCTCCAGTAAACTGATAACACTAATGCATGTCCTATATGCTTAATTCTGTATTGATGGGGACCAAAAAAAAAAAAAATCCAACTGATTATCCAAAAAATATAATAAATATTTTAAACTTCATTTTGTCTTCATGGAGCCTAGTCCTATAATTTAGCCAATAAGCAAGCTACTGTTTAATTATTTCTTTGCCCATTGAGTGCTGGTTTTAATCTGTGGAGCAAGTGAAATGACTGATGTTTCTATTTCCCAGGGTTGTGTCAACAGCCCAGTGTTTATATTGCTGCTTCAATGCCAGCAGGATGCAAGAGAGCATAAATTTACCACCAAACATGGATGACAGGGAAACAAGGAAACCCTGAAGCCAGCATCCTAGGATGCCAGGGAAACAAGGAAACCCTGAAGCCAGCATCCTAGCCCAAGTAAGAAATTTTATTCTTGGTATAAACACAAAAGGGCTAAAATTAAAAAGGCCAGAGATTAGTGAGAAGATGAGTAGCCGTCAGTCACTTTTTAAAATCACTCGAAGATTCAGTTTATGTGTCCATTAAGATAATTTAGAGAAGTCCATTCATCTCAACTTCATTTCCAAGATGGAAGAAACGTGACGTTTTGAGTCAAGCAAACTGGACCATGTTCTTGTGCTAATTTACTGCCTGAGTGAACCCAGATAATTCTCTAATCTTAGTTTCCCCGTATGTAAAATGGGAATAATAAAAATACCAATCTCAAAGGGTTATTATTATAAGTTGCACAAGGATAGTAATGTAAACGATTAACAAAAGGTCTGACTGAGTTATTGCACTCAAATATGAGCTCTTACTGTTATATCAGCAGCATTTGGATATTTATTCTGAGCAAAACTTTGTGCTGGATACTTTGGTTGACCTAAGGATGAATCATACATGTATCCCAGGAGCTTATATTCTAAAAGAAATGAGAGAAAATGAAATTATAAACTCCAAAGAGTGCAAGTATTTTATCTGTCTTGTTCACCCTTATTTTCTTAGCACCAAGACAGCTTCTGGTATAAAGTATAATATTTAAGATATATATAATCATAGAAGATATGGATACATACACACACATATATATGTATCTTTTATAGTGATATAAGCATCTGATGGAATGTGCTTAAATTGAACACGAATACTACAAGAGAAATAAAAGTAAGAATTAGGATCTTAAAGCCCAATTAAAAAGAATTCATCCACAATTTCTCATCTGTAAAAGAATGTTGATAGTTACACTTGCTCTGCTTCTCTCATATAAGTTATTCTAAAGTTCAGATAAGAATTTTTACCTAAAAAAAGCAGCAGAAAGCGGGGGGAGGGCAGTAACAAAAGGACAATGAATTAACCTATGAAAATGAGTTCTACTTGGCCAAAGTCATAGGTTTGGATGGTATGCTAGAAGCTCTTCTAAGCATTTCATATGTGCTAACTAGTGTCCTTCTCGAGACAATTCTGTGCAGCAGAAGACATTAGGAGACAGAAAAGTTAAATTACATGCCCAAAGTTATACAGCTGGTAAGTCACAGAAGCAGGATTTAATCCCTGGCAGGGCAACTCTGGAACTTGCAATCTCAAACAGAGAGTGCCTTGTCTCCCAACCATTACAACCTACAGTTCAGACCCTCTTCTGTTTTTTTTTTTTTTTGGGGGGGGGGGAGGTTGAGGAGGTGGGCACTGGGGATTGAACTCAGGGACACTCAATCACTGAGCCACATCCCAGCCCTAATTTGTATTTTATTTAGAGACAGGGTCTTACTGAGTTGCTTAGCACCTCCATGTTACTGAGGCTGGCTTTGAACTCACAATCTTCTTGCCTCAGCTTCCTCAGCTGTTGGGATTACAGGTGTGCACCACTGCACTGAGCCTCCTCTGTTATTTTGACTTATCAGTTATTTTGACTGGTCCTTTCTAGTGGAGGCCCTTGGCTTTCTACCCTCTTCTGCTCTTGTCTTCTAACAATCCTTCTCAAACACTTTGTACCACAGCTTAATCCCATTATTTTGACTGTTTCCTGGGAGGAGGAGGATAGGGAAGAATGAGCAATAAATATCCCAAAGTGGAACCACCTGCTGAATCTGTGTGGGGTGGATGGAGGAGCAGCTCCTCCAGTGTGGAGAGGGGTTCTGTCCTATCATTCAACAAATGATTTTAAAGACCTCCTGCAGGGCTGACTCCTGCTAAGGAGAGGAAAGTGAACAAGCCACATCCAATGGTGTGCTCACTGGGTTTTTTCGTGTACCTGCTACATTGTGTCAGGAAGATCTCATAAGCAAGAGTTGAGCCTATAAAGCATCCTGGGAAATCCGAGCTTTGGGTTGACTGGGCCCCTAAACTAGATAACGGCCTTTTGAGGTTCAGGGTCATCAGGCACTCCTGAGGAATATCCTCTTTGCTCTCATTGTATCCTCTGGTATGGAAACACTTTGTAAATGAAACAGAACAAATGCTCCTGTGGCCAACTAAGTAGGTGCCTGGGTGCAGCCCTTTATGCATTCTAAAAGACAGTTTGCCAAGGTTAAAGAGTAAGCCCGGGATTAAACTCTGTCCACAGGCTTCTTTAATCTGCAGTTACATAAGGACGACACAGTACTGAGCCAGCCAGCTCTGCTGAGGATCCACTCATCCTGGACTCACCATTCCAAGGTCAACTCTGGGTCAGAACTGAGTTAGCAGAAAGCTGCACTTGCTTTTGCCAAAGAGCAAGGTTTCTCTTAAAACGCCCACTCTGAATCGCGGGCGCGACACACACACACGCACACACGCAGACAACCACAAGGAATTTTTATTTTCTCCAATCCCAATACAGAGTCAAAAACAGCTGCCAAATGAGTCCCTCTGACAGCACCTCCTACACAAGGAGACGCTGGAGCTGCACACTGCGGCTGCGCAGGCGTTTTAATTGTGAATCCAGATGCTCTACCCTTTCGGTTCTCGGCACTGACCTTTCACTTGAAAGTCAATTTGTCAGTCTGCTCCGTGAGTCTGAAGAAGTCATCAAAGCCGCCCTGCCGAGGATCTCCCTGTAGGCTTCTCCAGTGTGACTGCAACCCAGCTACACTACACTGGGGGAAAGAGTGAGGATGGGGGTAGGGAGAGTCGGCAGCTCCCTTTCCTGCAGTGCTTTTTTTGGGTGCATTCTGTCTCCCAGGGGAGATTGCCTCATCCTCAGAGGGGTGGACCCTAGGCGTCTCTGTAGAGGAAAGTCCCCCTTCCCTTGCCCAGCAGGACTTCCTCCAACAGGGAAGAAAAACCCTGTCCAGAGGCCCATAAACCCACTGCATGTCTGAATTGGGAAGTTTCACTTTTTGCCAGCACAGCCAAAGGCTCAAGTCTGGAAATAAATGTGCTTCTGTGCAGAAGGCAGGAGAGTTGGGTAGCACAGAGATACTGGGAGTGTGAAAGCAGCTGGAGAGGCAATAGAGGCAGACTCCCTTCCCTTAAGTTAGAGGACTGTCTTGGATCTGCTCTCTAGCGGCTGAAAAGACCTACACCAGGCAGTCCCCAGAGCACTCCTCTGCCATCCTCAAGTCCTTCACGCTCCCTATCTAGTTGTGCCCTAACCCTAACCCTAACCCACCCAGAGCAGTAGTCTTAGCTCTAGAAACTTTCTCTCTTATAGCAACCACAACTATAGCCTGCCCAACCCACTACACATATACACATACCACCACCACCACCATGTTTTGCATTGCTTTACTAGTTACAGAATGATTGCCTGAGCATCTTTTATAGCTATGGTCACATAAAGTAAAGAAGAACCATTGCTCTGGAATTAGGATTTAATAAGAACTCTCGTTGTTTCTAAATTGCTCACTTGATCTACAGAGTACTGGAGAGAGGGGAGGTAGAGAAGATGGGCCAATTTATATTAGAAGCCCAGAGATGTAGGGCAAGAAAAGGATAAGAAATGCACAGCTTAAACACAAGGATTTGTACCTTGCTGATGATTTAGGATGGATGAGGATGATCTTGATGAAGGTCCAGTAACAGAGAGCTCTAAGACTTACAAAATAACATTTCCTTTAAGATACTAGAGTTCAGATGCAAGCTCAATACCTGAAGCAGTATAGCCCATGACCAACTGCATTAGAACCATGGAGGGAAGTGGAGAAATATACCTGGGAAGATTTCTTTGTACAGCCATTATGGAAACAATATAGTTTCCTCAAAAGGCCCAAAATAAAACTATCATCTGATCAACAGTCCCACTTCCTTTCCAAAGGAAATGAAATCAATATGGTAAAAGACATAACTGCATTCCCATGTCTTCTACACCCTTATTCATAAATAGCCAAGGTATGGAATCAACCTAAGTTTCCATGAGCAGATGGATAAAGAAAACATGGTATATATGCACAATGGAATAATATTCAGACTTTTTAAAGAAGGAAATCTGTCATTTGCAATGGCATGGATGAACCTGCAGACATTATTTATGAGTGAAATAAGTCTAGCATAGAAATAAACACCTTACCACACTTATATGTAGAATTTAAAAAATCAAACTTACGGCAACAGGGGCTAGCATAGTGGTTACAAGAAGCTGAGGTATTAAGAAATTGGAAAGATATTGGTTGAAAGATACAAATTTTCAGTTAAGCAGAAGACATAAGCTCAACAGACCCATTATACAGCATGATGACTATAGTTTTAACAGTGTATTACATCCATGAGATTTTCTAAGATAGGAGATTCTTTTTCTGGCTATCAAAAAAAATAACGATAAATATATGAGATAATACATATGCTAAATATCTGGATTTAACCACTTCACAATGTACACATATATTAAAACACACCGTATACTATAAATATGTGTAATTTAATTTTAATTTTTTTTAGTTATAGATGAACTCAATATCTTTATTTTGTTTATTTATTTTTATGTGGTTCTGAGGATCAAACCGAGTGCCTCACATGTGTGATGCAAAAGCTCTGCCACTGAGCCACAACCCCAGCCCCAATATGTGTAATTTTTGTTTATTAATTTATAAAAAGAGATAAATATTCCTTTGCTTCCGACTATAACAAAGTTACTGATATCAGAGTAGGCCTCACATTATAAACAGTCATAAAAGTAGGGAAATTTATGGAGCAATAGGGAAACAGATAGGGAAACACTATCATCCCTAAGATAAAATGGAAATTTGTGGGTTAAGCCACACAATTGTGCTAGAAAGACGCTCACAGTTATAGTGCATTAAGCTGAAGTCCAAGTAGAGTACAGTAGTCCCACTGAGATCACTAGGCCGATATCACAATTCAGGATAATGAAGTGGCAAGAACCTAGAGGATAAACAATCAGAGAGGCAGGAGTTGTTCAAAAGCCGAAGTGGATAAACTGTGAGTTCTTGGTTTGAGGCTAGGCTACACATGCACAGGGAAGGACTGGTTGAGGCTATCAAGAAAGTGACTCTCATGAGAATGAGATTTAAAGAGAGATAGACCCATACTTGGGAATGTTCTGCTCCAGTCAAAGTGGGGAAACTGTCACTACTTTATTGACATCACAGGCAACTAACTAAGATGCCACAAAGGCCAGACCTTGAGGGTTTAGGACCCGCTCTAGAGCAATTCCTACTCTACATCTGCCCAACAGTGCCTAAAGCTAATCCCTGGCAAAAACATCAAAGGATAAAGAGTTTGGCTTGAAAGACAATTTGGGTCTTCATAGATCTACCATAATAAAAAAACATAAAACCAAGCCTGTAAAAGTTCAATGTAAATGGCTAGTCATTGAATTGCCTACTAAAACAAACCTCAGTAAGCTTAAGATTCTCTACAATGTCTTATTCACTATGTTGAGCACACAACAAAAATATTGACATATGCGAAGAAAAAGGAAAATGTAACCCATGATCAATAAAAAGCAAGAATCAGAAACTCCTTCAAGTATATAAAATGATTACTATAAATAATGTGGAGAAGATAAGGGAAAATAAAGTATCAAAGAAAAACATGGCATTATTGAATAAAGATATAGGGAATGTTGATAAAGAAAAACAACTTAAATTTTACAATCAAGAAAAAAATTATTAAACTGGAATAATAATTCAAATTAAATATGAATAGATCATGAAAAAGATAAAAATGGCAGACTAGAAGTGGCAGAGGAAATGAAAATAGCATTTGAAGAAAAATACAGACTCAAGAACTTATGGAACATTAAAACTTTCTTATATATTGGTATGGAATCCCAGACAGAAAAGAGGTAAAAACCATATTTATTCAAAATGTCAGTTTATAGTTCAAGAATCTCAGCAAACCCCAAGAAGACTAAAGGTAAAACCACATCAGGGCACATCACAGTCAAGCTGCCAAAAAACAAAATGTCCAGAGAAAAATCCAAAAGGAGTAAAGCACTTTATATAAATAACAATGATGCAAACAACAGCTGACTTCTCATCAGATAAGATGTCAGCCAGAAAATAATGGAATGCCATCTTTAAAGAACCAAAAAGGGAAACAAATCCTATGATCGACACAGAATTCTTGAACCAATTAAAATATCTCTCAAAAAGGAAGATGAAGGGGCTAGGGTTGTGGCTCAGCGGTAGAAGGCTCACCTAGCATGTGTGAGGCCCTGGGTTCGATCCTCAGCACTACATAAAAATAAGTAAATAAAATAAAGGTATTATGTCCAACTACAACTAAAAAATAAGTATTAAAAAAGGAAGATGAACACAAGAAGAAAAAAGGAAGAGAAAATAATGACATCTTCATATAAGCAGAAGTTGAGAGGATTTATTACAAGAAATACCAAAGAATTTTCTTCAGGCTGAAGGTAAATGATACCAAACAAGAACTAGAATCGACAAGAAGAAGTCAAGAGCACCAGAAATAATCAATATGTAGGTTGCTTAAAAGAAACTGACAATTTAAAGCCAAATTAATGGCATTTTAATGTGAGGTTTATAATATGCATAGAAGTAAAAGCTATGTGTCTTAGTCAAAAGACTAAAAACACCAAATTTTCTGGGGTATGTGCAGCAATTAAGAATCTTCTTCATTGATGGTGAGAGTATAAAATGTGAAACCTCTTTGAAAGAACTATTGACAGTTATTTATAAAGTTAAAGACAAATTTGCTCTCTGACCCAGAAATTACAGTTATAGATATTTACCAAAGAGAAATGAAAACATATTTAAAAAATGGCATGGAAAGACAGTTCATAGAGGATTTATTAGTGATGGCAAAAATAAACAAAACAAACAGAATAATCCAAATAACTACCAAGAGCATAATAGAAGAATGAAGTATTTGTGGCACAGTCATAAAAATAGGATATTATTCAATAATCAAAAGAATAACATAATTTGTACAACAACAGGGAAAACTCTTAAAACTCTGCTGCATTAAAGAATCCAGGCACATGAGAGTAGCTATCACATGATTGTACTTAATTGAAATTCAAGAACAAATATAGTTAATATATTATGGTAAAAATCAGAATAGCAGTTGTCTAGGAATAGAAATTGATTTGAAAGGATAATTAGAAAAATATTTTGGGGAGGTGATGAAAATGTATTTTACTATAACAGAGGTATTGATTACATGTGACAGCTGCACTTGACATTTAACCTGAGAATATGCTTTAAATTTTGTGCTTTTATCATATAAAAAAAAGTAAGTCAGATAATATTATTTCTTAGTTCAAACTCTCATATATCTTCCCATCTCAAAGTCAAAGGCTGAATCCTAAAAATGGTCTCCAGGCCCGGCACCTTTTTGGTCTCCCTCGACCAACACACATACACATATAATATTCCCCCAATGTTCGTTCTGCAGGTACATTGGCATTTGCTTAGTTTCTTGAACATCCAAGCTTACTCCTGGCACTTTTCCAAAGTTTATACTCTGCTCTATTTCTCTCCAAAGTGCTTACCAACATTGGAGATAGATTCTTTTTTTTATTGTTTATGACCCATATCCCCCAAAATTACCGTAAGGAACTTTATGTTGTTCATATGTAAATCTCCAATGAGTAGGGTAATATCTGGTGCATAACAGAAGTTCAGCAAAAAATTTGTTAAATAAAAATTTAAATGAATAAATGACAGTTTTGTTCCTTAAAGAGAATTTGCATTTCCTTTATTCTCAGTAGGCCCTTTTAGTTCAAGAGACCTAAGCTAAGTCATATTGCCAAATGGATCTCTAAGTAAAACTATGTGCAGCTAAGGATCCCAAATTCCATGTGCTTTTACTGAGTAGAATTTAAATGTGTCAGAGTAAGGAATACCAAAGAGACAAAATGTTTAATGTCCCAAGAGGTTGTCTGAGAGCAAGAGGGTTAGAACATATTGGGGTTAATTGCCATCTCCAGGAAATGACTTTACATTGTAAAAATGGATGGCAACTTTGTTTACCTTTAACCAAATGGAAAAAACACTCACCTAGGATCAAGGTAGTCAGAGTTCATCTATCAATCTTCATACAACAGCTACAGAAGACAATTTTGCTTGCTTCATAGTGATGCTTTTCTCATACTGACTTCCAAATATGTCCTAGAGAAAAAAAATATGCCATGTTCTTAGTAGTAAAAGCTATTTTATACTGAAAATAAAGATAGACAAGTAGCTACATGGAAATTCAGAGGCGTAACAAGCCTTGGTGAAAAGAGGAGGGTTGCTGAAGACAGGAACCCACCTCAAAGTGGCTGTAGTATCTTCCAGCTTCATGGGAAAGGGATAACTTGAGGTTATCCAAGTGGAATGAATGGCACCTGGGGCACAGGACAGGTAACGGAAATTGACTCTGACCCTCATAAGCAGGAAAGGTCTTTATTGGAAGGTTACTGTATAGCCTCTAAATAAACATAATAGTTGGAGAAGCTGGCTCACAAAAATTGATGGGAATCAAGGAAGTCCGAACATCCTAAAACATAAATGAGGTCACAGCACTGAAACAATCAGCAGAAATTGCCACAGCTCTGGACATGAACTTTTGCTTCATTGGCATAGCATCCCCTGACACTAACTGACCTCTTTAGGACTTTCAACTCTGCTGTCTATTCCATTATAAAGAGCTTCTTACCTGCTCTTTGGTCTTTGCATCACTCCATTAAGTTTCAAAGTCCTGGGTGAAATCCCAAATATGATTGACTAGGTTTGCCACATGGACATTCATGGATTTCAGGAAGTAAGGAGCAGAAATATCTGCTTTCCTCATCACCTGGGAGAAGATGGGATCCTGCTAGCTCACGTATTATAGGATTTCTCCCAAAGAAGAATGTTCAGATTTGAATCGTCAAGTCTATCATATTCTATCCCCTTGAATGTCTTACATCCTCATAAACACTTCCTCTCAAATTTGTCCTTTCAAAAATATTTCTACACATTAAAGGTAGCCCACCTCATGCAGTTACAAGCAAGTTTACCCTTTCTCTAAACAGATAAAATATGAAGTTTTATTATTTACTCCAGCCAGTTTCTGTCCAAGTTCTTTGGCCATGACTTATTCTTTATGTTGCAATCTTATCTTGGATTTCTAAAACTGGAAGTACAACTACCAACAACATATTCTCTATATGTAACCGGTCATCCTACAGATAAACATAAGACCATATCTGTTTTACAGCTTTTCCCCTGCTGCCATTTCATGTTACCTTTGCCTCTGCTAGCACATAGTAGGGCAACCTATACCTAAGTACTCCCCTTTTGAATCTGAGCCCTTCTTGCCCCTACTTGCAAAAGTTTTCAGAAATCTTCTAGCCACCTTTACTACTCAACATGATAGTACCAGAAGTTTTCTTAGTGCTTCCTTTCATTCTTCTTAGAAATAAGGATCAGTCAACCCAGAAAAAAACATTCAACATTTAATTTTCCTGATTTTCCAGCGGCATGAGAATCCCTAAATGTTCAAATGACTGTTTCAGCTCCCAATTTTAGAGAATTATTATAATATACCTGGGTGGAAGTGATTCTCAATTAACTACTAAAATTACTGCACTGGCAGAGCCCAGGGACAAAAATAAAACATTTTGATAATGGGTCATTATGTGTAATTATAAGTGATGCTCCTACATTTCATTCCCAAGTTCCCTGAACCTATGTATTGTAGAACAGACAGAAAACAGAATTTATTCCCTTTAAGTCAAATCAAATTCTTAATCCTACAGCACCCCTAGTCTTCAGTAACCACCAGCTGGTACCATATCTGAGTCTTCAATCGACCATTCTGTCTTCATGTAAGATTATTACTTCTCAATGGTGGGACACATGGCTAGACCTATGAATTTTATGCTCATCAGGCCATTGCTTTATTATTTTCTGTTAATTGAGTTCCTTTAGTCAGAAGCAATCCATAATATCAATAATTTTACCCTTTATTAGGGGTCAGATTCCTTAAACAATTTCAAGAGTTTATCTGAATGGTATTATCATTATATTTAGAGTCATCTTAAATTTCATCTCAAGAAATATGAAAAATAACTTCCAAGAAAATCATCATGCTTATAAAACATAAGAAGGTAAAGATTCCATTATGATATTTAAGAATCTAAATTCTATTGATCAAAATATCAATAGGGAAAGTATAGAAGTTGTCTGTTGCACTGAGGGTAATTCTGCCCCTTCCAAGATGGAAGGGTCCAATATAATCAGTTTCTACACCAGTTGACTGACTTTCCTGGGTACAGTGCCATCTGGTTGCCATTACTAGGCAGTGAGAGACTCAGCTGCAGCACTAGTCCAGGGCACCACAATGATAAGAAGTCCTCACCATTAGACTCATGCACAGCCTTCATCCCTGCCACCATAACTGTTTTGAGTCCACTTATAAGGCAGAGGGAAAGACACTAATGGACATCTCTGAGACAAAAGAAGTCATTTAGTTCTCCTAATTATTTAAAACTCTCTCCACAGTGGGAGATGATTGGTGAACATGCAGATGGGCACAAATAGTCTCAGACTCAGCTCATTCTAAGGCATTTATCCAGCATCAGGAAAAACTTGCCCATCACAATTCTCCAATATTATTCCTTCTAAGCCTCTGACTGTCTGGCCAAACCATTAGCCACTGTCCAGGAATTAGATCTAGATCATCGCCTTAGGCAATTTCTCTTGGATAATTAGGTGTACCACTAAACATCTGCTCCCAGGAGAATTGTGATTCTTTATTGTGTGTTGGGACCACACTTGAGTGGAGTTAATGCACTACAACAATTTAGAACCAAGAAAATCCACCGGCCCATTGCCATATGCTAGAGAAGATAATTTGATGAGCCACAGAGACACTATTGAATCTCTCCAGGACCCTGCAAGGAGTGGGACTGGGAATGGAGCCTGGGTGGGGCACAGGCCTGGGATTCCTATAATTGTATCTCAAATAACTCTGTACTGAAGCTCCCAATATTGTGGCTCAATTCCCTTTGATTCCACCCAGTACTCTAGTGTCACTAGAAAACCCCATCAAACTACCAAACACTTGGGAGGTGTACCCACCACTCTTCATCTCAGGTCTACACTCCAACACAAACAGAGGCCGTCAAAGAACATCCTGCCTCTGTGGTGGGCAGAAGTCTGCAGAAATTCGGGGAGGAATAAAAAAAAGACTTTGGAAATGGTTTTATTTCTGAGAATTTTAATTTCCCAAACTTCCCCCAATAACCACATTTTCTTGGAGTTCGAGATCAGAGATAGACTACCCTGGTGGCCTTTTAACCCTAATTAACCCACTAGCCCATTTGGTGCCCCCCCAACCCGTTTCATTTAACTATGTGATGTAGCTTATAAAAAGATGTGGCCTCTAGTCTGGTCAAATACTGCACATTCCATAGTTCTTGCTCAGGCCACTTCCTTCCCTACGGAGCCTTGCCTGACTTTTCCAAAGCTGATATTAATATCACAGACCATTATAATATAGTTATTTTCATGGAAGGCAGGGAGGAAGTCACGTGGCATTAATTGGTCCCATGGGGCCCTGAAAGTCTCCATTTAGCATGTTGTTTTTACTCACATAAGCAGCAATGAAGTGGAAACAGGGAGGAAGTCACTGTGATTGTATTAAGTGAGGTTTCTTTTCTTTTCTTTTTTTTCTTCTTCTAGAGCTTGTTTGGTCAATGAGTCATTATTCCTTTTTTAATTGTATGAATACAGGTAGCTGCTAGGTCAAAGGCACACATGCATTTTCTTAAATGCACACACATAGACACACAAACACTCCTAACTGGGACACTTTCGGTTTGCCTTATTTTAACCTCTACTATGATGTCAGCTAGCTAAAGGGCTGAGACACAGAGAGGCTAAACCAAAGTCTTTAAGTTTTTGTAGTCTAGGGGAAAGGAATTCAAAAGTTCCTGCACATTAAAAAGAGAGAGAGAGAGAGAGAGAGAGAGAGAGAGAGAGAGAGAGAGAGAGAGAGAGAGAGATTTCCTTCTGTTTAACTTATGGAACCAGAAGTGTTTCACATCAAAATGCTGATATCAACAGACTCAGCTACTTTGTGTTTTTATATCATTGGATTTATTTTTCAAAAGCCAAGATCTCTTCATAAGGGGCCTATGAGGTAGGTCAGACGGGAATTATGATTCAGCTTCCAAAACTAAGAACGGATGTCATAGAGGTACAGTGACTTTTTTTTTTAAAAGATCATATAGTCAATAAATGATGGTCTAAAAAACCCAAAGGAACACAAGAAACCAGCTGCAGCTGTAAGGAGACATTCCCATGGCGTGGAGGACTTCGTGGGTGGGATGGGCAAACAGGGCAAATTTTAGACAGTGAACCTGAACTGTTCCAAGGTCTTCCTCTCCTCCCTGGGTAACCACACATGCTAACTCCGTGTTCTGCAGAAAGTCTCCACTAACTGCAGTGATGAAATTCTATTTTTCAACCAACAATTCATGTTCAAGTGAACATGAAATCAAGCAGAGGATGAAAAGCCCTCCCGCAACATCTTCTGTAAGAAGATGCTGATGCTAAAATAACCTTTGAGTTCCATTAGCATGAGAAATAATTCTTTTTAACAAAGATGCTCCAGAAAATCCATCTGTTATATATTCCTCAAGGAAAAATGTAATTTGACTTCTCTTGAAGATTCTGAAATTAAAAATAATTAGATTCCAATAAGAAAACAAAAGTAATTTTTCTCCATGTAGAGCTTTAGTGAGGTTCACCCCAAAGATAAAAATAGGAATAAATTTGAACAATGCTTTATATGGAATTATTATAATTTCATTCTTACACTCAGTAAGACAGTCAGGTAATAAGCAAATGCCCATTGACTTACTTTGGTCAACTACTAAAAAGCAGCTGTTCAGGTAAGACCTGTTCACTTTAACAACCAACACTTGTATGAAACAGGCTTTGAAATCACAGATGTGACAGTTCCTCCCCCCACACTGTGTCACTTAGTCTTTACTAATGTGCCTTTGCACTCCCACCAGAATACAGGTTAGAGGAAGCATGGATCCATTCAAGTCATCACTATTATCAAAAGCATAACCAAAAAAGGCCATCCTACAGATACCTTTTTACTGCCTTCATTATTACAGAAGAGATATCTCATCTCAGTGAGCTTTCTGAGTTTATAAAGGAAATTCAGAAATTCTAGAAATTTAGAATTTAGAAATTCAGAAATTTAGAATTTCCAGTGATACTGCATGAGATGAAGCTGTGCGTAGCTACCAGGGAAGGAAGGATGGCTTACTAATTATTCAAAATTAATTACTCAGTTTGTGAATAGACTAGGGGCTTTGATTCTAATCCTCTTTCTCATTCCTCCTTGGTTATTTAATTGCCCTTAAAAGCTCTGTGAGGTCAATTGGAACAGGAAGAGAAAAATGAGCTCATATAGTCGATTTGGTTTCTTTAAAGGCATTTCAGTTAAAGTAATTTAAGGAGAAAAGACTGAACCTGTTGACTAACTAGAGGTTCTGGCCTCATCCATGGATTTTTTTTTTAAAGAGAGATAATTTTTTTAATATTTATTTTTCAGTTTTCGGCGGTCACAACATCTTTGTTTGTATGTGGTGCTGAGGATCGAACCTGGGCCGCACACATGCCAGTCGAGCGAGCTACCGCTTGAGCCACATCCCCAGCCCTTATCCATAGATTTTGATTGCCCATTCCACCCATGTGAAAATCAAAATGAGATTCACAGAAGCAGAGAATGTGGAGCTATAAGAAATTAAAGGAAATCATTTATCAACTCTTCATATTTTTACAGATGTAGAAATGATGCCCAGAAAGCATAAAGGTTTTGGCCATGTTACAGAACTCATTTTAAGTAAAATAAAGAAGCATGAATATCATTTACTATTTGATAATTAGCACAAAGTATATCATATTGGATATAAGTATATATGTATATATACATACACACACACACACACACACACACACACACACACACATATATATATAAAAGTCAATAAAGCTTCATCTTTGGCTCAGTTTTTTTAATAACAGTTGTTTTCCATCACAGAACTGCAAGGACAATTTTAAAAGTCATCTGTTATTAATATTTCGTTTCAGAGACACTGTCCGTCAGGTAATCATAAACTGTGCTAGGAGGTAGCCCGACTTTTGTTGTACAGAAGGGAACAGAATGAGAGCTATCTGATGATTGACACATGGGAATGCCTTTGAGCCACTAGCCAACCTGCTACTGTTCCTGCAGAGAGATCTTGGAGGACTGCACAAGGGAAGGCAGCTGTTCCTCTTAGGGCATAGGAAGAGGGAGGAGGAGGAAGAAGAATAAGAAGAATGACTCTCTTCATCCACTCACTTCTTATCATTGTGCAAACTCTCCTTTCCTACATTCAGAAGGTGTGGTTTTAAGTTTTGCAAAACCTAGAAAGAAAGGGTCTCTGTGGCCACCAGAGGAGTAATAGGGTTATCACTCACTCCTCCTCTGACATGAGGAGACATGAAATTCTAGTTACACACGGGGCAGCTTTAATTCAATTTATTAAAACTCTAATATAAGGCTATACTATAGATAGTCAGTAGAAGACTCATCTCCAGAACAGAAAGACCTCTGGGGAAACAGTGGCTATAGAATGTGACTTCTGCTTGGGAGAAGTCAGGAAGAATACAGAGAAAGCCAGTACAGGATGCTTGAGAACCAAGTTGTCCTTAACCTCAGGAAAATCAAGAAAGGAAAATTAACAGCACTAGGGATTGAAGAAAAGCCAAATAAACCATCAATAATGATAGCTTGCTGTACAGATTTTCAAAAAGTAACCACTGGAGAAAATAACAGAACCAGCATAATTCCAGAGGAAAATAAAACACCTTTTATTTTCTCTGAAGGCACACACACACACACACACACACACTCTCACACTCACACACACACTCACACACACACACATAAAAAAACTTCAGGCGAAGTGGAGCTACTGCAGAAATCTTACTAGTCAGATTTACTTTTCTTGTTCAAATTTCAATAAGTATGACACAGAGTATTTTCTATTAATAAAGCCTCTTAACCTAACTTTGTGGGACTAGTGCTTCTTTGGGATTGCAGACATTCCCAGTATTCAAGGGAAGAAGAATCGACAACCCAGCAAATTTCCAAGAAACTAATTACCTAGCAGAGGTCATCGGAATGTGCTTGGTTAACAAAACTTCTCATCATTTCAGAACAAGTAAGACACTTCTGGATGGTGCTGGGCTGTTTTCATTTTCCTTTCCTTTCTCTCCTTGCCCCAATCTGTTTTTTTACAGCAAATTGAGGAAGGTGGAGGTGTGATAGAGAGTGAAGACACAGGGGAGTGGGCTTAGGAGGAGTCACAAGGCAGTTTGCTGGGTCTCGGAGAGCCAGAACCTCCTGGAAGCTGAGAGCACTCAGTGGAGTGCAGGAAAAGTGCTCAGAAGAAAGAACAAATAATGGCCCCAGCTTCCTTCAGTCTTAATATAGAAGGCCCCCAAAGGCCCAAAACAATTTTAGAAAGAGAGCTGCAGGGCGTGGAGGGAAAAGTACTGTGCACCTCTGAGGAAATGAAGGGGAGGACAAACAATATTGTTTAAATGTGGCTGCGACAGTCCTTGTGAGCTCTCTGCTCTGACCAACGGCATCCTTCTGACCCGGAGACACTTATTGTTAAATTTTCTAAAGAAAAAAAAAAAAACATGTTTTGGAAAGAACTCCCTGCATTATTCTATTTCACAACAAACTATTTAAGGCTGAGATTTTAGCACTTTTGACGCATTTGTGTCATTGAGAGGGATGAATAGACAAAATTCAAAGTCTGATTTCCCTTCTCACTGAGTCCTAACATAATTAAAGTGACCAAAGAAAACATGGTCTACTTACTTTATGGAAAGAGAATTTTGTAAATGCTGTGAAAAAAAAACCCCATAATTTTGGAAAAGTTATCAGAAACCAATAAAATATATTTAAATGTAGTTTATTTCTATCTTTCTCTTCATACTGTGATATTGGAGATGACTCAAATCTCACAATAAAATGAGGCACAGCCAGTTCATATGCACAATATATTTATTAACTCTAGAACCAAATAGCCCTCAACATTTCCTTTTTGGATTAAAGCCTGGTTTATTATAATTCCTGCAAAGAATGTGGATTAATGTGTTTGGTCACTGACTCTAAGTAACTCTTAGGAAGAGTTACTCTGTGATATTTAACCATCAAAAGGAATAGAATATATATTAGCTCTCAATCACTGTATAAAATGACCCCCAAAACATAAGTGTTTAATAAACATTTTACTACTTATAATTTTTGTAAATCAGGAATGTAAGTCTGGCTTCAATGAGTTTTGGCTCTAGGTCTTTTGCAAATCTGCAGTGAAGTATCAGCTGGGCATAATTCATCTCAAAGCTTGACTATGAGAGAATTTGCTCCCACGATTACTAATGGAGCCATTGACAGATTAATCAATTTTTTACTATGGGGCTTCTTCATAGGGCTGTATGCATTCTGAGAGTATATTTCTCTAAGCAGAAGGTTTCCAAGAAAGAGGCACTTTGAGAGAAGGCATCCAAGACACAGCCAGTCTTTTTGTAACCTAATCTTAGCAGACTTCCTATCATTTTGGACCATTCTATTCATTAGCACTGTAAGTTCAACCACACTGAAAAGGAGAGAATTAGAGTTGGTCCTAAACAAGTTCCACATCCTCACAATGAACCAAACACAGATTGAAAATATTTGGAAAGAAATTGTGTCTGTGATAAACCTGGACAGATTTAATCTTGTAATCATTTCCTAAAAATACAGTATAACAACAATTTATGCAGTATTTGTTTTAGATTTTATGAGTAATATAGAGATGATTTGATGTATATAGGATGTACATATATAGGATGCAAATGTGATGCCATTTACTTAAAGACTTGAGCATCTAAAGATTTTGGTATCCATGGAGAGTGGGGGTGAGGGGGTGCTGGAACCAATCCCCCATGGACATAGAGGAAAGACTGTAGACAGGAGACCAGGAGGCAGGAACCACTGAGGGACATCTTAGCAGCTCTCTCCCACACAGTACCTGATCCAGAATAGCAACCCGAAATATCAAAATTTCAAAAAACTAATATATAAAGTCAGGTAACTTCTTTTAACCTGAAAAATACCAGCTGAACTGAATTTAGGGTGATTTATAGACAGGTAACTTATAAAAGCCATAATCTGAATGATCTGCCAAACATTGGAAACAAAGTATGACAAATTCCCTGTTATCATCACGATCAAATTAAAAGACTAAAGAGAAATAGTGTCTTTGTTCTGATGTATCGGTCGTGCTCCATTGGTCATGGTTACACTTCAGTCATTTGGTGCTTGCAGAAACTTGACATATGAACTGCCTTTGAGGGAAATTTGGTTTAGAAGCCTCAAGACTTCATTTCAGAACAATTTATTACTGAATGTACACGGTATAAATGTAACTGATCCTACCACAAATCTTGTGTGTGTGTGTGTGTGTGTGTGTGTGTGTGTGCATGCGCGTGTGGTACAAGAGAAAGTCAAGAAGCTAACCCAATCCTGTAGACGAGATTGAAGATCTTTTCAACATATTTCAGCCATTGACTCTATATTAAGATAAAAGAAAATCCATCACAATTTAAAAATTGTGGATCTTGGCCATATATACCTAGCTTGATGGGAATTATAAAAACCAAATGGAATTTTTTAGAAAGAGCTAAAATATGATTTTAAAAGAGAAAGAAAATATCTACAAAGACCTTGTTAGCCTGTCAGAATTGGATGTTCTAATCTATAAAGGAAGTTTTACTTTGATTTGATTTTCTCAGAATTTGTGACTGACTTAGCATTTGTTTCCTTATACTCTAGAAGGTTTTAGAGCCAGCTTAGTAGAAGCATAAAACACTTTCCTAAGCTACAATGATACCACACATGTGCAAAGTAAGTACAATATGTTTGAATCTCCTTGTGTTATCTTTGTGAAACCCTAGTACATAAGAACATCCATCAGTAAGTGACAGTCTGGCTACCGACCCTAACTACCAAGTTCTTTCTCTAATTCATATACTCATATTTTCCTTAACCAGATTACTTATTGCCTCTCTTCCATAAGTATGACATGATTACAACACTAAGAAGTGTTTTTTTCTTTTCTTCTCCAGCACTTGGAATCCTTAAAACTACTTCATTTAGTTATTAGAAATGAAGCAAAATTGCACAGTTAAGAAAATTGTTGAGACTATAAAAGCATTTGGCTCCTTTCCCCCGATCCAGAAGGTACTGTGTGTTCTTTGGATCTCAGACAACTTTTTGGGCAGTTCCAGATAAGGTATCCAATAACTTCGCTCTGTGTCCCCATTTTTTCTTGCCCTCATTCCAGAAAAAGTTGGAAAGCTGCCTCCCAAATAATTTTATTGTGAGGAAAGTTATTATGAAAACATACTCCACTGGTTTTCACTGACCTCCAAAACACACTCCCTAATTAAGTGCAAATGGGAAGCTGACTTGGAGCAGGTTGTCTCTGATTTTGGACTTGGGAGAAGTCTTAAAGTTTATGAACTCGATATGCAAGCTCCAACTGCCAAACGAGGAATTTCTTATTTCATTTGGTGACTGCACTGAGATTATATAATGCTCCTCAGAAAGTCGTGAATGCTGAAGATGCGTAAACCATCTGTCTATGTTGAAAAGTAAAAAATTAAAAAAAAAATGCACTGCCCCACAATGCATCTCCGGGCATAACTAATTATTTATCCAGAGAAATTTCATCACAGATTTTTTTTTTATTATTACTTTAACATTGAGTTTCTACATAATCATAAAATTTTACTGCACTGAAGAGGCAATGATCATATTTGTACTCTCACATCTTTTTATAGGAGGCTAGAGCTATTCAACTTTAACATTTAAAGAAACTTGAAGATCTGGCAGACAGAAGTGTGAGAACGGGAGGTGGAAAGAAGGCAACTTGAATTTCACCTCTGCCATCTGGTCTTGCCCTCCCCGGCCAGCAGGGGGCAGTAGTAACAGAGGACATGAAGTTTGGCTTCTTTCTGGGAAAGTGAAGATACATAACCAAGGAGAGAAGGTGACAGTTGCTTGGGGTTTCTCTACTCTCCAGTGGTCCTTGCTGACAGGATTATGCCTCAGGTGCAGTAATCGATTCAAGTTCTGCCACGTACTAGCTTAAATTATGACAAATACTTAGGGTAATAATAGTAATTAATATGTTTTGAAAACAAACTCTTAGCCAAGCACCTTGTTAAATACTTTATATGCATTATCTTATTCTGTTCTTTGGTAAATAAGGTGAGGTTTTAATTGTTTTTATTTCTTCTTCTTCCTTTTTGTTTTTTGAGGGGGGGGTGGAGAGCTGAGGATTGAACCATTGAACCCAGGGGCCATTTATCACTGAGCTACATCCCTAGTCCTTTTTTATTTTATTTTATTGAGATGGGGTCCGCTATTTGCTGAAGGTCTCTTTAAATTGCCCAGGATGATTTCGTACTTGCCATCCTCCTGCCTAAGCCTCCTGAGTCGCTGGGATTATAGGCGTGAGCATTGCCCCTAGCCAGGTTTGATTATTATTTGTGCTTTAAAGATGAGGAATCCTGGCTGGGCTTGTGGCTCATTGGTAATGTGCTTGTCTAGCATGTGTGAGGCACTGGATTTGATTCTCAGCACCACATATAAATAAATAAATAAAATAAAGGTCCCTCAACAATTAAACAACTATTTTAAAAAAGATGAGAAATCTGAGGCTTAAAAGGTTAAGTGATATGCTCAAGCTTACATAGTTAAAACTGCAACCACTAACTAGTAGCATTTTTGATCCAAGTACTAAATCTTATCCACATTTGATTTGTTTTGTTGTAATTGTTTTCATTCCTAAAATTCTTTTACTTGGCAAAGGAGATACAAATATTTTTAGGGTTTATTATTATTATTATTAATACCCAAACATAATACATGTAATATACAATTATCAAGCAAATTTGAAAATATATATGTTAACACAGTAAGTCAAGAAATCAATTTTCTCCCAAATTAGCTAGCAGTGGTGATGATATTGAGTAATATCATTAACTTAGATGTTGTATATTCTCTCTTTTTTAATAGCGTTGCTGGAAAGCGGGTAGATTCCTTCCATTACCCTAGCTCTCTGCAATTGCTTTGACAAAACAGAATATAGAGTTAACAGCCCAGGGTTCAAAAGCAGACAGATGGGGTTCTCGTCTCAGCTCTGCACTTCCCTCTCTGAGCCTCAGCACCCTTATCTGTAAAAGGAATCACTTGTAGTGCAGGACTCGTTTGATCATTGTGAAGGTTAAACAAGCTCATGCAGGTAAAATAGTTAGCTTGGCGCTGGTACAGAGGAAGTACTCCGTAGCTATTATTATTATGACACAATGTCAAAACTTAGAAAACAAGTAGAGAATTCAGACAGATGTCCAGATGTTTTGGTCCTGGGTGCCAAAGGTCCAGATGTTTGAGAAACCCCAGATAATCAATTGTGTTTGTTGGTGTTCACCGGCGTAGTTGGCACAATGTGATCTCGAGTGATGTTCGAGGGCAAATGGGGGTTAATGTCCTCCCCATTTGTGCACAGTCGTCCTTTGTTAGGAACTAAAAATACAAAGGTATAAAAGCTTCCCCTTTCCACGTCTGCCGAAAAGATTACCAACAGTCAGAAAGCAACTGTGTTCTTTATAGGCACTTAAACTTCTTTTTAAAATCTTAACTGAAAAAAAAAAAAAGCCTATTTCCGAGGCTTTCTTTTCACCTTTAAAATGTATCATAAAAATTTAAACCTGATCTAATTTTCTTCACTCTTTACTAGTTCCAAACAGCCGCCCAGTATTGAGAATAATAATCTAACATTTACCAATCCTTCCTTAGAATTTCTGTTGATTTTGTTTGTATGTACATATTATTTTAAATAGTTGGCCCCCAGGTGAAAATAAGTAACTTTTTGGAACTACAAATCCCTTTAAATCTCAAGCTCCTTCTTAAAATCCCGTTCCCATTTGATAATGCCTGGCATACAGTTATTAGAACTTTCCTCAGACAAGTACCTCAGGAAGCAATTACTTGTATGATAAAAAAAATCGATTATAGAAAATAATTAGATAAATATTCTCTTAATAAGTGTAAAAATATGATATATTTTACCTGTTTATTTCTCAAACTTTTCTATTTTGACACCTGTTTTTCTCAATCTTCTTATTTATTCCATATAATTTTACAGTTTGCAAAACTATGCATGTTTTAATTTCAAATTTTTTTCTCATGCTCAAATAAAGACAAAATTATTCTCTTTTTATTAAGGCTTTGAGTATTGGAGGGAAAACAATCTACAGTTTTCCTAAAATCTACTCTGAATTTTTCATACTATAATTAACCAGTCAAAAAGGAGGTAGGCAGATAGCTTTGAAATTAAGATTTTTTTAAATTTAATTTTATTTATTTATGTATTTATTTATTTATTTTGGTGGTACAGGGATTGAACTCAGGGGCACTTGAACACTGAACCACATCCCTGGGCCCTTTTTTATATTTTATTTGGAGACAGGATTCACCAAGCTACTGAGGGCCTCAGTAATTTGCTGAGGCTGGCTTTGAACTCCCTATTCTCCTGCCTCAGCCTCCCCAGACACTGGGATTTTAGGCATGAGCCACCTCACCTAGCAAAATTAAGATTTTAAAATGCTATTTCCTATAAAAATTATTAATTATCAAGAAATCTGTCTTCTGAGGTTGGAATCAACTTCTGTTTCTGTTTTAAAACTTTTATGAAGGACTACTCTAGACAAAGCAAGAGACAATCGATTCTGGGTGATCCCAAAGTCAAGTGGTGAGCTGAAATACCATTCTGAATGGAAGAGGGTAGTCCTGGAGGTTCCCAGAGAGTCCGTCCTAAGCAGATTGTTATAACCTGGGAACCAAAGTGTCCTCAATGATCCTTGGAAATCACTTTGTTGTGGATTATATTGATTAGGACTAGAGAGCAAGACCCAGTCCCTCTCCTCTGGTTGTAGGTTAATCTGGGGGATTAATCAAAGGGGTGCAGTGGCAAATATGGCATTAATCATAGAGAAAGGTGTATGAGAGAACAGCTCCAATTCTCTCATACGCCTAACTTGAAATACTCTGTGAGACTATTTGTGACCTGCTGAACCAATTAGCTCTATGGAGTACATAATAGATGTACAATAAAAAATCCAATGCTTAAAAATTGAGTTCAATCCTGACGGTTTGCCTGAGAACAACTGATGACCTCAAAAGTTTAAGTGAATTTCCTGACCAGTTGGTTACCTAGTCATATAATTGTGTCTCTGAGTTTCCAATCCAATACTTACAAATTCTTGCCATGTCTTCATTATTTCTCTGCTGCTGGGGACACTGGAAAAGAAGGCAGTAGAAGCAAAGAGTGAACTGAGATGAAAGGAAAATCTTTCCAGCTAAGTGCAGGTGAGAGCCATGCTTACCACTCACCGGCTCTTTGCTGAAGGCCTTATCCCATGGTGGAGCCTTAAGACCCTCAATGTACCTGAAACGCATCACAGTGGCACTTCCAAAATGCTGGAGTTTAAAACATCCAAAATGACAGCAAGGAAATAACAAAAAGTACTGCAGTACTTAAAAGCAATTTCTATCAGAATCTGAATAATTCTGTTCTATGAGGAAGAATATAAAGAATTATAGTCTTTTTTTATACAATTTAACTTAATGAAATGTAAGGAGAAAGACAGTACATTTTTTAACACTCCAAGAGATATAACTTCACTGAAATTAGACCATCTCTCACAATAGGAAGTGAAAATGTTGGAAATTTCCCCATTTTCCCAATTTAGCATTTCTAACCAAAGAAGTCTAAGCGTAGCACAAGTACAAAAATTTTTAAAATTAAAAACAAATTAGATGGTCTTCTTACAACAATAGCTAACATCATTTCCTTGGTGGCAGATATGTACCAAATACTATGCTCATGACTTTACAAGTATTATTTGTAATCTCCTCATAAAGCTTATCTCTGTATCTTGAATCACTGTTGAGTAATTACTCAGATCAACAAATGTTGAAATGTTACCCTTAGCAAAAGACAAAATACAGTAAATGCATCTCCTACTGCTTTGAACTGTCTGAGTCACATCAAAAAAGAAAGATAGCAGATTCATCCAAATAATTCATCCTACCCTGTCAGCCAGTTTCAAACAGGATTGAAATTAGGAGATTCAGCAATTAGTGACCTTAACAAAGCTCACTGGTTCTGTAACCTTGAGAAAGTTCTTCAACTCTTCTAGTCCTCTATAAAAACAAAAGATTTAGAACATAACTGAGCTTATATGTCATTCAAACCCTTATCTACTATAACCATAATCTGTGGCTACTTGATCTTCTTGGGACATTTTAGATGAAATTGACAACTGTCGATATGGTACCTGAAATCCATGCTAAAGAACAAAAGCTCAAGGTAGAACATATTAGTGCTTTCCAAACTGAGGTCTGAGGGCCTTCCTAAGTCCTTGGCATTTTGATAGCAAATATAGAGGACTTCAGATACCCATGAAGTGTCATCCTGGTGCATTAATTTTTCTTGAAAATGTTTGAGAAAAATCCATCTTTAATGTTAAAACAAAGATTTATGGGGTAGAATTTTAAATACACACATGTAAAATATAACAAGAAGCAATGAAGATATTTGTCACTAAGCATATGACTTCCTTCCATGCTGTTAAATCCTCTATAATCAGAGTTCTTTCATTAAAAATACATACATATAAGTTGGCAATAGTGATACCTGGAGGATAAGTATACTAGTGCCTAGCTTTCTTTCTGAACCCACAGAGGCTAGGGAGTAGAATTTTATTCTAGCATGCCAGAGAACTTAGAGATGGGGTGGGGATCTAGTAAACACCTGCAGGGAGTAGAAGGGATCATTAAAACTGGCTACTTCTAAAATTTTTTAAGAAACAGATTCTTGGACAAAATGCACATCTTTGAAAATCCCTTGTTCCCTGATATTCCTGGCTGAAGTTGAAAAACTTTAGCTTCTAAACAAATTTGGTCATTCCTGAGATTCAGAATTAGTATTTTTGCAGAGACAGAAGCAATCCTCCATAACTAGTTTACTAATGGAACAGCAAATTCACTTTTGCTGCTTCCACTGGGCCAGGCAAGCAGATGCTGCATAACTTCATTCCTAGTCCAAATTCTCACGGGGCCTCAAGTCTGTTTCCTTGTCTGGTGGGAATAGGAGGTAAGGAAAATACTGATGAGTGTATAAATGATAAAACGTGTATGTTCTGCTTATTCCCTCCATAAATCTCCCAATGAGGAGATAGGCAGTCATGGGGAGGGGCTAAGCTACTGAGAGGTAAAACTAAACATCATGGGGACCAAAGCAAGTTTACTCTCATGGTGCCAGTCCTATGGGTAGACTTATGGGGATTAGCCAGTCAATATTGATACATATCTCCTTAGCTGCTTTCCAAACCCACAGGTTTTTTTTCATTACTCATTTGGTTAATAATACTTAACCTTACCTGAACTGATGTTAGGCTATTTGTAGAGTTTATTTGTACAACCCATGGGAATATTGAGAAACATCCATGTGTTTGATTTTAGTTTTCGGCATCAAATCCCACTAAGGTTTTTAATACAACGTACCATGTATGTATCATATTAGCATTCTAACATCCGAAAATCTTGAATTCTGAAATGCATCTGGCCCAAAGTTTTTATAGAAGAGACAGTGAGCCTTTAGTGCCCCAGTCACCAGGTAGAGGAGCACAAATAGACTAACCTTAACCCCTCGCGTTGCAAAACATCTTCTTAGATAGGACTTCATTTAATGTTAGGACGCCGTTTGACAGAGGCCTGGCAGAGAAGAAGTGATTGCCCCATCAAGTCCTCTCGGGGAGGTAGGATGTGGGTGTGGTCATCACCTAATAAGCTCTGAACTCAGACTCAAGCCTCCATTCAACTTTAATATTCCCAGGCAATTTAGGTTCTGGAAGATTGGCTGATAACTTACCTAATTAACATGAGGCTGATGTGTAGGATTGTACCATAGACAGATTCCACTTACATAATCAAATGATCAAAGACTTGACAAAATTCAATACTCTTTTCATGACAAAAATGCTCAACAAACTAGAAATGAAAGCAAATCTCCTCAACCTGTTAAGGGACATCTATGAAAAACTGAAAGCGAACATCACACTTACTGAAAGACTGGATCTTCCCCCCTTAAAATGAGGACCAGGACAAACACATCCACTACTGCCAGTTCTATTCAAGATCGTGGTGAAAGTTCTCATCAGGGCCATTAGAAAGAAAAACATAGTAAAAGGCATCCACATTGAAAGAGAAGAAATAAAACTGTCTCTACTTGTGGATGATGTGATCTTAAATTAGAGAAAATCATTATAAGGAATTGCTAAAACTATTAGTACTAATAAATGGATTCTACAAAATTAATAGACAAAATCAAATTGTGTATACACTTTCAGTGAATAATCCAAAAAACTGAAATTAAGAAAGCCAGTCCATTCAAATGGCATCAAAAATAATAAAGTATTTAGAAATAACAAAAGAAGTGAAAAACTTGTACTCTTAAAACTCTGAGGTGCTGCTGTAGAAATTAGATAGCTAAATAATTCGAAAAACATCTAATACTTCTGGATCAAATGACTTATCATAGTTATAATGACAATACTTCCCAACTTATTAACAGATTCAATGTAGTCCCTCTCAGATTCCAAGCTGACATTTTTATGCAAATGGAGGAGCAGATTCTAAAATTCATGTGTAATTACAAGGGACCCAGTTATAAGTAAAACAATCCTGGAAAGAATAATTCAATAAGAGAACTCCGATTTTCCTATTTCAAAACTTACTGCAAAGTAATATCAATAAGACAGTGTGTTACTGGTATAAGGATAGACTTACAGATGAATGAAATAGAATTGAGGCTACAGAAATACCTGTACAGCTGTGGTCCACTGATTGTGGATAAGGAAGCCAAGACCCTTCAATGGAGAAAGAATAACTTTTCCACAAAATGTGCTGGGGCGGGTGGCAAATATCTTCTCCAATTCCGTAGGCTCTCTTTCCATGCTCTTAATTGTTTCTTTTGTGTGAAGAAGAATTTAATTGGATGCCCTGCCACTCATTGCTTTTTAAATTTTATTTCTTGTGCTTTCGGAGTCTTATTAAGAAGTTGGTTCCTGAGCTGACATGCTAGAGTGTTGGGCTTACATTCTCTTCTAGCAGCTGCAAAGTTTCTGATCTAATTCCCAGGTCATTGGTCCACTTTGAGTTGACTTTTGTTCAGGGAGAGAAATGGGGGGGGGGGTGTCAAGCTTCATTCTGCTACATATGAATTTCTAGTTTTCCCAGCACCATTTGTTTAAAAGGCTATCTTTTCTCCAACATGTTTTTGGCACCTCTGTCTAGTATGAGATAATCATATTTAAGTGGATTTTTCTTTATGTCTTTAGTCTATTCCACTGGTCTTCATGTGCCAGTACCATGCTGCTTTAGTTACTATAGCTCTATAGTGTAATTGTGATGTCTCCAGAATCACACATTTTGGGATTGCTTTGGTTATTCTGGATCTCTTATTTTTCCAAATAAATTTCAGAACTGCTTTTTCTAGTTATGTGAAGAATGTCATTGGTATTTTGATGGGCATTGCATTAAATCTGTATAGTGCTTTTGGTAATATGGCCCTTTGGTAATATTAATTCTTCCTATAAGATCATGGGAGGTCTTTCCATCTTCTAAGGTCTTCTTCATTTTTTTTCCTTTAGTGTTCTACAGTTTTCATTGTAGAAATCCTTCATCTCTTTAGATTCCCATTGTATTTGGGGGAGGATTATTCCTCAAAATAGGCAATAATATCCTGAATATATACAAAGGATGCAAAAAACTTTAACCAAAAAAAGAAAACCCAGTCAATAAATGGGCATTAAAACTAAACAGATGCTTCTCAAAAGAAGAAACACAAATGGTCAACAAACATGAAAAAATCTTTAACATCATTAGCAATTACAGAAATGCAAACCAAAACTACATTGAGATTTCATCTCATTCCAGTCACAATGGCAATTATCAAAAATACAAATAATAATAAATATTGGCAAGAAGGTAGGGGAAAAAATGCATCATACATTGTTGGTGGGACTGCAAATTAGAACAACCACTCTGGAAAGCAGTGTGAAGATTCCTCGAAAACTAGGAATGGAACCACTATATGACCAAGATATCCCACTCCTCAGTATATATCCCAAAAATATAAAATCAGCATACTACAGGCATGCAGCCACCTCAATGTTTATAGCAGCACAATTCACAATAGCCAAGCTATGGAAAGAAACTAGATGCCCTTTAACAGAGGACTGGATAAAGAAAATGTGGTACATATATACAGAGTGGAGTATTACTCAGCCATAAAGAAAAATGACATGGCATTTGCTGATATACACACATGAATATTCCATGGTGAATCTCAACATCAAGTATGTCCACAAAACACTAGTTTAAAAAAACTATAAATAAATTGTAGAAAGAACAGTAGAGAAGATGAAGGGGAGCAGGAGGAGAGAGAAGGGGGGAAGGAAGTGCTGAGGGCTGAATTAGGGTGAATTTTATTGCATGCTTTTAGGGTTATATCACAATGTATCCTAATGT
The DNA here is from genome assembly GCF_052094955.1 of Ictidomys tridecemlineatus. Taxonomy (NCBI): domain Eukaryota; kingdom Metazoa; phylum Chordata; class Mammalia; order Rodentia; family Sciuridae; genus Ictidomys; species Ictidomys tridecemlineatus. Next base: position 47,502,346 of record NC_135486.1, on the reverse strand, counting down.
TATATATAACAATAAACATTTTGCATAGATCATTTTTTAAAAGATGCTGGGACAACTGAATAGCCACATTTGCAAGAATGAATCTGTACCCTCATCTCACACTATATGAAAGATTAATTCAAAATGGATCAAAGATGAAATACAAGAGCAAAACTACAGAATTCTTAGAAGCAAACTTCCTGACCTTGTATTTGGCAAAAGATTCTTAGATATGACACCAAAAGCATAAGCAACAGAAGAGAAAAATAGATAAGTAGGATTTTCTCAAAATTGAAAATTTTTGCTTCATAAGACACCATTAAAAGTTGTGGATGTAGCTCAGTGGTTGAGTACAGTCTAGCATGAACAATTCCCTGGTTTTGATCCCAGGATGCAATTAAATAATTAAAACAGAAAGGAAGGAAGGAAGAAACCATCAAGGAAATGAAAAAGACAACTTATAAAATGAGAGAAAATATTTTCATGTCACACCTATCTGATAAGGGACTTGGATCCAAAATATATAAATGACTTCTATAATTCAACAATAAAAAGAGTAATTTTTTTTAAATGGGCAAAGCCCCTGAACAAACATTTTTCAAAAGGAGATATGTAAATAACCAATAAATGCATGAAAAAAAATGTTCTCTTTCGTTAGTCATCAGGAAAGGGCAAATCAAAACTAAAATGAGACACCACTAGGATAGCCCACTGGGATGACTGGAATCAAAAAGTGAGATGACAAGTGCTGGTGAGGATGTGGAGAAGACAAAGACTCTTGCAGTACTGGTGGGAATGAAAAGTGGGAAGGGCACCTTGGAAAACAGCCTGGTAGCTCCTCAACAGAGTTAATATATGACCCAGTAATTTTACTACCAGGTACATGCCCAAGACAAATGAAAACATATGTCCACACAGAAACTTTTCATTAATGTTTTCAAGCAACATTATTTATAATATCCAAAAGTTGAAAACCACCCAAATGTCCATCAATAGTGATTATATAAAGAAAAGAGAATATATCCATACAGTAAAACATTATTTGGCCATTAAAGGAATAAAATGAGGTTTTCTACACCATGAATGTGAAAGAAGTTAATTTCAAAAGACCATGTTATTTCATTCATAGAAAAGTCCATAAGAGAGAAATCTGTAGAGACAGAAAGATTTTGTTCCATGCTTTTATGGTTATATCACAATGTATCCTAATGTTATAAATCCAATGTATCTATTTTTTCTTCTGTTGCTTATTGCTTTTGTTGCAGTTGCTTATGGGGATAAAAAGGTGAGAATAAAAATTATGGGCCTTCTTGAGATGATAGAAATGTTCTATGATTGTTAGTGGTAATCCTGAACATATCTATGAATATGCCAAGAACTTTCAATCTGTATGCTTGGAATTAATGAATTATATGGTTATGTGAATTATAGCTCAATAAGCCTTTTTTTAAAAATGGTAGAAGATTGACAATCTCTATGGTTTAACCAAAGTAAAAAATGGAATAATATTAATTATTCATTAGAAACATCAGTTGAGAAGAATCTAGTGCTCACCCACTATTATTCTCATTCTTTCCTTTGCAGACAAATCAGCATGAAAAACTAATTTTAAATCTGAGTATATTCACCAATCTTCCTGTGATAACCAGGACCCTCAACAATCTTTTAAATATCTTTTTTTTTAAGTTTAGTATGTACTGCCAGATACTATTCTATTATATATCATTACATTTACATTTTATAATAATCTTATGAACCAGGTTGTGACAGCTGAGGAAACTGGGGCACAGTGTGATTAAGAAACGAGCTCAAAGTTACCAGAATTAGATTTGAACCTAGGCAGTCTCATATGTTTAAGTACTTTGCCGTGCTGTCTCTCGGTTTGGTGGTTACCCTGTCTTCTTAGCAGAGTCATGATTACCTCTAGCCAGTGATGAGCTTAGTAAATACTTAGTTGATCTGCCTCTGAAAAAAATACAGATACACAGACACAAAAAAATATTATAAATTTTACTGTTTTAAAGGATGTGTAGCACAAAATTTATAAATACAGTCATGCACTGCATAATGATTTTTTTAGCAAGGATGGACTACACATGACAGTGGTCTCAATACTGTAATGGAACTGAAAAATTCCGATTGCCTAATGTATCATAGCTTTTATAAAGTTGTAGCACAATGCATTGCTCATGTTTGTGGTGATGCTAGTACAAACAAATTGGTTTAGGTGTGTTTAGCTACACAAACACCATTGTATTACAAATGTCTACAGAATTCAGTAGAGCAACATGCTGTCCACATTTATAGCCTAGGAACAATAATAGGTAATACGATACACATATACCATATATCCTAGGTATGTGACAGGTAATATCAGATAGATTCTTGTTAATACATTCTATGACGTTTACACAATGATTAAATTGCTTAATGATGCATCTCTCAAAATGTATGCCCATTGTTAAGCAGCATATGACTGAAAAAATAAAATATCCAGTAGTCTTTATTGTAATTTTCATATAGCCAATTAGTCTGACAGAATACTTCCATCCATTTTTTTGCTAAGTTCTTTAAATCTGTAGCCAATTTATGACTGTAATTAATCAAGCAGTGTATTTATTGCATGAATTTTGGTTGGTATTTCCTTTAGGTTGTTAACTAGTTATTAATGAGTGAGAGGAAATGAAACAATGAAGACTTAAGTCCGAATTTCACTCGTCAATAGCTTGTGTGACCTTATTAGCAAATTGGATTATAACTCTCAATCCGTAAAGACTATTGCAGCAACTTTTTGTGCCATTCATAGTGTGACAGCTACATACCCTTTTCTTGTGTGGGTGTGGGTGTGTGTGTGCATGCCCACACTCGTATATTTGTTTTCTGTTTTGCAGTTTTGGAGATTGAACCCAGAGCCTTGCAATACTAAGAAGGTGTTCTGCCACTGAGCCACAATGTCCAGCCTCCATATATTTTAAATAATAATTCACTTAGCATTTACTTAACATTAAGTTATTAACATTTTACCATTACTTTTCTAAGACTAGACCATCTAGAAAATATGAATAATTTGTATTATTTATCAGTACCTATCAATTTTTGTAATCTAAGTTCTCATTTCCGCCATGACATTGCCGAATCCAAAGGAAAAAAGAAAGACAGCAGTATCCACCAGTATATAGTATTTTAACCAAGCAGTTATTACAGAAGTAAGTAGTTTCCACAGTTTATATTTTAGCAAATGTGGTAAAAAAAAAATTAAGAAGTAATGAGTTCTGAGGATTTATTAGTTTGTTTTAAATATAATTTATTTGATTGTAAGATTTTATAATTTAATTTTTAATAATGGCTGTGTTTAAAAATTGGATCACAGACCTCCTGAAAACTTAACAGTAGATGGTTGTGAGCTGGTCAGCCAAGAGTCCAGTGCACGCCTGCTCCCAGCCCCTGGACCCGTAGCAGGACCTGCCCCACTGGACATTCCCAGGAGCCGTTCAACCCAGGACCACAACTTTCTGCAATTGTTTTGCTTCTCCTTCTGGTCTCAAGAATCTTCCTGTGCCGTTGCTCTGTTACTTCTTTATTGTTAAGGACTTCTCAGAGACTGTCCTAAACTTTTCAGCCCTTGAAATCTCAGTATTGAAAGAAATCAGTAGAAGTTTCCCAATGGTCCTCTCTGCTAGGATGCCTGGACTGTAATTAGTTTGGTTCTCTATTTATACCTACATTAGACATTTTAAAATACATAAACAGACAAAAACAAACTATTTAATTCAAATTTTCTGTAGCCTGAAGAGCTGTTTAAGGGACCTGCTTAGAATATATTGAGCAAAACATCGTTCCTGCAGCAACTTTAAAAGGTCTAACATTCTTTGTGGGGCCCCTCTACCACCCACTCTGAGCCATAAGATGCCACTAGAGTTGGCGCACTTCCTAATTCAGGGCCCCCCTGACATGCTCACCCTTAACTTTGTCACCTCATAAATGTGTCATTTCCAGCACCACTTTCCTTTAAAAAAAAAAAAAAATTCTGCCCACCCTGAATATGTGGAAGTATCTTAGAAACACTGAACCTGAGCCAAAATAAAGGAGTTAATTTATTAGATCAACTTATATTAAGTGGCTCCAGTACAACAAGTCCTCTGATAGGCCCAGGAATAACAAGAGAAATCCTGTGTTCAAAGAGTTAACAGTCTCCACCAGTGATCCGCAGTCCAAGGGACACATTCAATCTTTAAAACCTACTAATGCCCAGGCTCTATTCCAAACTAATTAAATTAGAATCCCTCAGGGTGGGATGAAGGCAACAGAATTGTTTAAAGCCTCCCCATGTGGTTCTAATGTGGAGCCAGGATTGAGATCCACTGGAATAATAGTTAATGGCTCCCTTTTGCATAAGCATAGTCAGCCATGCTGTTCTGAATCCTGAGAGCATAAAACAGCACCAAAAAAAAAAAAAAAACACACTTGAATCAAATCGAACTATAAACCAATGTCATCAGCATGCCTAGTAATGTGTTAGAAATACAGAGTCTCGGGCCACACCTCAAAACTTTTTAATTAGAATCTGCATTTTAACAAGACCCCTAGGTAATTGGATCCCACATTCATTTTGGAAAATGCTGAATTAAGGTGAATATCCAGTGCACAGGGTAAATGCATGTAAATACAGATAATTCTAAAATATTGGGGAAGTTGCATGAGAGATGTGCAAATTATTCTAGGAGGAGGATCTACCTGCAGAAAGATTAATGGTGTGGGTGATATTGAATAAAGTTGTACATGTGGCAAGTGTGGATTAATTAGGAAGAACAGCAAGTAGTCCAGTGTTAACTGGAACACAAAGTGGACACAAGAAGAGCGGAGGTAAGCTTCTCTTTCCTAAACCCTGAGGCCTACAGTCATAGGCCTCAGGAATCCAATCTTGGATTTTTCCTCCTGCTCTGAAAAGAAACACACTTCAAAACCAATAATCCTCAAATTTGTCAAGGTAATGGTTGTTCAAAAAGTTGCATTGGAAATAAAAGTAAAAAATAAATTATCTTTTTTAAGTAGTGGAAAAATGAATGGGCTTTGTAAACCAGTCACCTTTCCTAAATATTTCTTTATGCTTCTTGTAGTAGTCAGCTTGGATTGTCATAACAAAATACCAGAGACTGGTGGCTTAAACAATAAACATTTATTTTCTTAAGTTCTAAAGGCTAGAAGTCCAAGATCAAGGTGCTGGCAGGAATGGTTTCTGGTAAGGGTTCTCTTCTTATCCTGCGGACAGTCACCTTTTCTCCATATCCTCACATAGATTTTCCTCTGTGCATGTGCAAACAGGGTGGGGGAGAGAAGAGATTGATTTAACTATGTATATCTTCATATAAGGACATGATTTCGATCAGATTAGGGACCCATAGTTAATATTCATTTCCACATATATTCCTCAGAATTCTGCTTGTATATATTACAAAACTTAAATAGTTCTTTTAAATGTAGCATGTGTCAAACTTTTTACCTCAGTCTTAGGAGTTGTTTTGAATTTAGAGCTGATTATAGATTTAGAAGCAAAGAGTAGTGTCGGTGGGTCTTGAAGACAGCATTTCAATTCAAGACAACTTTCCTGGGAGTGTGTGGCATGTCCATTACAGTTCCTTCATACAATCTAACCCTCCAGTCAAGAATAGACTCAAAAGATGAGCAAAGATGACTCATCAGAATCTAGATGTCCAATATCCCCAGATCCACCAGTCTCTTCCCACATGTCCTCATTGCAATTTTCAAGATCCCCTTCCTTCCCAATCAAATGTCTTCATTTAACAACACATAAACTGTAAAACTGAGAATTCAATTTGTGCTATGAGTCAGCCACTGTCAGTATGAGGTTCTAGGTTTAATTTTCCGCAATTTCAGTTCTGTAGCCCTAGTAGATTTAAAAAAAAAAAAAATCTCAATGGGAAAACATAGAAACTTTCAGATCACTTATGTAGTACTTGAGTTGGAAATTCAAATCCCTGAGCTCATCCTGTCCTTTTCCCAATCTGTCCAGCCTCATTAAGTAACAGTTAATCTCACCATACTCACTGGTTTGGCAAAAACATTCAAAACTATTATCTACATGTTCATCCTGATCCTTGCTTATTACAAGTCTTTGATTAGGAGCATCCAATAATAATGTTTTGTATATCTCTCTGACAGTTCATAACAGAAATTATGATCGCTTTCTTTATGTCTGGAAATGGAGATATTAAGTATCTTTAAATCTAACCAGGTAATGAAGGCAACCTCAGAAACCTCAGAACTAATTTTAAAACTTCATCCTTAGATGCTGTCCCTCTCTAACCACTCTTGGTACACAAATAAGAATGGAGCATAGGAGGACTTTATTTTGGACTGAGCACCTACCTAGGCCCCAATAGTCCAGACTAAAAATGTAGCTGGCTCTTATACCACCTGTCATCATTCTCAAGGAAGCATTAGTAGAAAGGTAATCAGGCTTAAAAACAAAAATTAGATACTTCAATTCATACTGCCATTTCACTACTTCCCCATCCACCTACCTACTCATCTGTCTAACCCTTCATTTACTAATTATTCATTTCTTTCAACATTTCATCAAATATTATTGAATGCTACCCCATGTCAGGCACTGTACTTCTATTGGAAATACAAAGATATATATCCTGTCCTCAAGGAGATTCTAATTCCAGTATATCTATTGACACTGTTTAAAATTACTTTTTAGTTACACTGAAAAGACTCAATATAGTATCCTTTTAAAAGCCATAATCAATAAATTTAAATTCCTCTTTAATGTCAACTCATCTCTAGAGTTAGTCCTATTCTGACTTTTAAACTTATTTATTTGTTCAATCTTACACATATCTTTCATACAGAATGGTAGTATATGTGTCAATTATATACTTTCTTACTCAAAAATTATATTTATCCCTCTCCATATTATTATTTAATGATCCATATCATTTTTAACTGCTATGTCTAATAATGTAATCATTGACTATTCCATTATTTATAGGTTGTTTAATTCATCATTATTCCAAGAACATTTTTTTAACTGCCTCATTACATGCATGTGCAAGTATTGGTTAGATGTAAAAAGAGAAATTACTGGATATGTGCATTTTTTATTTCATATACTATTGCTATGTTGCCTCCACAGTGGTATACTAAGTTGTTCTTCCAGCCACAATGGATTCTCAATACTTATTATTCTTTAATTTTAATTATTTATGTGATTTTTGCCACTTTGAAAGATAAAAATGATCTCACTTATTGTTTTGTTTTACATTTTCCTAATAAGTACTTAAATTAAGCATCTTTTTTATTTTTTATTTTTTCAAAAAATGTTTTCTCTTATTGTGTATTTACCCATAGTAGACTTTACCTGTTTTTTTCTATTGGGATGCCTGTACTTTTTGTATTTATTTGTAAATATTCTTTACATATGGAAGGTACAAATATTTTTTTGTGGGATACATGTAACAAAATCTCCAAGTCTGTTCCCTATATTTCATATTTGCCTATGATTTTTATTGGTTATATAAAAGTTTTCTTTCCCTTTCTAATATGCTCAAATGTTTCAATATTTCCTTTGATTTTTATTGGTTGTGACATTTTTTTCCTTGAGGTTTTATAGCACACACATGAACATTTTGGTCTTTAAGCTACTTGTTGGAGATTTTCTTGCATAAAATGTGAAGAGATTGAAATTATCTTTTTTAGTATGAAGAACCAATTGTCCCAATATAATTTTCTTCTTATTTTCAAGTGTAATTTTTAATACAAATTCCTATGTATGCATGGATTTTTCTTTACTCTCCTATTTCACATTGACTGTTATATATTATAGACTCACATGTTTTGATATCTAGAAAGACTAATACTCTTTCTTGGCTTTCTATCAATTATCTTTATTAAAATTCTTACATATAAATTTGAAAATTAGTTTTAAAAAGTTCTATGACAATTCTCACTATCAAATTAAATTTATAAGACAATTTTAAAGAATTGACATTTTTACAATATTGAACCAAGCACCCCACGACCAAATAACTTGACACATACTCCCTGACACCCATGGCATTCTGAATGCATCCAGACAGATTACTCCCACAACAGTCACATATTTCATTTCTCTCCAATCAAGTTGAAAGCTTGCATACACTTTTGTTACATCTGCACTACTTAATATTATTATGCAATTTGATTAAATATTACACAAACCAATGAACTGCAAAATAGAGAGTTATTGCTCCTATCAAAGCTAAACTAAATGTTTTAGAAAGGCTTGAAAAGGGAACTTGATAGAATTAAATGTGAGAAATTGAACAACTGTTCGTGTAAGCAAATTGTGAAATTCTAGATGTCTTGTCTCAGATTACTTCAGCAATACTTTTAACTAAGTTTCACTTTAAAGGAAATGAAACTAGACATCCAAAATGATGCTTCCATTAATATGACTTACGCAAGAAAGATCCAAGAGGAACTTCAATCAATAATTTGCTTAAACATAAGATCTCAGCTCCATAGCAAAACAAAATGTAAATAAAAATCACTTGATGTTGAAAGTTGCAATAAAATATTTAGTTTTACATTGGTGGTTTTCTTTAATTATTCCATGACTTACGAAATGTTTTACAATCCCCTGACCAATTATCAGTCCCAGTCATGGTAGAATGGAGGCGGCTACAATATTCCTTTCCACTTACCCAGATCTAACTTCAATATCCTTTAATTAAAATTATTAGAATCTCTTCATAAAGGTCCTATGTATTTTATTAGTTTGATTTCTAGATATTGTATACTTTTTCTGCCATTGCAAGATATTTTTATCAGTGACATTTTCTAATTTTTTTTGGTCACTAAAGAAAAACTATAAATTTTTGTGCAATGATCTTGTATTAATCTACTGATGATTTTGATAGATCATCTCATTTTTTTTTCCAGTAAGCTGAGGCTTCATCTCTTTGAGTATGTTGTGTCCTTGGAATTCCATATATATTTTAATTGACACATAAACAATTTACATACTTATGAGATGTAATGTGACATATTAATACAGGTATATAATGAGTAATAATTAGATCAGGGTGACTGATACATCTCTCCTCAGATATTTATTGTTTCTTTGTATTGGAAACACTAAAAACCCCCTCTACTTGTTTTTCTGAAATAGTCGATCAATTGTTGTTAATTAGATGTGTCCTGCTGGGCTATAGAACATTAGAAGTTACTTCTCCTATCTGCACCCCTGTGTCTACTAACCACATTCTCTCCATCTTCCTCACCTTCATACCCTTCCCAGGATGTTGTAACCACTTTTGCAGACCATCTTATAATTCTAATATGTTGCTTGTTTATTTAAGAAGGGTTAAATTAGATCATGAAATCCTCCATTTGTGTTTGGGGTCCAATCCCTTTAGAAGCAGATTCTGAAATGAAGATTTTCATGAAGAAAGTTTACCAAGAAGTTCTTTTGGAATCAATCGCTTTGGGAGAAGGGAAGCCAGCAGGACTGACCAATGGAGAAGTTGGCCTACCATGCTGTCTTAACAGAGGCCTTAGAGCTTCCTCCAGAGAGCTGCCATAGACCTGCAGGGCTGCAGATTTAGGAGGAATCTATCCATCCTCAATTTAGCCAATCTTTGCATATAGAACTGCTTCCAAGAACTAGCCTTGAGAAGGCAGTCCTCTGTAGTCAAGAGCCACCACCACAAGAGGAGACTCAACTCTGAGTTGTCATCCATCAGCATTCATAGCAGCTGGAACTGACTGCTCCATTCTGAAACAGGGCGGTCTGGGTGCACACCACAGCATCTCCTATATTATGACATGAAAATCTTACTCTTTCTTCTCAAATATTTACATCCCATTTAATTTTTATTGCCTTCCAGTAGGTATGTGGTCTGGCTCTCCAGTGCAGTGTTGATTTAGTAAGTCTCTCAGACTTCAAGCAGTTCATTGTTGCATGATGTTTGCTGTAGATTCACAGTAGATAACCTATCTGGATTTAGAAAGCTGTCTTTATTCCAAAACAAAATGGCAATTTTTATCATTAATACTTCTTGTAATCTAGCAAATATTTTGGGAACAGATATTGGAATGAATGTATGAATTTATTTTTTATATGTTATTATAGTGATATTGATATTCTTTAAAAACATCATACAATCCCATTCCCAGAATAAATCATACATGATTACAATATATTACTTATAATCCTATTAAAACACGGCTAAATTCTGTTTTTCTTTTTTTTTAAAAAAAAAGTGTTTATTTTTTAGTTGTAGTTGGACACAATACCTTTATTTTTTTTTATGTGGTGCTGAGGATCGAACCTGAGGCATGCACATGCTAGACAAGTGCTCTACCGCTGAGCCACAACCCAGCCCCATAAATTCTGTTTTTCTAATAATTCCATGTGTGATTTTTATACCTGCTCTTACTGAGTTTTGTTGTGCTTTCAACTGACCTGTAATATGGTTTTGTTTTGTCTTCCCTATTTTGGATTGTGCTCATGTTAGTTAATCTCATGAAAACAACTGGGTAACTTTCCATCTTTTCTATGTTACAGAATAATTTGCATGTTGAGAATTATCTGGTCTTTAGATTTTAAGCAAAACACACAGCTATTATATGCCGGAGTGTTCAAAGAGTAGTAGGAGTTGAAGGTTGGTAGGCAGGTGAACCACAGTTTTGATTCCCTTTAAGATTGCTGTGATCACAGGGGGTTTTCTACTGCTCCTTGGAGTGATTTTGATAATACGTATTTTCCCATTGCATGTAGGCACTTGATATTTATTCCTTAGCAGACCTTTAAACATCTTACTTCTTAGGAGGTAGAGATACATTTATTTTTATTTACTTCCTGATATCACTCATGGCTTTTTCTTTTTTCATTCTCTTATTTGTCATAGGTTTTTGTTTCTTTGTTTCTGGATTTTGATCACTTCTGTTTTGACTATTTTTTTTAAATTTGTGCTCTTTACTGTTTCCTTCTTCTTAATCATTTTTAGTTGTAGTTGTTTTATTGTTTGCTTGCTTTTTTTTCTAATTCTTAAAGTTAAAACTCCAGTTCCTTTTCTATTTTCCTCTTGTAAATGTCTTTTAGAGTATAAAATATCCCCTAAGAATCATTTGGGTTTCATTCCAATAGATATTAGAAACTCCACTTGTTTTCTTTCAATCTAAACATTTTACAATTTCCATTTTCATTTCATTTCACCTTTGCACATGCAAAGTTAGATTTTTTTAAAAATTTATACATAGGTGGAATTGGTGCTATGGGATAAACAGGGCTGGATATCTTTCTGTGTTTATTCTTTAATTTATTGAATTGTGATAGCTTGTGGTGATTTTTGTGACTTCTTTTGTAACTTAGAACGTCCAGTTTATGTAAACAATCCAAATGAGAAGAAAATACATTCTCTCTTGGGTTGTTATGGTTTGGATGTGAGGTGTCACCCAAAAGCTCATGTGTGAGACAGTGCAAGAAGGTTCAGAGGAAAAAAAAAATGATTGGCTTACAAGAACCTTAACCCAATCAGTGAATTAATTAATTAATGGGATTAATTGAGTAGTAACTGAAGGCAGGTGGTGTGTGGCTGGAGAAGGTGGGAATTGGGTCGTGGCTTTTGGGTATATATTTGTATCTGGCAAGCACAGTCTCTCTCTGCTGCCTGATCATCATGTGAGTGGCTTTCCTCTGCCACACTCTTCCACCATGACATCCTGCCTCACCTCAAGTGAGGTCCCAAATCCCCCCAAAAGGAGTTTACTGTCTGTGGACTGAGACCCCTGAAACTGTGAGCCCCCAAATAAACTTTTCCTCCTCTACAGTGGTTCTTCTCAGATCTTTTAGTCACAACAGAAAAAAAAATACTGACTAAAACATGGATGAAGAAAAATTTTCTATACTTAAATGTGTCTGTGTGTGTGTGGTGTGTGTATTAAATAATTGTTATTCAAATTATGTCTCCTGTCTCTCTTTCTCTGTCTCTTCTTGTCTCTGTCTCTCTCTCCAAATATATAGATTTGGGGCCTGCTTTTTCTGCCACTCATGACATCACATTATGGGTGTATACATTTTCTTCATAGTTGTAATACTTCTCTTATATTTTGCTTGTTGCCTTTCTTATGCTAAGAAATGCTTCTAATTTGCAGGCTTCTTAGTAACAAATTTAAAATATTCATTTTACATCACAGTAATTGCAATTTTAACTTTTAAGAGTCACTCAGGAAGCCAAACCTAAGACCTGAACTTCTAGTTAGGGTTCTTAGCTAGATCCTGTCCTCAGATCACAGGTAAGGGAATGTTACCATTAGTCATCAAGTATTCTAAAATACCAGTCTGTAAATCCTTCTCTATTCTTCATACTCCCCGATCCTCTTTTTCCTTTTCCTTGTTCCTTCATCTCCCCACTCAACACACACACACACACACACACACACACACACACACACTCTCTCTCTCTCTCTCTCTCTCTCTCTCTCTCTCTCTCTCTCTCTCTCTCTCTCTCTCTCTCTCATTCACTCTCTTTCTTTCTCAGACTATTTACTGATAGCACTATAATCCAGGTTAGCAACTAAGAAAATCCAGCTAGAGGTTTATAAAATACAGAGATATCTATGAGATTCAGGTGCTTTAAAAAAAAAAACCAAAGAAATGCAAGGAACAGGTTCAACATCTGATAGTTAATCAATATGATTTGCATATCAATACACTGGAAAATCAATTATCAACAAATGCAGATAAACCATTTGACAAAATCTGGCATCCATTCATGATAGCTGTAAACCTGGAATAGAAGGGCAATTCCTTTGCCTATAAAGGGCATGTACAAAATTCTATAGTTAAAATTAAACTTCATGAAAGACTGAATGCTTCCTCTCCAAAACTGGGAGTACAACAAGGACACCTATCACCACCACTTCAATATCACCTTGAAGGTGTTAGTCCAGGCAATGAGTCACAAAAACACACACAAAAGGCATGTAGATTGTGAAGGGGAAAACACAACTCTGTTCACAAATGACACAATCATCCATATAGAAAAGAGTTTGTGAATGGAAACAAAGTTATTTGATTCTTTTTCTCTTATCTGTAATTCTCTTGTTTTCATCTAATATTGATGATATTCCCTGCAATCCTTCCAAATTAATATCATCAAAAATAAGTCTAAAACATAGATTGGGATAGTTGAAGGAATGATATAAAAGCAGAAATCTTTTAGGCAAAATAATTGATATATTCCATCTTATCAAAATTAAGAATTTCTGTTTAACAAAGGATACCATAGACAAGTTTAACAGAAATGACAATGAGGAAAAGAAGTTTTCATCACCTACACCAAATTTATGATGAATACCCAAAATGAAAAAAGACTTTATGAAAATCAATATGCAAAAATACAAGTCACAGTCAAAAAAATAAGCAAAGGGCATAAATAGATTATTTAGAAAATATGAAATACTAATAATGGTTAGCTAGTATATACAAGGATGTTAAAATACATGAGCACTCAGAAAATTTTGAATTTGAATTAAAATGAGGTGCTTTTTAACATCTATCAGATCAACAAAAGTAGAAAGTTGTTTAATAAGAGAAGAGAACTCTCATCCCTGCAGCTAGGATATGCCCGGGGAAAAGCTACTCATCCAGGTTCCAAAACACACCTATGTGCACTGTGGACTTGAACATCTAACTTAACTAAGAATGACTTAGAGTCCTCTTCTCTGAATAATCCTGAATCACAAAGGGACATAGGACATTTCACAGGAGAACTGGATGACAGAAGGCAGGTTGCCAACATAACCCTCTCTGCTTGGAAAGTCTGCAGAGGATGAAGCATTATAGCATCTCCTGAGCATTGTCACCAATCTGTTGGCTAAACCTCATCATCCGTTCTCCTGGAGTCCCTGACAGATTTGCTACATCAGCTTCTCCATCCTGGGCACCTAATGAGCAACTCCTGGGCAGCAGCTGGTTGTGCAGTCCCTCCAATGTTAACAGTCTCCTTCTTCTATATCTTCCACATCCTGGGCAAGGCATGTGGTTAGTTAAGGGACAAAGGGCTCCAGCTTCTCCTGCAGTCATCACATCATCCGAAGGTAACCAGAGAGTGATGCAAGGTTAAGTCATGCTTGCAGGTTCCATTTTGTCCTTGCTCTTCCCTACTTTCTTCCCAATTGCCTGATCTGCTGACTTACAAGCTCAGTGACTTCTAGAGTAGCAATGGATTTGTATAGATGACTTAATCAGTCACTACAATTGCATAAATTCATATTCTAATAATAAATTTCTTGTTTTACGCATTTTGTAACTGAATATTGACTGATCCAAAAGAGAATGTCTGTTCCAATGTTTTATGGACAAGGAGGCCATGCAGGGGCTCCTCACTGTGGTAACTGATGAGCAGAATATGATGGATGCCCACCTGGATATATTACACAGAAGTCAAAAGTGGTACCTGGTATGCATGCCAACATGAAAAGTTCTATTTAAAAAATATTGAGTAAAAAAATTAAGAAACAGTATGAAAGCTATAGCATAGTAATTTTCAAGAACTATTAAAAATGCACACATACAGACAGAAAAACAATACTATACCAAAGTATATACATACAACTTCAAAGACACAAGTCAAATCCATTAGAGGGGACTGGTGGGAAATGGAGAATAAAATAAGTGAAAAGAATAACTGCATACATGTAGATATACCCATCTAGATCAGAGCAAGAAAGAGCCCTTACTCAGGGCAATGATAGTAATATGCTGTGGACTGAGAATTAAGAATAGTTCATCTCTGTTCCTAGGGTCAAAGAGTTTCCCCCATCCCCATGCTGGATGACCCTCTGCCACTTTCCCCACCTCCAGGGATGACCCAGGCTTGAGCTCATCTGACTAATAACACTGTCACTCTCAGAAGAGGTTTTGCATAGCTGACTCAGACCAGGTTGCTCCTTACACTGTGGGTGAAGCCATTCTTGCTGGGTTTCCTCCCTTTTACCAATTCCGGCTCTGTAGCACTTGGAGAAACACATTCCCTGCCAGTAAAACTCCAGACAGATGGAAGGTAGAAGACGACAGAGGGAAGCAAGAGCTGAACTGGAGACCGGATGTGACGCATTCATCTCCTGCTTTAAGATGGCAGGTCTCGGTTTCTAACTTCACAGAGCCTTGACATCCGCTGCTCTTCTGTCTAGAGCACCCTCTCTTCTCCCCACCATTCCATCTCCTATTTATATCCTACTCAGACTATTTCTGAAGCCAACTGTCATTTGGTAATGAAAAGTCATCTTCCCTTCACTCCTTGACTATGTTGAATACTTTTAGGATGTATTTTCATAAACACATGTAAACCTAAACCTTTTTTTAAAGAACTTATCACACTTCCAGCTTTGTAATTTTTCTCTGTGGTGGTTTGAAATTTATGCTAATAGTCAATAATCTCCAGCAGGGTAGAGGCTGTGTGTGTTCTTCCCACAGTTTTATTCCCAATCCTAGCCAAGTGCCCTGCACCTAATCAGTGCTCAATAAAAATATAGAGATGAATGAATTAATCCACTTTTTCTTGATTGGTTGATTGATTGATTTAAGTTCATGGCTTGATAGTGGTCTACAAAGCTGGCTTTAATTAAAGCCATCATGTGGTATTCCCAAGCTTTTTCTAGAGACATTTATATCCACAGACTAAATTTAAATCTGTACATTCTAATTCTGGGCTTTGCTTTTAATGCCATTGCTGACAACTATGAAAGCTGTTCTGACTGCCCTTCTCGCTCTATTCTCTGTTCTCTTCCTCTCATCTCCTCCCCTTGATCTTTCTTCTCCCCTCTACTCAAGATTGTGAAGATGTACTATTAGTTTTGTTAATCAGCCTTCAGGCAAAAGAGACTAATAACTGAATAACTCTCTATCTAGGAGATGGACCACATTTTGTTAATAATCCTTTCTAGACACATAATTTGATGACTACATATCACTTCTTTAATCCTCCTGCTAAGAAAATTATAAATTAAATCCCACTTTGTAAAAAAAAATGCTATCTCACTAAGCCTGCTGTTAAATGGAGATTAATGTTCTGTATCTAAAGTATAAATTACATAATAGTTCCTCCCACCACACAGCTCAGGAATTTAGAAACCCTGTATCAGGATTTCCTCTGTAAATGTATGTCATGAATCTCCACCTCCTTAGGACACATACCAAAATGGCATGTTAGAGTTGTCTAGTGGGGTTTGTTCCATCCCAAATGTCTCAGTTTCGATAAACCTCAAAAGGTATGTGCACCAGCATTCTTTCCTCTCCATTTTCCTTCTCCTCTCTCTCTCTCTCTCTCTCTCTCTCTCTCTCTCTCTCTCTCTCTCTGTCTCTCTCTCTCTCATTCTTGAGGATATGCAAAAAATTCACAGATATATTATATATATGTATGTATGTGTGTATATATTATATTTATATGTAATTTGCTTATTTTTCATCCTGAATGTTTACATTTTTAAAGTACATGAATTAAATAAAAATCTTTGTTACAAAAAAGAAATAATCAATGAAGAGACAATCTATAGGTTGGGAGATATATTTGAAAATTATTTACCCAACAAGGAATTAATATCTGGAAGATGTATGGAACTCACTGGCAAAAAAAAAAAAATCTGCTTTTAAAATGGCAGAAATGATCTGAATAGATATTCCTGGACAAGACGACAAGACGCATACAAATGGTCAAAAATTATATGAAAAAAAAGACTCTTAACATCACTCATCATCGGGAAAATGTAAATCAAAACCACAATGAAATATCATCTCACCACATTTAAATCGCTATCAACAAAAAGACAAGAAAATGCTGATGAGGATGTGGGAAAAAGGGAACTCTTAAACACTGTAGGAGGAGATGCAAATTAGTTCAACCATTATGGAAAACAGTATAGAGGTTACTCAAAATTAAAAATAGAACTGCCATATGGTCTCAAATTCCACTACAGGGTATACGTCCAAAGGAAATTAAGTCAGTGTGACAAAGAAATACCATGCTTGCTGCAGCACTATTCACAGTGGCCAGGACAGGGAATTGACAGAGGTGTCATCAGTGAATAAATGGACAATGAAAATGTGATATATATACATATATATCCAGTGGAATATTTTATCCCACCTTAAAAAAGAATGAAACCCTGTCATTTGCAGCAAATGGATGAGCTTGGATGATAAATGTTATGTTAAGTGAAACAAGCCTGGCACAAAAAGAAAGTACCATGTGATCCCATCATATATGGAAACAAAGTGTTGATGTCAGAGATGTAGAGAGTAGAATAGTGGTTACTAGACTGGGGAGAAAAGAGAGAAAGGGGACAGAGAGAAGTGAATAAACAGGTACTAAAATACAGTTAGATAAGAGGAATAATTTCTAGTTCTATATCATAGTAAGATTGCTATCATTAATAATAATTTACTAGAATGCATTTGATTTATGCGTGTTGATTTTATAACCTGATACTTTGCTGAATTCATTTATTAGCTCTAATAGTTTCTTTATAGACCCTTCTGGGTCTGCTAGGTATATAATCATGTCATCTGCAAATAGTGATAATTTAAGTTCTTCTTTTCCTATTTTTATGTCTTTAATTTCTTTCGTCTGTCTAATTGCTCTGGCCAGTGTTTTGAGGACTATGTTGAACAGAAGTGGTGAGAGAGGGCATCCCTGTCTTGTACCAGATCTTAGAGAGAATGCCTTCAATTTTTCTCCATTCAGAATGATTCTGGCCTGTGGCTTATCATAGATTGCTTTTACAATGTTGAGGTATGATCCTGTTATCCCTAATTTTTCTAGAGTTTGAATTTGGAGGGAAATGGATGGCATTAGAGCAGATTATGCTAAGTGAAGCTAGCCAATCCTTAAAAAACAAATGCCAAATGACTTCTTTGATATAAGGGGAGTAACTAAGGACAGAGTAGGGACCAAGAGCAGGAGAAGAAGATTAACATTAAATAGGGATGAGAGGTGGGAGGGAAAGGGAGAGAGAAGGGAAATTTCAGGGAAAGGGAAGGTGATCCTCAGGGTTATACAAAATTACATACAAGAGGAAGTGAGGGGTAAGGGAAGAATAATACAAGTGGAATAAATGTTTTACAGTAGAGGTGGTCGAGAGAGAAGAGGGGAGGGGAAGGGAAGGGAGGAGGGATAGTAGAGGATAGGATAGAGAGCAGAATTCATCAGACACTAGAATGGCAATGTGTAAATCAATGGAAATGTAACTGATGTAACTGATGTGATTCAGCAATCTGTATACGGGGTAAAAATGGAAGTTCATAACCCTTTTGAATCAAATTGTGAAATATGATATATCAAGAAAGATGTAATGTTTTGAATGACCAACAATAAATAAAAATAATAATAATAATAATAATTTACTAGGAAAACAGCTCTTCTGAGAGTATATGAATGCTCCCAACACACACACAAAAAAGATGATAAATGTTTGAGGTGATAAATATGCTGATTACCCTGATTATAAATTATATACATACATTGACATATCACACTATACCCCATAAGCACGTACAATTACTACCTATCCATTTAAATTGTTTTCATTCTTAAAACATCATTTTATTAACACTACATAATTTCTAGCATTTTTCAAGTAGAATTACCCTTGAGAATGTGGTTAAAAATAAATTTAAAAATGGAATGATTAAAAAGTAGGTAAATTATTTTCATAATTAGTAGCAACTTCTATTTTACTCTGTCCATTAACATTGTTTCAGTCTTTCATTAGCCACATTTGATTCCATATTTTTAATGTTTTTATTACTGTGTTATACATATGAGTTCATTTTGACATATCCATAAATGCATATAAAAATGTGCTCCAATTTAATCCCCAGTACCTCCCCTTTCCTTCTTTTCCTATGTCCCCTATTCCCCTTCCTCTACTCTATGGTTCTTCCTTCTACATATTTATTTTAATTGGTACATTATAATTATATTTAAATGTGGAATTTATTGTGATATTTTAATGTGTGCACTTACTTATTTTTTTAATTAGTATAGTATAGTTATCCATAAAAGTTAAATTCATCGTGATATATTCATACCTGCACACAGCTTAGTTTGGTCAATTTTATTCTGCAATTACTCCCTTTTTCCAACCTCCATCTCCCCATCAATCACCTTCCTCTACTTTACTGCTCTCCCTTCCAGTTTTATGAGATCACCCTTTATTTCTTTTTAATCCCTTGCATCACTCTAGCTTCCACATGAGAGAAAACATTCAACCTTTGACCTTTTGAGTCTGGCTTATTTCACTTAGCGTGAGGCTCCCCAGTTCCACCCATTTACAAGCTAATGGCATGATTTCATTCTTCTTTATGGCTGAGAAGAACTCCATTGTGTATATATACCACATTTTTCTCTATCCGTTCATTTGTTGACAGATACTTAGGCTGATTCCATAATGTGGAGATTCTATCGTTCACTTATTCTATACATACTAAAGAAGTTTACTTGAAAGCTGTAGTAAGTCATTTGATAAAGTTTCTAATTTATCTTTTATAATAAAGTAAAAAACAGAGGTACAAAAAAATGAGTTGATAAAATGTTTAAGGATAGAATTTAGGAAGTGAAGGACCCCTCTTCCTTGAGGCATCCTATCCACCTGTTGTCTTGATTTCTGTGGAACAAACCACCCCCAAACTTTATGGCTTGACACAAAGATGCAATATCATCTCTCGGAGGCCCTGTGGTTTGAGTGAGGCTCAAGTTCATGGTTTTTCCTTGGGAATCTCTTGGGGTTGTTTGAGTACATTACATTTGGGATGTACTCTGAAAGCACTAAACATTCAAACTATCTCCCTCAGAGTGGTAGCTGATATTAGCTTTCAACTGGAAACTCAGCTGAGAGGTCTTAGTTCTCCCTCACTTTAAGGTTCCATTGGATCTCTGGGATTCCACAGAGGAAGATGGCATGTCTAGATTAAGCAAAGCCACCAAGAATTCCTGGTGAAAGCTAAAGACTTCCTATAGGACTTAGCTTCAGAAGTGCCAGAAAGGTAAGTGTGCTTTATTTTGTTGAGTCACTAGGAAAAGGAAAGGAATTTGACTCCACCTCTATTTATTTATTTGCTTAATTACTAACTACCAGGGATTAAACCCAGAGGCATTTAACCACTGAGCCACATCCCCAGCCCTTTCTTATACTTTATTTAGAGACAGGGTCTCACTAAGTTGCTTAGGGCCTTGCTAAGTTGCTGAGGCTGGCTTTGAGCTTTCCATCCTGCCTCAGCCTCCAGAGCCTCAGGGATTACAAGCACACACCACTGTGCTCAGCTAAACTTCACCTTTTGATGTGGAGTGGTAGATCCATATAGCAAATGAACATCTGGGTGGGAAAAGCTTTACCAGATATCTTTGAAAAATACAATCTACTTCACAACTCAACTTTAAACCTAAATGAAGTAGAAATCCTTCCCGGTAATAACATAGAGTGGTCAAAGACAAGCAGTTTGAACCCTACATTCTACTCATAAGATAATATGAAAAGGTAATGATGTGAGTTGAGTTGTGTCCCCCCAAATTTTGTATATGTTGAAGTTGTAACACCAATACCTTTGTCTATAGTCTTATTTGGACACATGGCCTTTACAGAGATAAGCAAATTAAACTTAGGTCATTAGGTGAAACCTTAATCCAATACGACAGGTATCCCTAAAAGGTGGGGAAGAGGGGATTTGGGACACAGAATGAGGCATATGCAAATGCAGAATGGCATGTGAACATGAAAGCAGAGATTGGGGTCATGTGTCTATGTGCCAAGAATTATTGACGATTGCTAAAAAAATCTGTAGAATCTATGGAATAGCTATGGAAAAGATTTTCCCTCAAAGCCCTCAGAAGGAATCAACCATGCTGACACCAGAGTCTCATACAAGTAATCTCAGAACTATGACAATAAATCTCTATTGTTTAAGCTACCCAGTCTGTGGTATTTTTGTTACGGAAGCCCTAGCAAACCAGCCAAGTCACAACCGGGGATCAATGGATCTCACCTTTCCTCAGGATGTGCACACCCACACTAATGCTGACCTACTTCCCTGTAGCCAAGAATTTCAGGCAAACACAAATTGAAACTGCAAAATTATGGGTTTTCTCTGAGCTTAATAAAGAATATGAATTTTTCAGTTGTACATGACCATTGATACAGAATCGAATGGTTTTGTCATTTCTCCATCCCCTGCCCCTTCCACTCCTCCTCTTTCTTTTTCCCACCTAACCTTAAGAACAGCTCTTCATTTTACATTCTCCGGCCCTCAGGTCTGTTGTCCTAAGGCCTTTGTTTTTCCTCATTGAGTTCCACAGGCTGACTGTGAACTATGGCTGGGCAACCTACAAAGAGTGAATCAAAGAATTAAGCCTGGATTTTGATCACCAAGGTTTAAGGTGTCCGTGTTAAACTCTGGCAAGGATCAGAGCCTCCCAAGAGTGTATATTTAGTTACCTGGCCATTTCCTGAGGGTGAGTCTCTTGGATCTGGCATTAAAGTGGAGATTCCTCCCAGATGTTAAGAGGGCAGCATTCTCCCAGGACCTAGAATCATTTCAGCTGGAGATTATTAAAAGTCGCTGGCATGTGTGTTGAGACGACTTTGCAGGTGTGTTGACTAGCACCTGCAGACCTTTGTGTAGAGAAGGGAAGACCTTAGCAGGATGCTGTCCAAGCCCCTCCCTGTACCACGTGGAAGAGATACTTGGCATAGCCGCCCCAGGGAAACACCTCACTTCTTCCTGAACCTCACAATTCTATTGTGTTGAATTCAGAGGCTGGATACAAACGAAAACAACTCTCGTAAGCATATCCTTCTTGAGTATGTTCTATGACAATTACTATTGGCAAGTCATACATTAAGATGACATTAGGAACCAAGACTACTTGCAAACCTATTTCTTAAAAATATTTATTGAAAACCCAATAGGACTTAAAGTAAACATTGCACGTAGGAACGAGCAAAGAACTCTCCAGATTGTCCTATCCAGTCTGCCCATTTTACAAATGAACAAAGACACAGCATACACAAAAGATTACGAAGCCATTTGATGACAGATTCACAAGGTCCAGAAACTTCCATGTGTAATAAGATCTTCTACAAAAACTCTTGGTAAGAGTCCCTTAGTGTCCACCTCTACACATCTGCCACTCTTCCGTGTTGGAAAACCATGAAGAGAATAATGCCCTTCACTTGCCGTGATCAAATCAGTCTGAGGTAATTTCATTGAGTATGCACTTTTGCTATTTTATTCCTGTTGAAAATGCTTGCCAAAGTTGTCATCCCTTTTCAACCCCTAGGATGATACTTCTTCCTCCCTAGCTAATGTTTTCCTCCACAGTCAAAATCAAAATAGGTAAGAAAATGTTCTTGGTATAGAGCACTTGCCCTTGACCTTGAGCATACACTGGAGGGCTTGATAAAACGGATCGATCGGGGCCTCCCTCTCAGAGTTTCTGGTTCAGTGAGTCTAGGGTAGGGCCCTAAGCTGAATCCCTGGTGTTTAAACCGATGCTGTTGATCTGGGAACCAGACTTTGAGAACCAGTTGTGTAAATGATAAACCCAGAAATCACAGGCCAAACCACCCTCTAATACACAGTCACCTGCTTCCCACGTGCTCATATGCCTGAAAAGGGTCCATATTTACTATACTTCCCTTTCTCTGTGTTTTCCTTTCAACTATTACTTTAAATTCAAGGTATGGGTAGGACACTCACATGGCTCTTAAAATTCACACCAAAATCAAAATAGCCAGACCTCCATTTACCCAGTGTACAATACTTGATTATTGCTTACTCCCAGTCCAGACTGAAAAAGAAATGTATTGCATGGAGACATTCATTTCAAGCAGCCCCCACAGCCCTTCTGATTAAAAAAAAAGTCTGATTTAGAAGAACAGACAAGGGAGACTTAATTTCTCCTGGACCAATTTCCTTCAAGATCAACTGTCTCTTAAGTATTGGGCAGAGGGCCAGTGACCCACCTTTTGTGTCTGTAAGGAAGTCAGTAATGAACTGGTTGCTCCTGCCCTTAAACCTCAGCTGTGGTGGAGTAGACCCCTTGTCCATCTGCAGTGCTCTAGACCATCACTGTCTCCCTCATATTTACCATTTGGAATCATACTCTGTAATGGAGCATTGGCCAGTGTCAGACTTACAGGCAGCAGGGCCCAAATGGAGCTATAAATAAAGCAACAAATATATTTCAAAGGGACCTAATTCAGCTTCTGCTGGTATTCTGCTAGAATAATGTGAGCTCCATATGGCCCTGGGGTCTGCACAGTCTTTCTTTCTATGCCTTTCTGGCCACAGGGCCCTGTGCACATTAAAATCCAACAGGTGCACCGCCTCGCTTGTTTTCCTTCCTTAGCTCCTGAGGAAATCATAAACCAAATATATTACAAGAGGATGGTTTCTAGGGTGCCCTGTGAGCAAACCGAGAGGAAAAATGGATCAACAACCAACCAACAGGGACAGTAAATCAATAGACTAAAGGAGGAGTTTGAATAGACTCTCACAGGCCTCCAGGGCGCAGCCAAGGACAGGGCCCCTGTCAGTCAGGGCCTGTGCTCTAATGTCAAAGCCAGCTGGTGCCGGGAGCCTGCTGGCCCTGAGGAAATGATTGAGCCATCTGTCAGCTGTTTGTGAGCCACTAGAGGCCAATGTGATGCAGAGGGAAGGGTGGTGTTCCTCTGCCCTGAGCTGCACTTCCCCCAAAGCTCTTGGGCTCTGCTCTGGTTGATCCCACTTGCTCAGGGCCTGTTTTTCTCAGCTCCTCCACAATCAGCTAGAAAAAGAGATGAATAATCGCTTCTACATCACAGAATGTGACGGGCTGCAAGATTGATTTGCTGGGGTCACACGTACTCCTTCCAGGCAGATGAAAACCATTTTCTTCCCAGATTACCAGGGAGCTCCACACAGGGGGGGTTACTGGAATTAGGGGAAGTTGGGAAGAAAATCAGAAAGAGGGTTTTCCTGCCAATCAGGGCTTTCCAGGAAACTGCTGCCCTAGATCATGGGGTTTATTTGTATGCAAGCTGTTTGGACTTGGACAAAACTTTCACACTTTTCCTATCTACTAAAGAGATTCTCTTCCAAAGGAGACAGATGAGAAGAGGTAAATAATTTCCAAGTCAACCTGATTATATGATCATTTCTTTTTTTTCCAAATCTTTTATTATTTTTTAGTTATACATAATATTAGGGTTCATTTTGACATAATTGTACAAGCTTGGAATATTATTTGCTCTGATTCAGTCGCCAGTACTTCCTTCTCCTCCCTCCCCAATCCCTATTCCCTTTCCTCTATTGATTTTTATTTTATTCTTTATTTATTCATTTATTTTTGATATTGGGAGTTGAACCCAGAGGGGTTTGACCCCTGAGTTGCATCCCCACCCTTTATTTTTCATTTTAAGACAGGGTCTCACTAAGTTGCTTAGGACTTTACTAAGTTTCTGAGGCTGACCTTGAACTTGCAATCCTCCTGCCTCAGCCTCCCAAGTCACTAGGAATGCAGGCACGAGCCACCATGCCCAGCTGGGGAAGGTGTAAACATCACTTTTCACAGCCTTGGTCATTGATTCATGTCCATTTTGAGAAAGTTTTTCAACAAATTATAGAAAATTTTTTAATAAGTCTGAAGGAATTGAGCCCAACTATCTAGGTCTCCATTCTACCATTGTGTGTGGGTGTTTAGGGGAACTTGGTTACAAGTAGTTGTCAGCAGTTAAGCCTACAACTTAGAGAAGAAGGAAGTACTGATTTATGACCAAAAATACGAAGTCTCATTTCAGAAATGCAAAGAGTACAGTCATATTCATACCACACACACATACCACTTATATACATATTCATGCACATATGCACAATTATACACCACTCCTGTATACACCCAAACACAGACACACCTCATACATACACTCTCACATACTCCATTTATGTACATATTCATGCACGTATACACAATCATACACCACTCCTACATATATCTAAGTGTACAAACACACCTCTTATACACACAAACACACACTCAGAAAATGTATCCTGATATGTTCAAAAAAATCTAGAGTATAGAGAGTTCAAGAGAAGAAGAACATTCCACAACAGGAATATAAAACTTAGCCTTCATCTTTTAGTGATTTCAAGTGCAAGTGATATTTATAAAAACTACATCTCTGGGGGCTGGGGTTGTGGTTCAGCGGTAGAGTGCTTGCCTAGCATGTTCAAGGCCCTGGATTTGATCCTCAGCACCACATTAAAAAAATAAATAAATAAAGGTATTGTGTCCAACTACAACTAAAAAATAATTTTTAAAAAGACTCTCTCATCCATGCAAGAAAATCTTCTGTCTCTAAATGTTAAAACAACATCCTTTCTGATGAAAAGTAAAACAGTAGTTATTACTCATGTAACCACTTTCTATGTGCCAGAAACCACCAAACCGAGCTCAGTTTGTTCTTGTTTGGAGGTGTGTATTATGTGAGAAAGGGTGGTGAACAATTATTTCCATTGACTTGCTGAGATGTGCACTATTACCTGACTCCTTGAGGTTTACAAAAGTACTGTTTACAAAAGTAACGACCCTGTTGAAAACGGCATCACTGATTAGAATCAAAGAAGAAGCTCCAGGGATAAGAAGTGATGTAATTTCTACCCTTTTGCAGGTTTCAGTTATATTACAAGATCCTGAAACCTTAAATCTCTTCTCTGTCACTTTTTATGGTTTCCGATTTCCTGTAGGTATTTTCATGTTCTTTACTTATTATTTTAAATTTAGTAAAGCTAGTTGTTTTATCACTTAGGCCGGATAATTCCAAAATCTGATCTCTGTGCTGGCCTATTTCGTCTGTTATCTATTGTTTTTGCTGGTTCTCACTCATATTGCCTTGTTTCCTTGAGTGTCTAGCTATATTTGAGTACATGCTGATCATTGCCCTTAAAAATAATCTGCAACCTAGGATGAATTGTTCCCTCTACCAGAGAGCCTTTGTATTTACTTCTGCCAGTCATATCTGGGGCACTGGTAGGCACGGCCTATCTCAAACTAAGGCTTGATGTCTTAGGGCTCACTGTGTGTGTGTGTGTGTGTGTGTGTGTGTGTGTGTGTGTGTGTGTGTATGTATGTTCAGGATGTGAATCTGTACTAATATAAAGGCATCTCATACCATCTTTATTTTTTTTTCTCCTGCTATATTCAGCATGGATGCTGTTCTCTGTATACTCCCAACATTAGGAGGAAGAGAGTGAGTTTTGTGTTCTGGTTCAGTCCTGTGTGTATAGCTCTTTGAGTCTCAACTTAATTAGGGAAGTTTTCCATAAAATCTTTGTTTTTGGCATTCCCTGGACCTTAATTTTTTTAATCCTCTATTCTACTGAAACACTGACCATGTAACATGGGCAGGCATGTAACATGGGCAGGCAAAAACTTCAAGAGTGACTATTATCCATAAATTTACTTTGTATTTTCTCATTTTTTCAGCACTTCAAAGACTTTAAGTTGTTTTGAGGGAGAGGTGAACAGGGGGAGTTGAACTTAGGGGTGCTTTACAACTGAGCTACAACCCTGGTCATTTGTATTTTTTTTTTATTTTGAGACAGAGTCTTGTTAAATTGATGAGGATCTCACCAAGATACAGAGGTTGGCCTTGAACTTATGATTCTCCTGCCTCAGCCTCCTAAGTTCCTGGGGTTATAAGTGTGTACCAGTGTTCTTGGCTTATATTGACTTTTAGATGAAAATTTTATCCAGCACATTATTTTTTTTGTGGTGGTGGGGATTTAACTCAGGGCCTTGCACATGGTAGGCAGTACTCTATTACTGAGCTAACCCTCAGCCCTTCCAGCATTTTTCTTATTGTAAATTTGAATAACCTAGACCACAATGACCAGAAGCAGTTTGTTAAGAGGTCATTTTCAATTTGAAAGTTATGTAGGGAAACTACTGCTTAAATGAATGTAAATTATATATCTCCCTCAGTATTCTGAGTTTCATCAAAGAGTTTTGTAGTGTGCTATAAGTTCACATATATGAAACCTTTGTCTATATTGATTATAAATGATTTATAATTAGGATTGGAGAAATGCCAAAAATAAATACCAGAATGGCTCATAGATTTTCTACCTTTTGCACACTACACATCTCCCGTGATGCAACATCCATGTCATTGACTGAGGCCCTCCATACCATTTTCCAATAGGAGACACTTTTGAAGGCACCGTGTGGATACTTGGTAGAATGGCCTGTTTTGCGGCTATCACTTCCCCCAAATTTATCTTTTTTAAAAAAAAAACATTTATTTTTTAATTGTAGTTGGACAGAATACCTTTATTTCACTTATTTATTTTTATGTGGTGCTGAGGATCAAACCCAGGGTCTCACACATACAAGGAGAGCGCTCAACCACTGAGCCACAACCCCAGCCCCCCAAATTTATCTTAAACAATATTTTCTCATATAACTACATGGTCCTCTTTGACTCAGTTGACTATTAAATCCCTGAAAAGGCATCTACTATAATTTTACCTTATAAGGAAAAAAAAACCCTATGGAATTGGTTGGTTTCTATAAAATGATCTAATCTTGATTATCTGCTTATTTTTTCAGTACTAATGTCAAAAAAAAAATACAGAAAATGCCAAAGAGTAAAAACAAGCCAATGTATTTAAACTGTAGAATCACTTCTTAAAAATAAGACTGGACTACGGTTTTATAACTGAACCACATTTTAATTCTATCTTGCATGGGGTCATTGCATATATGTTTTGAATTCTCCTTAGAGCTTTCCCATCTACTCCTGAGAGGCTGAAGAATTTATAGAGGCAAAATAGGCAAGGACATTTTCTTAGAGAATGTGCAAAGCAGATCATCCAGAATGACATCTTGGAGGTTATTTTGTCCTCCCTGATCTCATATAACTCATGCTGATGAAGTAAAATATTTGTAAAATTCATAACCAAAGTGTTGTGCTATTTTAAAAAAAATCAAGTATTTCCAGCCAAAGTCCTAATGAGACCAGTTTCAGGTTAATATCCACCATGACTAATGAAAATGCTTCTCTTGAGAAAATATGAGATTTTTAATTTTATTAGTCCTGATACTGGAAGAATCCCCTCATTCTTACTTTAGGGTACCTTTGTGATTATTATTAGATAACTCATTTCTGAGTCCTTGAAAATATAGTGCTTTTTGTGCAATAAACCACTCAGCTCTTTAATCCATCTCAGTTCTAGTTTCTAACTACGACACAGAAAGATTGTTTCCATCAATATGTCATATTAAAAGTAAGAAACTGGATTTCTTTTGATTTACCTTCTACCACTGAGCATTTTTTTAGAAAACCATGTTTTTACAGAACACATTAGGATCATAAATGTGTTAATGCATAAAACATCCCATTATTCTTGCTATCTCCTCTAGAGAAGGAAACAGTGATAGAGAGAGATTAATGGGTAGACCAAAAGCCATCCAGGAAATTAGTAGCAGGTCTGGGATTAAACTTTGGAGTTCCTGCCACCCACTGTTAAGTCAAGTCAATAGTCCCCACAGCTTCCCCAGATTCCACTTACATGTAGTAGAAACGAGGGGAGGGAGGGAACTGCTAGTTATCCCTGGCAGCTAGGTAGGCAAATTATCAGCAAAACATTTATGAAAATATTCATCTAGCCTGGTTCTATTCCAAGTCACTTAGAAGCTTCCTGCTGGGTCAGAATTGTTGTGCCAACAAAGAAATCTGAAGCTGAGATATGAGAAATGCTGAGGCTATTTGAGCTGCAAACCCTCCAACATCAATGCCATTATCTAGACAGAATAGTTTTGTGAATTTTCTCGCAGATGAGGAAAAGCCCTGAGAATCAGAGTAAAGGCACACACAGAGTGAATGACAGGGAAATGAGGGCCAAGGTTATCTCAAATGTCTTCTCCATTGACTTTTTTTACATGATGGCCAATGATAACTCACACTGGGCTCTTTAAGTACCCAGGCCAAGCACCTAACACAAGGAGTTATTTATGAAATAGTGAAGAACAAGAAGGCCTAAAAGAGTTTACTATGAATGCCACTTGGGTAAGTTACTTACCTCTTCATGACCTCTGTTTTTACCACCTGTGCCTGAAATTCAAATTACTTTCACATGCACACTATGTAAGACTCTCATGATATATCAAAAGATCCAGTTGTTACTAAAATTGTAAGTCCTAAATCCATTAAAGAATCATAATTGGTAGGCACAAGAGGATCTAGAATAATTCCTTAAAACTTCAACCTTTTAAAGCAGTTGAGCATTTGTTTATTTGGAACTTAATGTTGTTGGTTTTTTTTTATTTCTTTGTTCTAGAGCATCAGTGTGTTTGGTAGCAGGAACACAGGCTTTGGGGACAGAGACATGCATTCAAATCTCTGTTACTTTCTAGCTATGAGCACTTTCTTTAGTGACTAAGTCTTTCTGAGACCAAATTCCCACTTGTAGGAACACTCATATCTACCATAAAGGGTATTGTAAGAAAAGTAACATTTGTCTAAGACTTGGAGCATGGCATATAGTTGTTACTTATGCAACCATGATTATTATTAGAATAAGTTATATAAAAATGCATTCATCCTGCACATCCTAATGTGTCTGTAAGTGGAACCATGGGCCATCTAGCTCAAGGCTCTAGATTGTTTTACAAATCCTGGTTTTGATAGTCTTATTTATCAGTCATTGGTCTACCACACTGGACACAGCTATGTGAACTTCATGGAGTGGATGGTGGAAGGATTATCCTGGGGTACCTCTAAGAAGGCAAGATTGGGGAGATAACACCTAGGGACACAGTGAGTACACCTAAGCCTGGGTAGGAAGTTTATGAAAATATAGCAATTGTAAACCTCTGATCTGAACTGTCATTCATTAATTCATCAGATTTAACTTAAGCATCTGTATGTATGAACTGGGTACAGAGAAACATTTTTTAAAAGAAGTGACACAAATTTTTAAAGTATAAAGCATGTCTTCAGCCTTCCAGAAACTCAGAATTTAGTTGGTTAAACAAAACTAACATTCATGAAACAGCTCTCTATGAACCTCCTGCTGACCTTGGTCAAGATGGCACCAGGTAAATAAATCATTGGGTCATTCTTCTGTAGACCAAATTTAGAGCTCAGAAAGTCATAGTAAATGCTGCATTGTATTGCATCTCAAAGTTTCTCCCAGTCTGTGGACTTAACTCTGGCTCTTCCACACCACCATGCCCTGGAGACATAAGATTGTAGCTAATATTTCATCTTTAGGTCAATGATTAGCCTGAAGATACTTAAAGAAGGAAACAGAATTTAAAATCAAGCACGCACATGCGCACGTATACATACATACATACACGCACACACACACACACACACTTTCAGCTGCTTCCTTTAATGTGACTCAGCACATCCTGGAACACTGGGGCTCCAGCCCTTTAAGCAAGTGTTTTCTCTCCACTTATTTTGATGAATCAAATGTTCAATCTCCAGAAGGTGAAACTCACACATATTGGCTTTACATTTTACTTATTTTCAATATTAATAGTTGGAACCTTCCTGCAACTTCAGAATTGCAGCTGGGTTTTTTTTTCCATCTATATGTGAAATCTTTCTTGATATTTTTTTCAGCAGCTCTTCTTGGAATTGAATTGCTTACTTTTATCAAATACAAAAAAAAAAAAAAAATGGAGTGTTGAAAGGACCAGAGCATTTGGGGAAGTATAATCATTTGCTAAACCTTATATTTTTAAAGTGATTAGCCAAAGTTTGAGAAATTTCTCAGAGTGACTGTAGAATGGAACCAAATAAAAAACCACAGAGATATTTGTAGTTTGAATGTTCTTTAAGTAACTGCATTATTACCACAGCACCTCTGAGGCTTCCCCTTTTTGCAGATTGCACATTGTCACCACTTCCTAAATAGCTGCCCTTATTAAAACACTACAGACTTTTGTAAAAAAATACATATATATATATATATATATATATATATATATATATATATCTTGATTTGAATAATTTAATAACTGCCTTGAAAGGGAAAGACCTAGTTTTGTTTCTACAAAATCCTATCTTGGGGTTTATTATCTGAAAGAAAAACAAAAAATGATTTCAAGGAGGAGTATGGAGTGTGGACTAGGCCTAACACCAGGCTTGACCGAAAGAAAAACAGCAGGAAAAGAATTTACTAAAGAGATGGTAAAGATCACTAATACTCTCAAAATGATATGACAAGGGTTTCAGGGATGGGGTTACTCAAAAGTTCAGAAGAAAGACAAACCATTGAGCGAGAGTCTCTTCACCAAGCCTTCTTTCAGTATTACTCCTTTTAGTTATTAGCTACACCCAACTGTTCTAATGAGACCAAATTGTCACAATTTATAATGGGATACTGTTGTCAGTCAACACAGTTGTCTCCTTTACTGTCATCTTTATATTTATTGGTTTCCCACCAAGAGATGGAAGGTGGTCAGAATGCCCTGCTATGTCTCCACTCTATCCTGATCCAGCAATAGAAGCTACTGAAGAATGAAACCAGTTAATATAGGAAGAAATGTTGGTGCGTTCCCTGACAGCTTTGTACTCACTTTAATGATTCTACCACATGAGCTTGTTTCCTTGGAGAGAATGTCCTCGTAGGGCAGGAATGGAGAGCGAAGATTCTCTGCCTTCATGGCAGAGTATTTTGCAATAGCTACTTTTTCCTTTCTCCTAATTTTTAGCCTCAGCAAACAAGTAAAATGAGTCCCAGGTAAGTTAAAAACAGTTTTAAGCATGTCTCCCAGAGGCAAATGCCATACAATAAGATACCAAACTGAGCACTTCTGCCTGAGTCCTGGCCTGGGTCTTGGTTCCACACACGCTAGTTAAAATTCTTATCATTGCCTGATGACAATCAGTCCCTGGGAATTCTGGAAAGATTGCAAATCCACCATTTCCTGCAATTCATCAAAACCTAGTCTCTAAATGGTTTTGACTTTCTTCAGAAATATCATCATACATCACAGTCATGGGAGTCCCCTGTGTCCCTCTTCCCCACTATGGCTGGGTCACTTTTCAGAGCACTTATTTTCACCAGAGGAAAATGTAGGTTGGGGTGACCTCTGATGAGACATGTCTAATCTGAGAGGGATGGTTGTTCATGATCCAAAATGCAGATAAATTGAATGAACTTATCTCCCAAAAGAGCTAGAGGAAAAGAAATGTAGTAAGAATTCAAGTAGTCTATGTTTTAATAGAGAAAAAACAAAAATTGTTGGATAAAAATAAGAAAAAAGATAAAGGCAACTATTACCTTCTTGAACCATAATAGTAGAAAGGAAACTGGACAGAGAAGAAATCTGAATATCAGGGTTCCCTTGCATCTTGCTCAGTAACCTCTCTGGTCTCAGTTTCCTTGGCTCCCTGACCTCCCAGTGCTAACATTCTGGGCTTCAAACCAATAGATCACTGTAAAATCTGCCCAGAAAGCTCCATCAGCTTGTTCCTCTAAGAGCCGAAAAGGAAATAAGTCAAAAGCCGATGCTCCACTGGAGAGATGGGTTCTTCCCATAGGCATGGCCATTGTACACATCCTGCCTGCAGTCCTGCCATCTTGTTCAGGGACCTCTCCAGAACTTCCTTGGGCTTTATTGGAACAATGAAAAATTATTAAAATCCCCAATTCTCCCCAAAAGGCCTGAGAGCTGTCTCCTTCTAATTTCAAGCCAGATCATTCTATAGACTTTTCTTCTTTTTACACTTTCATTTCACATTTATTGGATATTTGCTGGATTCCAATCTTTCATTTGGGTATGAGGTCAGAGATCAAGTCGAAGACCTGCTGGAGAAACAGACTTTACAGGTAAGGGTTGGCCCCTTTGGTCCTAGTTGGGGAATCCATTGCTGTTGCTCCACTAACTCTTATTTATTTCAGTCCACAGGTGGAGAACCTCCACAGGAAGCACCAGAGGGCTTGGATTTGCCATGAGGAGGCTGCCATCTCGTTGGAGGGTTGCAAAGGTAGGGGAAATAA
Organism: Ictidomys tridecemlineatus; assembly: GCF_052094955.1. NCBI lineage: Eukaryota > Metazoa > Chordata > Mammalia > Rodentia > Sciuridae > Ictidomys > Ictidomys tridecemlineatus. The sequence goes on along the minus strand of NC_135486.1, from coordinate 47,469,300 downwards.
TGACATGTTTACAAGCAGACATGAATCCAAAATGCCAGCTTGGAATAGAAAAAACAATTTAACATATGTGACTTATGCTTCTGTTTACATTTATATTCCCAAGATTACTTATATATGTAGACTCATAGAATGGGAAACAATCTGAGAGAACATGTAGTCTTCACTTTTATTTTAAGTGAAAGTTCTTTAATTATAGGTTTTCATTTTTATGTTATATGCAAGTTTGTAACATTTTTAAATATACTTAAATTTGATCATTCTAATTCATGCTTAGGAGTCAAGTTGGGAGTCATTGAATGCACTTACCTATGATATAATCAACCATAATTATACAAAATAATGTTTAAACTTTGGATTGGAATTATAGCTAGAAACACAATAGTACGAGTGCTAACTGTTGTTTTCTGCTAACGTAAACTATAAAGAATATAGACTACAGAGAGAAATGACACTCTTATGAAAATCTGTGGACTCTATGAAAATTAGATCTTTTGTTGCTTCTGCTTTATTTCCTAATTGTACTTTTTAAAGTTGCCTTATTTCCCATTTCTTCAGTTATTCCTCATTTCTTAATAGTACAAATTGATACATCTTGTGATTCATCATTTTATAGCAGAATTCAAAATTCCAGTAGCATGAAAAAGAGCTTTTAAATTTTTACTTTATTTTTACAAAATATATCTTTTCCCTGACTACCTCTTCCTACTCACTAGCAATGCAACCCAAACCATGAGTCACACATTGGGTCTGTTATGCCTGGCCCCCCAGCATGCCCCTCATTTTGTGTGGAAAATTTCCCTTGGCCATACACAAGACCTTTGCTGTTGTAATTTACTGGCTGATAAATTAGAAAGCCAAAGCTCTGACTTGTTTAGTCCGGGGGTTAGGAAAGGGGAAGTTGTACTTGATTAAACCAATTCTAAAAAAAGGAATGCTATCTAATCTATATTGCAGTGGGGCCCTGAACCCAGCTGGGGGACTCGTCCACACAGGTTTGTTTCAGGAAATCACATCGCATGCCCTAGCAACCCTCAAGTTGGGATTTTGGTGGCCGTCATTTTAAATAAGGCAAGTTGTGAAAGAACACAGGTTTTATAGCTCAGAATAAAACTGTACAGGCGTGTATCCCACCATTGAAGGACTTTAATGGGATACCACAGTGTGACACACTGGGATGGCTGCTGGGAACACAGAGATGAATACAGTATCAGCCGACCCCAGGGAGTTCAGAGTCTAGCATCCTCTATTGCCAGGAAGACACCTGCAAACTCATCCAACCAAAGAGTTCTTAAGCAAAGCTGGGTCTCATTAGCTCTTGGTTGAATGGAAACAAAGATTTTGTAAATTACTCAGGGCCAGTGAATAAGCAAATGCTTACCAACTACCAACACTTAATCACCTTCCTTTTCCTATGATGGTCCCCATGCATTAACACTTAAAAAAAAAAAACAAAGCAGCATTTTTGTTTTACTTATCTAAAATGTATTTCCATTTCACCCACAATGGGGTGAGGACTTATTTTGCAAAGATGAACCACATATTGAATTTTTTTTTCCAATTCTCTTCTCAGTTCTCGCTGAGCCTCACAGAAGCAATAGCTAGGTCTTGGTCTTATGGCTGTCTTTAAGTTTCCATGTTTGAGTCATAAATATACAAAGAAATCCTTCTAAATATTTGACAAGTTATCTCTCTCAGCCATTTGAGGTTAATTTTCTGGGGACAGCCCTGACAATGGAATTGGGAAACTGCAGTTCAGGTCATAGCTGTGTTACTGATGAGCTTTGAGACCTTTTAACCAATTATTTTGCCTCTCTGTAACTCAGTCACTCTATCTAGAATAATCCATTATATTATACAACCTCTACTCTCTTTGAATCCTATGAGTCTAGTATTTGTTAAATTTATTTATATTTGTGAAATGTATTTATTAAAATATATTTATACATTATTATTGCTGTGGGTATATATGTGACTGCATGACCAATGTAATTCTGCAACCTGTACACTCAGAAAAATGAGAAATTTTATCCCATCTGATTCAAATGTATATGTCAAGATCATTGTAGTCATGTGTAACTAATTAAAACAAATTAAAATATATATTTATATATTCTAATATGTAAAATATATATATTAATATATTTATTACCTTATTTGTTCATATTTGTAAAATAATATTTATAAGATTTTGTAAACTTTTTAGCAATTCTATCATTGCTTGGTGGCACCATTCGATGCTGTAATGTTTCAGAGCCATCAATGAGTTCACATTCTACATCTTATTTAAGTTTTATTCACTTAGGGCCCTGTACCCCAGGTATAAGACTTACAAGTCTGACTTGGCACTTTCAGTAAAAGTAGCTTTGGGCTACTATTCCTTTCTCTCCCCACCCCCTCCATTTTTCTTTTTTTTTTTTTTTGTTTTCTTAGTTATTTTTTTCTTTCCTTCACTCTCTCCTTCCTTTCTTTTCCTCTGCCTTTCTTCCTTCCTCCTTCCTAACTTCTCCCTTACCCTCCTTCTTTCCTGTTCTTTCTTCTTTTAAACAAAACAAATACAGTCATGGTTCGGCTGCTTAATTTTGGATCAAGCCCCATGTGAAGAGGAATTCAAATCCTGCAAGTACCCTAAGGTTGGGCTCTGAGTTCACCAGACAGTTCCAGGTCTACTGAACCCACTGGCTCTTCTTCATCATGGAATCTGCTACCCAATAGCAAAAAACGACAAATAAGCAAAGAGCCACACTGCCAAGAACACTTGGGCTTTCTGCATTTTCAATTATTTTGGTCAAAATGAATCACTTGCTTTCTTTTCTTTTTTCTTTTGGAAACAGTTTTACTTCCCATTTCCTCACTGGACACATAATTTTGATTTATAAACCCAACAGTCCTGAGTAAAAGGAAGTTTTAAACAAAGCTGATGCCCCTGCCCTGGGTTGTTTTTCTCTTTTCCCTGCAGTATTTTCAGAGAACACTTTGGCCTTCTTGACAATGCAAATCCATGTTGTGCCTAACAAACCTCAGGAGTCTGACTCCCCAAGGCATCTGAGTCCTTCTCATTCAAGGGCTTCTTATAAATTCCACTGGAACTCGCTTCAGCAGCAATGCACTTTCAACTGGGATAAATCTGTCTTCCAATAGTCTGTCTTATAAATCTCACTTTGCAGGGGTATTTACAATCCAGCTACTGCATGCTTATTTTATTGACTAAGAATGAATAAATCAGTTTTTTTCATTTCTCCCCATGTTCCACTGCTCATATTTTTATTTGGGGGCTACTTAGTAGTTTCTGATCAAAGAGCATGATTATAAAAACATCTCTTGACCTAAAAATTATTCAAGAAACAGAAAGTGGAATTTACATCTCTTTTTTGCTAGACTTTTTAAATGAATCTGTGTTGGAATGGGAGGATGACTATTAGATGGGAGATTTGTATTAACAGCCTAAAAATATCACATCCGCTCTACCCCATCTTGAACCCCTATACCTAGATATCACATAGATGGATTATAAATGATGTTTACTGAATGCTTATTATATTCATGTGTATTAATTCAATTAATGTTCACATGATCTTTCTGAGCTAAGTAGAATGATTCTCTTCAATTTACAGATGAGGAAACTCAGGCATAGAAAGTAAATAACTTGAATTTAAATCCAGGCAGTCTGGCCTGAGCAATTCTGCTCTTACCCTTCTATGTAGCTATCTATTTTTAAGTGCTCAACTAAGCAACCTCAATTCTTTGTTTTTGAACATTATATTTTACATAATGAACATTGTATTTTACATAATGAACATTATATTTTACATAATGAATATTATATTTTACATAATGATTTTTGGTCTCTAGACTATTATCTCATTTTTGCCTTAAGATCAAGACTGCAGTATTATGTCCATTGTACAGATGAGCAACCATGGTTAAGAGAATTTTCATGACTTTCTCAATGACCATACAGTAAAGCTGGTTTCAGAGCCTCAGTCTTCTGACTACCATTATGGCACCCATCTTTGAGTCTCAAATTTCCTCATTTTAGTAACAAATAACCAATAAATCCCCCAATTCTCAAAGCCAAAAATGTCTCTTTGAAGTATTCTTTCACTTGTTTATTGAAACCTCCTGTGGACTGCAACTTCCATGAGAACAAGGGCAAGACTTAACTTGTTACCTCCTGTGACCCCTGCCTCCAGCACAGAGAAGGTACTCAGTAAGCATTTGTGTGTGGCTATAAGTGTGCCAAGCACAGTGCTGGGGTGCAATTATGAACAAGCTCAGCTCGTAAATTGCAGGTGAGGCACTAGAGAGGCCCCTTGAAGCTACGTGGTCCCTGCAGCCCTGAAGTCATCACGTGGACAATGGCCCCCACTGTGCTGAAGTCCACCAAGAGATAATTGACCGTGACATGAGTTATGTGTCCCAAGCTAAATGGCGTCAGGGTCAATTACTTTATTCTAGAGCCCACAGCAAAGAGAACCATTTGCAATGTGGGACTCACGTCATTAAAATAACATTTAGGGATTTTATTTTAATCCAAGAGACAGATTTCCAGTGCTGCTCAGCTATCAAACTACAGTAACCTGTGCACTAAACACACCTCCCAACTCTCAACATGACTTGAAGAACACCAGAGACTGTAACACTGATTGAAAGAAACACCAGGTCTGATGCTCAATCCAGCCCACAGAGAAACTCGCCAGCATTTCATCTCCAACCTGATAAGCCAAAGGCAAGTTGTTTTGTGCTTTTTTTCCTCTACCATCTTCAAGAGATGGAAGTGATTGTATAGTGCTGACATTCAGGTTGGAAGCTCAGCTGACTCAAGACTGCTAGAAAAAATACAGGATTTCCAGTTAAATTGGAATTTCAGATAGGCAAAAAAAAAGTTATTTTTAAGTATAAGACATCCTAAATATTGCATAGTTTATACTTAATACTTTATATGTTAGATATGAAAACCTCAAGCTTTATTGAAAAAATCACTAAAAACAAATACAAATCTTTCTTGATACGATTGGGCCTGCTTGTATGGAATTGGTTAAGATATGGAAGGCAAGGAAGAATGATAGATTAGGCCCCGTCTGAGGTCTGGTTTTTCAAGGGTGCAGATACAGTGCTACAGATGTTGTCCCAGTCATTCTTGGGTGTACCACAGTGAAAGGGCATTTGAACTACTTAAGGGAATAGTTAAGAGGCAGACCCTGGAGCCAGTCCCCTGGGCTTGAAAACCACTGCCTATCAGTTGTTAACTGTATTGACGTTGGACATGTAACTTTCATTTTGCCTTAATTTCCCTGTGTATAAAATGGAGATAAGAATAGTACCTATCTCACGGGATTTTGTGAGGGTTAGATGAGTCTCTATCCGGGTATTAGTAAGCATTAGTAAGATTGCCATGACCATCATCATTATTGTTCTCATTCCCACGGACAAATTAGTCTTTATCTCACTGTTCAACTGGGTCCAAATTTTCCTTTAGTGGTCTCTATGTTTGCTTCTTTTAAGCATCTCTTTGGTAAGGAGTAGCTGACTTGACTATTGACTAGTCACAGATGTTTGATATGAAATTCCTCACAAGAGGTGATTATATTGGGCCTACAACATGCAAAAATAACAGGTGAAAAATAAAAAGTGAAGCTGAAAAATTTCATTGAAGATAGATGTTTAGAACACTTTTAGTTTCCACAAAGATGTTTGGGTGAAGATTTAGTATTTAGTGAAATAGGTTTCTGAAAGCAGTTGCAACCCACAAGTAACTCAAATGTCCTTACATCACTAAGGACAGCTCATATATATTGCTAGCGTGTTTGTTCATGCCTTTAAACTCACACCTTCTGTTCAAATAAGCAGACTCCAGTAGCAATTCTCACCGGAAGGCGGAGAAAGTGTGGGAAGGAATATCACTTTAAGAGACTCCACTTATGATATAAGAAGGCATTGTAGCATGTTGTTAATTTTATGCACACAGCAGACTGCTGAAAAGCAAAGAGCACTTGTGGGGAGCCGGAAAAAGATCTCCTGAGATCGCTCCACCAGGTGATTGAGTGTCCATGCCTGACACTTTTCAGCGGTCAGGACCAGTGTGATATGCGAGCTACAAGCTGTACACTGCTTTCACCTTTTGAATCAACCTGGTAAATTCACCTTTCCCATAATTCTTTAGTGTACCTCATAAACCAGTTTTTAAGATGCCAAAAGCCTTTTAGCCCAAAATACTATATTTATTAAAAAAATGTAATGTTTTAAGATCTCTAGTGTGATTTCCTTTTTTGTCTCAACATCTTAAACTTTCTCTTTTAAAATAAAATGAAACCCAACAATAGTTGACTACATTCAGACTATACAACTCTGATACTTTATGGCTAAGATAAAGGACAGACTGATTAGTGTTTTAAAGTGTCTTAAATAGAACCACTCTTTTAGAGCTGCCTCAAAAATGTGTGTGGACTTAACTAGTATTTCTTTCTCAAGACTGCCATTGTTTAAAGAGTTTACTGAACATGAAGTTCTGTGTACAAGTTATTAGCGGACCAGCCAATAACAATGAAAACAGTGCTTAAACTCTCTTTGCAGGTAAGACTGAGGAATCACTCTGGGTTGCATCATTAACTCTGCTAGAAATTAGAAAGTGAGAAGTGGTTTCTAATTTCCGTATTTTATTTTGATAAGTACTCCCTAGGCTTTGCATAACTCCTAATAAGCCTTCCAACATTTTCTTCCAGTACTATAGTTTCAAGTGCTCCTTAATACTGTCATAGGCTTAGTAAGATCTACACCAGGGAGAGAGGATATCTTTAAATATTAAGAATCATTGAACAGGTCACCATACAGACCTTAGCGCCCCCACTTAAATACCTCGAGCTACGTTTGCCATTTAGGGAACTTGCTTATCTTGCTTGCTTCAGCTGTGGTCTGGTTTTGTTTTTGTTTTTGAAGAAGATCTGAGCTGGTCTTCATGAATCTATTATAAATATGTTTTCTTCATTTTCCTGAACCCTCACAATAAGAAAAATATCTGTGCAACTGGCAATTCAACTGGGTTGTATTTGCAAACTTTGGTTGTTTAAGGAAATCACGATGATAGCCAATAATAAATTAAGTGATATAAGTTGTTCAAGATTTGACCGTTTCATCAGGGCTCCAAAATTCACCAATGTGATTATCATCAATGGAGTGCTTACAAATTATCTGTTAAAAAAATATCCTAATTTGTAGCCTTTGCTAATTTTCCATGGTGTGTTTGTGTGTGTGTGTGTGATATATTTAAAACTGTTAGAAACAGGTATTTTCTTCTGTTATGTTTACATGGTATATATATGTATGTGTGTGTGTGTGTGTGTGTGTGTGTGTGTGTGTGTATATATATCTCCAGAAAATCTCACTTCAGTCTACCAATCATTCAAAAATTGGTTTGCAGAATTCCTGAATATTTATTAATGTGCTCTCCTAAATCCATATAAACTGGTTCTAACCCATTAAAATTATGCCAATATTGCACAACGCATACATTATATAATGTATAAACATTACATTATACCTCACAAATGTATAATTATTATGTAGAAATCAATTTTTTTAATGTTTCTAAAGATAATTTTTGAAATTATGAGTTATTACATTGGATAGTAGTTAATGTACATGTCCTAATTATGGCAAAAACTGTTTAATTCATTTAACAATAAAACTTATTTACCACATACAAGGTACTGCACTAGTTCTGTGAGAGATATAAAGATCCCAGTAGTTCCTGAATTATGGAGACCTACAGCCTTTCAGAGAGAGAACAAACAATATATAAGAAGCTTTAATAAAAATTTGACCATGAGAGGTACTATCACAAAAAAACAAATTTAAAAAGGAAAGTAAGAAATACCACGTAAACATAACAGAAGAAAACACCTGTTTCTAAACAGTTTTAAATTAACCTCAAACTGGCCAATGAGGTGATGGTTTGTTTGTTTGTTTAAATGAAAGTAGAGCACTAACTCATACTTTTAGTTAAAAATAAGGAAACAAAAATTTACAAACAGGCATAAAACTTTTAGCCAAATCTTCCAAAAGACTAGGTGCTGATCCTTCCCCAAACTGATTGGTAATCATAGGGCCATTCCTTTTTTTCTACTTACAGTATGTAAAGGATATGACTATCCCTTTCTCTGTTTCCAGAATTGGGTTTCAAATATCCTGTGACTGGATCAACATGGGACTAAGTTTCATAATCCTTAAATGTTGCAGGGAATTCTTATCCCAACTTCCTAAAATAAATGATAAACCAGTTCTGAGTAGTAGTAATTACTAGACATTAACATGTGGCAGGTATTATGAAATGGTTATACATATTATGGCATTTAAATCTAAGACATCCTATTCTTTCATTGGAAAATCTCTCCCCTAAACATTACTCAATAAAAAATCTTCTTAGCCATATTAACCCATGTCACTAGAAAAAGTAAAAGTATTTCTTGCAGTGATTGTGAGCTGGAGATTGCTTATAGGAACAGGAAGAGCTCCAGGACTGTCCGTGGTAGATACCCCAGGAGAGCAACGAAAACCCAGGGAGACAGAGCCAAAGTGCATCCTGGAGATGACATTAAGGGAACATGACAACATTTAACCCAGAGGTGAAGGAAAAATTGATACAAAGCCAGAGGGGGGAAAAAAAGGCTGATGAAATAAAGGAATGAAAAACTAACTATATAGAAACTTTTCATGTCCACAAAAACAGTTTTCATTGTGCAAAGCTTCAGAACCCAAGATGGAAACAACAGACATTTGGCAAAAAAAAACTCTACCAAAATGAAATACCTGATAAGAAGATAAATGTTGTACGTTTGAAAACAAAACAAAATAGAAGTGGGAAGGGGTGAGAGGATTCAGAGAAAGCCAAGTGGGAAGCCACCAAAATGACCCATGAAAATTCCAAATAAACATAAGAAAGTTTGAAGACAAATGACAATAGAGAAACCTCAGCAATCGCAGCAGATGTTTTCCCTCAAGGACCAAAGCGGTTTGGATACCTTAGAAGACATGGCTCACAGGAGTATCCAGGGACTTGGTCTTCCTCAGCCCAGCAGACACCAAGGTGGCAGCAAGCATAGACCAGCTAGTTCCTCGGCCCCTTCATCCTCCTCTGTCTGGAAGAAAAGTCATACAGTAGGCCAGTAGGAAAAGAGAGAAGTTCTTTACTGCCACATTTTTCTTACTAAGAGACAAAAAGACATAAAAATGAACTTCTTTCCCATCTATTAGTTCACACGAGCCTATTGCCCGACCCTGAAATGTACGCTAATCATACATTTGTTGCAAGGAATTCCTACCCAACTTCCTAAAATAAATGATAAACCAGTACTGAGTAGTAGTAATTACTAGACATTAACATGTGGCAGATACTATGAAATGGTTATACATATTATGGCATTTAAATGCAAGACGTCCTATTCTTTCATTGGAACCTCTCTCCCCTAAACATTAGGGGAGACAGGTGAGCCTAAAACTCAAAAAAAAAAAGTAACATGTCCAAATAATTTCCAGTTGAGATGTGAATCCAGAGCTACCTAAATCCAAAGTCCAAGTTCATTATTTGTCAGTAACACACAACTTCTGGATCTGGCTCCTGATGACTTTCAATGTCATTTCTTGTTAGTTGCTTATTTTTATTCTAAGAGCCTCATGAAGTCCAGGATCCCTTTCTGAATGGTTGAAGAAATGGAGCTTTCAGAAACTTAAAGAAGCTTTCCTGTGAGCAGGTGGGGAAAACACTGCCAACAGACACCGCCCCCCCCAGCCCCCGCTTCTAGGCAATATATGTTTCTTGTCATAATAAATCTCAGTTTATGGCCATATCCAGGGAACCTACTGAAACACAACCAAATTGCATTTTTTTACCCAAATTGAAAATTGCAAAGAAGTATTAAACATGTCCCATGGTAATGCATTAGAGACCAATCCCCAACACCAGTGTCACAGGGACTCTACTGACACGCAGCATGAGAGGACAAAAGTACTCTTACTATTCAAATAATCCTTTCTAGTGGTTTAGAACTTATTATTGCCATTTTACTACCTTTCAGAAATTGGATTACTTTATGATCATAGGTCTTGCCAAATATGAAATCCGTTTTTCCCCACTGCCACTGTCCCCATTTAGACCCTCCTCAATTCCCAAATTCCTTAACTGAACATCTGAAGGTTTCGTGCTTCATTCCCTATCCCAATCTATATCCATAAAGCTCCTAAGGCAAACTTTTAAAATATAAGCAAGATGAAAATCACTTCCCTGTGGAACATTCTCCAATGAGTTCTTCAGCCAGGTTTTATAAAGAGTTAAATTCCTTAGCTAGGTGTGCAAGGCCCTTCAAGACCTCTTTGGCCTCGTTTCCTGTCTCTTCATTTACTTTATTTTCTTTTTTTTTTTGTGTGTGTGTGGAGGGCTTTTTAAAAACGTGTTCATCTTGTTCTTCTTAGTTATACATGACAGTAGAATGTATTTTAACATACCATACATACATGGAGTATAACTTTCTATTCTCGTGATTGTACATGATGTGGAGTTACACTGGTCACATAGTCAGAAATGAACATGGGGAAGTTATATACTTTCTTTTTCTTCAGCCACGCAGAACAACAGTTTGCTAAATCAAGGTATAGAGTAACTTACCTTGTTGAATTAGCATATGTGATATATTGCATAAGATAACTCTCCCATCTTTTTCAACTATCCAACTCCCATTGATCTTCTGAGACTTAGGGAGAGCACTCCTTCCTGCAGAAAGACTCAAAGGAGCCCAGATTTCTACCTTAGCCTCTGTGCTGCAAGGGTACTCTGGGCAGACATCTGTCATTGTTCTGATATTACTCTGATCTTCCATCATAAGCTACAGGGCTGACACTACAACTGAATAATGAACTCCTTCAGGACTGAGGTTGTCCTCTTGGTGTTGTTGAAGCAACTTTTCCAACAAGTTGATTTCAGGAGTCTATCAGAGATTTCTCTGGTTTTCCAAAAGGTAAAAAAAAAAAAAAAAAAAAAAAAATTCTCCCAAAATGTAATTCAAGTATATCTCTTAAAGAGAAAAAAAGTGAAACAATAAATATCTGATTATTTAACTAAAATAGAAGTCTAATTTTTAGCTCTTAGGTGGGAGATAAATCAACCCTGAGTTATTTTTATTAGTTATGTTAATAACAATCCAGGAGAAGCTAACATGTTGCAGCATCAAAACTTTTTGTTCCCCAGTTCTTTCCCACTGCTCAGAGGGATGGCTACATAGTCGGCACTCAATAAAGTATATGAATGAGTGAAGGATATATCCAGTACTTACCTCATGGAACTACAATATAACAAAAATGAGGCTTTATTTTTCCTGATATAATGAAAATTGTATTGTGTTTTAAAAATGCCTGATTTAAAACCACATGAACTATATTCAAAATGTATGTCCATTGCAAAAACCAAAGTTTCCAACTCAACAGTCCAACAACATTATTGGTGCTAACTTATTTTTTTAATATTTTGCATTTTAGTTGTAGTTGGACACAATATTTTATTTTTATGTGGTGCTGAGGATGGAACCCAGGGCCTCACACGTGCTAGGCGAGCACTCTACCACTGAGCCATAACTCCAGCCCTTGGTGCTAACTTATAAGAGTAAACAGGACTCAAGTTTTCCTTCCAGTATGCTTCCACATTTTTCATGTGAGATGTTAATTATTTGAAAGTTATGCAAGGTTTTTAGATTTCCAGCATTTTAAGAAAGGGGAAGAATATAAGAAATTGGTATAAGAAATATGTTTGGCCCTACTATGACTAAATTTTCATGACTCCATGATAAAAAAAGATTTTTTTTCTGACTAAATTATGAGGTTTAACCTATTAGGATGTGGATGGAGAAACCATTCTTGTCAAAATCAGGACTGTGTTCTGACAACCAAAAATTATTCACCCTTAATTTGTAAGCCTATATTGTAATCCCTCTACAAATAGACCAATATAGGCTTACAAATTTTGAGGTAGATATCTTACAATTTTTCACAAAGTAGAAATTATGATTTTTAGTATGATTACTTGCTAAAGACAAGGGTACTGCTACATCCTCACCTCAAAGTTGGAAATTAAGCGCATGCAGATCACTTCCATTATTCCACTAAAGGGTGAAATAGATCTGTGATCATTTTAATGACCATCTTAATTGAGAAGTTTCACCACCGTAAGTTCTGGTTAACAACCTCCAATTACATCTCAACATATTAAAACAATACATTCATCAAGGCAAAGGCTTTTTGTAGTATACAGAATAATGTCTCCTACTGACAAAAAAAAATGTCCATGTTCTCATCTCTAAGACTTATAAATATATTATTTTACATGGAAAAGAAGATTGCAAATATAAATAAGTTAAGCACCTTGAGATGGGGGAATTATTGTGTGTTATCTGGATGGACCCAATGTAACCACAAAGGTCCTGATAAAAGGGAGGCAGGAGGTTCCAAGTCAGAGGAAGCTACATAGCAATGGAAGCAAAGGCATGGAGAGACTGAGCATGCAAGAAGGGACAAGAACCTCTAGAAACTGAAAAAAAGATGAGGAAACAGGTTCTTCGTTATAGCCTCCAGGAGCACCAATGCTATATATTCACCTTCACCTCTATAAGACTGATTTTGGACTTCTGACTTGAAAACTTCAAAGTAACGAATTTTTCTTGTCTTATACCACTAAGTGTGCAGTCATTTAGTATGGTAGCAACAGAAAATTAACAGACCCATTCAGAAAGTGACTACAAAGCAGTGACAGCCCTGGGAACACTAAGATCAGGAAGATGCAGTCCGTGCTCTGAATATTTTCATAGGAGTATTTCATTTGGAAATAGTATATGTCAATCATCAGACTTCAAGAAACACACTACCTAGGTTGAGATCAATAGAGAAAGTAAGTAAATGCTCAGGGAGAAGAGCAAGTTTGACTGCAGTGTAAAATATAAATTCTTAAATACAAGTCTGGTTAGGTGAGGGCCATCAAAATGATTATTATCCAAGTAAATGACTCCTATCTTAAGAAACAGGATAAGGATATGGATTTAAAACCTGATTAGCCAAAATGGCATTACTTTCAAATCAATGCCAAAGTTGCTTAAAGCACAGGGATCCTTCCTTCATATTGTCCATCTAGTTATCAATGACAAGAATCTCACTTTGGTTCAAGAGACTTAAAAATTTATTCACCCTTAATTCATCATCCACACCTGGCCATTGTTCTTTGAATCCAACCTCCACAGTATAACCAGAGTGAAAAAACAGACCTTACCATTTAAGTCCTATGTTCGGGTGTTCGAAAACTCTCAGTAACTATCAAGTACAGCCTCTCTCCTCTTTTCCCATAGCCCTATGTCTGTGCTTCAGTTTTCTGACTTAGTGATATTCTACAATATCTCATTCATCTTTATCTCCCACTATTTAACACAGTACCAGGTACATAGTAGATATATTGTATTGATAATGACATCTTTGATTTTATTTATTTATTTATTTTTGTGGTGCTGAGGATTGAACCCAGGACCTTGTGCATGCAAGGCAGGCACTCTACCAACTGAGCTATATCTCCAGCCCAACATCTTTGCTTTTCAATCCATTATGAGCAAGTAAAATTTGTCTTACCTATCTGGGAAGATATTAGTTGTGGCTTTCGGGACCCAAATGATGTAGTCAAGACTATCTCTGTCTATCATGTTGGTTTCTTTTCATAGACCCACATTATGTTGCGAAGAAGAAGATGGGTTTACATAACCTGAGATTGGTACCCTTCACAATTCTGGTCCTGCTTGAGTCATAATCTCATCCATGACCCATGACCACCATGGGCCCAGTCTGAAATATTACACATTTCTGTGGCTGGGTGGAGATGAGAAATAGCTATAACATACACTGCTACACACCCCAGCAATCATATACAACTTGGGAGAAAAAATTTTCCAATAACTCATGGAGGTACTAAGCTGACAAAGATAGTAAATATCTGTTAAGTTTTTACTGCTGGTCAAAACAATGCTTTAAGAGAGTCTGCCCACATATGCACAGAAACTGTTCATCATGGCCACAATTGGGACTGGACATCATTGAATATCTGAATTTGGAAAACTTTACTTCAGACAGTACTACCAAAAGAGTTTTTCTTATAGGAAAATGTATGTGGAGAGTACTCCAAACACTGGTCTTTGTCAGCTAATGCAACAATGGGCTCATGCTTTCCTCAAGACAGCTAGCTGAACATGAGCCTAACTTGGAACACTGTGGTTAAAGTCTCTCTCTTTGGCTGATTCCCTGAGCTCAAATAAATGCCCTTTCCTGGGTTAAAGAGTCTGTCTGTGTGTGGAAAGGTGACTAAGATTTGACTAAGCAATTCAAATCCAATCTAAATGCTTCTGAACATTTTATTCCAGCTGTGAGTGGGAAAAAGGCATTTAGAATGCAGAAATGATAGGGTTCAGAGGCTGAATTTGGCAGCCTGCTCAGCCACCTCCGAACAGACCTTCCAGATGAGGGTATATGGTCACAGAGTTCACAGAGGTGTTAAGTACTAAAGCATTCCTGAAAAACAAAATTCTTTGGAATGCAGCACAGGTTTGAAAATTATACTCATTTGTAAACCAAAGGAAAAGAAAGATTCTGGAGCTGTCTTCCTGGGGAAGACACAGCAGCACTGTCTGTCCCCAGAAGATAAATCTTCTCTGAAATGCCCTTTTCTAGAGAAAAGACCCCAGTGGCCTTTTGCAACCACCAAGCAAAGGAAGGACAATTAACAAAGGGACAAATGACAGGTTTTTATTATTTTATTCATTTAAGACAATCATGTCCTAAAGAGCAGAAATCAAAAGTTTATACACCACAGAAGAAAAGTGTATTTACATAAAAGATTTGCAAAAACCAGCCACTTTCTAAAAATGAGTTTCTCAAGATGACAAATTTGGTCATCTTGAGAGAAATTTTCCAGACTATAGTTTCATAAGCTATCATTAGTAACTTTATTCTCTTCATGAAGACTAATGATAGAGGAAAAGAATAAAGACTTGCTGAAAAATCTACATCATTTTATCTGTTTATTACTAAGAAAAATTTAGATCACTGCCTTTATCCAAGAGCACCACAAATCATTATGGCTACTAACTAAGACTTTATTGATGATAGAACAATTTCAGTCCCAGCTCTGCCATGCATTAGCTCTGAGACCTTGGAAAAATATATTTTCTACTCCATCCAAATTCAACACCTTTATTCTTCAAAATCTCCATTAGTAAAATGAGAAAACGAGTCAAACGGTGAAATCAAATATTTATAAAGCATATATCTGATAAAGGACTTGTAACAAAATACATTAAGAAAAATTTCAACTCAGTAACAAGATTAGCAACCTAATTTTAAAATGGGCAAAATATTTGAATAGATGCTTTACCAAAGGAGATATAAATATGTATATATATATATCACATGAAAACTGCTGAACATAATTAATCATCAGGGAAAGCAAATTAAAATAATGATAATAGGACTTCACCTTTCACTTGCTGAAATGGCTCTATCAGAAATGAACTGAAATGCCAATGGCAGCAAGATTTGCAGGAAACAGAAATATTTCGGCAGTTTCCTGAAATGTTAAACATATACTTTTCCTATAATCCAACAACTTCACTCGTAGACATCTACCCAAGAGAAACACAACTGTGTGGCCTCTACAAAGATTTGTATAAGAAGGTGAGAATATTAGAAGGTTTGCAGTAACCCAAATTGCAAACAATCCAGCAACTAGCAAAAAGGTAACCAAAAGGTGATGTATGCATACTAGGTTGAATGATTGCTGCCCACCCCTCCACCCCCAAAGAAGTATACGACTACCTTGAACTTGTGAATATGACCTTATTTGGTATTGGGTCTCTGGGAGATGATCAAGTTAAGAAGATATCATGCTTGATTAAGGTGGACCATAATGCAGTGAGTGGTATTCTTATAAGAGGGAAATTTGGACACAGACAAACAAAGGAAACACCACTGTATGAAAACAGAAACTAAGACTGAATTATGCTGCCACCAGCCAAGGAATGCCAGCGATTGCCAACCACCAACAAAGGCTAAGAAAGATCTTTTGGCCCTCAGAGAGCCTGGCCAATACCTTGGTTTCAGATTTCTGCCCTCTAGAACTGTGAGATTAAGTCACATTTACTTTGTTATTTCAACCCAAGAAAACTAAGACAGTATATGATGATACCATTCAGCAATAGAAAGAAAGAAATGAGTGATTCAAGCAACAATATGGATGGTGGACCTCAAAAACTACAAGTGAAACAATTCAGACAGTGACCAAAAGACAAAATGAATGGTACAATCCCATTTGAATGAAATTTCTATAAAATGCAAAACTTTGGAGCTAGAAAGCAGAACAGAGGTTGCCTGGGAGTGAGGTTGGAGCAGCGATTACCTGCAAACAAGCACAAAAGAACTTTCTGGTGTTGTAGTTGTTGCTTCTAAAACAGAATTGAATAATTGCTAAAAAAAAAAAAAAAAAAAAAAAAAAAAAACACTATAAACATTTATTTTAAATCATCAAATTTTACATTTTCAATGATCAAGTTTGTTCTATGTAAATCACACTCAATAAAACTGAAAAGTAAACTAGGGAATTTTTCTTCCTTCTCTAACAACTAGTATAGTACAGTTTGTACAGTGTAGATTTTACTACTGTTTGAAATTTAGGAAAATTCACTTTTCATTGAAATCTGTGCTGTTTGTTGATGATGGATAAGCATATGAGAACAGTAGCAATTTCTTACATATTTGGTCAGTTGAAGTTTTCTTTTCTTGTGACCATTTTGACATCATATATTTTTTTAAGGAATTTACTCATTTCATCTAGGATTTCAAATGTATCTGTTTCCAATCTCTGTTGTGTCTATGGTGATATCCTTTTTTTTTTTTTCATTATGTGTCTTGTTTATTTGCTTCTTCTTTTTTCTTGATTAATCTTATCAGAGGCCTACTGTGTTAATCTTTTCAAAGAATCAGCTTTTGGTTTTGTTAATCTTTTCTATTGTTCTTCTGTTCTTGATTTTCTTGATTTCTACCTTTATCTTTATCATTTCCTTCCTTCTTATTTCTTTAGGTTTTCTTGCTATTTTTTTTTTTTTTTGCAGCTTCATAAGCGGGAAAAAAAACGCTTCCTTTTTAATCTTCATTGTTTCATGTTATTTTTAAAGCTGTAAGTTTTTCTGCTTAACTACATCTGTACACTTTGAGATGTAACACTTTATTTATAACATACAGGTTATTTTGAAATATATGAGAAATGTTTTAGTTATT
This sequence comes from Ictidomys tridecemlineatus, assembly GCF_052094955.1. NCBI lineage: Eukaryota > Metazoa > Chordata > Mammalia > Rodentia > Sciuridae > Ictidomys > Ictidomys tridecemlineatus. Next base: position 47,451,963 of record NC_135486.1, on the reverse strand, counting down.
TTTGAAATTTATGTTTAATTTTGTTATAGTCAGAGAACTTAGCTAATGAGATTGATTTATAGCTAAGTTTTGTAAACATTCCATATGTGCTTGCAAATATTATGTATTCTCTGTTGGATACAGAAATTTATGAGTATATATTTGTTGATGTTACCATAAGCTTATTTATTATACTCTATTGTTTGGTGTAACACACAACTGCTATGGTGTGTGTGTGTGTGTGTGTGTGTGTGTGTGTGTGTGTTTATACACTTGATCTGTGAGGTTTGGAGGGGTATGTATAAAATTACCAACCACATCTGTTGATTTATCTATTTCTTATTTCTTCCTGATATTCTTCTGTTTGGTTCTTGATAATTTTTACAGTTGTATTGTTTGGAACATGATGAGTTAAAAGAGCTAGCTCATTTTACCCTATCATTCCTTTCAATATATATATAACATTTGTTTCTGTCTTTTTTTTTAAATTTTGGCTTTCAGTTTTGTTTTCTCAGTTATTAAATGTGTACACCAGATTTCTTTCAATTCATACTTCCAGATGTTTTTTATTTCATTTTTTACCTCTCTGTGACTTTTATTTTAATTGTATCTTTTGAGATCAACCTACTATTGCAGCTTTTCAACATTCAATCAGTGTTTCTCAATAAGTATGTTTTACCTATTACATTTAATGTAATTCTTACCTTATATCTGTTCTTTCATTTTATGTTTCATTTTCTCCTCCTTGCTTTCTTTTGAATATTTAATTTATTTTCCCTTTGATTTAAAAGCCACAGATTTTTTTTTCATTCCCAAAATATTAGTTCCTAACTCATATGCATAATTATTGGCCTTTATCTGTTTCTTAAATTTACCAATATCTGGAAGTGATACTTAAAATATATAAAAATTGATAATATCCTTGATAATTTCCTATAAGAACCATCATAGGATAGTGTGTTTATGGGTATGTGCTTGGAGAAGCTCAGTATGTTGGGTTCAGTTGTGCCCCCCGCCACCAGATTTCATGTGTTTGGGTCCTGATACCCAAGACCTCAGAATTTAATTCTATTTAGAGATAGAGTCTTTATAGAAGTGATTGAGTTAAAATGAGGTCACAATTCAGCATAACTCCTGTCCTTAGAAGAAAAGGTGGTTAGAACAGCAATGTGTGCACAGGGAAGACTATGTGAAGGCACAGGGAAAAGATGGCCATCTACAAGTCATGGGGACAGAGGGAAAACCTACAGTCACCTTGTTCTGAACTTATAACCTCTAAACCTGTGAGAAAATGAACCGTTATTTCATCTACCAGTTTCTATGCTTTGTTATAGAAACTCTTGCAAACTAATACAATCCTCTGTCAGGATCTCTATCTTCTCCCCACACAGAGGAGTGGTCTGCCAGAGTGGTCTGCCATACCCTACTGTCCTACCATCCATACTTCACATCACATTGTTTGGTCTGGATCCCAAGATGTTTTAACATTCTTTCATGTTTGACCATCCATTAGCCTTTCCAAACCAATGTTTTCCCTCACTATTAAGTATGATTGACTTTTTCCTATTATTTCTTCAGCTTATTGCCCTTCATAGATCTTCGCTTTTATTCCAGGATCCCATTACTAGATATTAGCAATTCTACTTCTATCACCTACTAGCCTTTTTGTTTGGTTTCATATTTCCTTAGACGTATCTGCTGCCTTCTGAAAAAAAAAAACTAATTATGAACTCTTCCAATTCACTAATTTATTTTTCATGTGTATCTACCCTCCTATTTGCTCAATCTTTTCCTTCTCATTAACTCATACTTTGATTTCTACTTTGTTTTTACTATTATTTTGTCTTCTAGTGCAACCAGATTCCCTTATCAGATCAAGTAATTTTAATGTATTTATTTTAATTCTTAGTCTACTTTTAATATTTCCACATCAGAGGATACATCTGTCCCACAGGTGTCTAGTTACTTTGTCCTGGGAGCTCATTTTTCTTTGAGTGTATCAGTTCTCTGCCAGCAGAGATGAATTAAAAAGGAGAGAATGAGCCTCTGTATGTAAATCCCAGGCATCACCCAGCCACTGTGGATAACTCTGATTTGCAGTCAGCCCATCTGGCCACTCAACTGCTCAGGACTTCCAGTGGTTTAGATAAGGTTCCCGAAGGAAGGCTCATATGTTAAAGGCTTATTTCCAGCTTAGTGTTATTAAGAGGTAGTGGAAATGTTAAGAGGTGGGGCCCAATGGGAGCTCTTTAGGTCACTGGAAGTGTGCTGGTGAAGGAGGCAGTAGGACCCCAGATCCCTCCTCATTCTCTCTCACTTCCTATAAGGTAAGCAGTTCTGCTCCACCAAGCACTCCTGCTAGGACAGGCTACCTCACTACACACTCCAAAGCAATGGGGCCAAAGCCACATGGACTGAAACCTCTCCCACCATAAGTCAAAATAAATTTTTCTCCTTATAAGTTGATGATCTCATCTACCTGTTACAATGATAGAACCCTGACTGACACAAGACCCAACCTTAAGACTTAAGAAATCTTGGGAGGAGACAGCTTCCCCAGGTGCTAATCCATGAGCCTGTGGGAATGAAGGGTGGGGGTAAGGAGAGCTGGTCATTCAGGACCTATTTCCATGATCCCCTCCCTCAGCAGTGTTTCTGCTGCCTGTCATTACCCCAGCTCACCTCTGTAGTGAGAAAGAAGCAGAAACACAGAAGCTACTGCCATCTCAGACCATCTTCCTTCCCTGGCTGCAGCCGACACACCAATGCACCATCTCAGGAGTGCCCAAAGACTGTTTGTGATTGGATTTATTCAGTCTTTGCATTCATGCTTCCCTTCTGCTTATTTATATTCTTTTCTCCAGTATTGATTTGAGAAGGGAGGCACTTTCTTGGCAGAAACCAGAAACCTTCCTATACAAGTTAAAGGCCGACTTTCCACAGTTTATAAATGCATGTGAAATTGCTCACCTATAACAACACTGATAATTATTAAATTAAATGATGATCATACGGTCACACATGCAAATCCTAATTGTCCTCATTATTAGGATCTCTTTTCCTCTATTCAAAAATCAGGCTGTCTGGCATGTGTTGCGTGTTTATAGCCATAGCTACTTGGAAGGCTGAGGCAAGAGGATCACTTGAGTCCAGGGTTTCAAAGTCAGCCTAGATAACATCGAGAGATTCCATGTCAAAAAGATAAAGAAAAGAAAAAGAAAATTAGTTTCTAGAGTTGGGAATAGAGTGCTTGTCTAGCACATGTGAGGCCTCAAGTTCAATTCCCAGTACTGAACAACAACAACAACAAAATCAGTCTCTCCTAGGTAGGTGTCCTTCACCAGCCTAACCATGTCCACCTGTTTTCTCCATCCATTGCCTCCCACCATGAGCTCCACTTGCCATATATCTGATAAGATTTTAGCAGGTTCTAATATGTCAGACATGTTTGTTGGCATTTGCATTTCCCTTTATTCTGCTAAGGATTTGCTAGTTGAAATGATTTTTTAAAATCTTTCAGTTACTATGAGTGGCTAGCCTAAAGTTGTGCACATTGCTTCTGATATGGCAATCATTTTCCTCACAGATCTATTTCAAACTGCCATTTCCTCCCTCCTCAGACTTCTAGCGTCCCACTGTTAGCCATGGTCACTTAGTACAACTTGGTTTCTTCAGTTCATACCCCATTAAATGAATTCCTTCACAGGCACACTCTCTCTCAATGAGCTTTGGAATGTCACAGAGAGGAAACTGCACTAAACTGAGGGGTCAAGTCCTAATCTGTGCTCAGAAACTAGATGTATGACAACAGCAATATCACTTCACCTTTCTCAGCTTTTTTTACCTATAAAATGGGGTGAGAGTTGGAAAAGTTTGAAACAAGTTATTGCAAATGTTCCAAATTTCTAAATTCTATGATTTGGTTTCAGGTTATCCAGGCTCTACGAAGCTTGGGAAATACATATTTCAAGAGACCTAGCTATATTTAATGTAGCTTTCTGAAGACTACTGTAAGCTGTCTCCGAGTATAATTCAGTACACCTCAAATACAGAAAAGCAGTGTAAATGGATGTCCCTACTTAAAACTTCATCAACACAAAATTATATGCTTAATAAATGAATCAAAGACTTACCTAACCACCAAAATATCTCACAAATTCAAAGGTAGAGTTTGTTATTATTAGAACTTAGTCTACTGACTGTAATTTACAAGTAGAACCCACTGTTTAAAAAGTAATAATAAAAAACACCATAGCTAATCTCTCAGCATTGGCCAGACTACCACCTCTGGCCATTTAAAAAAATCCTAGGAAATATATTTCTTAATGTCTTTATTTAGTGTTGCCCAATGAACCAGAAATCAGAGCAGCCTGCTTGCCTAGAAATGCTCTTGGAAAAGCATTGGGTTATTTTCAAACTTCTTAAAGAAGATTTGGAGTTAGTGTATATTTGGAAGTAAAGGATAACATTGGTACCTATTTTAGCACAGGCATTTATTTGCCTGTTTCAAATATGACTAAGACACACTAGTACACAAAACTCCCTCTGCCAGGCACTTAGCACAAAACAGCTACTCTTGCATCTTTTCAGCATCATAAAGCTGTTAACTCGTGGAAGCAACAGGGAGAAGTACCTTGCCTCTCAGAATTGATGGAGTTGGTGATTGGTGACTTTCCATTTGAAAATCAAATCAAATACTTCCATCAAAGCACAACAGGAAGTGTCAGCAGGCAGTCCCAAAGCAATGCTCAGTTTCTGTCTGGAGTCTGTCTTCTCAAGTGTTCCTCAAGGCCAGTCATGGAATTCCAATACCTATGGCATTTTAAAACTGTGCTCCAAAGTCAGATTCTTTGTGTTATCTGCTATAAGCTTACAAAGTTCAACAATTACTATGTGAACTTTGTAAGTTCAACAATTGACTATGTACACTCCCTGTAAAATTTGTACTCTCATTCGGATGACTGTCATTTGTAAACCTCTGAACCTCTATATATCTTTGCTTAAACACGCTCTCCTTACATTCAATTTGTATGGCTTCACACATACACACTTTTTAGCACAGGCCACGGAGTCAGCAAACTTTCTATAAAGCAACCAATAGTAAATATTTTGGACTTTGTAAGCTGTGAGATTTCTGTCACAATTACTTAACTCTGCCATTGTAGCTCATAAACAGCTACAGATAATATATCAATGAATAGACTTGGCTGTGCTCCAAAAAAACTTCATTTACGAAGTAGATGGTGGAGTCGACTCAGCCCATTGGCCAAACTGTCCAATCCTGTGTCTAGGTAATGTTTCCATAATAATCAGGTCAAGTAATTTTGTACCTAATCTGAAACTATGCTAGGTTTTGTATTTAGCAAGCTGTAGAACTCTCTCCAAAGACAGAGACAGTGGCTATATATTTTTGTTCTGTAAAGCTAAAATTGAGTCCTAGAGAGTAAGTCACTAGACTCATCCCATATATACAGGATAAGTTTGTGCAAAATAAGGAAGGAATGCTTACATAACAGCTAAATTTATTTATGTCCATATTTTTATTTGGACATAAATAAAGAAATATTTTATCTATAGTGAATTGAGTTGATGTAAACATTCACAATAACTAAACTATGGGACCAGCCGAGGTGCCCTTCAACAGATGAAAGGATAAAGAATATGTGATATATATATATATATATATATATATATACACAATGGAATATTATGAGCCATAAAGAGAAATGAAATTATGGCATTTTCCAGTAAATGCCATCCCTCCATCCATGGAGAATATGTAGCACCATTTCACCATTCCAAAACTAATATCACTATTAGCAGCCATCCTTTGAGCAATATGCCAAATGACAGTAATCAGTGAGTTATGAATCCAAAAGAAAATTCCATTCAGTCATCTCTTCATTGAATACACAAGGTCATCTTGGGAAACTGCAAGTCAACATATGCTAGGGTGTGTATATAATATCCACTGCACAAAAGCATTCTCCTGACATACTTTTGATGATGCCATCAAAATTTTAAAATAAAGTTAATTGCAATCATCTGTTTTAGTAAATTTTTCCTGGTCCCTGGTGAGAACTAATTTCTTGTTCTAAATGATAAATAACTGTATGTTAACAATTCATTTTAATTTTTTTGGTTTTGTTTTTGTCTAGAAGAAATTTCAGACGTCGCTGTCTGTGGTTTCTATATTATTGATTCATGTGTCAGAATATTTGGCACGTCACCGAGACTTCACAGTAAGTTAATAATTATGGAAATGACTCTGTTATCATATCTTCTAGTTTCTCCAATGCACAAAGTTGAATGGTGTTTAGGAAACAGGAATGCACTGTAAGCTGCTAACTGATCTCAGGGTAGTTCTCTTCCAACCTTAACTCTCAATTTACTCTTAATCAAATTAGTGCCAGACATTATAGTGTAATAACTGGTATCCTTGAGGGAAAAAAACGCAGAAAACAACATTAAAATGGTTCAGCCTTCTCTGCTTTGATTAACTTTAGATCATCTTGTCAAGTACAAATGCCACTCAGTTATCATTGTTTTTCCTATAAATATGATACTTTAAAATTCATCTCTGTGGTTTCAGAAGTTTATAAAAACCTCAGCTCATTCACCACTCTTGCTTCCCAAATATCATTTCAATTGGCAGTGCATTTTTTTTTAATCTATTCACCCTGGGATTTATACTTTTGCCTCTGTCTTGTCAAAATAAGCCATATAAATCTAAAGTCAAAAGAGAAAATGATTTTTTTCCCTCAACAATCACTATAATTTTCATTTAAAAATCAAATCAAGTTGCTTTTTAGCTGCCTCCATGCTCCATACAATGGCATCATGGTGATATATCTCAGCAGAAAAGGTGGAGGAAGCTCCCTGTCCCTCAAGTGCTATGGGATCTTGCGTGAATGTCTAAAGCTCTGAAGAGTCTTATCTTATTTGAGTCCTCTCATAATCAGACCCCAACCCAAGGATTGGGGTACAAGCAACTTACATGCAGTGAAGAGGAAAGAGATCCCAGGAAGTACTAGAGGAGAAGTGGAACAGGGAAGGAAAAATTGGTGAGTCGTTTCCTGCTCAGGACTCCACCCACTTCAGCTCAACCCACTCTCCAATCCCAATCAGGATTCTCTGAGACACCACACAGAACAGATTTCAGAATTATCTCACCAAACAGAGAAACTGAGAATGTACTCACCTACTCGTGGCAGTGTCTCCTGGGTGGTACCTCTCTAATATTCCTGGTCTGCCATGATGAAGTCAAAGATCACCCTCACATGGAGACGTCCAAGCAGCTGATCTATGGGATCACTCACTTGCTTTGGGTGCCACTTAATCACATTGAAGAAGGAGCAGGACAGACACTGAGTCCACTGAGGCTCACCTAGGGACAAAGTCTACAACCGAATTAAAGAAGGGCTTGGGGAAAACGGAGAAGCTCCCCCACTGGTATAGACTGTTCACAAAACACTCTTCTTAATGGAGCTAGTCAGGGGAAATTAAAGTAGTCGACAGTTTCCATACTGTGCTGGTCACCTGAGAGCTGAAAGCAGCAGAAGGCTGACCTCCTTGGCTTCTGGGCAAGATGTTTCATTCACCAGAAGAGGGTCGTGACTCTTATTATGAAGGAAAGATCCTGGTTTGCAGGACTATTTTGTTCTAAAATTATTCCTGTTTTTGTACGCAGGAGGTCATTCTGTTTTTTTTTTTTTTTCCTGAATAGCATTAGCCCATTTACTTTTAGCTTGTCCGTTTGTTTGTCTGCATTTATTAGATCACTGCCCACAGGCCTCTGGGCACAGGACCAAAACTAAATTCTACCGTTACATAAAAATGCAATGGCCAAAGGACATAATTTCATGTAAGAGAAGGGCGGTAGAAGTATATCAGGGAAGCCAATGTCAAATGAGAAGACAACATCTTGTGCCACCCCTGAAGGTACCAGGTATAAGGAACTATATACAAGATCCTTAAAAGTCTGAGGCTGGATTTAAATTTAGATGCCAGCAGTTTAAAGTGGGATGTAAAGCTGGCGTGATAACTATCCCTCTCCCCTAGTCTGTGGCTATATATTTTTGTTCTGGAAAGCTAAAATTGAGTCCTAGAGAGTAAGTCACTAGACTCATCCCATATATACAGGATAAGTTTGTGCAAAATAAGGAAGGAATGCTTACATAACAGCTAAATTAACTGAGAATTTGCTGAATCCCAGGGCTATTCTAGCAAATAGCTCTAATTATATTCATCTAATTCATACAAGATCACTTTGAGGAACATTTTACTAATGAGGAAACTGAAACACAGAGAACTCAATCATTTGGCTCAAAGTCACACAGCAGGAAGACGAGAAACAAGATTAAACTCATAATCTAACAACAGATATGGTTGTACTTTCTTGACTGCAGGGACAAAAGTTAACTAAGTGATAGACTTGACCACTTAAATGGTGTTTCATTCTTTTTTTTTGATAAGGGCACCCCAAAATACCATCAATATGAATTCAAGAGTGGTAAGAGCTGGTTCTCCAAGCTACTTTTTTGTCCTCTCTGCTTTTTGTCATGAAACTTCCAGTTTCAGCTCTTAACATGTGAAGAGCTTAGGAATCATCACTCCCATCTTCAGCAAGAAAAATTCTGAACAAACTGAAAATTAAGAAGGGTGTTGAGATTGCAGGACAAATTGCCATCCCAAATCCACAGAGAGGAGAATACAATCAGAGCGGCAATCCACTTACCTGGAGCAAAAGCTGCTGCAGTATAGAGCCATAAGAAGCTCTAAGTGGGGATTTGGAATAATTTCTAGAAGTGTGGACTGGCAGCAGGGTTAGACACTCATGGGGGTGGTCAAAGTCTTAGGAGCCCCCTGCACTTTGGTGAGTTTTTCCTCCAGGAATCCCACCAGATTCTTAAGACAAGGAGCCAAGAAATAGCACCTGTGGCTGTAGCAGAGTTGGGGTGAGAAATCGCCATATCCAAATGCACTGAGAACATTCTTATCACAAAAGTGCACTCTCCAGGAAAAAAAAGAATTTGTCAGAGCTTCATTCCATCCAGGCAGAGGATTATTTATTCAACTTCACCCCCTCTAGCCTTCCTGTCTCTCCTACCTGGAATGAAGGAGGGAGAAGGAGGAGAGGAGACCAAGAAATGGGTGTGCAGATAACACTCCAAGGACATCCCCCTCCCCCACTCAAATTAAGACTCAATAATAGAATTGAAGAATGCCACCCTTTTTCACCCCTTCCCACCCCCTTTCTCACAACTGTAACAGCAGGCTATAGCTAGGGAAGGGCTACAAGGACCAGGCTTCATTTAAAGAGTTCTCAAGAAGGTTTGACTCCTACTAAAGGGCTGTATGCCCTAATTTCTATTTCCTGGTACATCACATTTGTCTTTTTTTTTTTTTAAGAGAGAGAGAGAGAAAAATTTTTAATATTTATTTTTTAGTTTCTTGGTGGACACAACATCTTTATTTTTTATTTGTCTGTGGTGCTGAGGATCGAACCCAGCGCCCCGCGCATGCCAGGCGAGCGCGCTACTGCTTGAGCCACATCCCCAGCCCTGTCTTTTAATAATATTTACAAGGCATGCTGAAAAGTAAAAGAAAGAAAGAAAGAAAAGTGAGGAAAAGGAAGGGAGAGAAGAAAATACACAATCTGAAGAAACAGTTATCAAGATTAGATTCAGATATGACATAAGTTTTGAAATTATCAAAAGGAAACTTTAAATAACTATAATTATCATATTATGGGTTTCAATGCAAAATGTACATGATACTCAAAAACAAATGCGTGCTTAGGCAGAGAGATGGAAACTTTGAAAAAGGATCAGAAGCAAATGCTAGGATTCTGCCTTTCATTGTGTGGGGGTCACTTCTGGAATGTGACTCAGTTTAAAAATACATGATACAGAAATGCTGGCTGCCTCAGTGGGCTCCTTGGCAGATCGGACATGGCTCAGGAAGGAAGCAGTCAACTCAAAGACAGTAGAATCTTCCCAAACAGAACCGCAAAGAGAAAAAAAAAAAATGGAAAAAAAGAGAACATCAAAGAACTGTGGGACAATTTCAAAGTTATAATATAGACATAATTAAAATATCAGAAGAAGAAAGAGAATGCCCAGCAGAAAATATTTGAGGTCATAATAGAGAGTTTTCCAAAATTACTGTAAAATGCAGAACTATAAAAGTTCAAGAAGATAACTGGGAAAAATTCTAGACGACCTTGGATTTGGTCCCCTGGATATAACTCTAAAAACATGGTCCATGAAAGAAAAAAAATGTAATTGAACTTTATCAAAATCAAAACTTCTCCACTGCAAAATGCATTATAAAGAGAATAAAAAGCAAAGCACAGACTTGGAAAAAATATTTGCAACACTTACCTGATAAAGGATTTGTATCTAAAATATTTTAAAATTCTCTTTAAACTAAAAATATTAAAAACAGGAAAAAGATCTGTTCTATCACCAAAGAAGATATACAGATGGAAAGAAAAAAATAACTTAAGCACACTGTACACATTAGAATAACTAAAATTTTTAAAAAACTGATATTGTTATTTGCTGGTAGGAAATGGAGTAACGGGAGCTCCCATTTGTTGCTTGGAGGATGCATCCCTTTGGAAGCCAGCTTGCTATTTTCTTATGAAACTGAATATAATCTTGATGTGTGTCCTAGTCTGGTTTGTGCAACTATAACAGAATACCACAGACTGGGTAGTTTGTGAAGAACAAAAATTTACTTCTCACAGTTCTGAGTTCTGTGAAGCTTAGGATCAAGACATTAGCATCCCAGTAGGTCTTCTTGCTGCAGACTCACATGGCAGAAGTGAAAGAGCAAGAGAGAGATAGCACTGACTCTTGCAAGTGAATCAGCACCCACTCTAAAGCAATGCTAATCTGTTCATGAAAAAAAGAGTCCTCATGCCCTAAATACCTCCTATTGGGCTCCATCTCCCAACACTGCTGCTTTGGGGATTAAGTTTCCAACACATGCATTTTGGGGGCCACATTCAGACCATAACATATGATTCAGCAGTTGTGTTCCAAGGTAGTTTTGCAAATTAGTTATAAAATTATGTTCACACAAAAACCTACACATGTATATCAGGTTTCTTCATAATTATCCCCCAATGGAAGAAACCGAGATGTCCTTAGATACATAGATAAGCAAAGCATGGAATATCTATAAAATGGAATTTTATTCTGTGACAAAAAAAAATGCATTGTCAAGCTATGAAAAGACATGGATGACCTTAAATTTATATTGCTAAGGAAAAGTAGCCAATCTGAGGAGGTTTCACACTGTATGATCCCTATTACATGATATTTTAGAAAGGAAAAGATTATAAAAATAACAGAGAATGCCAAAGGTTTTGGGGAAAGAAAAAGGTAAAGCTCAGAGGTTCTTGTAGAAAACTGAAACAATTCTGGGTTAAACTATAATATCAAGTGTAATGAATTTGCCAAACCCCATTGAACGTTAAAGCAAAGAGTAAACTTAAATATAAGCAAACATGAAAAAAATGTCATTTAGAACACTGGGAGATCCCAGAAAGGAATGCAGACAGTGATAAGAGAATCTGACTATTAAAAAATGCATGATGCAACGCCAAAGAGGATGGGGGACATGATGTTGATCCAAGTAACTTTAGGAATGATTTTATTCCTCAAGGCTAAAGACAAAAGAAAGTCCACATAATCAGTGTATTCTGCTAGATTTAACTATTTCCCAGGAGGTTAGCAATGTGGTATTCCTATCTACATACAGTAGAACTGAACAATTAAGAAAATGGATGGGTTTGATAGAGCCAGGTTTCTCATCATTAGAGTGGACTTTTGCAGAAAGTAGAGGGAGCAGCTAGAATGATCCATGTGGTAATGATTAGTGCTAGAGACATCAGCATAGATTCATGTTCAGCTTAGAGTAGTTCACAGACAGTTATGTATAGAAACACTTGCAGGCAGGTGTCTGTGCTGGGTTAGTAGACTCACATACATTTCCTTCCAGTGAAAGTGGAGAGGGCCTCCAAGCAAAGACATTCTGATAGCAACAAGTACGCCAAGAACCAAGATCTTGGTTTCTTATACCGTTTACCACGAAAGGATCTGAAGCTTTTGAAGAAATGAATGGTTCTAGGACTTGTGCTGAAAGTGTACAAGATGATCCTGAAACGTATTATAGTAACAGAAAGTACGGAAGTGCTAAAATACATCTGTACATCCGTGGACAACAACTTGTGTACAAACACATTGATGGGAGGACTCATGATGGCCAAACCTGCAACAATTTAAACAACAAAATCAAAATACTATTGAATTACATCTCAAAGTAGAAAAGAAACAGCTATGCGTTCATACCAATTTAAGTAAATGATTAAGTGAATAAATAAATAGAAAAGACAATTCTACCAGGCAGAATTACAAATAATTGTAGATACTTACTGCCCCCAGCCAGCGCTGGCAGCCAACTAAGGGTGGCTTGAGTGAATTTCCTAAGGTACCAAATAAAACACAGACACACAATTTACCTTTAACTCAAGCCCCAGGATGGCTCCTCTGCCCTCGGGCTCAAGCTCGCCAAATGGGAGAGTGAGGCTGGTGAGGGAGAGAGAGCCAGCAAGTTCAGGAGTGGTCTCTTTTATTGGGGGGACTCTCATTCTTTAGAAATTTCCATACAATAAAGGTCAAGAGGGCCAGGGTTATAAGGACAGGTAAGGTAACTGGACTCCTGGGGCTGCAGGAAGGCACGCCTACGCATGAAGACACATTTGTGACATTTTTACAACTTTCAAGATTGGGGCCACTGTCTAGGGTCACATGATGTGGCCAGATCATGGGAAGTGACCGGCAGAGCCTCACCAAATCAGGGAAGGAAAATGCTGGTCCCACGGCATGGTGGCCTCCCACAGATACTCTCCCCTCAAGGAGAAAGATCATAATTCCCCACTCCTCACCTGTGGGATGGGCACAGTAATTTTCAAAGAGTACAGTATAGAAAGGAGGAGCAGAGAATAACTTTACAATGGATAAAACCGACAAACGTTAGCCTGAACCAGGAAATCAAGGTCAGCATCAGTAGTGATAAGTCACATGGGTAAAATATTTCTTTATATTGTCTGCAGAAAGGGGCACCCTCCCTTTGTGTTCTTCCTCTGCAGAGTGCATAGCTCAGTGTAATTATGAGAAAAATATTAGAAAAATTCCAATATAAGGACATTCTACAAAATACTTGCCCAGTACTCCTCAAAACTGTCAAAGTCATCTGAAACAAGCAAAGTTTGAGAAGTTGTTACAGCCAAGAAGAACCTACGGAGAAGTATCCACTAAATATAGTGTGGTATTCCAAGTAGCACCCAAAACAGAAAAGAGACATTAGGTAAAAGCAGGAGATCCTGATTAAACTGGGTTTTAATTAATAATACTCTATCGATATTGACTGATTAATTAGAGCAAAGGGACCATTCTAATGTAAGATATCAATAATAAGGGGAACAGTGTGGGGTTTAGGATAGCCTCTGTAATATCATCACAGTTTTTTATAAATCTGTAACTCCTAAAAAATCAAATCTGTTTTTTAAAAATAAAGTGACATAAATAAACAAATAATATAATGAACGGGTTTTTTACATTTGAACGTTTGGACATCCCTTGCATGTAGGAACCAAATTCATGTGACAGATGAATTACTTAATTACTTGAACCTCCGTTGACTTCAGACTTTCAGTCTAAGCCTAAATACTATATTTAGAGAAAAAAGAATTAAATCAATGGGGTTATTATCTAAGTTATTCATGTGAACCATAAGCTAGTGAGGAAGAGTTTGAGTTTAAATTATCCTGATTATCCACAGACGTTGAATTCAACAGGGTTTAGCTGCTCTCTTTGTATTCAGTCCTCTTTCGAATATTCAGTGATGTGACCCACCACATCACTCTCACTGAGCCAACCTGCCAGCGATGGCTCCGGCTCGTGCTGACCAAGTCACCCTGTCACCCAGGTGCATGGGTACACACTCACAAGATGGCTACCTGGGTCCCCAAGCAGAATGTCTCCCTGTGCAAAGGAAAATCAATTCATGAGAACTGCAGCCAGTGCTACTGATTCCACTAGAGTCAGGCTCCTACAAGGTCACTCTCAGTTACCAACAACACATGGGGCTGCAGGTGACAACTCAGATTGTCACTGCCGAAAATCAAGTGACCATTCTTTTCCTGACACATCTCTTTCAAGATAGTGTTCCATCCCAGGGATGTTCTTCCTAAAGAAGTCCCTAGGCCCTCTAAAATATGGAGACTTGCTTCCACATATAGACTGTAAGACACCAGAGCTCAGTACAGGAGCATGGGGTGCCCAAAGGCAAGGGGATCTGAGATTTCCTGTCCTACCCTTGGTGCACTCATTTTTTTTTCAGTCCCTTTCTACTAAGACTACAACTATTACCAAGCTTCCCTCAGGGTCTTTAATGGCCATGGTGGCTTTGGCAATTGCTCGGGACTCTTTCCTCTAAAGAGTAAACAATGATGTGTCCTTTTAGATTTCCCACATCCTCTCAGTCCAAACTCTCCTCAAATAAATATGTACAGAGGAAGACGAATAAATACCCTTAAAATTTACAGAATAGTGAGCTCTTTGGAAATAGCATCAAGTATTTTTATTGTTCATTTGTTTTGATAATTTAATTTTCATCTTCTTATATATCCTTCACTCAAGAATGAAGAGAATTCACCTTGGCTTAGAGTCATAGAAGAGTACAAAGTACCTAGCTGAAATATCTCATGCTACTGATAATACCATCAGTAAAATATTTAAAACCCCTAACACACATCTCCTCTGCTTTTAAATCTAGATACCCCTTGGCAACTAATTACTACTACTCTCAGAAATGCTATTTGGCTCATGGTGTACGTCCAGAGTCGGAGCTTTCTCCTGGTGCACTGGTTTCTCTAAATGCCTTCCATATTTATGAAAAATTCCTTGATGGAAGGAGAACTTTCTTCAGCCTTGTCTCACGGTCACTTTCTGCAGGATTCATTGATGGGGTAAGATTTACTCCTGGTTTTAAAAGGAGGAGGAGGAAGAAGAGGAGGAGGAGGAGAAGGAGGAACAATTTAACTTCTTTAGCTAAAGATGCTCTATACAAGCTGTCAGCTAAACTAGGTACAACCTAGAGGCAAAAAATGTAATGAATTTGGCCATTAAAGGAGCTGAAATAGGGGGAAAAAAGGAGTTCTGGTAAGAAAAGCAGGGTGTACTCAAGCAGAAATCCTACCTCCTGTACAGCTCCATGGTTGCCCTCTTAGAAGATGTGGAGCCAGATGTTTCCAGTAGCCTTGGTAAGTGACACCTCCTGAGTGGTCAGTGTTGAGTGGCACTGGAGACAGACTACAATTAGAGTGTCCACTCTGCCACTTCCTGGCTGTATTATTTGGGACAGATAATCAACTTTATTAACCTTCAGTTTCTTCATCTGGAAAATGGTAAGAATAATGGTCATCTCAGGGTCTTTAAGAAGAATGAACATTGTGATGTGTATAAAGTACCAAGTGTACAAAAGCACATGGTTAAGTGTTTAAATCTCATCAACTGTTCTTTTTTAAGAACAGAGTGCAGGTGGTTTCCGTGTTATTAAATGCTGCTATTTAGCTGGTTGATTGTTTTGAAAAGAAGGAAGGAGGGAGGAAGATTGGTTCTCAAATTGGTATGCTTAATTGAAAATCTAAGGAGAGTGAGTTTCTACTTCTGTGCTTGTTTGTTTTTTTTCCTTAGTATTTCCAGAGCTTCTACTTTAGTTTGGATCTTGAATTCCCCCAGAGGCTCATGTGTTAAAGCCTATGGTATTCTTGGGAACTAGTAGAATAACCTTAAAGAGGCCGGGTCCAGTAGAAGGAGGTTAGATTATTAGATTATTAGAGGTATTCCCTTGCAGAGGATATTGAGACCCCAACCTCTTCCTGTTTTTGTCCCTCTCTCTCTCTCTCTCTCTCTCTCTCTCTATATATATATATATATATATATATATATATATATTTTTTTTTTTTTTTTTTTTTTTGCTTCCTGTCACATGAGTTGAGGGCCTTCTCTGTCATATCTACTCCCACCATCATTTGCTGTCTTACCACAGGCTTGAAAGCAATGGACAATGAACCATGGACTGAAACCTTTGAAACTATGAGCCAAAATAAACCTTTCCATCTTATAAGTTGATGATCTCAGGCATTTTGTCACAGTAACAGAAAGCTAACATAGTTGCCATAAAAACATACCACAGACGGTGTAGCTTAAAGAACAGATATTTAGCCAGGCAGAATCGTGCATGCCTGTAATCCCATTGACTCAGGAGGCTAAGGCAGGAAGATTCTAAGTTTGAGGTCAGCATCAGCAACTTAATCAGCCCCTAAGCAGCATAGCAAGATCCTGTCTCAAATTTTTTTAAAAAATTAAAAATAAAAAGAGCTGGAGATGTAGCCCAGTGATAAAGTGCCCCTAGGTTCAATCCTCAGTACTTACCCCACTAAAAAATACTTTCTCACAGTTATATAGGCAGGAAATCCATTTATTAAGATGCTAGCAATTTCAGTTTCTGGTGAGGGCTGTCTTTCTGAATTATAAGTAGCTATCTTCTCACTACGTCCTTGCATGCCCTTTTATCAGGGAATGTGTGTGGGCAAGAAAAGTTTCTGGTATCTCTCCTTATAAAGACACTAATCCAATGGTATCAGGGCCTCATCTTCATGACCTCATTTGATCTTAATTACCTTGTTATAAACCCATTTCCAAACATAGCACCTCTGGAGATTAAAGCTTCAACATATGAATTTGGAGGAGAAAGAAACATTAGGTCTATAACAGAAATTATGTAATTTCTTCCAAGAGAGAAATAAGTGTCATCTTAATTAATAATGTCATATATACCCCTCACCAATTCAAAAGTTACTATAGTTATCTGCACAATGAATTGCAAAAGTGGGAAATTTTTAAAGTTTTTGGTTCTCATTATTGAACAAGTGTTTTACATACCTGCTCTTATGGACCGTTTGCAGTAAGAGCTCCAATTTGTTTGCTTTTCCCTATACTCAGGTCCTTTGGCAGCATCCTTTCACACTGATTCTGGTCTCAGTCATGTGACTTCTTTCAGCCCATGAGACATGACACAGGCAGAGGTACAAAAAGCACTTGTACACTGAAGCTTGCCTGCTTGCCTCTCTCAGACCCATTGTCACAGGCACAAGTACAAACTGTCTTGCTGGAGTTTAAAGGACCACCCAGAGGAGAACAAGGCACCTGAGCTAACAATCAAACAGCCCTCAGTTATTATGATAGTTGTCTGCAGAAGCACAAATGAACCCAAGGAATGATCCACAGAGTCTGGCCACAGAACACAGCTCATCTACCAACTACCCCAGCCTAATGTGCTGACCTGCAGAATCATGACCTAAATACATTTTTATTGCAAGTCACTAAGTTCTGGGTCAGTTTGTTACACAGCAATAGCAAAATGGCACACCAATGAAACATTCAGGGTTTACCTTCAGGAAATACAGAAGAATCTAAAATGGAATTATAGTTGAGAAAATAAGACATACCTATATAGCATATATTCTGCAACTATAACTTTCATTGGATGAAATATAATGACATTGATACTAGAGAAGGTTAAAATTATACATAATCTGGAAATGATCATTTTTATGTCACTCCAGCATTTTGCATCTCATCTAGGATAAAAAGCAATGAGGCTTATAGAAATGAATAACAGGGGGGGAAAGATATCAAGAACATTTATTTTGCATCCAAGAAAATCTTCTTTCTCTTTGGTTCAGTTTGTGCTTTTGGAAAACAGGCCACTTTTTCTTTTATTCAAACTAGTTTTCCCATTCCTTGAAATTACATATGATGACATAATCCAAGTCCAACAAGTAAAAGAAAGAAAGTGCAGTTGAGTCTGGCTTCTCTGCAATTTTCCTTTTCCCCAGGGCCCCATTCATATTTCTTACAGACACTTTCCCTTGTGACCCAACCTAATTTGATTCCTACCACGTCTCCTCTACCAAGAGCATCCAAAGTTATTCTGCAGAGATCCTATAAATAAGGCTTGACAATGTTTAAAGGATAATATTCAGGGAGAAGGCTTTAACTCTAAAAAAGAAAGAGACATGGATAAAAAAAAGGGGGGGCTCTTTTCAGGACAGTGGCTAACTAAGATCGTCTCTGGATACTATCAACCCATCTGAATGTTCTATTCTTCCAACAGGCTTCCTACAATTGACCTCTGAGACAGAAACAGCCACAATGAGGTGACATGAGAAGGAAAAGCTGACCAGTCAGAACAAAGTTAGGGTGATAGAGGAGGCCTCCTGAGAGAGCTGATATTTGATGACAAAACAAAATGACAAAACTAAGAGCATTTATCCAGGTATGATATTCCACAGTCATAAGTTAGAGAAGGAGATGCTTTTCTTTGTCTAGAGATTTGAGATCTGGGAGAGGCCATTCTTAGACATTTGACAATTTCTTATCTTCTTCTATTATCTCTGCTATGGTTTGGACATTTATATCTCCTCAAAAATTCATGTGTGAAAACTAAATTACCAATTGGATAGTATTCAGTGGGAGGCCTGAATCATGAGGGTGAAGCCCCCTGTGCATGGGATTAAGGCCATTATAAAAGGGATCTCTCACAGCATTGGGACTTTTCCCCTTCTTCTTTGTACGTGTGACAATTCAAAGTGCCATCTTGGAAGCCGAGAGAAACTGAAGTAGCTTGATCATGAATTTCCTAGCCTCCTTACCTGCAAGAAATAAATTCCTGTTCTTTATATATTACCCAGTCTTGGATATTTGGTTATAATATAAATGTCCCCTCCCGGCCCTATGGGTCTCTTCCCACTTCGCTTCTTACCTACAAACCTCTCTTTATTCTAGCATTTAACTGACGACAGCTTGTAATAAGCTACATAACAAGCACCATAGACTAGGTGTCTATAACAACCAATTTATTTTCTCCACAGTTCAGGGGGTGGAAGACCAAGATCAAGGTGTGATTTTGGCCACATTCATGTCAAAGCCCTAACTCCCAGTAGAATTTTATTTGGATATGGGACCTCTGGGAAATTACTAAATTCAGATGAGGGCACGAGAGTGAACCTTTATGATGGGATTAGTGTCCTTATAAGAAAAGGAAGGGACAGACACCAGCGCTCTGTTCCCATCACATGAAGACACAGGAAAGAGGTGGTCTTCTGCAAGCTAGAAAGTGAGCCCTCAGGAGGGAACTGAGTCTGCTATTCCCTTATCTTAGACTTCTCAGTGGTCAAAACTGAGAAATAAATATATATTATATAAGCCACCTAGCGTATAGTCTTTATTATGGGACTGAGCTGACAAATGCAAAGTATCAGCAAGATGAGTTTCTTCTAAAAGTATCTCCATAGCTTATAGATAACCATTTTCCCCTGTTTCTTCACATGGTTGTCCCTCTGTGCATGGTTGTATCCTTCCTAATTTCTTCTTCTTACAAAGACACCAACTACATTCAATTACAGCCCATCCTAATGATCTCCTTTTAAAGACCCTGTGTCCAAATCCAGTCATGTTCTGAGATATTAAACTTTAGCGCTTCAACATATGAATGCAGGTCAAGTTTAACTCGTAACATGATAACGATTCTTTACCTCAGAGGCCTATTTATATTTCACCTTAGTTTCCTGATATAAAACCAAATCAGTGTCTTTATAAAGGTGTAAGGGAGATGAAAACACATTAAAGTTAAATGTATATCAATTAATCTTCAGACTCATCTTGATTTCACAAATGTGAAATGTAACAAAAACTACTATCTTAGAAGATACATGGTGGCAGGTGACTTTGAAAGCTGACACAAAAAAATTGCAAGATTTGGAGAACTGAATTTCTAATCATTGGAATTAGATTAAAATTATTATGGTTTATGAAAGAGAGATGGGTAGATGATGACCCGCAGGACCATCCATTTAGATTAATTAGTCATACAGTCTAAACAGTCCTAACGGTTCTGAAGATGTGTTCAGTGTGGATTGAAATAAAGGGTGAGAAATAAGGCAAGCCAAGTTACACATATCTTCACAGAGTCCTTTCATTAAGAAACAATATAGGTTGAACACACTTAATCTGACATCTGAAATGGTCAAAAATCCAAAACTTTCATGGGACCAACATAATATAATAAGTGGAAAATTCTACACCTGGCCTCTTATGATGGGTCACAGTCAAAACACATGCAACTAAAGATATTGTACAAAATTACTTTCAGGTATATACGAAACATAGAGGAATTTCACATTTAAAGTTGGGTTCTCCCCAAGTTATCTCATTAAGTATATGTAAATATTCCAAAAGCTGAAAAAATCCAAAACACCCGAGCTCCAAAAATTTTCAATACAGGATACTCAACCTGCACACTACACATGGACTACCCTATTAGCCACAGGCTTTTTCTTACAAGCCTCTTCTGTTCTGTTTTTATGTTTGTTTGTTATTATTTTTTATCCTAAATAGATAATCTAATGCTCCCCTTGAGGCCTTAGAAAAAAGAACAAACTAATTTCAAAATTAGTAGGATACAGAAAATAATTAAGGTCAGAACAAAAACTAATGAAATTGAGAATAAAAAATAATTCAAAGGATCAATGTGACAAGGGTTGGTTCTTTGAAAAGATAAAATAAAATTGAAAAACGTTTTGCCAAACTAACCAACAGACAAAGTAGAAGATCCAAATAAACAAAATTAGAGATGAAAAACGAGATATTACTACAGACACTTCTGAAATGCAGAGGACCATTTAAAACTCTTGAGAATTTATACTTCAGAAACTGGAAAATCTAGACGATTCTGATAAATTTCTCGACACATATGACCTACCCAAACTGAACGATGAGGATATAGAAAACCTAGACAGACCAGTATCAAGCAATGAGACTGAAACTATAATTAAAAGCCTTCCAACAAATAAAAGCACAGGACCACATGGATTCTCAACCAAATTCTATCAGACCTTTAAAGAAGAACTAATCCTAATCCACCCCTTCTGTTTTGAATCCTTCAGTGATCTGGTCCCCCTCATATTAACTACCTAAATATCAAGTAGGCAGCAATCCATGTTGACTGATTTAGTACTTTCCTTTCAGGAATACTAAAACAGTAGCAGTAGTAATGCCAAGTGGCCTTCATCTTTATGTCTAAGGGTGAGTCGGTTGTGGGTGTATGTTCCCTTTTAATCCTATGACCAACTTACTTTGATTGAAAGGAAAATGTCCCTGTACAGGCAGCCACCATCTAGGACTGAGTATGAAACCAAAATTCATGATCTCTTTCATATACTTCTCTTTCTACTACAGTATCTGAATCCTTACTCCAAATTAAAGAATTTAATGTTCACACGGAACATAGAACACATAGAAACTAAAATGCAAATGTTTATCTTGACTGATTTCCAAGAATGGATGCCACACCACCCTGTACCACATTTTCTTCTTAGGACAAAAGCCAAACCCTGTGTCCCCAAACCCTGCTATTTCTATCAGAAATACTGCTGATGACTAAGGAGAGGTAAATATCAAAGTCTATTCTTTCAAATCTTTTTAGAAATCAGCATAAAAACTGTCACTCTTACTTCAATGTCTCTAATTCCATAACCAAGCATGGGATTGCCCTATAACTGCTTTGGAAACTGATCAAAAGTCCCCTGGCTAATGTTATCATCTGGGAAGGAGGTGGAGACACCAGAGGGGTACGAGTGCCATTCAGATTCACCTTCAGCTACTACATTGGCAGAGTGCAATAAGGCTAATTCTTCAGACGTTGGCCAAAAAGAAACGAGAGGGAGAAGAAGTTTCCAGCAAGACAAACAGGCTGCTATTCTTGGATGCATAAAAATATACCTTTGGAAGTGGTTAAGCCAGGAAAAAAATATTTTCTAACTCTCACCACAACATTTGTCAGTCTAATTTCTTCCTGAATAAACAGTGCTCTGTTGGAGCTAAATGATACAAGAAGTATTTTAGCTCAATGGCTTTTTGTTATAAAGGTTATCTATCCATGGGGGTTGTTGTCTCTGTTCACTTGCTCCTGTGAATTTAAAACAGAGTCTCAAATGTACCCACAGAATCCCTTCATTTTAAGAGAAGGGTCAGAGGGACATGTCATAAGACATTTAATGCTGGGAAACTTCTTTGCCTGAGTTTGCTTTCTCAGGAGACAGCTTACTCCATCCACCAGTGCCTTTATTCATGTGGGATATAATGTTATTTCATTTTCCTCTGGTCATCTTACATCCCTGGAGAGTGCTTGACTCATGATATAATTATATGCTCGGCCAGTTCCCACTGAGAATCACTACAGACTGCCACTGGCCTGCCCCCCACTGATCCTCCACTCCAATGCCAAGGAGAGCAGAACTCTGCCAGAAACAGAGCGACACATTTTGCACAACCTTTAATTATTAGGTTCTCAGAGAGCGGTTCGCAATGGCTGTTGAATCCCAGAGGTTAGTGACTCATTGCAAAACCAACCCAATTTGCGGTCAGTGGGGCTGGTCAGTACAGCCTGCCTTGTTCTCTTTGGTGGATCATAAAATATTTCCTGGAGGACGGATTTTTAAATGTTTGGGAATTAAGGCTTATTTCACAGAAACTATGAATGTTGTCATTAGAGTTGTGTACAGCATGATCTTGTGGAAGGCCACCGTGGGGGCGACTGTGGCATCCACCTCATAATCAATGACTTGTTACTTGTCCTTTTATTCTTCTGGGCCTCAATGAAAATCATTCAGGACTGTGAAATCCCAGTTTCAAAGGGAACATGGGGAAATCAACTTGTTTAGCTGGTTGATTTCAGATAAGTGAATGGCCTTTATGCTCTCTGTAATTACTTCTGGGACTGGAAGCCCCTAAGAGCCAGAGCAGAACTTCATCTTCTAGGACTCAATGTCTTTTTCTTATGTAAATCCAAACTGTTTCCACTAGATGTATTTTTTTTTTCGTGGCTTCTAAGGCTTTAGGGTCCAAATCAAATCTCACTTTCTCAGAGAAGCCTTTCCTGGTCCCCTCACACAATTTACATTTTATACACTACTTTTTCAAAAAAAAAAGAATCATACCACTAGCTCATTTTTCACAGCTCTGTAATTACACATCTTATTTTTTAAAAATGTTTCTTTTTCTACTAGATTGCAAATTCAAAGAGCAAAGGCATACACACAACACACACACACACACACACACACACACACACACCTCATTTCACTACTTTTAAATTAGAGGTTTCACAAAGTCCTTGGCACAAAATTAGTTCTCAGTGTGTGTTATTTATAATTAGCATCACTATTAACTGAATGAACAAATTTTTCAGCAGTCACTCAACTAAATTCTTCATGCTTTTGAAATCTATGACCATTCCGTGTCTCCCAATTTTTCTTCACTTTTCTCCTAGACTTACTTCTACATGTGCCATAAAAGATCCTGAATATTTTCTACAAACTCTAAGTAGGGAAAAAAAAAAAGCCCATATATTTTTTTTGTCATTTTTATGTCATGTCCTCCTCATGTCCATGGGGCTAATCCAAATTGCTTTTTTCCCAGAAGGTCCCAGGAACTTCATACTCATCATACAATTGCATCAAGATCACCCAAAACACTGTGTCAAAAATAGTCCATTTTTTTTTCCATCCATTTTCCTCTTTACCCCAAATGATTTCCTTGAACTGACTGGAGAGAATTCCACTGGGTGACCTTATGTTGCTAATGCCTGAGTTTAGGCCCCAGGGCCCAGTAAGAAAGAAAAAAAAAATCAAATGGTTAGAAATCAGGGTGATATCAGCCTAATTTTCTCCTGGGAAATGCAGGCTGGAGTTATGAGGGAAGCCGGCTGTCGAAGAGGAGTGTGAGACCACACTCTCCACCCCTCAGCTGCCCTGTGCTAATTCATTTCTTATAATGTATTTCCCTCCCTGGCCCCAGAAGGAAGAGTCTGCATGCTGTTTTCATTCAACTGAGTGTCCCCACACCGATCTTACAATAACTTAGCAGTCATTTTACCTGCCTATTTCTCAGCAGCTATTGAAAAAGCTCTTTCTGGGAGTCAGAACACCTGACCATTGATCTCAGCTTAGCCACACATGAATGTGTATATTTGTTTCTTGTCTCTGAGTCTGAGTTTATAACTGTAAAATAAAGATAAAGATAAATTCCCTTATAAGGTTATTGTGATCATTTAGCTAATGGTACTCTTTTACTAATAACAACACTAATAAAATTTCTAGAAGCACAGAGCTTAACACTTCATAGGACCCCCATAAGTATTTATACCACCTGTTGAACCAAAGGTACAACAGAGGATAAGCTGATTCAAATGTGATTTTAAAGTACATATCAATATGCTCAAATATTTTTGAACTACCACTCTTACCACTGGGGACACAATAAAGAAAAAGGTCTCACCCTTTAAGAGCTTCTGGTTTAGTTAAGGAGAGACACAGATGATAGGGTATATAGCAATACAAAGTAATGTGCATTGAACATCAAATGAATGGTCTGAAAAACAAAAGCCTTAAAATATCACAGATGGCAACTATTCCTGTAGATGAATCGAGGGTAGAAATTTCCTGGGAGTGCATAACATGGATTTTTTTTGCAGTTAGACTTTTATGGATAACAAACCACTCCAAAACTCAGTGGCTTAAGAAAAACGGCTTGCTATATTTCATGACTTTGTGGATTGGTTGTGAGGTCCTATTGCTAGTCTTCTCCAGGCTCACTTGGAAGCTGCAGTCAGATGGAGATTCTGCTGAGCTAGCCATTACTGGTGGTTGTTGATAGAGGGCATTGGTTCTCCTCTGTCTGACCTCATATCCTGCATTGGGCTACCCTGTTGTCCTCATATGAGGTCTCAGAACAGCATTCCAAGAGGGTGAAAGTGGAAACTATGAGGTCTCTTGAGATTCAGGCAACAAAACTCACAGGGTATCATTTCCACTTCAAAGTCTAGTTCAGATGAAGGGTGAGGAGAGAAGTAGCAAAGTCACATTGCAAAGAGGCATGTCTATTGGTATAAGAACTGGTGACCATTAAAAAAAAAAAGAAAAGAAAACCTACCAGAGTTTAATTTTGTAATTAACTCTGTCAGTTTTTCTTGTCGTTGCATTGTCAAACTCTTGGGGAACAAATAAGATGATTTGATAACTTTTCAGTGACTAATGTAGATCCTAGAACAGAGTTCAATCTCACTAAAGGTTTGTAAATAAGTAAATGAACAAACTGCAAGCAGATGCAATATTACAAGTGTCCATACTAATAGTGTAATGATAAAAAATGTATGGCTAATTTCCATTTCTGGTTTGACAGAGGAACAGAGACTTGATTGATCCTCCTGAGTTAAACAATAAAATAACCTGGGAAATACATGAAATGGGAGTTTTCAGACAACAGGCAGTAGAGGACAAAGATCCCTGAGGAAAAAGAGATAAGCAAGAAGAACCCTAAATATGCTGCAGATTGCTACTCATACAGAGCTTCCAGTGTAGAATCCAGGGAAAGGAGAGCCAACCAGAAGCCGGCAAGTATCCTAAGTGGAACAGACCAAGTGCAAAGTTCATGGTAGTTAGAATCACAGAGAAGAGCTTCAAATAAAGAAGAAAGCCCAGAAAGAAAGAGTCCTAGAGATAGACAAGTTCCCTTGAGTCTTAACTGAAAACTGATGGGCAAGAAATTTATGAGGAAATCATCAAGACCAGGGAAGGAACAAGTATAAAAAGCAGGCCAAACCCTCCCCAGAGCTCACGCAAGGCTATAAATATAAAGTGGCCCCAGCAGCCAAAGTAGAGAGACCTTAGGACGGAAGAGGCATGGAACAAAGTCTTCAGAAGAATATTGGCTCAGAAGTGGCCCAAGTCAGCCATAGAAGAGTCTGCTAAGGAAGGATCTAGCAAATCTCCTAAGCAAGCCACAAAAGAATCAAGCTATTTCCAAGTAACCTAAGTCCAGCCCAGTACAAAATTCAGACACATTCAAGGGATTATAAAAAAGAAAAACCCAGCACCAAGTTATGTAAAGTTCACAAATCTGGTATCCTATATAAAATTATCAAAAGAAATAGGAAAAGAAAATAAGAAATAAATAAATGAATACAAATAAATTTTTTTTAAAAATTAGAAATAAATCAATAAATAAAAATCAATCTAGAAAAAGAAACAGATAATGTAATGACCACTTAAAAACATTAAAACTGCTATTGTAACTCAATTCCACATGTTTAAGATGACAGAAGAAGGCTGGACATTACAGCAGACAGTTATGGAAGAATGTTGTAAAAGATATTGTTAAAGGGTTTGGACACAATCTCTCAATGTCATAGTCCCAAATGTTGATATCCCAAAAGATCAAACCCTAAAGTCTAAAATCCCTAAATTATAAAATCCCAAAAGATCCAAATTCCAAAAATACATTTATTAAAATGTAACTTTATTAAACATTCTTTAAAAGACATTTACTTCTGTTTTAAAGGGAGATTTGTTTGAGAAACATAAAAACAGCAAAATATTTCATAGGCAATTTTATACAATAAAATAGATAATGATAGCATATATATACATTTATATATGCATAAACAGATATACTAATGACAGTTCATGGGTATACATATTATGATCAGAAAAACCATGTTCATAAATAGATCAAAAAGCAAAATATATAAATGCATGTTATTATTGTTGGTAATTATGTGCACCCAACTTTATAACTGTGCTCATCTATAATACCATTATGAACAATTTAATTATTTTGATGAAATCTTCCACGGTCACTACTGCATATGGTCAAAAGAGCTGAGATTCTGAGAAATTTTCTTTCACAAATGCAGATGTGCAAAAAGAACATGTCTTAATTTACTGAAGAATATTCCACATTTTTTACATACATTCCCAGTGCTTATACATAAAGTCAATGCGATAATGCACTTTTTTGCATTTTTAAAATTAAAACTCTGAAAATCTTATGGAATGTAATTTTCCAGTATTGGAAATGAAGCAAAGATTAAATGCTTTGCATAGAAACTTGTAAAAATAATAATAATGCTAGCAATTTAAAATAATGAGGGAGAGGGCATTAAAAAGAAAATTCAACATATGAGAAAGTATTTTACTAGTATAGATTATGGGCAATTTCACAGAGGTAATCGGAAAGAGTTGGTGAATTTTCATGACCATTTATTAAAGTCTTGATTCATGTTGAATATCTATTTGGGTTTTGTTTTGTTTTTCTTGTAGAGCATGCTTTCCTCAGAGAATGCATTCACATTTATTTTCTAAATGATGTTACTCTTTTGGGATCTCTTCTATGATTCAATGTACACCACCGTGAGCATTCCTTATTAAATGTTCCCATAGTGTATGTCATACCTCCATATGGTTTTGGATACTGGGAACTCCACAGCACATGCATTCATAAACAAAATGAAAATGTGGTGGAAAAAATACTGGTGATCAAACAGCAACACCATTGCATGTCTTCTTATCCTACTCTGCACAAAATTATTTTTGAAACAATCAGTAACTTTCCTGATTTTATCTAGCAAACAAAGCTCTGCTAAAAGCTCCTGGTATTTCATCTGCTGGAAGGAATTCCAATGCAAACAAATGACAAATTTTAAAATCAAGATTTCTTCCTTGAAGTATCACATGGCCAATCCCTTTCCTGAAATTCAGTTTCTACCTGTTATATAGCCCACCCACCCGCTTTCAGAATTTTTATGGATGTCAATCTTTAATATTTTAACCATTTGTATTTTTGCTTTTGGGGATTTTAGACTTTAGGTATTGATTCTTTGAGATTTTAACACAAGAGCATTTGGGATTGTATCTTTCATGGTTATAATTGGCAAAAATCTTAAAAGCCCCAAATTAAAGTTCTAAAGTGAAAAATAGTATGCCTAAGGATGAATGTACAACAGTATAAAGTGACCTACATTGTGTATAATCAGAGTTCTGAAAGTGAGAGAAAGGAATAAAGAATAACAAATATTTGAGGAAATAATGACAAAAAATTCCAAATTTGATGACAATGATAAATGAACAGACCCCAAGAGTTCAGAATAATGTCAAGCAGAAAAGATTAAGAAAATTGCACCTACACTCAAACTATTTAAAATGTGTAATAAACTGAACATCTTAAATGCAACCATAGAAAAAAAGACTTATCACATACAAAGGAAAAAAAAGATACGAACTATGGCTGATTGTCAGAAGAAATATAAGCCACAGGACAATGATGCAATACCTTTAAATTACTGGGGGTCAGGAGACAGGGAGCAGAAGAAATGGTCAACTTAAATTTCTATACCCAGAAAACATATCTTTCAAAAGCAGAAATGATATGAAGACATTCTTAGCTTTACAAAATTTGAAGGAATTCATCACCTGAAAATTACACTATAAGAAATGTAAAAAAAATCATTCAAGATTAAATAGAATTAAGTGCCTAGAAACATAAATAAAGGGAGCAAGAAATATAAAACATAGTTTTAGATATAAAAGTCCTATTTTCTTAAACCTATTTTTTAATTAATAGCTTAAAGCAAATGTCCATTAAAAGTATTATTGGGCCTATTACATGTAGAAATAAAATGTATGACAATATGAGTGGGAAGCCAGATGCTCTGACACACACATCTAGTCTCAGCTTCTCAGGATACTAAGGCAGGAGAATCATTAGAACCAAAGAATTTGAGACTAGCCTGGCAATAAAGCAGACTCCATCCCAATAAGTAAAAACAAAATTCAATAAATTAGTGAAGGAGAGAAATGGTAGTATACACTGGTTCTTACAGTTTGTGTAAAACGTACAGTATTACCTGAAGGTAGTCTTTAATAAGTTAAGTATACTTATGATAAATCATGAAGCAACCACAAAAAATGAAAGAGGTAAACCTAATAAGCTGATAAAAGAGATAAAACTGAGTCATAATAAATATGTGAATAATCTGCAATAAGGCAGAAAAAAGCGGAAGGAGAAAAGCAATCATATGGGGGAAATAATGAAGAGCAATCATATAAGTGATCACAATAAAAGCAAATAATGTAAACCTTCCATGAAAAATGTAGAGCTTCTCAGATTGGAAGTGAAAGAAACAGAAATCCCAAAGATAAAGATAGAATACTTTTCAAATACAAGAAATAAATTTAAATGTAAAGACATGGAAAAAGATATGTCATCTAGTAAAAAAAAACAAGAGAAATATGAATGGCTATATTAATATCAAAGTCGGTTTTTAAGTAAGGAATATTACAAAGCAGGAAAGAGGTCAATTCACAATGAGAAAGCAGTCAATTTATCAGAGGGACAGAGAAATCCTAAATGTTTATGCAGCCAGCAATGGAGATTTTAAAAACATGAAGCAAAAATTCAGAGAACTGAAAGAAGGAATACATCAATCCACAACAGTAGTCAGTTATTACATCATCCTTTTGCCAATAAATGAAAGAAAAAGAGGACCAAAAAAAATTGCTAAGACATAGAAGATGACATTTTCAAACTTTTCCTAATTAATATTTTTAGAATGTTCTCTCCAACCACAACAAAATACACTTTCTTACCAAGTGCACCAATAACATTTACCAAGATAGCCCATATTCTAAATCATGAGAATAGTCTCAATACATTTAAAAACATTCAAATCATACAAATATGTTCTTTGACCACAATAAAATTAAAACAGAAACTAGTGACCAAAAAAAAACTTTATAAAACCAGAATAAAAGGAAGAATCAATGAAAAATTATAAATTATTGTGAATGGAATAAAATTTAAATTAGGATATATCAAAATTCATGTAATATGGCTAAAATATTAAAGAGAAGTATATATCTTTAAATAGTTATGTTAAATAAAACAGAAACTAACGAAATTTTAAAAACATAAAAATAGGCCAGGCACCGTGGCACACACCTATAATCTCAGCTATTTAGAGGGTAGGGCAGGATCACAAATTGATCACTAATACATACAAGGTTGGCCAAGGTAATTTAGTGAGACCCTGTCTCAAAATAAAATAAAAAGGGCTGAGAATGCAATTCAGTGGTAGAGAGCTTGCCTAACATGTGTTTGATCCCTACAACTGCAAAAATAAACAAATATATAAATAGCAACTAAATAAAAAGTTAGATCTTTGAGATCAACAAATTTTATAAACTACAGATAGGGAGAATGAAAGGGGGGATCAGTAGCAGATCCTGAAGACACTGAAAGTCTGGAAAATTCTAGCAAATAAGACAAAATTTATAAGATATAAATTCTTCCTAAATTGATGACTAGATACAAAACACACACAAAGTTCCAAAAGATTATTTTGTATAAATTGACAAGCCAATTCTAATATTTATATTGAATGTCAAAAAACCTTGCATAACTAAAATGCTTTGAAATATAAATACAAAGTTAGAGTGCTTATATTGCCTTACAGTTAATCTGCTGGAATTAAGGCAGAGTGGTATTGGCATGAAGACAGACAAATAGATCAAGTATAGTGTCCAGAATATATATAAATGATTAATTGTCATCAGATATATAAAAATTAACTCAAAATATTAGAAGACCTAGGCATAAATTTTTAAACTATAAAATCTCCCAAAGAAAACAAATAAAATCTTAGGGAACTTGGATTTGACAAAGATGTTTTAAATAAATCATGAAGACACCATCTAGAATAATAGGTATCTACTGTTTATAATTTATAATATCTACAACAAGTTGGATCTTCCTAAAAATTAAAATTCTTGGCCTTCAAAAGACACTGTTAAGAAAATATAACAAGATATATATATATATATGCAAGATTTGCAAATCTCTGTCCACTTCAGAATTGGTATTCAGCTATGGGAAGAACTCTCACAAGTCAATAATAAAAAGGCAAAAAAAATTCAATTTAAAAAATGAACAAAAGATTTGAATAGATACATCACTAAAGAAGACATAGAGATGTCAAATGAGCACATTAAAATGCTAACTAAAGTCACAATGAGATACCACTACACATACACTAGAATGAATAAAATTTTTTAAACTCATCATAATGTAAATAAGGATGTGAGTCAGGTGCAATGGTGCATGCCTGTAATCCTAGTGGCTCAGGAGGCTGAGGCTGGAGGATCACAGGTTCAAAGCCAGGCTCAGCAAGGCCGTCAGTAATGTAGCAAGATCCTGTTTCAAAATAAACAATAAAAATGGCTAGGGATGTGGCTCAGTGGTTAAGCAGCCCTGGGTTCAATACCTGGTACCCCAATAAATAAATAAATAAATAAATAAATAAATAAATATAAATAAATAAATAAATAAACAAACAGGGTGTGGAAGAAATGAAACTGTCACACACACTGATGGTGGGAATTTAGGGAATGCAAAATTATTCTATTTTGGAAAAAATTTTTGTAGTTTCTCAAATAGTCACACATTTACTTATAATATATAGCTATTCCCCTGCTTGGTGTTCACTCAAGAGAAATGAAAGCAGACAGTCATGTACCACATAATGATGCTGGTAAACAGGAGACCACAGGTACAAACCTAACTCCTCATGATTGTCACCTAGTGATATCGTGTCCATTCTAACTTGTATACGTAGACTCTATGATGTTGTGCAATGACAAAATCATCTAAAGACACATTTCTCAAAGTTTTTCCCCATTGTTAAGTGATGGGTGACTGTATGTTCATGAAAAACATGTGTACATGAATGTTTGAAGCAACTTTATTCATAATAGCCCAAAACTACAAAAATACCAAGAGTTGAATGGATAAATAAATTGTGGAAGTATACTCTCATAAGGTTCCCATAATGAAACACTACTTATCAATAAAAGGGAACAAACTTTTGGTACAATAACATAGATAAATCTCAAAAAATTATGCTGGGTTGCACAAAGACTTTCATTTTAAAAAATTGTATTATATGACTACATTTTTATCAAACTCTAGAAAGTGCCATCTATTCTGTATCAGCAGAAAGAAGATCAGTGGTTGCTTGGGTATGGCAACTCTGAGGACAGAGAAAAGAATTACAAGAAGCATTAGGAAACTCTGAGAGTAAGGGATACACTCACTATTTTCATTATAGTGATAGTTTCATGGGGACACTCATGTCAAAATGTATCAAATTATACACTTAAATGTATGTAGTTTTTGGTGCAGCAATATTATTGTATGATAATATTAACTTTGAAGCATTGTGTTGTACAACAATATTAATAGTCATATTAATTAGTTAATAATTACATCAATACCTAATAAAAATGGAATTTACTATGAACTAGATTAACAGCTCTCAAACTTTTTCACCTCAGGTCACTTTTATATTCTTAAAGGTTATGGGGTACTACAAAGACTTTCTGTTCATATAAATTCTATCAATATTAATCATATTAAAAAAATAAAATTGGCCGGCTAGGGATATAGCCAGTTGGTAGAGGTGCTTCCTCGCATGAACAAGGCCCTGGGTTCAATTCCCAACACCACAAAAAAATAAATAAATAAAATTGGTAATTTTAAAGATAGGGTTTTTTTTTGTTTTACTAATTTATTTTCTAATTAATTTTTAATTAATTTCAAAACAACCATAATAAACTCACATCTATGAAAACAGTTAACCTATCACTTAGAGTATTGAAAAGATTAAAACTGAACAAAGCGTCTAGTAGACAGATAGCCAGATAGCCTCAAGAGGTGAGACCTAACCATATGTCTGACTTATGTCACATAACAATGTCCTCCATGTTCATCCATGTTGTCACAAATGACAGGGTCTTTTTTTTTTTTTTTTTTAGGAACTCCTTCCCTCCACCCCCACGGATTGAACTAAAAGTGCTTAACCACTGAGCCACATTTCCAGTCTTTTTATTTTTTACTTTGAGACAGGATCTCATTAAGTTGCTTAGGGCCTTACTAAGTTGCGGGGGCTGGCTTTGAACTTGTGATGCTCCTGTCTCAGCCAGCTAAGCCACTGGGATTAAAAACATGAGCCACCACATGCAGTTAGGATCTCCTTTTAAAAGAGAAGGTAATATTCCAGTGTGTATGTATGTGTGTATCACATTTTCTTTATCCATTCTTACATTGATGGACATTTAGATTGACTCAGTGTCTTGGCTTTGAATATTTTTGCAATGAACCTGGAAGTGTAGACATCTTTAGAAGGTGCTGATTTCATTTCCTTTGGTTATATTCTCAGGAGTGGGATTGCTGAGTCATATAGTAGCTCTATTTTTAATTTTTCAAGGACACTCCATACTTTGGTCCATAACGGCTGTGCTTGCAAATATTTTTAAAGTAAAATGGACCCAGACACTGAATATGTTATTCACAAATAACATAGAGTTCTGAAAAGATTAAAACTAAACAAAGTGCCTAATACACAGATAGCCTCAATAGAGAAAAAAAAATTCTCAGACTCACTAATGATCAAAACTATTTCTGTGTACAAATTTCAGATAAAGACACACAAAGATTTCTTGTACAAACAGGATTTTTTGATTTTCTTGGGTGATTAAAAATGACTGAAGAAGGTAAACCGAGGACTCTCTCCTTCACTGGTATTAGAAATTCAGATCAAACTAATTTAAACAAAAGGAAGGAAGAAAAGAAAGAAAAGTGAACAAATAAATTCTAGTAAAATCTTGGAGTAGAGCTAGCTAGTTTTACTCCCAGGAGGATCCCAGTGGTCTCATGATACAATCAGGGTTCAGCCCACCCGGGCACGCCTCAGCTCTGCTTTCCACTGCAGTGGATCGGTACTCAGGATGTCTCCATGTGATGGGAAATATGATCCTGTGTACCTGGTCATCTTCGTAGCTCACAATTTGTAAGGAAAAAGGAGAACGACCCACCCACCCCCACACAAAAATTATAATGGCTGAACTTGGTAACTGGCTGATCAGATGAATTGCAGAATTGACTGTTGTCATAGATAATATTGATGTTTCTGTTTTGGAAGCTAGGAAGGAAGCACTCTAACTGACACAAATTTCAAGGTGTAGAGGACAAGTTCTCAAAGGAAAGGGATGGGGGCGGGGATCAAAACAAAACAAAAACCCTCAGGAAATATTTTTTTTCCTATAGGAATGAATTGATGTAAATTTCCAGTTTAAAAATATGGATCAAGAACATTAGGGAGCTGGGGTTGTAGCTCAGCGGTAGAGCACTCACCTAGCACGTGAGAGGCACTGGGTTTGTTCCTCAGCACCACAAAAAAAATAAATAAATAAGATAAAGGTATTGTGTCCTGTTAGGGTCTGTAAACAAGTCAAGATGGCACCTGGCATTTTGCCAGAGGGAGTGGTTTGTGAAGTAACGCCAGCGAGCCATTAAGTGTGGAGATTCCTCATTGGTTGACTGCTGCATCGAGTTTATGTTAATTAAGATAAGCTGCGCGTAATGTATATATACCCCTCCTGTCCTACAGTAAACGGCTCCCACTCCTGCTGTATCAATGTACACAAGTTGCTCGTCACCCCCTGGTTATTTTGCTGCAGCCGGACTGTGGCAGTGTCCAATTATAACTAAAAAAATGCATTAAAAAAAAGAAAAGTAAAAGTAAAAAGACACAGAACTTGCCCAGGAAGGAGCTTATTGTTTAACTGAAGAAATAAAACAGTACAAAAAAACCATTGAAATATAATAAAATCAAAATACAATTAATGTATTTGTATGCCTGCCCTTTAACCTAGCAGATTTTTAAACATCAACCCCAAAAACATCGCCACAAAAGAACAAAGCAATAAACGATGTATTAAGAAATAAATAAATGATTTATCTTCTTGGACTCTATCTTGAGGTAATCAATCAAAACTAGTAAGAGGATTTAAACATAAAAATGTTTAACATGCCAGGAGCAGTGATACTTACCTATAATCCCAGCAGCTCCAGAGGCTAAAGGAGGATTGTGAGTTCAAAGCCAGCCTCAACAAATATGAGGTGCTAAGCAACTTAGAGAACCCTGTCTTTAAATAAAATACAAAATAGGGCTGGGATGTAGCTCTGTGATGAGTGACCCTGAGTTCAATCCATGGTACCCTCTTTCCCAAAAAATGTTTAACATGACAAACAGCAGGGGATTCATTAAGTAAATTATAGAATAATAATATTAGTAGCCATGAGAAAATAATGTTTATGAATAATTTAACTGACATAGAAAATGCTTAATATTTATGTTAAGTGAAAATGCAGTAACAAAGAATATATAAAATATATATACATATATATTTTAAAACAAACACATGTAGTTTATTTCTAATTTGAGGACTTCTTAAAATATTTTTACACTCTAGTAAACATAGTTGTAGGTATTTTAGGTATAAACACATTACATGTAAACATAATGCTTTTGCAAAACAGATTGACATGAAGAGCGCTCACTTGAATTATAGCCTTAATATAGAATACTTGATGAGTTTGTCTTTCTTCTTTTTTTAAATAAATAAAATAAAAATAGAACAAGGAACTTGATTGGTTAATTTCTCTAAGATTCAGCATTTGTACCTTAAAGTAAAAAGTAATAATAACCCTAAACTATTGTGAGGTGAAAAGCAGAAGATTCTTAGCATAGAGAGAATATAGATTGAAAATCACAACATTCTGAATGAAAGAATTCCCTCTGGTAATTCTTACCTCAAGGTCCATATCAGGGACACTGCATATCTATATAGGAGAGAAGATTGTGCTGTCTATAGTGTGCAGAACTAGGAACACAGCATTCTTAACAAAATTGTCTTAATAATGTCTTAATTATTGCCTTGATAATGCAAAACTCAGCCTAGCTTGATCACAAAGGCCTGTAATCCCAATGATTTGGGAGGGTGAGGTAGGAGGATTCCAATTTCAAAACCAATTTAACCAACTTAAATGAGACCTGCCTTAAAATTACATAAAAAGGTCTGGGCATGTAGCTCTGCTGAGAATTGAGGTGCTTACCCAGAATATGTGAGTCCCAGGGTTTGAACTTCAGTACT
The DNA here is from genome assembly GCF_052094955.1 of Ictidomys tridecemlineatus. Taxonomy (NCBI): domain Eukaryota; kingdom Metazoa; phylum Chordata; class Mammalia; order Rodentia; family Sciuridae; genus Ictidomys; species Ictidomys tridecemlineatus. The sequence goes on along the minus strand of NC_135486.1, from coordinate 47,415,959 downwards.
AAAAAAAAGAAAAAAGAAAAAAGCTCACCAAGTATTCTATATTATGGTGATATATATTAATATGAATATTTAATACATTTGTATATTGGAAGAAAAAATTTTGTATGTTTTAATCAATTTTTATATTTCTGCTGCTTCTGAATTTTATGATTTCTGAAGTTAACACGTGCTGTTTTAAAAATCAGAACAAAAGAAGAACTGTATGAAAAGCCATTGTTTTGTTAAAACTTGACAAAACAATGGCTTTTCATACAGTGTGATTTGAGTGTAACCATACAAAGACATGGGTATCCAGGTTCACTGAGAGAACAATGGGTAAGGTGCTATCTTCAAAATAACTTTCAGGGACTAAGGGTCCAGAGCTACAGACCAAAGAGGGAAGAGTGTTACTAGGCACTGCATGAGATGGTTTCTGGGGTACAGGGTCAGAATTTTAGAGGAACTGATGCTATAAAGAAATAAATCAGTTCAAATCTAAAAGTCAAACCATAAGAATAAAGAATTTGCAGTAAACATGGGAGTACAGATGTCTCTTTGACATACTGATTTTATTTCCTTTGGATATATAGCCAGTAGTGGGATTGCCAGATTGCATGGTAGTTCCATGTTTAAATTTTTTTTTAAGGGACTTCCATGCTATTTTCCATAATGGCTGTACTAATTTACATTTCCATCAACAGTATTCAAGAGTTCCTCTTTCTCCACATCCTCATCCATATTTGTTATTTTGTGTGTGTGTGGGGGGGTGATAATAGCTATTCTAGCTGGGGTGAGATGATATCTCACTGTGGTTTCAATTTACATTTCCTTGATGGCTCCCCAAGCATTATTTTTATATATCTGTTGGCTATTTATGTGCTTTGATCATTACCCAATGTATTTATGAGTGGAAGGCATCATTTTTCCCAGAGACCAATTTATATTAAGGTAGGAGTGAACCCAAAGACACATTTAACAGAATGTTCCATGTTTCTGTAGTTTGAAATGATAAACATGAGACCCATGAGTGTTATGTATTATTTGTTTGAAGAAAGAGAATGAGATTCATTCCATTAGGACATAAAAAAAGAAAGACAAAGAATTGCTTGCTGAGTTTTGTGTGTTTTGGCCCTAGTCTCCCTTGCACTGATTTTTTTTTTTTTTGGGGGGGGGGTAATTGGTAAAGATGTATATTGAGAGATTTGACCAAGAAGGGCAAAGTGTCCCCTTACCTGAGAGATCATGGGAGACTTGGAGTGGTGGCCAAACTGGTTCCAAGACCCTGGTGACCAGTTTCAGCTCAGAAGTGATGATAGGCAAATGTTCCCCACCCCCTCCACTCCTCCACACCGGACCACAGTGTGATTGTGACTGAGAGAACATGTGCTTTTGTACAACCCCATTGTCTAACCAGAAACTCTTTTCTCGCCTTTCATCTTAATTATTGTCTCCCCAGATTCCAGACTCAGCTACATTCTGTCCCAGATCCTCCCAACCAGGCTCAGTATGTGCTGTTATGTCCTGTCAGGCATTTTGCCCTCATGGGATTTTCTCCACTTGTAAATTGGTGTGATTTGATAAAGTTCCAGCTCCTCTGAGGATTACAAGTTCCATTGTATTCCTGGTGCCTAGCACAGTGCCCAGAGTGCAGCAAACCAGCAAACTAGTGAAGGTTCAATGCATGAGGGATGGTAGGGAAGACCCAGTATTCTTGGCCCACTGTGTAGAAAAGAAATTCCTTCTTGGAGGTCATCAGGATGGGCGATGGCAGCAGGTTACTGTGCTGGAGTGGCTCACAGGGCACTCCATGGGGGAAAATGAGGATTGAACTTTATGGGGGGGCGGGGAATGTGGCCATATCATTGTGTAGATTGTTCTATCTGATCATTCTCACTTCTTCCCTCTTTTTTACATAGTATCATGCTTTTTCTGCCCTTATACAAAATCCTCAGCTCTAGGGCATCTTATTGTTCTTGGGATCTCTGAGGCAGCAGAGCGCTCCAAAAACTAATCTCTAAAGTCCTATAAGGTAGCAGGTTCAAGAGAACGTGCCAATGAGACCTGCATCTGCTTTCCCCACTGCAACTAACACACACACACACACACACACACACACACACACACACACACACAGAGGATTCTATAGAGCCTTCTTGGTTTTTGGTCCTTAAAATGCATCTCAGGGAACTGACTCACAAAAGGGGATTAGGAAGAAGAAGGAAAAAAGGAAAGAGGAATGGAAGAAGAAAAAAGCTAAATACCCTACATTATTTTTTGCCTTGGTCAGTCTCTAAATGAATCCCTAGGGACTAACTGCAGGACATTGTTGTCATGATAATGAGGAAGAGGAAGATAAGGCTAGGAAAGAGGTAAATCAATTCCTAAGCTGCTTTCCAGGTACTGCAGGTAAAGCTTGAGTCAACACTGAATGTGTGAAATTATTATCATGAGAAATCTGAAATAAAAGTCTTGAAACCATCCTATTTGAAAAAAATGACTCTGTGGGTTGCTGTTCTATCATCCCTGGGCTAAGTCCATCTCTTCTGGACTATAGGAACGCTCGTGCTATCCTGTTTAAAGAACAATTTTTTATCTCATTTTATTCTAGGGATGACTTCTATACCACTCATCTCTATGATGGGAAGCTGACATTTTGGAGAATCTCTGATAAGATTCAGTTCATATAAATAAGCATATGAGTTTCTACTACCCAGAGATAGTTAAAGCCAAATGTGTTGATACCTGTGTTTGTTTAAACTTTTTGTAAGTTAAACTTTAATCTAGAATTAATGTACACTGTCTTTGAATACTTTCCATTAAAAACAAAAGTATCAATCAGGTTTAGCAGTCTAACTAGCATAACTAATATTTTCTTCTTGCATAATCTCTGGTGTTTAAAATCCCATAGACAAATAATAGGCATGGAACAAAATCTGGGAGAAGCCCAGGGGAGATAACAAAATCCAGGCCATAAGTCAAGTCAGTCCTGAGCTCCAAACTCATGCCTGTAGAAGGAAACAGTTTTTTGGAATACGGAAAATTGGTTATTTATCCTTCAAATTTATTTTGTTTTTATTAACAAGAACATGGAGGCCAAAAAGAAAAAAGGACAAGGAGGAGGAGGAGGAGGAGGAGGAGGAGGAGGAGGAGGAGGAGGAGGAGGAGGAGGAGGAGGAGGGAAGAATACAACCACCAAAACTTTTAACTCTGCAAATGTATATTGTACCAATTTTAGGTTCTCTGCCTAGTGTGCCAGTATCAATGGAGAAAAAAACAGCAGTAAGAAGAAAAATGAAAACACATTTTAAAAAAGAAAATATGTCTTTGCAAGCAATCTCTTTACTTAGTAGAAGCCACAACTTTACGACTTTTTCAGCAGAGACAGAGTGTATTTTTTAATTCTCTCATTCCTTTGGGGCATTAAAGCCACACTATAAAGCAGTGGGCTGTCAATCAGTCATAAAAAGCTTAACAGATGATGACATGAATGACAAGAATATGATCTATAACTATGTTTTTAAACCATAGACTAATTCTTAATTCTCCCAACTCTTCATAACAAAAGGAGCCTTCTGGAAAACGGGAAAGAGTTAACCTCTTAGAAAGGAGAGGGAATACTTTGTGTTGATTTCCAACCCCCAGTCTTGTCCAAGCTGAATATTGCATACAAATCTGTATTTGTGAAGTACCCTCATCCACCAGTTAATCAAAGCCCTGGAAATTCAAGGAAACCTGTGTTTATGGAAATCTGGCATTTCTGTAAAGTTTTGAATGAGGGCTAAATAGAGCAGTTCATCTCATTTTGAAACTAATGATTCCTGCCAAGTGGTTTTCCAGTGCTGGGTCTTCTGGCTCAGTCAGCATTTAGGAATTCATTTATGAGTTGGGTTAGTCGGGAGACTCTGGAATTCAAATTTATGTCTGGAAGTCACTGGTTTGCTCCTGATAGGTCTCTGAAAAGAGATTGTAATCAATTTACCAAACCCCAGACTTCAGGAAATTTTTACATCCCCGAAAGAAGTTCTGGATGGGAGTTTTGTCCACTTTCTAAATCAGCTCCCTCCCTGCTCCTGGAGAAGAAGGGCTACATCCTGCTGTGACTGTTTAATTGTCTGTGCCACTTTCCCCAGGCCCAACCCTCCATCCAAAACAGCATCCCTGGGTGCCCTGGAATGCACCTCCCTTAATAGACTGGCCAGTGGTTTATAAAATGGCAGAATGGATGTGTGGTTTGTCACCTCAGACAGTTTCGTGTTCTGCTTCTTGATGGAAGAAGCAAAGTCTCTGACAATTATTCATTCACTCTGTTTTAAAGCTTTACCTACCCAATAATGTTCTAGGAAGTTAAAATATAGGGGTGTGAGTGTGTGTGTGTGTGTGTGTGTGTGTGTGTGTGTGTACACACGTGTTTCCCTCAGTCTTTAAAACCTGCATTTTAGTTTTTTGCAAGGCGAGAGAGCAAGCGTCGAGCAGCCTTTCAATGTAACCATAAATTTACTACTTTAAAAAAATTTTTTCCTTTGAAGAAGTCATCGAATAAATTAGCAAAGCTGGAATTGTGCCTCTAGTTTGTGTTGGCTTTGGGTTTTAGGGAGTTACTTAATAAACAAAAGTCAGTGAATTCAAACAGTAACAAAGTAATTTCAATGATTAATCAAGTGTTAAAACTAGTTTAACCTCTCCCGTTTTACAAACTCTATATCACCCTGACTAAACTAATAGAGGAATAAGACCCCCATCTGGAAATCTCATCTGAAATATTAGATTGGGAATCTAAAATTCAGCCAAATAGTGTGGCTTGTAGGGATATCCTGTCGGATAATAAATTGCATTAATCTTACTTAAATTTTCCATCTAAATCATGTCCTGAGGCCATATTACTCTGAGGAAACTATGCCTTATTTTAAATGCATTGTGCTACTGAAAACGATATTAAAAAGCAAGGGAGGGGGGGCGAGAACTTTTTTTTTTTTTCCTTTTTTCTCCTGCCTGATTTTTCCAACATTAAAAAATTCATGTGAAGCCTTCTGACTCTTCTGGAAGAATCAAGAACTGCTCAAGCCAGCAGCAGCTCTCCCCAGTCACAGGAAACAATGTCAACCTCAGGAACTTTCAGGAACACTTTCAGAGCACTTTCAGGAACTTTACTCTAATTTATCTGTTTCTTCCTATCTCAGTTATGGTGACTTATGACAATTTTTTTTTTTTTTGGTGGGTGGGTAGGTAGCATTCTTTCTTAGTCTCTTTTTACTTTCATGTGTACAGACTTGTACCAATGTCTTCCTAGAGATTCCACCATAGCTTTCTCATTCCTTTTACTTTTTAATAGAAAACATCTAAATCTGCATAAATGTTTCTGCTTTTTTTTTCATACCAGAAAGGGAAAAAAAAATATTATAGAGCCTTTTCTAGAACTTCAAAAAAGGATTGTGCTAGCCCTAAAGCCCTGGGAGGCTCTGTGCCACTATCTGCCATCTACCGTATGTTATTAGTAAGAAGAATGTTAAAAGGTGTTAGACTCATGTTGACTCAAAATTAGACCACAAGCCCTTGGAAATGCTGAGTTGTCTCTGCTGATTGCAAGCATCTGTTCTGAGAGAATTCATGGTGAGAATGGCAGAGCTTCTCCATTTCCCCATGCTCTTAAAAATGGCTGAGCAGAGAAAATGGGCAAACAGCCATCTCATGAGAGGTGCCGCCCACCAAGAGCATACTGCCTCATGGTCTTTCCTGCCCATCTCCAGATTGGTCCTCACAGCATCCTCAGGAGCAGACATCACCTGCAGATGAGGAAGTAAAAGTTGTGGGAGGTTCACCTACCTGTGGTAGTACTATCATCAGTAAGGGATGGAGCTGGAATCAGAGTTTAGGCCTCTAGTCCTCTGACAGTTCAAGCTGTGGAAGAGTGGAATGAGGTAGATTCCTGTGCTGGTATTGTTTGACACCCCAGGGGCCTCTCAAGCTCAGACTGCAAAACTCTAGGTGAGCTACAGGCAGTGCCCTGCACTCAGCCCCCAAAGCCACAGAGCTGGTGCCTCCCTTTTCCCTCTATTCCTCCACATCCTAATAGTCCAGCATCCTCAAAATTTTAAGTGAAAAAAAATGCTTTTAGTACTCATCACTCCTCTCCATTCTCCAGGGGTCACTGTCCTCCCCTTTGCCCTTCCTCACACCATTGCCAGAACAATTAGTCTAAAATCCCACCTTGCTTATCCGCTCCTTACAACCCCTCCCCAGCTCTCATCACTCACAGGATAAGCTGGCCACAGGTATACCCCTAACTCTGGTCCCAGTTACATCTCCCATCATTTACCCATCTTAACTCAAACCTGATGATCCACAGGTTTAGATTTACTAGGCAGTCCCAACAAACATCATGTAATTCCATGAGTGAAGGTTCTCTTCAAATTGTCCCTTCTGCTTGCACTCTCCATGCCCCGCTGCATAAATGTCTTTATTGGACTGATCTTAGGCCTGCTTTATATCTCACCTGTGCTCCCCCAACGCCTGCTCCACCTGCCACCTTTCTCAAGGATATGTTGAATCCTGAACCCTGGGTTTCCACAGTGTTCTGTGCACATCTCCAGCCCAACACATGAAATGATCCACTTACAGCTAGTCTCAGACCAGACTGAGGTCCTTGAGAACAAGTCCATTTTGTTCTCACCTTTGCCTTCAGTGCCTTGCACCCAGCAAATGTTCAAGATATTGATGTTGTCAGGTTCTCCTCTCCACCCTGCTGCACGAGGGAATCTTAGCTGGTCTGCTTATCTCATAGTTCATTCCCTTCCATTTCCCACAACTCATTGCTGCCTTAACTTCCCATATGAGTTTCTCCAGGCCAACTAAAACACTCTGTCTGTTCCTTTCTGCTTACCACAGCCTCTGGTTCTTGTATTCACTAGCCCAGGCCTTATCTCTCACAAGGCTTTTCACGCTAACCCCACCCCACACCCAGCCCCATCATTCCAGCCATCCTACAGCTCAACTGGACATGGTTATGTGCTCGCTGCAGGTTCCTGCCATGTATAGGGTTGAGCATCTTGTTCAATTAAATTAGACTGCATGCTCTGTGAGGGCAGGAATGACATCTCAGCCTGAAGGTACAAGGTGCAGATGACTAGGGCAGGCTCCAGAAAACATTCTGCTGCATTCAGTCACCGGAAACTCCAGGGCCTAATGCAACAAAGAAGTGCTAGATGTGAACAATTGAAAATAGAAGTCTTACAGACCACCAACATAGGCAAAGATCTCCACTCAGCTCTCTCCCAGCCCTGCCAGTAGATCACTCAGAGTCTACCATCCATTATTCTGTTTCAACAAGCTACTCTTAGAACGTTTTTTGAGGTCACCAGCCCCCACCAAATTGAATAATGGCATAGTTTATGGTAAAGAGTGAATTGGAAAAGAATGGTGTCATTATTGCTATAATTACCCACAAAAGATGTTGATTATCACACAGAAATTCAGCCACAAATACAACTCATCACTAATAAACTCATTTATTTCCACATAAAGTTGCACAATGTTGTGCAATTCAGCAGAACACTGAGAAATGTCAGCAGTTTAGACCAAGACCTATTTGTCAACAAAACCAATCCATTTCACCAACTTTAGCAAACCATTGCTGCAAGAATCGGCCTTTTTCTTTCTTCTTTTTTCATAGAAGAAAATTGTCACACATAACTTTAAATAGAGAGGACAGATGCTCAAAACTCTACAGACAAAATGATCAACAAGCTGAAGTTATAGGCAAAGGAAATGTAGAGGTTATGAGGTGGAGAAAGAGGACACATTTTTGTTGCCAGAGGGCATCTAAAACATCGTGGTTTTTTTTTTTCTGTCTGTTGCTTAAAAAAAATCAAAGAAAACTTTAAAAGGAAGAAAAAGGATCTTATCATAAAAACTATTGCTTAAGGGAATTTTAAATTTCTTTAATGTCCTACACACATTTATTGTGCCTTACTGTATACCAGACACTATGACATGTACTTAGCACATAAAAAATACATAAAGCCAAACTCACAAGACTAAAGGGAGAAAGCAACACAGACCCAGATCACCACAACATAAGAAGGCCAGCTACAATAGAGACATGTCATTAGGAATTACAAGTGTAGAGAAGAGGCATGTTTAGTGCCTCCGGCAAACTTTTTGCTATAGTCAGCCTGTCTGCCTAATTTGTTATTCTTATAGTTGTCTTTATAGATCTTAAAAGTAAATACCTGAGACAATTGGAGAGAAAAGAATGTATATGGAAAGCAAATAATTGTTGCCATGTTTCAAAGACAAGGTCATTCAGGGAAAAGAGACCATGAAATAAAATCAGAGAAATCTGGGAAATGAGAACACTCCAGGGGCTGTCATTTCATTTTTGGCAATGAGAATTCAAGAATCAATAGAGAAGGACTATATCGAATTTAACTGGAACAGGTCTGTGAGAGCAAATAAAAGCACTTCTCAACCAGACTCTCTCCCTCTCCCACATTCAACTGAATGTGTTTTTTTTTAATTTATTTATTCATGTCCCATACTGTAACATATTAATCTTTAAGGTAGAAAATTAATTAATCATTAAGGTAGGAAAATCTCTCCTTTCCTACCTTCGAGGACTCACAACTTAGTTGGGGAGACAAGGCTAGATGGTGTAAGTATCAATGTGACATAGAAGTGGATATAAGAACCCTCAGAGTTGAGACTATAGTCAGACTAAAGTCACCAATATTCCAAGGGAAGGAACAATGTGAACAAAAAGACATACAAGTCAAAATCAGCAAAGTTCAGAAGACTCTGAAAAGTTGGAATTCAGTTTATGAAAAGCAGAGTTCCCATCAGGCATGAATGGAAATTGAAGTGGCCAAGTCAGGTGGGAGAAGACTGAGAAGAATCCAGAAAGCCAGACAAAGAGATTTGGGCAATTAGACCTTCTTTGTCCCCAGTTTTAATAATAACCCATCTGTGGAACTGACAACCCTGGTTGAGGAGATGAACGAATCTGGCATTCATATTTTTTTAAATCTAGAATATTATCAGATCTTTTTTGTTCTCTATTAGATTCCTAAATCAAAACCTCTATTTTATTCAGTGTTTCCTATAAATGAGAAAGAAGATATTCAAGACTAAGAGACCCTTCAATATGCAAATACAGGGTTTTTTTTCAATGTCTTTACTTCTTTCCCACATTTAGAAAACAGAGCTTTGGTGATCTTGTGAGCCTGGTACTTTCAGGATATCCCTCATGACTATTATGTTTCTCTTCCCAGATTGTCGAGCACACTTTGAGCACCAATTACAATGAGTCATCTTCAGAATGGTGCAGTGTCAGATCAGTGGGAGAGAATTCAGGAAGCTGGATTTTCTTCTGCTCCCAAACTCCAACTCTGACCAGCACATCGCATGGAGGAGACACCCTCTCTCTGAATCCACCTCTTCACTTGCAAAATGAAAGGTTTAGGCTAATAGTTCAGTCTCTCTCAGACCTAAAATTCCAACATACATGGTGCCACTGGAGATTGAATTAAATCTTCCCAACCCCAGATTATATTGCAAGAGTTACATTTTAATAAATCCTGCTATCAGTCTGTTTACTTGTCATGTATCTTGTGCACATGAAATTAGAGTACAGACTGTGTCCTCCACAAATTAGGTCTTTTTAAACTACCCAGATGTTTAGATTTGAAATAAACAGTAGTAGGTAGTTTGAAAATGACAGCAGAAAGTCATCACTCCAGGGGAAGAAGCTGAGCTTCCTTAACTACAGGCTGGGGAGAGCCAACTCTCTTCAATTGCCTTGGGCAAGGCAGCCCCAGCCCAGACGTTGCAGTGTGGGTCCGCAGAGCTCCGTGTGTCTACCCTGGGGTGATCCAGGCTGGCTGCAGTCTAAAGAGGTAGATAAGCTCAAGATATATGATCTGCTTTCCTGCCAAGAGCAATTTGCTTGACAGGCCTCCTGCTTATAAAATACTAAGGCATTCTTTCTGGTATTAAGAAGTTTGGGGCATTGTAAATGAACTGTATCTGCAGTGGGAGAGGGAGAAATTGAACAATTTGATTTTTAGAGAGACTAGATGGAGAGTGAGCATGGTTAATTTTGCAGCTGAACAAATGAAAATCAGTTGTAGTTTTCAGAGTCTAGTTCTAGCATGTGCATATGTGGGCACTCTTCACAGGAATCAAAATAATCTAACTTTTAAAAAATATATGGTTTTCATGTTTTAAAAGGTATTGATACTCTACTCTTCCTTGATCCTCAAAGCAACCCTACAAGGTAAGCATTTTACAGATCAGAGAACAAGTTCACAAATCCTAAGAAACTTGCTCCAGAGCTCACCGCTAACAAATATAAGTAAATGACTAGACCCAAGTTCAGTTTGTTGATGCACTTTTACAGTACTCAGGGCTCCTACACCTCAACATTTGGTTCTTTTGTCTTAATTTGTTAGGTAATTAACTTACTATCTTATGTTAAAGTGATGATACTATAATTTTTTCCCAAATTAATAAATACACTGAACGCAGTAACAAACAAAATTAAGCAGAAAGTTTTTGCAACTTATTTTAATTGACCTCAAAGTCATTTGGAAAAATAAAAAATCAGATGACCTGATTTTCAAATGGGAGTAATAATGGAGCAATAGTAATGGAAGTTATTAAAATATTATGTCTATAATAATTAAATTAAAATGGTACTGACACAAGACTAGACAGAAAGATCAAATAAAATCAAAGTTTCAAAAGCAGGGCTTAGTATAATAAACATTAAATATTTAAAAACTGGAGCAGCACAATTAATGGAGAATGAAAGCATTATTCTATAATTGGTCTTAGGACAATCTGTTAGATATTAATAAAAATTATTCATGTCCTTGAATTATATTTATACACTTAAATGAAAATCAAACAGAATAAAGAGTTAAATATTTTAAATATGAAAATCACAAAAATCAAAAGAAAATATCCTGAATGTGGAAATATTCACTAAGCACAAATTCAATGGAAGCAATTATAAAAGAGAAATATAAATAAAGCTTACTTTAAAACACATTGTAATTCCCATATTTTATAAGAACATGTTGGTTAATATTTTAAAAACTGTAACCTGGGGAAAACGTTTATGTCAAGTAAGAGAAAGTTAAATACACTCTTCATGTGCATAACTAAATCAAACCCATTTAAAAACACTAAAATTTCAGCTTACTAGCCAAAAAAAAAAAAAAACATGAGCAGATAATTACTAAAAAGGGAAATGCAAATAATTAATAAATAAACCACTTTTTAAAAGCTCAACCTCACTAGTACTCCAAAAGAAAAATTAAAATCATACAATACTTGGACTGGGGCTGGGGCTTAGTGGTAGAGCACTTGTCTGGCGCACGTGAGACACCAGGTTCAGTCCTCAGCACCACATAAAAATAAAATAAAAGTATTTTTAAAATTATACAATATTTTTTCCCTACTAAATAAGCAAGGTTTAAAAAAAAATCATAATCTTGGATGCTCACACCCTCACTGGAGCAAGCAGAACCATCTATCTCACTGCAAAGCAATCTGACTTTATGTTTCCAAAGTCCTTCAACTGTTCATACACTTGAAATCAGAAATCTCTCCTGAGGAAATAATCAGACATATGACACAAGATCTGAATACAAGGATATCTCCTGCAGCATTACTTTTAATAAAAGAAAAAATGAGAAAAAAACACATGCCTAAAATCATAGAAAGTTTAATAAGACAACGTTTCACAAAAATAAACTATTTTGTACTTAGTTGAAAGGGTAACAAGTTTTTATTACATAATGGGATACTTCTGACAGGAGGTTCACAGAAAAGAAATTCAAGAAGGAAACTCTGCATAACATAAAGAGTTCAACGAATGCCTGAAGAAAAATATATAAAGCAACAATGTCAAAAATGTAAAGTATCTTGTTTGGCATGGTAACATTATGATTTATCGTTTTTTTTCTGCTTCTTTAAAGTTTTGTGTTCTAACCATGTTTTCTTAAAAGGAGCATTCATTTTCATTTTGGGAAGAATAAACAAAATTAATATATACATAAAAATGTGTGTATGGAAATTCTGTTGACCTATCATCCATAGGGCTTAAAACTTTTTTTTCACAAGTGAGGATGGATTATACTAATCCATCAATTCCTCATTTCCTTTGTGACATTACAAGATTGTTGGCCTGCATATAGATGCAAACCTCAGACACACAACAGGATTTAGTACTAAATTCCAAACCTTGGCTTCAGGGGACTACTCTGACCAGTTGAAAAATGTTCTTTTATTAATGAAATGACACTAATTTTACCACAATGGTTCTAAACCTGTTATTAACTAACACCAAAGGTATATAGCAGTTGGTAACTTGTGTACAAGGAATGAAAATGAAAAATTCATTACTAAATTATTTCTATATACAATTACATGGTTGAAAAAATATGAACTAATTATGTTTCTACTGATCAAATTTAAATCACGGACTTATCTATACTGATCACAGAAACAGACTGTTTAAGGAGATGGGAGGATCCATGAAGCCTATAATTTTGAGACCACCCTGGATAACATACAAGCAAGACCCCAACACCACTCCCACCAAAAAATATCTCTTAAGAAACCTGTTTTAAAATAAAAGTATGAGTTCTCTGTATCCAAACCAATGGCTTTCATAACAGAAAAAATACAGTACCTCTTTCCATGTATAGCTGTAATTATATAAAGCTTTTCCCCCATGGGGAATAGGACAATAACCACAGTTATTTATCACCTTTTCTAGGTTATTAAGAGTCCTAAAATTTGATCTCAGAGAATGTTAGAGTAACATAAACATTTTTTTGTAAAAAATAATAAAATAAATTACTGCCACATGATGGTTACTCAATTTCCAGATGATTTGATGGCTAATCCCAGGACAATATCTAACTAGTTTCAACTCCTGCAATGTGATGAAGTTTTGGCAGTCACAATTGTGCATCAGGCTACAGTTTAGTACAAGGGATTATAAACCAGGAATTATCAGTCATTACCCAAGAATCTCATGCTAAAATGTATGTAGAATATTGCTTCTGAAATAATAAGAAAATTCAAAGTGATTATATCAAGGAATTTTATATTTTTTTCTGAGTAGCAAACTAAAAATATTTTAAACAAGAGGTCTAAGTTTTGTTTTAGCATAATAATGAGACAACATATATAAGAAAAGTCTTCAATACCATGTGACAGAAGAAGTTGGCAGGGGCCAATCTCCTCACCCTAGCCAGAGCATCCTTGAACACATGGTGCAGCAGTGTGCACCTAGGACAGAAAAGCTGGGCAAGAGCTCAATGACTCTGAAGCCCAGATCAGTTCATAGGTAGGACATTTAAATTCCTTCTTTGGGTCTCAGTGTCTATAAAGCCAGGATCGTTGACTCCTCTCCAATTTATGTCAAGGACAATGATAACAATGACAATAATAAAAAGTTCTCATAAATTCAACACCCAACATAATGCTAAGCACTTCTCATCAACTGATCTCTATAGTGTTCATGCATAGTAAATATTAACTTACATAAAGAAATAACTAACGTTTAGGAGAGTTAAATAATCTGTTCCAGGCCACCTAACCAATAAATAGAAGCTTGGTTCTTCCCTAGACTGTACAACTCAGGAGACTGTTATCTTCACAAAACCCACAGGATCACTGTAAGAAATCAATGACACCAAGATGGGCAAGCACTTTGGAAATTAGGAATCGCTCCATAATTATAAATTAGGAATTGCCCCACAACTCTTCGACCTTAAAGCCACCTTCTGACTTTAAAAAAAGACCAGGTATTCGCTATATAACTAACCTAAACAGCTATGTGATCTCTCTAGTCAATCACTTCTGTCACTAGTTAACTTATTATTTGAATTTAAAAATAAGTTGCAGAATCATAACTGTTTCTGACCTCAAACACAATCAAATGCTAAACCTCCTGGCCAGTCCTAGTGCCTAGTAGTGTCTGTTGTGGGTAATAAGAATGTATGAAGCATTACTGAATCCCAAAGAATGATTTACGAATTGTCCCAACATTCCACCAGAGAACTCAGTTCTGGTCAATTAGATCTGTAAGCAGGATTAACAACATGAATTTGTTTGGCTTATGCTCCCCAGTAGAGAAGTAACTTCTATTTTTTTTTAATTGTGACATCTCAATATTGCAACTACTTCCTCTAGGAAAAGTCTCTATATTTCATGTTATTTTGAGAAATCTTGAGGGTAGCAATAAAAAATCTATTATTGATCAAGCAACTTCTATGGGCTATTCACTACGTTACAAATTTAACATGTATTTTGACTAATCTTAACCATCTTGCAATAATAACATGAAATTAAATGGTAAGCACTGATAGGTATTAGAAATTGAAATGTCCTAGTATGTCAAAATAATAGAAGATGTTGGGCACAGTAGTGCATACCTGTAATCCCAGTAATTCAGGGGCTGAGGCAGGAAAATAGCAAACTCAAGACCAGCCTCAGAAACTTTGCATGACTTTGTCTCAAAATAAAAAAATAAAAAAATGACTGGGAGAGTAGCTCAGTGGTAGAGCATCCTGAGTTATATAGTTAGGTCACCCAGTACCCCCCATCCACACACACACACACATACTGAGCTGGGTAGCATAGCATGTGCCTGTAATCCCAGCTATACTGGAGGATGAAGCAGGAGGATTGAAGTTTGAGGTCAGCCTTGGTAACAAAGCAAGACCCTGTCTAAAAATAATTTTTTTAAAAAGGGTGGGGGTGTAGCTTAGTGGTAGAGTACCCCTGGAATTGACCCCTAGCATAGGGGGAAAAAGCCAAGAAAGTACTGTGATCCACAGAACAAGTTTCAGTTAGATATAGTCTCATTTTGCAATGAATTGTCCCAACATGCCTCAGTTTCCAGCCAATTATGAAGAGGTTTTCCTCATCCCAGCTACCAACCTTTATCCTATGTGCTGAATTTTGATGTGTTTTATCTGGCTGATTTTCACATATACCAGAAACAAACATTACCACAACAACAAAAACAAAACAGAACAGAACTTCCATGAGGCTTATGTGTATTTGAAAAGGGGATAATTTCCAAATATGGTTTGTCCAGTGGAAGATATAACAGTCCCTTGAGGTAACTGGAAACCTTTATGTCCCCTAATTAAGGTTCCAAAATATAGCCTAAAAGGCTGAAAAATTACTTGAAAGAGGAAATATATTTCTCAAATAGTTCTTAAAATTGTCTTCTTGGTTGGCTCTCCAACTGCTGAGTGGCTCCTAGGGTGGTATATGATGAGAGCCACCAAACACAAGTGTCTCTCCTCTAATTACCCTGTCTCTCTACTTTGAAGCAAGAATGAACAAGTGCAGGAACTGGATTTTTTTTTCCCCATTTGGGTGACACGAACCTCCCCCAAACCTGCCTTAACAGCAGAATCTTTATTGCTTTTGATGGCAACAGAAACAAGAGAGAAAGACTGCAGCTGGGCCTGAAGTCCCAAGTGGAGTTTAATGTGGCTGCAGTGGAAAAAGTTATGTTTTCACTTGCAAAATGAGAAAATGTGATATAGCAATCATTAGGGGGAATAATAAACATGGATTATGCCTTAGCATCAAATCTGTGTACAAAACTACAGCTCCATAAAACTAGCGGAGGATAACATCTATTTACTTTCACTCCTTTAACCACAATACTCTAATAGTCACTTTTGATGGAGTTGCAGGCCTAATAAATGTCACATTCCAAAGCTTGGAAACCTAAAAGCTACACTGGTTCTCTGTAGTTAAAACAACAACAAATATCCACAACACCATGGCTCAAAGTTCAAGTGATTTTATAAACCAATCCAATTCTACTCCCTTGAGCCAATGATATCACTTGTTAGACTTGTCTAATAAATCACTTGTTCAAATTTAATCTCCACTTGCACAATATTATTTAGCACCTCATACATTGTGTTCCCTCTTCAGAGCAATTCATTAATTAGATATTGTCATATCTGCAGATCAGGGGTGTGCTTGCAATTCTCATTTTTCATATAAATAAAATAGTAAAGATTTCTTTGTAGGAATGCCTTAGACAAAAACAGTTCATATGATGTGTTTTTTTTGCACTGTGCTCAACTCTGTTAGTGAGCTAAAGACCTCTGATTCCTATACAGATTTTCTACCCTTCTTAAAATGCTTTCCTTGCTGAAAAAAAAAAATCCTAAAAACAATGAACAGAGGGCTTCACAAAGGAAATGTGAATAGTGTCCATACAGCAAAAAAAATCAGTACTTGAAACCAATCAGGGTGGAGGTCATTGGTGACTTGAATGAGTCAATGAGACAGAGGACAGACATCAGGGGAGAGGGCAATGATTTGAGATGAAAGAAAAGACGGTGAATATGTATGAATTTTTCTAGAAGTACAGCTGTTAAAAAGAAAGAGAAAAAAAGGGGGGTTTTGCTGATGGAAACTTGACCTATACCAATCACTCAGCCTCAAAACTCAGCCATCTTCAATACTTCATCTTCCTGGTCTCCTACATTACAATCAGCCTATTCACTAAAATTTTCAAATCAATGCCTCTCAATATAAATAGATCTCTATTTTTACTGCTACATCTTAATTCAGACTCTTCTTATTTCACACCTGGACACTTGTAAAACTCCTTAACTTTGTGGCCGGCCCCATTACTTTTCACATTGTTGGCAATCTGCAATCTGGCCAGCTGGTCAGATTTACCTAGCTGGAAGACCCCATCTGTAGGCTTTGCTCTGGGTAAACTTACCAGCAAAGCTCCCCTGCATTTTCCCACATTGTTGCCTTTGTTTTCCCCCATCACTCCCTGTCAAATGCTTCAGGATCCATTTCAAGTATCATCTTCCCCATGAAGTCACCCTGCCCTCTCCAGCCAGAAATAACCTTTTCTGTCTCTGGCTTTCTTAGACCAATATGCCACTCATCATTCATCTCACATTGCCTTGCCAAGTCTTCTTCAGTTGCTCTGTATCAGTGACTCTATCCTGATGCGTGACATAGTATTGGCTCTTGTAAACACCTGAATGTGAGTCACGCTCTTCCTATTATACAAAAAAGGTTTTTGGAGTGGTATTTCTTACTGTGCCCACATGGAGGAAAGATAAAAATGAGGCAATAAGACTTCTACTTCTTTTTGGCCAGCAGATATTCATTTTTTGCCTGGATCCTGATTACGGGATCAGACAAGAACAACAGTTTTCCTAAAACTAGAAAGAATGAACAAACTTTTCATCACTTGGATGCACGATAATAACAAATTTATCAAAAACGCTGTTAGGTCATAAAAGTTACCAGTTGTCACTTGAAGCAATAATATTATTGGGTCACACCTTTAAGTTAATAAAACACTAAGCAGGGAATTATGTGTGCAGCTCATAACAGAGATAATGTGTTGACATTATTTACATTCATTCTCCAAATTTCACTCAATGCACTGAATGTGTATTGGTTGCATAATAGGTGCCAGGACTGCCTTCAGTCACTTTTCATTCCACTTTTTAAAGCCAATCCAACTTCAAAATGTGGGAAGCAAAACCTGGTGCCAGGAGACTTTGCCCAGAACCCAGAGTTCCCTGACCTGAGCTCTGACTGCTTCTAACCTACAGCCATGTCAGATGACTCTGTGATTTCCTTCCCTACACTAGGATATTGAAAGAAAGACAACATAATTGAGGGTCCAGTATGCTTTAGGAAAAATGTAGAAATGCTATATTTGGAAGTAATTGGTAATGATCACAGTACATCTCAAGTCAGTCAACAAAAACATGTTGAAGTGTTATGTTTCAGGAAGAGTAATGAAATGAATGTAAAATAAATAAAAGGGGGTGAATTATATGTGTATATGTAAGTTCAAATGCAAACTCATATATGTAACCCCAACAGATCAAATCTAACCACAAACATTGCCAGGCATTAAGAAATAGAATATTAAGAACAAAACAAATGGCCACTAACCTAAGCTTCTAACAGGAATTTATATATATATATATATATATATATTATATATATATATATATAATATATATATATATATATAAATATATATATTAAAAACTTCCCAACTTACTAGCTAGGTTTGGAGGCAATTCTGTATTCAAATAACATTAACGGGGGATAGCTTACATTCTTAAAATTATTCTCAGGAGATACACAAACATGTACACTATAAAAATAGAAAATGGCTTCCTTCATCCCATCAATAGAAGGGAGCCAGGAATCCACATTTTTTACTATCTCCCACATAATTCTAACAATCAGACACACTTAGTTTACCTTCCCCCACCTAAGGCCTGGCAAAATGATATAAGGACGACTTCTTTTGAGTGAATATGATTGAGTTCTTCAGCAGAGGTGGAGAAGGAGGTGACAAGAGAAGAGCAACGTCTCAGAGTCATGCTCTCAGCCAAAGATGGAGCGTGAAACTGAGGATGATTGGAGCCAGAGAGACAAGGTCTAAGCTGCTTTTATAATACAGGTGTGAGATGACAAGAGCTGATATTAAACTATGACTGAAAATAGGGAAGAATGGCTGGTCAGAGAGACATCGCGGGCACATAATAAATTCCAGAGGATATATTGGCAGATGCCAAAAGACAAGGTTTCTTAGAATTAAATCCCAATGCTCATAAACTCTGGTATGTTCCTGTATCCCAGTGTAGGAGGGGGGTGTCTATGTGTGTATGTGTGCGTGCGCACGCCCAAAGCTTCACCCCAACAGATCAAATCTAATTGCCATACTGATACACACCACATACTCACAAAACTGTCTCTGTTAACGGAGAAGTGGTTCCTTTAATTAGTTTCACACTTCTTAGGTAGAATTCAAAATACAAGCCATCTAGTTTGGGAATTTTTATCCCAGGATGAGATAGAATGAAAATCAAACAGAGGGTACTGCATATGCAGTTTTCTGAAAAATTAATGTAGACAAACAGTCCCAAAGCTTCCATACATACCACATTCCTAACCTACAGAAATATCATGTACCATTCTGGAGGCCTCTGCCTAGAAGTCAGCACACTGTGCCAAAACACGCAGTGGTTGAGTAAAGTGAACAGACGTCTGAGATGAGGATGAGACCACTAGACATATTTCCACTAGAAAATTGAGCCAAGCTTTCCAATGAGACCTCCAGAGGCAAGAAGCTGGCGTGGTATCCACCTACCATGCCACCTACAAGAAAGTAGAGTTTCTTCCCATAAATGAGTGTGTTCATTGGCTTCAGTTCATGTTTGTTGAAGGAAGACGGTACTGCCCAAGTCATGAAAATGATTCTTTAGTCAATTCAATGAACACAAATATGTAACTGTGCATCAGAATTCGACTGGACAGAAATTGTTTTCTAAAAGCAAATGGAATACTTGATACACAATGAAAAGAGAAATCCAACTTTCTAAATTTTGATAAGGAATAAAACTTATCCTTACTACCACAAAAATTAAATTGTAGAAATTGTTACTCTCTGTGGTCTTTTTACAAACCAAATAAGCAATACTATGGTTCAAATCTGCCAAACTAAACACATTTAAATGCTTACAGCTAAAGGATATAAGGTCTATATGCTTTATGAATTACACATATATGTGAATATGTGTGTATGTGCAATATGCATGTGTGTGTGTGTTATCATTTGTCCAGCAAACTAGCTAATATTTGCTCCAAATTTTGCCTTGGAGCAAATATTACCTCCCTGCCCACCTGACTTTGGGCTCCACCATATTACTTTCTTTGGACAATGAAATATGAACAGAAGTGATGTGAGTAGATATGATATATATGATATATGTGCTTGTGAGGCTTGGTCTTCTGTATTCCAGGGACCTTCTGTGAGAAGGACATATTTTGGGTAAACATTTCAGTTTGAGCTAAGGCCCAGGGAAATGCATAGAGAGAAAAACTGAACTCCATCTACAGTTTGAATTCAAGAAAGACAGGCAAAACCAGAAGAGGGAAAAAAAAAGCCTCAAAAAGTATTATTAATATCTCAGACAGATAAGAAAAAAATATTGTACTCATAAAAACCAAGATATTGTATCAAAAGAAATATTCAGAGATAATTTTAAACAGGAGAAAGGTATATCCATAGAATGAGAATGAGCTCTTGAAAATTTTTTAAAAAAACTTGTCACTGCAAAAATAGAACATTCAAGAGAAAAACAGAATACTAAAGAAATTCTCTCAGAAGCAACATGAGGACATAGAGAGAAAGAAAATTGAATAAAAGATAAGACAACTAGAAGATTAATTCAGGAGGTTTAATATCCAACTAATAGAAGTTTCACACAAAACAGATTGGAATAAGTTGTCAAAGAAATAGTTTAGGAAAATGTCCCAAAACTTCAGTTCTAAGTATCCCAATTAAAGAGCTCATGAAGAGCCCAATAACTGAATGAAAAATTAATTAATTAAATGACGAACCAAGAATATCATTGGCAAATTTTAAAGCATCAGACAAAAAAGATCCCAAAGTTTGCAGACAATGTTCTTGGGATTGGAGATTAGATGGGTAACTGACTTCTTAACAGCAGCTCTGAATGCTTAAAAAACAAGGCGACAAAACAATACTTTCATAATTTTAAATTTCAACTGTTCAGGAAAGCAGTTTTTAAAAATGTAGAGGTAGAATTGATGTCCATATAGCGTAACTCACAGGCAACCTGCTGGAGGATGATTTCCAATAAAGCAAGAGAGGAAGTCAGCAGGGAAGTTTCCTGTATCCTAGAAACGAGTATCTATGGTAAGAAATAAGAGGAACTGACGGGATGGTGTAAAAGGAGTCCCATGATGTCAAGGGTGCAGCAGCAGATCTGGAAGGAAGCCAGTCTTGAGCAGGACAGATGAATGAGGGATATGAGAGGGAGGTCTCCAGGGAAAAAAACAAAAACTGATAACACCAATTCATTCATGAACTTGAGCATTTGCAAAAATTGATAGGAATTTAATAGATCTGTTGGAACAGTTAAGAAGAAAGTTTTGATAGAGATAGATAGATAGGCAGATGATAGAAAAAATTTAAACAGGTAATTTTGGGTTTTAGAGTAGTGGTTTGGAATAGGAGATATTAAAATAAAGAAAACAAAGGAAAAATTATGGTTTACTACTTGATATAGCAGTGAGTAATATTGCATTAACCTGATTATCAAAGTTACCAAAAATTGAATGTAACAATAAGAAATTAGGCAGAAAGTTGATAGTAAAGCATGAGGGTTAAATTCTCAACTGCATTAACAGCATATAAATAGTTAATGTCTAACTGAGTCAACTTCACTTTATCTACCAAGCAAGCCAGAGACCACCAAAGACAAAATCACACAGTCCCTGTAGATCAGGCCTTTGTTGTCTCTTACCCACCGGAAACACTATCTTTAGAAAGAGTTTGAAACCACAGCAGGGTAAAGGGGAGATATGTAAGATGGAGAAGGTGACAAAATCTACCACAGTCTCCTCTTCCCACTGCAAAACAACTGGAAAAACCATAGGCCCTGGTGGCTGGAATAGGTAGCTGGGTGGCATGATGAAGAGAACAGTTGATTCTTGTTTGCATTAATCTTCTATCTAGCAGCAGTAGGAGTGCCCCAAACATCCAAAGAAGAAAAAAAAAATCAAGGGTAGGAGTAATATATTTTGCCCACTCTACTCTGTACCCCACCTCCACCCATGACCATGGGACAGGTCTAAGCTAATCAGGACTCAGAGATGGGATTCAATGCACCTTGGTCATTATCCTTTGGGCTTTTCCCCATGGCCTTGAGAAAAAGGGAGCTTCCTAACTTCTCTGCTAGATGTAGAGGTGAACGAGGAAGGACAGTGGAGCAGAGCTTCCCTGACTACCTCAGTAGAGGCTGTGATATGAGGTGGGGAAACCTTCACTCTTCCCCCACACCCACCCAGTTCTGTCATCTGAAGGTTAAAGGTTGGAAAAGGTGATACTTCATCCGAAAAACCTATAGGAAGAGGGTACTGGTGATAATTTTATATCACTTGGCTAGGACATAGAACAGAGTGGCTTGATCAAACACCAGTCAAGAAGTCAATGACAAGGTAATTTTTAGGTCTGATTAACATTTAAATTAGTAGACTGAGTAAAGCAGATTGCCCTCCATGATGTGAGTGGATCTCATCCAATCGGTCTGAGGGGATTAAGAGATTAGACTGAAGTCCCTCAAAAAGAAAGTAATTCTGTGCCCATTCTGTGTCCCTCAGACTCAAGACTACAAGTTCAGTTCTTCCTGGGGTCTTCAGGCAGTGGGCCTTCTCTGCAGATTTCATTTTCCAATTTCAAAAATTGCTCGCATGAGCCGATTTTGTTAAAATTTTTATAATCTCTCTATGTATTTAAGTTTGTATGATTTTATTTACATGTATTGATATATATATTTGAATACTGCATACCTAAATTTACACTTGTTTGTGTACTTTCATGTTTTATAATATGTGTGTGTCTGTATATATGAATATGATATAATTTGCATATGTCTAATACATGCAAATATATGTATGGAATATATAATCAATCTCTCTCTAAAATATCAGTTCTGTTTCTCAGGAGAACCCTGCCTAACTCACCTGGGATTACATTAACTTAATCTCTGGAAGACACAGCTGACCTTGTGCCACCAGTAGAGAATTATGTACCCAATTCTGGAAGTAAAATTTTTTATATAAACTCCCTAATATTTTTCATCAAAACTCAAGAACTGAGAAAGCGATAAAGAAGCAGGGCCTATAGCAAAATTAACTCTATGGCTCCATTATTCCTTGGAGTTCAACTTTGGTCCTGGGGCCAGTCTAGTTCCACCAGATCTACTTCAGCAAGACCAACAATTAATTTCAAAAATGTTGCCTTCCAGAAAAATAAGGTTTTTTTTAATCCTTTTCACTCCTAAGAATGTGGATTTGTTTAGCCTCTAACCTCAAGATATTTTTCTTCCATTTCTTACCTTTAAAAAGAGTGCTTATTTTGAATACAAGTATTTTCTTTAAAGAAAGAAAAAGAAAAGTTGTGGCTGCCGCTGGTGATTATCTGAGAGCAACACTTAGATCCGCCCTATCTTTGTCCGTCAGTGTCTGCCCTCAATTTCTTTTATCGTCAATTATTCAGACTACCTTTCCTTACCTATTCCAAAAACCACGTGGGAGACTTCCCTAGCATTATCAACCCATGGCATCCTGTTCCTTTTCAAACCTCTTTGAAAGAGCTATTTGGGCAGTAGATGAAGGGTTGCATTTTTTTAAAATCTATGTTAAAATGGGGGTTGATGTGCTAGGCACACAATTTTCATAATGTTTTACTAGGAAAAAAAAAACACAAACAATTCAAAAAAACTTTTCCCAAACCCTACTTCTTTGAAAAATTGTACTAAACACCAAAGTTTTCTTCAAGATGCATCTTTATAAATTAGAGCACGTTTCATTTTCACTACTTTCTGTAATTTTATATAAATTTATTATCACATAACTTACCTCTCAACTAAGCCATATGGCTTTTGAGAGTACAGAAAATCTCTTTTCTGTATCCCCCACACCATTTTATAGAGAGCTACACTTATGGAAATTGCTCGAACACCAACAAAACAGAACAACTGTCCAATGAAAACTCCCGGCATACTTAGTCCATACTCTCTCCTCCATTTCAGTTCTAGACTTTCAATATCTGGACTGAATTTAATGGACGTATTATTACAGATAAGCATGTTGTGTTGCTAATCACACAATTCTTTTTCACACACTACTGACTTCCAATCCTGGCCCGACTCTCAGTCATGTCTCTAACTCAGAAATAAGTCCTTCAGAATATGAAGCTCTGTACTTTTATGTTGGTTATGGAACTCCTAAATAAAATAAAGTCAAAGTATATGGCCAAATAATATCTGAGTTCTTTCGTTTCCTTGTCTGGACAGCCTCTTCTTGGCCCTTTGTTGCTGCTGGCTGCCTTTGCCCCTGGATGGCAGCAATCCCTGCCTCCCTGGTGAACTTCTAACCAAGCCCAGAGCATAAGGGATAACTCCAGAGTCATAATGAGAAGCCACAGGGCCCAGGGCAAATGTCAAACCAAACATAATTGGAAAGATATTAACTGAGACTCATGGAAGGCTTCCCGAAAACTTTAGCATGACCAAATCATAAAGAAAACACCAGATGTTTATAATTACTATTCAACCTTATTCTCCCCTAACCTCTTCAGAAAGGGAAATAAAATGGATTCTTATTCATGTGCAAGGGCAACTGTGGCTCATTCAGGGAAAGATAAGTCTGTCTTGCATACTGCCTAGGTCCAAACACGACAAGTCAGCACAAATATGACCAAACCTTGTTAAGATTCTGAACAAAAGGCAGGCTGTAGTACATGACTTTCTTTTAAATCCACGTCAAAGGCCAACTAATTTAAGAAAAGTAGGTATCTACTTCTCAAGTTGTGTATCTGGGGGAGCACAAAGAAGGAATTTTCCCCCAAATGTCTCCTTCAACCAGTTACAGTTCCAGACAATCATATGAAAATTATGAAGAAAATCATTCCCCATGTTCTTGAGGTTTGGGAATCCCAAGAATCCCCTTGCTAATGTTCCCATCACACCATGTGCCCCTGCAGCATAGCACTCCTCACTCACCCTTTTGAAAGCAGACGTTCTGCAGCCTGGGCACTGGAAGTTTCAAATTGTGAGGAGAAGGGGAGGGCAGGGGAGATTTGGCTTGTGTGGAGTGGCAAGGGGCTGCTACAGAGAGAAAGGACTGGAGGAAAGAATCGGATATATCTTTACAATTCAATTAAGGCCTTACTCAGGTTTTCCTGGGACAGAGTGTGGCCAAGCCAGATTCCAATCTGCATTTTACAGATGATAGAAGTGAGATATCAGCGGATTAAGTAATGTTCCCATGGTCACAAAGACCAGGAGTATGAATACTGATTATGGAATGTCAGATTCTGAGCACTTTCCTTTCCATGTCAGAGTAAACATGACACCTACCTTTCAGAGTAGTGAGAAATTAAAGTACTTCAGATAAAGCCCGAAATCAATGGCCACCACATAGAGTGCCCAATGAGCAGCACCTACGGTTCCTATAGTTAATAATAGTAGTTCAGCAGCCGTGTTCCTGCATTCTGTGGGCTGCAGATGCCCATATAACCCTATCTCAGGTCAGACCTGCACAGAGAACCACAGGACCCAAACCTGTATCCAGAGTCCTATAGCTTCCTGCACTTGCCCAAACTGCCTCATCTCCTTTCTAACTATGGAAATAAATGAACATTACATACAGCAGAAAACTAGACAAAAGATAGGAAGAAAACCAATGTCTTCAGCATTCAGAGATTAATGGATTAATTTTATGTTCCCCCTGAGAATTGATTTCTCTCTTCGGCAAAAGTCTTCTGCTGAACGCAGTTGCAGCTTTACGGGGAGAATGCTGGCAAATTCAACTTTCCTACAGGAAATGGGAGACTTGTGACAAAGTTCTTGTGAAATCCACACTAGGTTTCTCACTCATGACTGCTGTTGGCTGGTCACCAAGGGAAGGCCCAGGAACTCAACAGTCTTCAGAACTGACATGAAAACAGGACGTTCTGAAAATTTGCCAGTTACTCCTCTTTACTATGCCCTGGGCCAAGTATTTTCACGTAGCAAGCTACTTTTGTGCAAATGATGCATTTACTTACAAAAAAAAAAAAGAATATTAGAATCATATAGCAAAACTATTAACAGTGGTTTTCTCTGGATGTCAAGATTTATAAGGGATGTTCTTTTTGCTTTTGTATGCTTTGCATTTTTATCTACATTGAACATTTGTTAGTTTTAGAATGTAGGAAAGCCTGACAAATGTTATTTTCAAACTCATTTCAATAAGCATTTATAAACTTTTGCCCATATCCTCCTCTGTATCATTATTTCCCAAGTTGCCCCCAAATCCCTCTCTGTGTGTCTTGGGCAATAAAATTCTACAGGCTAGTTTAAGAATGTCTTCCATGGACTGGTCAGATAGCCATTTCTACATTGCTAACTCTGGATGCACAAATGTAAGCCCAGTAAAAAATTGAAGAAAAAGTATAATTTATTTTGTTTAAAAAAAAAAAGAAAGGAAAGGAAAGACCAGCAACTTTTGAAAAGAAGATGAAGGAAGTGGAAGAATAGCTATATAATCCAGAAAGAGCCCAAGCTACTTGCTGTCTGAGCAGGCACTGCATGCTGTTGGTAGGACATTCCAAATAACTCTTCCACTCTGCAGCCAAGGCCATCAAGAAAAATCACACTTATATGAAATGCCTCATTAATGTTCTGTTTTGATGGCAGAACTAAGAAACCCATCCAAATACTAAAAGGCAAATACATTACTCAAAGAGGATCTGGTAAGATGTCCAGAAGTCAGCTTAGTGTTGAAAGTTCTGTCAATGTGTAAGATTTGGAAAATGGGAGACTTGGGGATTTGAGGATGCAAGAAGTGTCTACCCTACAGTTACCAGACCTAGAAAACAAAATATAGGAGACTCAACTAAATTTAAATTTTAGTTAGAAAATATTAGCAAAAGTATATCTCAAGTAATCCATGAAACACATTTCTACTATGAAAAAGATCTATCACATACTGGCAACACTGTTCCTGAGATTTTTTTTTTTTTTAAAAAAAGGACCCATCTGCACGGAGATATATTTGTCCCAAGATAGACAATGTACACATTGAAGAGAGATTCAGAAAGTCTGGGACTGAGGATGGATACTTTTTTTGGAGTTAGAGAATTCCCCTAGAAATAAAATGAAACAATGAGTTGCTCTCCTGCAAGAAAATTGGTTCTTTCTAATGTTGTTCTTCTGGGTTTAATATTGGCTAAACCAATATTACCCCAAAAGCAGAAGGTAGAGAAACCTAGGAAAGTCCCAGGGCACATAGTGTGCAAGCAGACAGCTACAGGAACGTGCTAAATGGCAAAGGGTAGACTTCCAAAGTGTTGCCGTCGGGGTTGAAGTAAGTGTTGGTTGGTTACACTTAGCTTTTCCTACAGCCAAGATTTCAGCACTTCATCTGAATAGCTTGCACCTTGCAAAATTGTTTTCCAGAAAAAGAGCACTGAAAAATAAAATAGTATATTTTTTAAAACTTAAGGGAAAAGAGACATGTGTTGATGCCTGGATCTATATGACACCAAATGAATGAAAAGTGGAAAAATACCATCCTCCAGATGTTTCACCTAGGTAGCAGCAGAGCACACTTTCACTTTCCACTTAAGATGTTCGTTCCACGTGTAAATGCAGCCTATGACTAATAACTGAAAAGTATTGACTGGGAAATCAGAAAAAAATGCAATTCTTATATTGTCCACAAACAGCCTCCAAAATATTTTTTCACATATTTTTCCAAAATATGCTTTAGCCCATCTTAAATACTTAATTGCCCATGAAATTACTAACTATGTAATCTTAAGCTAAATGAAAACATTGAAGTGACTTCTTAATTTTATGTCCTGCATCTAATATATCTCCCACCTTCCCTTCATTATCATCTGGTTGAGGACGTCCTTCAGTGTCCCAGAGCCAGAGGATTCCAATCCCATTGAAACCAGCTCATCTCCTCTTCCCTAACTTCCCAGTGAATGCAGCGAATAGAAAATTAGAATCTGTCTGCTAAGGTTTACTGATACAAAATAAAAGATGTATTGTAAGGAATATATCAGACATACTTGTGGCTACTAGTGAAGTCTGTGGGAGGCTCTTACCTCTGCATTTGGTAGGATCCTGAAGTCAATTACAGTTCAGGGCCAGCAATTAGGAAGATGAGCTGGACATGAAGCAGGAAGACAAAGGACAAACTGGAAACCCTATCATGTTCTCAGGGCCTCCAATCTCTACAATGTAGATAACCTGCAGAATAGGCTAGTGCCATTTGCTATAAAGTTGTAAAAGACTCTTGTCTTGGCTCAAAACTGGAAGAAGCTAAGAAATTCATCTCCTGAGAACTGGGGAAGATGAATCCAGCCACAGCCTCATGTCTATAGGGTGCACCAACAGATCAGAAAAGACTGAGGGAGCTATCACTGTCAAGGCACCTGGAACCCTCATATCCACACTCTCAGGATAATGGCTGCTGCTTTACTTACATCTTCCAAGTCTTATGCAAATTTCTCTTGAGCTTGACCCCAAACTGGGGCTTCACTCTGAAGGAGATACCAGGTCACACAACTCCTAATGCAGCACAAACCTTCACACAGCACCATGATTCCTAGTTCTGCCATTATCTGGCTAGTGAACTTGGCAGAGTGATGTTGACTAAGCCTCTTTCTTTTTTTCATCTTTCAGGATATAGTTAAATCCTTCAAAAGGTAAATGTGCCATGGGCTCAACACTCACAGTCCAAGTTCCTGCTTACATCCTTGTTGATCACAATATCTTCATTGAAATGTTGTAGTTGGGAGTAAATAATATGGTAAAAATGAATCTAGCCCACAGAAAGGGCTCCCTATATATTATTT
This sequence comes from Ictidomys tridecemlineatus, assembly GCF_052094955.1. NCBI lineage: Eukaryota > Metazoa > Chordata > Mammalia > Rodentia > Sciuridae > Ictidomys > Ictidomys tridecemlineatus. The sequence goes on along the minus strand of NC_135486.1, from coordinate 47,387,497 downwards.
ACCTTGTGTGTATGCTCACAACCAGTTCATTTTAGAGTAAGCTCACCTCCAGTTCACCTGGGGAAGTTGATCTTCCCTAGGAGTGTCCTACACATGGACCTGGAAAACTAGAATCAGGAACTCTCAACCTTCAAGTGGATTCTCAAAGCCATTTGCACTCATTCCCAGCTTTGTAAAGGAGTGCTCCACTGTGCTTCCTAATATAGTCAACCTATATAGCCCAGATCGCCCTCTCTTTGGTTCACAGAGAAGAATCTCCTAAGAAAAAGGAAGAGGTGAAATCTGCTAGACAGGAATGTTCAGGTGAGGAAGGTGCCCATTTTCCAAATGGCTGCTGCTGTGCTGCTATGGATACTGCTATTGTCCTTGTCATGTAGGATAATTAGCACAGAAAGAAAAACTATTTCCAGCAAGGTCTGAGAGGGCTCAGAAAGGAACTTCAAGGAGAACATAACAAATACCCCCACACACATACCACTTACTTCACTTTTAAGACTTAGTAGGACCATAATTTCCAACTGGGCAGCAACCACAACTGCCTCCCTTCTGCTTTCTCTGCCATTGCTAGTGGAAACCTGGTGATTGGATGCTGTAGATGGCTTCATGAATGGTTTTCAACATCTTATGGACCGAATCATAGCTCTCTCCTCTCTGAACGGAACAGTTGTGTTATATAATCAGTAACCAAACTTCTTCCACACTTAGGCAGAATTTAGAACAATGAGAGTATCTCTGAATAACAAATCTAATTTCTTTATTCTCGCATGAATATACTCCAGTGTGAACATTCATACCTAATTTTGGACTGCAGGAGTTATCATGAAGTGCCATGATTGGATATCTCTTGGAGCCACTTATCTGCTAGAAAAAATATGCTTCTAATATCTGTTAACTGGTCACAAAAGAAGATGTCTTACTCTGAACAGTCTCTGATCTTGTCATGCGAATAATCACATATGTAGATCCTCTCTCTGTCTCTCTCTGTATCTTGTATACAGTCAAGTTGAAATTTCACAAACAACGACTAGTTTGTGCCCTGTCGTCATCTCTATAAATTTAGATCACTATGGCAGGCAGTTATACTCTGGAAATGAAGTGATATTTGGATCTCCAAAAGAAGTCATCATTCTTCGAAATAGAGGCCTGCCAGCTTTCTCAAGAACTCATTTTACGAACTCAAGTTAAAACAAATGAATGTATGTTCCTCTTTTTGCTTCCTCTTTTGAACCATTTTATGATTGAAAAAAAAAGGACAGTTTACCACAATGGAAAATACCTCATTTTTCCATTAAAAAATGCACTCTTTTTTAAAACAGCTATCCCATCCACTTCCCTTCCTAGGAGCTATTCCTAGGAGACTAAGTCAAAATCTCAGCAAGGAGGTAGAGAGCAAGGAGCCTAAAAGGTCAGTGTTTTAACTCACAGACACAACAATACCCATAGCAGTGGTGTCAACAACAGCACGAAAGCAGCCAGACGGAAAATGAGAACAAACCTCACTATTGAGGAGACCATGGGGTCTCCGCTGTACTGACACAGTCAGAATCACCGGCTCAGTCAAGTGTGTTGGTAGCTGGTGGGCCCAGACTCAGAGGGTTCTTGGTGCATATGCCACTTCATGTCACCAAAAAGAGAAAGTCCACCTAGCCTCAAAAGCTATTTGAAACTTGGTTGAAAAAAAAAGGAAACCAAAATTACTAGTGAAATGAAGACCAATGTTCAAAAGAATGAATTTTGAAATTTTTTGTATCAGGCCAATGACTTCCATCTTTTCTAATTAAATATAGAACATCTACCTTGGTAGGTAGCCTAAAGATAAACAGAAAATCATGTAAATATTTTGCTATGTCAAATAATGTAAACAAATACTTTAAACGATTGATCGAAAACTTTGTTCTTCAACCTAATTTTCTTTTCTTTTCTTTTTAGTCAGGAAGTCACAATGTCATCACAGAGAAAATGAGAAAGCTCTGATTGCCTGGGATTTGGCTCTGCTCACTGCTATCCCTCTCGCAACTTGAGATTTCCTTTACTCTAAATAGGATTCTTCCCCCGTGTTCATCTTTCCAGAAGGTTCGTGTCTTCCTAAGGTCTGGAATATGTCTGTAGACAGCTTCATCCCTATAATTATCTCAGAATTTGCACATGTCCTCCCCCAAATGGTGTTATTCATAGCATACAGATGGGCTATTCCTGTCCTTAATAGTTTAACTTTGAGAAGTACCTCATGGATAAGATGTGGCAATCTCTTCATGATGTGTTCTACGTGAATAAGAAGAAAAGGCGCTCAAAATATTCCGTTAATTTAAATTAATAGGTATCAGAAAATATTACCAGGGACTGGGGTGTATGAGCATGGGGGATTGGGACATGTGATACTAAACAGGAACATCTATCTTAGATGAGACCATTAAAGATGAAGAAGAGAAGCAAAAGTTTGGGATAATCATTATGCTGGATTATAACTTAAACTTTGAGTAGCCTGAATCTGGCTGAACTTTCTTCTTTTTTTGTATGTTTTTCTTTTCTTCAAAAAAATTTTAATGCATAAGATTGTGGTACTAAAATATAAATAAAGTCCTGTTACTTCAAAAATTTGGCAAAGCGACAGATGAAATTATGGCCCTTGAAACATAACAACTACAAACAGTAAAAGCACAATTCCTCCCAGTGTGTGCAAAAAGAGGGTGTTACCCTTCTATTATGAAGGGTTCCAGAGTATTTAATGAACCATTGTTCATTTCATTTCGGTAATTCTCATCTTGCCAATAGCGTGTGGTAGTATGTTACAATCCACATCCCAGGAAATTTAATATGGTATAGGAAATGTATTAGAAGTACATAAAGTGAAGCTGTTAAAGGGCTGGAAATTCACTTTGATGTCCAATGATATCAGTTCTCCATTCCCGTTATTATTTAATTCTTCTATGGTGTTTGTCCTTGATGGGAAGGGGGATTAAAATGGGAAAGGTGGCTAGGACTTTTTTGAGATCTATCAAAGGAGTGATAGGAAAAAGTAGAGTTGAGATTTCTTTTTAATATATTCTTTTTTTATATAACTTTATTTTGTTTATTTTTTAAGTGGTGCTGAGGATCGAAACTAGTGCCTCACACATGCTAGGCAAGCGCCCTACCACTGAGCCACAACCTCAGCCCTAGAGTTGAGATTCTTAAGTCTCCACACACTGATAAAGCCAAGCTTTATCAGTGTCCCTGGATTACAGGCATTGTGCCTCACTGATCATTAGCATTACACTCTCTAATCACCAGGCTCCAGTCACAAATGTATTAGGATCCCACATGGAATGTCAAGTTAACAGGCAGTGGTGCCAAACCAGCCTTCATTGAGGTGGAGGATGATGGCTGTAGTTTCCAAATAAAAGGGCATTCCTTGCTTTCCTCTAGTTATATGGCTCCATGGCCCCAAACTGTCTGTGGCACAGCCCAGATTCCTTTCATGGAGTACCATATCATCACACCTCAATCAGGCACACAGGAATATATCTGAGAACGTGTGAGGAGCCCACAGACTTTCCAAGCCTATGTTTAAAGCATTTGTGAAGGTGCAAAAAAAAAAAGAGGGGTGGCTTACATTTTCCCTTTCCATGATGTGTCAGCTAAGGTGATGGTGGGGCTGCTCCAGGATATGAAGGGAGTGGGATCAAGACATGGTTACTCCTTGCTCTTGATGACTGCTGGCCCTGAGACTTCTAAGAAGATGACTTGTTCCACTCTTTTGTGTGTAGTCCCGTGATGAGCTGACTGCAAAAATTTGTTGCAATGAGAAGTGGCAACACAGTTTAGGAGGAGGAATGGAGAGAGATGGAAAGAAATCTTTGCTACATTACAGAACTGTGGCTTAAGGAAAATTTAAGTCAGATGCTTCCATGACTGTATACTAGATAGAAATGAGACCCCTTTGGAGGCTGATGGAATGCAAATGATAAACATCTACTTTGGGGGAAAGCTATGTCTTCCACAGATCCTGTGTGATATGAGAGTCAAACAACTCATCAGTAAAATTAAATTGACAAAATATATGGCTATTTGAATATTTTGTATTTTTAACCACTTAGGACAATGTCATTGTGCATAATCTGGAACTCAGAGTGTCTTAAGAAAGAAAAGGGACACTACTAGAAGGTGAATGCACCAAGTTCAAAAATCAGAAGACACTTGAGAGGAAGGATGTATAAAACTCAGAAAGCACGTGCTGACACTTCTTTCCCTGGGATCCAACTAGAAAGCCTCATTTCCTCTCTTGAAAATAGCCTTTTCAAAGTTTTATTTCTCCAAAATGAAATCCTACTTCCTTCCAAATTTGCTTCTCTCCACAATTCAGCAAAATTGGTCTTAGAATAAAGAATATCAAAACAATGTATTCAAGAGAAATGGATTTACAGAAAAGATAGTTCTTTCAAATTCAGCATGAATAATTCCACGTCATTCATTCATTCTTTGAGCATGAATCCCCTATGTGCCAACCAATGTGTTCAGAGTTAAATCAGAAGCTGTGGGTGCCTTCTCTGAATACTTCACTGTTTTGAAAATTTTACTCTTTTTACTTTTAATTATAAAAAAATACATGTTCTGTGTAAGTAAAAAGCTACAAAAATTTGATCTCACCTCCTTAAAGCAATTCTTGTTAGCAATTTGAATGTGTGTATCCTTCAATTCTTTTCTCTATGCTTACACAAGTATATGTCGATTTATAGAGAAAATGTTCTTACGTAAATTAACTCATTCTAAAAACATTATTCTGTAATTTACTTTTCTTTGGTTTTTTTTTTTCCATAAAAGAATATTGTTAACCCATTGAAAATACTGTCTTCCCAAATCTGGCCAAAACCAATTGAATATTTCAGACCACTTTAAATCGTTCTATTTGCTTATGGAAATCGTTCACTTAGTACAGTGAAGTAAGGAAGCATTAATTGTACCCTTTCTTCTGGCCTCTGGAGTTTTTTTTTTTTTTTTTTTTTGAGAAACTGCCTACATATCTGAAAGTTGATAAAAAAAAAAAAACTGCTAGTGGCCCCTGGGAAATGGAATCATAATATACCATCATCATCACCCATGAGCATCAGGTGAGCAAACTGACTGTCAGTCCCAGATGACATCTGAAGGAACGTGGAAAAGACTCACAAGTGTTGATGGGAAAGAGCACTAGCCACGGGGGAAAACAAAGCAGGTACCCGTCTCTGAGAAGGGTAGCTAAAAGAAAGAGATAAAGAAAGAGCCATTTTGAATGACATTTGAGATAGTATTACATAAATACCATTAATTTCCCTAAATCTGGTCACTGTATTTTGTTTTTTTGAAGAAGAGCCTTGTTCTTAGGAGATAGATAGTGAAGTCATTATGGTTCTAAAAGGAAAAGGGAGACAGTGAGAAAGAGAGAAGAGAAGGGCAGGGAAGTAACCCTATGATATTGACTAACTTTTTATTTTCATCAATGCTTGATCTAATTAAATCCTTCACGATTACAATTACACTATCAACACCATTACAGAAAAAGAAGGAAGAGAAGCCAGCCCAGAAAGTACCCTCAAACAAGGATTCTTGGAACATCAGGAAGAAGGACAAAACAGGGTCAGCAAAAATACGGGTGAAATACAATCAACTTCCTTCTCTGGAGTTTTAATTTTGAAAAAATATACCTGAATTCCTCAAAACCATTCCTTAAAATCTTTAAGATTCTTTCATAAAATAAAACCACCTCATTCATCAAGGATGTTGTTTTATGTATAATACAGTATTTTAAAAGGCTTTGGGATTTTTGTGGATCTTTTTTCAACAGAGACGCTGAACTCTCCCAGAAATTTGGTTTAAATACAGTTTATGGGATTGGAGAATGTCAGGAGCTCAACTAAAGAGAATTTGGAGACAATCTACTCCAAACCCTCATCACACATTTTGTAAATAAGGAAGAAAGCTCTAATAAAAAGTCAGAATGGTTTCTGACCATTTCCTTTCAGGTGAATTTCTTTTTCAGTCTTTTTTTTTTTTAATAGTTATTCTAAGTGCCAAATTCCCATTTTGAGTAACATAGTAAGTACAATTTGTATTAACTGTATATTTTTAATGAGAAAAATAAAGCTATCCACATTGCCTCTATAGGACACTTGCTTCAAACATTTTGTGTTGTTTTTGTTCGTTTCTTTATCTCAGGTGTTTTTTTTTTTAATTAAACTTCAGAGAAATCAATAGGCATTTTTACTAACCAAATTTTATCTTTCTTCCTAATATCCTATTTCTTTTTCATCTAGAAAGATTTATAAAAGCCTTTAGAAAAGAATTTATCACTGGTAGCAAATTCTTCATGACATGATTTCCTATCAATTTTTTGGGGGGGAGGAGGGGTACTGGGGTTTGAACTCAGGAGAACTTGATTACAGATCCACATCCTCAGCCCTATTTTGTATTTTATTTAGAGACAGGGTCTCACTGAGTTGTGTAGTGTTTCACTTTTGCTGAGGCTGGCTTTGAACTCATAATCCTCATGCTTCAGCCTCCCGAGTCACTGTGATTATAGGTGTGTGCCTCTACATCCATCTTCCCGTCAATTTTTGAAGGATTCTTTAAGATATTGTGATATTGGGTTCTGAGTTGACAGTGTTTCCTTCTGGTGCTTGAAAAAATAGTTGTTTTCTTCCAGTACTTGAAAAATGCTGTGCCCCTTCCTCTTGGTATCTGTAGTTTCTTCTAAGAAATTTATTGCCATTCAAATTGTTTATGATGTAATTTCTTTTTTTTTTTAAGAGAGAGAGAGAGAGAGAGAGAGTGTGTGTGTGTGTGTGTGTGTGTGTGTGTGTGAGAGAGAGAGAGAGAGAGAGAGAGAGAGAGAGATTTTTTAATGTTTATTTTTTAGTTTTCAGTGAACACAACATCTTTGTTGGTATGTGATGCTGAGGATCGAACCCGGGCCACATGCATGCCAGGCGAGCGCGCTACCACTTGAGCCACATCCCCAGCCCGTAAGATGTATTTTCTAAGTTCTTTTTTATTGACTTTAGTTTTCAAGTTGGATTATCATGTGTCTTGATAACAGATGTCTTTCAATTGATCTTTTTTGGGGTTCCGCTCAGCTTCTCAAATGTGTAAGTTTTCATCTTTTGCCAAATTGGAAAAGTTTTCAGTCATTATTTCTTTTCCAGTCCCACTTTTCCAGTTCCACCCTCTTTCTCCTCTCCTTCCAGATCTCTGGAAACAAACATCCCATGATTCTTCTAAAAAAAATAATAAATAAAAGCAACACAGTTTTTACTAAAAATGATGAGGGGTGCTTTGTTCATCATAAATCAAAACATGAAGTGTACCATAAAACTAATTATGAAATTTAGAATGAACAACTTAGTGAACAAAATAGACACCCTATAAACAGAAACATAGAATTTAGTATTTAATAAAAATGATATTGTAAATTTAAAAAAATGTAGATTGTTGAGTAGGTAATCCTGGGACAACTGGAAAATAATTTAAGAAAAATAGAGTGTTATATCTGCCTCACATCAAACTTGTAAGTATGCTCTAGATGGATTTAAGATATAATCATTTTAAAAATTCACTTTTTATGAGAAATAATTTTATATTCTTGGGCTGAGAAAAACTTTTAAAGTTTTTCAGTAGTCACAAAAGCAATAATTCGTCTTTCACTTCATAATTATTTAAAATGTCTATGTGTTGCAAGACTCCATGAGCAAAGCTTAATAAAAAAGCAAAAAAATATAGGAGGAACTATTTAATGCATATAATAAACAAAATTTAATATTTATAAAATGAGAAAGGCCCATAACTTTAAACAGTAAGCAAACAACTGAACTGAAAAACTAACAAGGTGTAGAATTCATAGAAGAAATATATAGGTCTAATTATACAAAAGATTACTAATGTCATTAATATTAAAGAAATGTATGTTGAAAAATGAGATGCCATTCTTCACCTCTGATTGGCAGAAATTTCACAACAGTCACTCTCAGTGAGGACATTTTGAAATAGATATTTTCACATACTGTTGGTAACAGCATACCACAAATTATTACAAAAATTTTAGAAAACAAATCTTACAGAATTTATTAAGATTTCATATACTGCACAACCTGGCATTCTCACCTGAAGAAACTCACTGTACTAGAGTGTGTTTGCAAAGACTTATATACAAATATGTTCACTGCAGAACTATTTATGGATAACAACAAAACGCTAGCGATCAGAATCCATCTATAATGAGGAAATGGTTAAATAAACTAAATTACCTTTAAAAAAATGGTATGCAGCTGCTTGCAAAATAAGAAAATTCCTGAACAGATGTTCACAATATATGGCTAAGTGGAAAACAGAAAGCTGCAGAAAAATATAACCCTATTGTGTAATATACACACTCCATGGATCTCCAGCCTTTAGAGATCACATGACCTGTGACTGGCCAAACAACCATCTTCTATATGTTCAAGTCCAGTCTCCCATCACAGTGTCCTCCTCGGGTATTTCTGAATTATCATAAGAGAATACTTCTAGATTCCATGAGTCCTTCTTGGTTATCCCTCATTATTTCATCCCTGCCCTTCCTTGGATTGATGCCCTGTCCCTAAAGCCTCTTATAAAACTCTGGTAACCAGATCCCCAACTGCAATTATCTATCTATACTACTCTCCCTAAATATGGACTTTGATCCCAATCTTATGCTCAAATACATTGCAACCAGACAGATTAATAAAACTATACTGAATGCTAGAGAATCCATGAAGTGGATTTCAAAGTAGAAAATAATAATTAGTAATGGCACTAAGCCCTTATATAGGATACTGTTCCAAGCATAACATAGATAAATAGAGTTATGGTTGGGATCTTAAATGTTCTCCAAGGCCCATCTGTTAAAGACCTGTGACACCCAAAGACTATGAGGAGGTGGTAGAAATTTTAGGAGGTGGAGTCTAGTGCAAGAAAGCTAGTTCATGGGGACATACCCTCTAAGGGGACATGGGGACCCTGGTCCCTTCTTCCCTCTCTCTTTACTTTCTAGCCTCCATGAGAAGGGCAGCTCTGCTCTGCCATACGCTTCCATCACAATGTTCTGCCTTACCACAGGCCCAAAGTGGCAGGGCCAAGTGATCATGGACTGAAACATCTGAAACTGGGAACCAAAATCAATCTTTTCTGCTTGTATGTTGATTATCTCAAGTCTTTTGTCACCGCAACATAAATCTGATTAACACAGATCGATAAATAGATGATATGATACACACATACATATCCACATACATACATACAAAAACCCTAGAAAGAATCATCAAACCGCTCTAGGAAGTGAATACTATGACGAGTTTCATGTAACAGACTTGGAAACTGAGGAACAGAATGATTGCTTTTCTCTCCTGCTGTCATTCAAGGTTGCAGACTGTCTCCGTACTCAGCTAATTAGGATTGCTGTGCTCCTGAGCAGCTGCTCCCTGTCAGGCCACCTCTCTTCTTAGTCTTCTGGCCTCCAAGAAAATTACCATCGATCTGTCTCTCTCCTGTCCCTAAATCCACTCCTGCACTACAAATGTCCCTCACCTGTCATTCCCTAATGATAATTCCCCCTAGTGAAACTCTTGCATATCCTAATCAATATGATTATCTTCTCTGGAGAAAATGTGAAAACTTTTCACCTAATTTCGCAGCTCAGCTTCTCACAATCTCTAATCCCTATTCCAAGACAGAAGGTAGTCAGAGGGCCTATTGAGATGTCTACCTAATCTAAACTGCAGTCTAACGCTGCTCCCCCTGGATAAATGGCAAACTGTTGAAGCTATAAAAATAGAAGGTCCCTTGTTATGGTCCTCAAAGTTTCCAGAATACTGGAATCTGGCCTCAGAAAACCCATTGCTTTGATAATGAAGAAAACAAATCAACTTTAAAATTTAGACCTATTTCACAGGAAGAGAAAGCCAAAATAACGACAGTCTATTAATAGCAACTGCCTCTGAAGACTCAGGTTGGGTGGAAGGGAAATTTTGACTTTTTAATCATAAGTGCTTGAATTGTTTATTGCATTAATTAATATTAATATTGATTAATGTTACTTTAATTCATTTTATTTAGCTTTAACTTTAATTACTTGAAATATTGTTTTTTGAATATGTGGAAATCTGGCTATTTTAATCATATCTATGTAAAAATAAAGTTATGTTAAAGAAATGATACATTAAGTAGATAAAATCAGGCTACAGTGTAACAAATAGTCCTTGTTGGGTTTTCTCACTAATTTTAGCAATATTATCCACAGAGTATAGACTTGACCTTGAAATTTAGGTTTTACTTGAAAGGGACCTAACTCCAGATTTGCAATTATAACAAAAAAAAAATCCCAATTCTTGGAGAGAGTTTTTCACCTTGGCAATTAAAAAAGTAAGTACTATTTTTGATGTTATATTGGAAACCAGGGGTTCAAAGCCTCAGCCCACAGAAAACCACACCAGCCCTTGTGGGCCTCACTCAAAATGTAGAAGCTGAGATGAAATTCTCCAGGATGACTTCCCCCTGGCCCCTGAGCTGCAGTCATACAGCAAAACCTGATGGATACCCTGTGCTCCAGGAGAAGGGTGTGCCAACCCTAACAAGATGGGGAAGATCATAGAAATGCTCAAATTCTTGGCTAGGCCAACTGATTTAACAGCCTCTTCATAGAGGATGTTTTTATTTTTGATTTTATATCCCAGAAATTAGATTTTCTTGGAATAGAAAATATGAATGTGGGTGGGCCTACTCATTTCATATTGGCTCTCTCTCTTCCCCTCCCCACGCCCCACTCGCCCCACCTCCCTTGATTCACACTCTCCTTTCATTTTCTCTAAGCATTTTGTTTCTTGATCAGACTGCTTCTGGCAACTCTAATGTGGGCTTCAAGAAGACAATAGTTAGCCCTCAGCAGAAGAGTCTTCCTAACTTTCCCAGTATTTGAAGCATCAAGGGACACCAACTGTGGCAACATCCATCTGTTATTTTCAAATAACTATTTTTCTAACACTTTCAACTCTCCTCCCAAAAGGACCACAAATCCATAGCATTTCTGACAACTAAGTTGAGTCAGTTTGGATACAATTTCAGCCTTCTCTCTACTTTCAACCCCTCTCCGTTCCCACCTGGCTAGAGATAAACACATTCATGGACTGCATAATGTCATTTTGATCAACAACAGACAGCATGTATGACAGTGGCCCCATGAGACTGTAATGGAGCTGAAAATGTCCTATTGCCTAGTGACACTGTGGCTGCCATATTATTGTAGCACAACACGTGACTTACAGGTTTATGGTGACACTCGCCTGAGCAAACCTCCTGCACAGGTCATACAAAAGCACAGGACACACAGTTTTATGTACAGGACATGGAACTTGATGATGATGATAAATGACTGTTATTGGTTTATGTGTGTTGTGCCATTATTTTAGAGTATTCTCTTTCTACATATTATAAAAAGTTCACTGTCAAACAATATTGCGTTATTCTGGCAGCAGACTCATACATCTCACCTTTATGGCATCTCTTGATTATGTCATTGTCACTTGTGCTTGATTTAATCTCACGTTGTTTTGGCCATCACAGCCCCTAAGCATATAAAATCACCTGCTAATGTTGTCCTAAGAGTCCACAACAAGTGACTGACTTGGAAACACAATTAGAAGTGATACGAGTCTACCAAGGTGGAAAAGTCAGCGATGGTTGCTGCTCACCGGTCAGACATGTCCATTCCACCAGAGCCATGACTTCAAGGAACAGGAACAAAGTGACAGGGGCTGTTAAAGGACTGCCTCTCTGAAGACAACAAGACTAACAAGCATTTGAGAAGGGCTGATATCAGATACAGAGAAACTTCCAACGCCCTAGATTGAAGGTCTGCCATGTTCACACAATGAGGAAACCACCTAGTGTCATATATTTCTCAGACATGTCCCATCATGAATGCACAACTGTCCTTTGAAGTGATTGTTTTCAATGATTCTATTCTGCAATCTAGAAAGGGAGAACAAAGGGTTAAGGAGTGAGTCCCATCCCTAATCAGTCACAGTCTTCCCTGACCACCACCCCCACTAATTATCCCTTTCCCTCGTGTGTATATAAGGAAAATGTAGGTTCTGCCAAGCAAAGGAGCCCATGCCAGCTATGACACCTTAGTAGAGTCACCTCCACTCTTGCTGCCTGATTCTTTGCACTTAGTTATTAAGGCCATTTACAAACATTCCTTTTTTCTCCTCCAGTGATTTCCCTGCTCGACTCCCTCTGGAGTTAGGCATTGTCAGCAGTTGTGTTTTGTCCGGTGAAAGGTGAGCAGAAATGCATTACTTCTCAGTGGAAACCTTAAGAGCCAGTCCACCAGATTCCCTTTACTTACTCAGAGACTGTGGAAACAGTTCAAGATAGAACTTGCATAACTGGAATGCCACTCCATGTTTGCTGTGGTAGTATTCAGAGTTTAACACCATTGAGAATTGAGGTTTGTTTGTTACACAGCCTAATTCATCCTAACTGATGCATTCCTTATCTATAAAATGAAAGTGAGAATAACACCTAGCAAGACTCATGATTCTAAAGATCAAATAAGAACACCTGGAACAGCACAGTAAACACCCACTGACAGCTAGATATAATCTCTTGTCTGAGGTAGCTCAGACAAGCTAATAACTTTTTTAGAAGCAAACCAATGCCTTGCCTTACAGCTAACTTTTAAAAGCCTCAATAGAAGTCTAAGGCTGCACCACTCAGAATCACTCTCACTGCCTTCTCTATACCTGTTACCTCACCAATAACCAGTTATAGCTTTGTGTAAACTTCAGGACTACCTGCCCGACCTACAGTCATGGAGGAAATTCCCTTCTTGGGATGTCATCCTTGATCAATCCAGACTCAGTCAATTATCCCATCTTATATAGAAAACCATTCTTTCAAATGCATATATATCCATGGGTTGGGGATGTGGCGCAGCATGAGCAAAGGCTCTGTTTTCATTCCCCAGCCCTGCAAAAAAAAAAAAAAAAAAAGCATATGCCCATAGGACATAGTGTATGTATTTTCATTTAGGTTTCTTTAAAAATGTCTCAGTGCATCCTTTGTGCCTCTGACACTTTGCATTTCTTATTTCCCCTGTATCCCACAGTACACAGTAGTCATCCCACCTATAACTTTCACCCAACCCCTCTATGGCAGAGACCTGAATTTAGCAGATACTCCATTGATCTTCTTTCCAAACTGGTTTAACTTGTGCCAAGAGGCGAGACCAAGGAGGACTTGCCAGTGAGTTGACATCAAGGTGATTACAAAACTTCCTTCCCCTAAGTCAGAATGTCTTACATTTGAAAAGGTTTTATTATCCAAATGGGTTGTTGTGCAAGTAGACACAGTATTTCCCCAGGAGCCCCAAATGGTTTGTCATTGAACTTGCCTGATTACAATAATTAAGGAAGTCCATTAGAAACTTGATTGCCCAAGCATATATGGGTCCATCTAGGTTCCCCAGAACAGCAGAAGGATCTCATACCACACTTTTACAGCAGTGACACCACTCCCTGCAAGAATTTGCTGTACAGACAGGCCTTTATGGGTTCCTCCTGCCAAAGGAATAAATATTGAGTCTTCGCAGAATAAGGAAAAGATAGCTATGGGACAATGCATGACATGGTAGCTTCTATGAGTCCTTTTCTGTTTGTGCCAGCAGTCTAGCTCTCAGATGAAGAGTGGCTCAGATGCTGAACAACAGGAATCCACACATAACTGCCGAACTGACTTCAATATTAGACTTCTCCTTTCTCCTTTAAATAGGCAATGTGCTTGTTTGTGTTTGACAGCTCAGTGGTGGCTAAGCATGTGGGGCACAAGATCTCTTTCACTTCCACATTGCCCGGTTTCCCAGAAACCAGGCTCAGATCTCTCAGCCACAACAAAAAGATGCCCATGTAGAAAACCGACCCCCTTTATCACCGCAGGAGCTTCTGTACTTTCAAAATGGGATTTCCAAAATGGCTGTGCCTGAGGGAAAAGAAGAATTTTAGACTGTTTGTTTTCAGCCTGAAAATAGTCACCTCTTAAATACGCATGTTCATGAGAACTAGAAATAAACTGGCCCCGACCTCACATGAGCCAGTACATTCAACATGTCCCCTGGTGACTAAAATGACTCACAATAGATCCACTTCTGTCCCTCTTTGATGAGATCCTCTTATCCATAGGACCTCCCCACTTCCCATGTCATTAATGAAGAGATTCAATAATGCACATAATACCCCTGCAAGCAACCAAGGAAATGCACTCTATATGCATAATGTGATTGCATTGTCAACGTTCATTATCTTAGCAAAACATTTCCATAAGGTAAATCTATGGCAATGTTTTGCTAAGATATTATACAGTGGTAAGTAAATAGGTCCTATTTTATCATTAAGTGAAAAGGTACATAGCAATTTTTTTAAAAATGCAATATTTACATTCTCCAGATCTCTAATAAATTTTACCTTGTTGGGAACTCCTCCACCAACACTATCTGAAATTATGTCCCCTCCATATTACTTTTTCTGTCCTAACACTACTTTATTTCTTTATAGATCTTAACATTATCTAAAATGATTTTATTTATCTGCTGTATTACTGCTTTTTTCCACCATTGGAATGTAAGCACCATTGAGTGAGAACTTTACTGGGTACTTGACTATATCTGTAGTACCTAGGACAGGTCTTAGAACATAGTAGATGCTCAGTAAATAATAGTAATTGAGAGGGAGAGACAGAGAGAGATGCTCACACATATAGAAAAATTCCAAACTGGTAAATAAGAAACAAATGACAAAGGGTTACCTCTGGAGATTAACCTTTAAAAAGTAACAAAATTAGGAGGACCTTTCTTTTATTCTTCATTCTCTGTACCATTTGAATTTCTACCATAAAGATATATTTATTCCATAATAAAAACATTTAAAAATAGTTAAATGTTTGACCAAATATAAAAATTTTAAATTTTATATGGCAATATACTATTAAACAATATATCATTAAACAAACAAACAAAAGCCTGCACACACACACACACACACACACACACATACAAAATCAATAAATGGCAAATGAACTATAAAGACATTTCCCAAAAGAACAGATGCAAATAACCAACAAATATATTAAGAAATACTTTTGTTCAGCATCCTTAATAATCAGGGAAATGCAAATCAAAACTACCCTGAGATTTCATCTTGCACCAATTAGAATGGCAATCATCAAGGATATAAATACCTATAATTGCTACTGAGGAAGGAAAGGTAACTTCATGCATTGTTGGTGGGACTGAAAATTAGTACAACCACTTTGGAAAGCTGTATGGAAATTCCTCAAAAGACTAGGAATGGAACCACCATATGACACAATTACTCCACTCCTTGATATTTATCCAAAAGAACTTAAATCACATTGTATAGTTGTACATGCATACCAATATTCATAAAATTGTAATTCACAGTAACCAAGTTATGGAACCAGCCTCGGTGTCTCTCAATAAGCAAATGGATAAGGAAAAAGTGGTATAGGTACACAATGGAGTTTTATTCAGCCATAAAGGAGAATGAAATTATGTCATTTGCAGATAAATGGGTGAAACTTGAGAACATCATGCTTAGTAAAATTAGTCAAATGATTTCTCTCATATGCAAAAGATAGAGAAATAAGAAGAAATAAGGGGAATTTTATGAAAATAAAAGGCAGAATAGTAAAATAGGAGAAGGAGATCAGGGGGAGAGAGGAGGATGAGAAAGAGGAGGAACTTCAGAATAAAATCAACCAAACTATGCTATCTGCACTTATGAATATATCACAAAGAATTCCACTTTCATGTATGACTATAATGCATCAATTAAAAAATAAATTAATGGAAGAAAGAGTAGAGAAAGGGATCAGAGAAAGGGAGAGAAGGAGGTAATACTGAGGATTGAAATGCAGCAAATTATGTTATTTGCATTTACAAATTACTTTATATGTCAAAATGAACCCCATAATTATGAATAATTGTAATGCACTAACTAAATAAAAATTTGTTTTAAATAAAAGTTTAAATGTTCGACTACATAAAAAATCTCAAATTTAACATGGCAATATATGATAAACAGAGCTTAAGAACAAATAGTGGATTAGAAAAAATAATTTCAACACAGCAACAAATCAATATAATTCCTAGTATACACGGATCACTAAAAATTAATTGGAAAATAATAAGCCAATAGATAAATAACATTAATAGTCAATTCAAAGAAATGAATTTCCAGAATCCCAGAAGATCAACAAAAACATTCAATTTTATGAATGGTTTTGAGAAATGCAAATTAGGATGAAATACCATTTTTCTGTCCACCAGATTAACAAAAACTTTAAACAATCCACCCCAGTGAGGATGCAAATGAGCTCCCTCATATATGAAAGGTAAAGAGGAAAAATGTGAATTCCTAAAAATTTTTGGAAAGCAATTGTGCAATATCTACCAAAATTTAAAAGGTACATGTTCTTTGATCCAGCAATTCTATTGTTTGAACTTATATACATAAGGATTTTTTAAAATATTTTTAAATGTTAACACAACCCATTTTTTAGTGACAGAAAACAAATCTCATATTAATAGAGAGGACTATGAGTCAAATAAATTTTGTATATCCACTTAAAAGATATTTAAAAATGAGTTTAATCTTTTTTGACTAGACTGTTTAGGATATCCTGTGAGGAAGGAAATTATAGAGTAAAATGTAATTAATAGTTCCCTTTTTTAAAAAAAAGTATACTATTCCCTTCAAAAATTTTATACATATTTCTTATACATGTGAGTATAGAGAAAAATGGGAAATAAATATATAAGAAGTTCTTAACATTAGGTGCTCAGAAAAACAGGCTCTGGTAGAAAGTAGGAGAGAAAATATTAACTTTATTTTTTTACTTCTTTGAGTGATTTACTCTATTAATATGTGATAAAATCATTTCCTCACTATAAAGGTAAAATATAGTATATTTGTTACAAAGAAAATAAATAAGCTTTTACATTCTTTGCAAACTCCTTAAACATAGATTGACTTCTTAGTTTCTCTCTATCCAGAAAAGCCAGTGCTATTATGCACCTGTTTGTATTAGGAGGAGAGAGTTCCATTGGCCAAGATTTACCTAGTCCCATTCACCCTGAGTAATCAGAGGAACAAGATTCTCGTTCTCACACCCTGAGGGGCTAAACTCTGATGTTCACATCCAACAACTCCTCCTCTAGAGCTTGAGCAATGCCCACACAAACACCACTTGGGAAGAAAACATCATGACTGGCTTTTTAAAATCTTCTATTGATTTTATTATTTTTTAAATACACGACAGCAGTGGAATGCATTACAATCCTTATTACACATACAGAGCACAATTTTTCATATCTCTGTATATAAAGTATGTTCACGATGACTGGCTTTTTTGACAGACCTCTGTTTCCTAAGTCTGGTTGGGTGCATACCCTCCATTAGCTGCCCACCTTGTTGGAAATCTTTCCTGGGGACAGTGTGACTTCTGGATATGAAGTTCCAAGTCCAAAGGTTTGAGTGAGGCAGAACTCCCATCCAAAAGTGCATCTGGCCAGCCCTGAACTCTGACCTCCCGGTCCTCCCAACTCCCCTCTTCCCATCTCTTGCTTTACCCATCTCTCCAGAATTACTCCAGTTAGGAAATTTAAATGGCTGTGAGTTTTTTTTCCTCAGGAAAAACCTTCTCCAGCATGTAGTTCCCAACACCCCTGCCCCAGGAGTCAGAAAAATCCAGAGAGAAAACAAAGATACATTTGGGGAGAAATAATGATTTATGAAGAACAGCTGAGGACTCAGGGGAGTGATTTTTGCTTAAATAGATTTGAAGACCCCAGAGAATTGCAAAGTATTTCACTCTCTATTCCTTTGTTGATATGAAAGTAAAGTTACCAGATAAATGCAGGAAACTCAGATAATTTTAGATAATGATTTTTTTTACTATTAAGTATTATCTCAAATACTGCATGAGTCCCATTTTTATTTGCTAAATCAACCCTATCCAGAAGGGAACTGTTTATCCTTTCATTAAAATTCTCAGGAATATCTCCATTCTCTATTTCAATATTCTTTATTCAAAAAAATGTCTTCACTCCACTTAGGCATTGGCAATGACTCCATTGCCTCTTTTCTCTCAGAAATTTAAAAACTTACCACTTTCACTCCGATAGTAATGAGAAAATTTGGTCTAAATTCACCAACTGCTACTGACACGGCAGCTGATCATGATAAAAGTTTCTTGAGCAATGTTTCATCAGGAGTTCAAGAAGGTTGCTCAGCTTAAATTACCTGTTGACAGGAAAACTAGCTAATTTATAGACCATTTCTTCTCAGCAACATTAGGAAGCATGTATTTAGATATGGGATGGAGCCCATGCGCGCGCACACTCACACACACACACACACACACACACACACACACACTCACTCTTCCCCAAGGGAACTTTGATAGGAAGTGGTATTCAGCAATCAGTGGTATTATTTAATATTTATAAAGACTTTAATTGGATCATTCAGATATCAAAGAGGTAGGCAAGACCTACACTTACCAGAATCCAACTGAGATATGCTTCATTATCATTCGTAGTATTATTGTGCTCCCAGCCCATTTAGGGGAGCATATGACAAGAGCTATTTCCCAGTGGTGTGGGTGTGATGTAATGAGTCATCTCCACTCTCTTGTTAGGTCTCCTGTGGTCAAGAACACACAATTCTAGGACTAGACCCTGGGACTAAAGCAATTAGCCTTGGCTGTACTTCTTGGACCATAAGAATTGTCTAATTAGCTAATATCTGCTTTTTTCTGTCCAGTGGGTCTTGTTGGTTTATGATTATATGTTAATAAATCATACTGCTTTGATTTTAGAAAGAAAATTAACAAAATTATGGGTTGGAGGAAGGAGAAAATGAATATAAGTATGGAAAAAAAAGATCTATACAAGAGGAAATAATATTAGATATAAAATTTGAACATCAGTAAGAAACAAAATGTGTTTTAATCTGTCCACAGGCAGGCACTGTGCTGTGGTGGCCTCTCCTTGTTCCATTATGACAGCCCCAAATACCAAAAAAAAAAAAAAAATATGTCAGTTCAAACAATATGTATGATCCCACTTTGCTTAAGAAATACTAATAATTAGAAAAATGTTCACTGGGTACTTTCAAGGTTTAGTAATATTTTTTATTGTTTTCTTAGTTTTTCATTTCTAAATAGACTTGTGCCACTGTTTCATTATAGAGAGATAGATGGAGATACAGATATATGAACATATTTGAGCTACTGTTATAATCATACTTTTGTGTCAACTGGTTCCTGAAGGACTGATTCCTTGAGTCTCCTTCATCTAGGAAAAGGAGCCTTAGAAGGAGTGATCTTCAAAAATGACTTTCAACCAAGAACAATTCAATATGTTATAATGCTGCACGTTTCCATCAAGATTTTTAGTTATTAAATGCAACATTTAAAGCAGTCAGTTGGAACTTCGTAATAGGCTCAGAAGTTCTCAGATTCAAATCATCACCCCTTCTCTTCCTCCCCTGAGCACGGACACATCATCATTATAAATGTCAATTTTCTCATCTGCATAATGGATAACAATCCTATCTGCATCCAAGGGATTGAGGAGAACTTGTTCATATAAATCCGTGCCCAGCACATAGAAAACCCTTGGTAAATGCTGTTGTGGTACTATAATTAGGTAATATTATTCCTATTTCATAATGAGATTATTAGACTTGAGTAGTCAATGGTTTGCTGAAAGTCATGCAGAGATAAGTAGAAAATCTGAAACTGACGTGATTCTGCAATCTGCATTTGGGGTAAAATTGGGAGTTCATAACCCACTTCAATCTAATGTATGAAATATGATATGTCAAGAGCTTTGTAATGTTGTGAACAACCAATAAAAAAAATTAAAAAAAAAAGAAAATCTGAAACTGGAACTCAATCTCCTAATGTCATGTATGGGAACTCTTTCTGCTATGATTCCCTAATTCATAGTTTAAAAGCAAAAGTTTTATGATACAACTAATGCAGTCTGATTGAGTTGAACACAACCCAAAATGAAGTGGGCATTTCTGATGCCAGAAACACAAATGATACTTAGCTCAGATCTTTCATTTCACTGACAATTTCTGGATGAGACTCAGAAGGAAGGAGGGCAATCATCTTGGTAAAGTCACTGAGAAAACCACACAGGATCTCAGTCTTCTCTCTCCCCTCAAGTGTTATTTGGGAACAAGTCTTGTTGGTGTTACTTCCCGCCACTGAGTCATCATTGTAGATTAGTATCACTAACCATAACTGTGTTCCAGGAGCTCAGAAAAGAAAATTCTCTGAGCTTCACTTTGGAGTTGGCTCTAGCTCATAATAAATACTTTCCAAACTCATCAAGAGAGGTTATGGAAGAGTGAACTTCCCCAAAGAGCTTCATTTATTTTACAGATTTATGAAAGAGACCTTCTTGCCAAGGACTCGTGTGCAATTCCTTTTTCGCAAAAGGTGACACAGAGTTTCTCCCAAAATAAATCTGACTCTTCCAGATGCTTAGATCAAGGGTCATGAGTCATCCTGGTTGCCCAGTGTCACAGAAGACACAGTGCTAGGAATCTGTGTGAGCTTTAATAAGCATGCAGGCACCCTCCCATCACAGACCTGCCAAGAGAAGTAGATGTGCTGGCCTTTACAATTCACACAGCAGCTTCAGTTCAGTAAAGGCCGAGGGCCCTCTTGCCTGATTGCTTTTACAACTGACCTTTGAGTTTGGCAACCGTTTGTCCCTAAATAAGCCCTGGGCACTCATCGTGGGTCAAGCACTGTGCAAGGCACCAAGAGCATCTAACTCAACAAGCATCCTTTTATTACACAGTCCAGGAAGGGCAAGAGATGCTATCTTCAAGCCGCATGTTTTATTTATAAAGGTCTGAGCAAAATACTGAGGGATCCAAAAAAAAAAAAGAGAGAGAGAGAGAGAGAAACTACTCTTCTGACCACAAACTTTACTAAGGAGGCAACAGTGAACTGGGTGGCTTGGGAAAGGGAGCAGAGAATGTCCATGACATGAGGAGTGAAGAACATGGAGGGAGGATGTGAAGAAGGGTAGAGAGGGCAAGTCTAAGATGGGGAACATGGTGGAAAAGTGGCAAGACATGAGACTAGGGAGAACCAACTGTAGGCTCTGCTGATGTTATCCTCATGCTTTCTTCAAACATGGTCTTCTGGTAAGAATAACACAGGGACTGATAAGAATTAGCTTGTTGGTAACTTGGGTGTGTATCCTTGCTCATCTTCCACAGCTGTTTCCCATGAGACATTTCTACTGAGTTTCTCCCTCAATGTGCTCTTCAAACACAACACACACACACACACACACACACACACACACACACACACACCACAATGTATATGTGTTTCACCTTCAAACTCCTCTGCACTTGGGACTGCCAATTCCCATCACTGTTCCAATCTAGTGGTCATTACTGTCCTGACAGAAGTCAGCAGTCGCACCCTCACTCCATGTCACTATAGTAAAAGTTCTTTGTTCCACGGCAAAACCACCAACACAAGACAAAGACACATCTTATGTTCTCAACTTGAAATCTGAGGCACTGAAATATTCCTACGTTAAATCCAATGTTTATATCTCGGTCTTGATCTCTGTACCACTCATTTCTCTTGACTTCTCTTATCTTCTGGGTACTTCTCTTTTCTGGTGATGGTCCCGTATCACTGGTTGCCCCTCTAGACCTTCTTCAGTCAATCTTATGATTGTTTCTCACTTCCTAAATCTCCTGCCCAGACTGCTTCTGAGCATCCACCCTCATCACCGATCCCCTGAATAATGATCCAAGCATATATCTGTAACTAACCTTCTCCCCACCCAAGTCTGTGCCCTTTACTTCCCTATTTTTTAACAACACCACCTTCCCTTTTTATTTTTATCTGATATTCTTTGGTTACCAAATCCAGTCTGTCTTCGGGTCCTATCAAATTTACCATCTGAACATCCCTAATCCATCTCCTCTTCTTTTTCTCATCTGTCCTGTCCTAGTGTCCCTTCAGTCCACCCTGAGATGATTCCAACAGCTCCTAGACTTTCTCTCTAGAATGTGCTAGTGGCTTTTCCCATCCATATTTGCTCTGAAATGCAAATATGATCGCATCAGTCTTCTAGGTGAAATCTCATCTTCAAATGGGACATACAAACCCATATTTGTCAAGCCCTCTTTGTTCTTGCCCTCACTTATCTAATAACCAACCCTCACATTTATCCTTAATGAGCTAATATCTCGTAAGACTGACGCCCACCTCATTCCCAAAGCAACTCCTCTCTTTTCAGCTTCTTCCTCAACTCCATCCTTCCCTTCCAGAAAAACAAAATTAGATCAGGCATTCTGCAAGAGGCCTGCCCTAACTCCTCCACCTTCAACTTACTACCCTGAGGACTCACGTAATACTCTGCTCTCTTCTACCAGGATCATAGACTTCAGAATAGACAATTATTGCCTAATTCAACCATGACATTCTTAGCCTAAGAGACCCACAATGTCTCTGCATTCCCACCAACTAAGGACTCAACATATATTTGAGTGAATAAATAAATGCATATTTCCACAAAATTTGTGTCATAGTGGTTTTCAGCTACATATGAGTTAAGTGTATTCTGTGGGCTGGCTGGGAAACCTAACCACCATTTACAATTTTGTTTCTATGGGAAAGTACATTGACAGTTCCAAAAGAAAGACTTACAAACAGAGTTTGAAACAAAACCCATTTGTAAATTTGAGAATTGACTATATTTATCTCTTCGCCTTGCTGCTTGCTATGAAACTAGTCTATCATCTTTCACCTCTTGGTTAGTGAGGCACAAGAACAGAGAGAATATAAATATACATTCAATACTAAGTATTCTTTGATTAACCTTGTTGGTATTTAATAAACACTCATGGTCTGGACATATTGGCATGGTCTTCAGGCATCCTTCCCAAGTAATTGCTTAGACATTTCTTTTGTTTTCTGGCCCTGTACTCATGTGATCCTATTTAGGAAAACCTGACATTTAGAAATCCAAACTTAGAAACCAGATACATTCAGGGGTTATGACTCAAGTTACAAAATAATTTTTCACTTTAGAAATGTAATAGTGACTCACTCTGTTCATTAAAGAGCAATAAAATATTATCATGGAGCTCTGAAAAGAAATGCAGAATTTAAGAACAGAATTGAGGCCAGTTATATTTGTAGTCATGAACATTTCTTTTTGAGACACCATAATTTACCCCCACCCTCACTGGGATTTATTCTTGTGGTGTTACAACTCTCCCTCTACCAAGAAGCACAACAGAAGACCATTTGAGTAGGAAGCAGATGTGTATCTTCTAGAGCTTAACACCCCTGGCTCAAATCTGACGGTGAAAATTTACAGCCCTTAAAATATACTATACTTTGGTGGCTGTGACTGGGAGGCCTCTTCCCCAGCTGAGGGAGTAGAATTGCTAAAATATTAGTGACCAAAGGGGGTTGCTGCAGGGAGGAAGGAGACTGATTCTTCACTGGGAGGAAATGAGCCCAGAGATTATCAGTGGATGATATAATCAAAAACTCATATACCAGCATCCAAGTTTTATTACACTACTGAGGAAAACAGCTCATTTATATTGGATTTCCTGTCCTTTTTTTTTTTTCTTAATAAGAAGAATCACGTATCTCTGAGTCATCAGGATTATTATAGATGTGAAGGGGCATTTTATCGTGATAACGCATACAACTTTTTAAAAAGGGGTTATAAACTGCAATAATCGCATGCCTCCTAAATTTATTGGCAGAATAATAAAAAAGATGAGTTGATATATTTTTCTCATTTGTTAAGATTCTTGAAATTGCCTTGGCTGTTTCCAGTAGGCACAGATCTCTGTTTAATAGTAACATTCAAAAATTAATAAATAGGGGAAAAAGCACTATGGGAATAGACTGTAATAAAGACAAATGGAATCCATATTTCAAAAGTTGGCAAGAGCTAACAGATAGGCTCTCTTTTTTATTTGTGTAATAAAATGTTCTGTATTTAGAATCATTTCTTTCCTTGTTAGTTCTCTTGTCTTAAGCAAGGGCCATAAACGCTTCAACAAACAGAAAGTAGATTGAATGCTCAGTTAGTGTTACTAAAGTCTTTTTATGAAGTACTACTTAATGCTGAAATGGCATAATATTGTTTCAGTGGGAAGGTTCAATTTGTTTTCTAGAAAGAGCACTTACATAAGAATTCTTTGGAATATTGTAACCATCAATTAGTTCTTATTGAGTATCCAGTACTTACGAGCCAAACTGGAAACAATCAAAGGGCAGAGTGAGCCACACATGGATGGAACTCTTTTTAAAAGAAAAGAAGCTTTTTTAGGGAACAAAATTTTAAGTTGAGCATTTTTAAATCCGTATCACCAAAGTAAAATTAAAATCTGACTTTGGCTTTAGGGTCACATACAAATTACCCTCCATCAGTTGACCTCACATCCCTTCAAATAAGTCTACAAATCTACAATGCTTCTCCAACCTGACATTATTGTGGAGTGCCATACCTAAGTCCAACTGCTGAGAAAGTGTCCTGTGAATAAAAAAATCTTCAAGACAGAAGGTTTAGAATCAGGGATGTTAACAATGTACCTTAGTCCATGCCCAGAGAAGTTCTAACATATCCATTACAGCACAGCCTCTTCTTGAATGGGTTTTTCCAGAAGTGGGATCGTTCCCAGGTGCCAACCACGTTCCCCCATCAGGTTAGGCTTGGGATGATCTCGCATGCTTTGAATTGAGGGAGCTGGCCAGTGCTGACTGCAAAGGTTCCAACTGAAGAAACTGACCTGTAAAATGAACCCTTTCTCCCCTCATCTCTCTAGGCTGCTAATCAGTCACAGAAAGGATGTATGGAAACATGATACCAAATGAAATAAAAAGAAGTCACTACCCAAGAGAACATGATGGAGAGAGTCAGTCAATGTGACATATGTAAAAAGATGACTCTACAAACTCACTGAAGATGATGAAATCCAGATTAGGTCAAATAAATTTTTCCTGGTTAAGTCCCAACTCTTGCATCAGAAGATCCATCCTTGAACCGAAAGTTGTTATCAGTGAACCAGCAGAGAAAAACGATCAACAGAACTAATTACTCCATTTGGGTTCTGTGCATGCACTATTGCCAAAGCCAACCAATTGCCCAAGTAAGATGCATTACCTTCCTTAAAGTTGCTAATACCCATGAGGAAACAATAACTTAGATTTCACACACAAAGTTGAATGAATTTTTCATAATGAAATTTTCTTGGGAAACTGAGTGAATACCACCATGGATCAGTAAACACAGAAGATAATTTTTTCCATAAATGATTCTTCATAATTTTAGACAGAAATTTAAGTTCATTAAAGGACCTTCAAAGCTAGGTCCCATCAGATGACAACATCTACACTACGTGCGTATTTTGTGTGGCTCTAGAGTGACCCAGACTCTTCTGAATACCTTAGCCAGTGGTGTGATGGATGTGGGTGTGTCCTACAAGAAAATGCCTCAGTTCCTGCCTTATCCTAAAGAGTACAATTAAGCACAACCATAGCATTTGAATTATTAATTCCCCCTAATAGGGTGCATACAGTGTCTCAGGAGCAAAGCTGTCCTGAGTTCTGGTAAAGCTCACACTAAATTTAATTTGAAAGTTCATCTCCATGAGAGACAATGCTGGCATTGTGTTACATTGATTTAAAACAAGTCTGTCCTAAGGATTTTCTTCATCCTTATCTGCAGTAATAGAATATGAAAGGGGGGATATCA